>NC_064618.1:101762346-102387346 GCF_023898315.1 Schistocerca nitens
TTAAAAATTGGACGTATGGGACAGTTGACTTTATGCATCTTAGGTTGTGCTCGTAGGTGTGGTGCATAAGGGTTCATAACAGTGCATTCATGTATATCTTTTGCATTTAAGAGGAAATCACCTTTTTCATAATATTTTTAAGTTTATTCTGTAACTTAAGAGTGGGATCAGACTGAATTTCTACTATGTTATTGTTACTGAAAATTTCAATGGTTTTGTTTACATATTACAACAATACATATTACAACAATAGCATTGCTTTTATCTGCTTTTACTACTAAGGCTTTATTGTCACTTAGTTTCGTGTTAACACTTTTAAGTATTGTACTGTCATGGTGCTTTATACTATTATTATTATTTGCTTTCTCTATTTGTTTGGTGATAAAATTGTTAACTTTGTGGCCTATGCAATCTGATCATTCTGAGTTAGTTTTGCAGTATCACAGGCTATTTTGATGTCTACTATTAATTCTTTAATATTATTTTCAGTCAGAGATGGGGTGATATTATGTTGAAGCCCTTTATTCAGCAAACTTACTTATATATCACTGAAAATGATGTTAGTTGAATTTACTAGTTGTTTGGAGAATTTATGCTTAATGGAAGGTACATTGTCATCCACCTTTGGAATTTGTGACATAAGCGTTTTCAACTTCATGTTATGCCTACATCTAACTTTATACTGTTCTTTTGTAGCTATTATACTGACAAAATCTAATGCATGGTTGAATTGTGTGGCAGTAAGTTGTTTACCTAGCTCTAAATGTAATCTATATAACTGGTGGTTTAAAAACTGCTTCTTTCTGTGTTGCTTTTGGATTTCAGATTGGAGCCATATAATTTCACTTCTTTCTTTAGCTATTTTCGCTCCTTTGCTGTGACTGTTGATGTTCACATTGATATATTTTGGAGTTACATTTGCACTTAAACACTTTTCATTGAACTTGATACTAAGAATTGTTCTTTCTAATTAATTTTGTACTTTCTGAAGGCATGTAAATCTCTTGGTACCTGGCTAGGTAGTTTCAATAACAATTTCACCACTTGATGAAGTTAATGAAAGAACAACATCCATGCATGAATACTGTATATTATTATCTGCATATATTGTCTCCAAACCAATCTGTCAACTCTGAGAGAAACAGATCTTCATCTCAATGTCCTTAAGTTCAAAATACATACCTTTAAGACAGTGATAGGTGGAATTTTTTGTCACAGAGTTAACCACTTGGTTCGGAGACAGTATACAGGGTGGTCCATTGATTGTGACCGGGCCAAATTTCTCACAAAATAAGCGTCAAAAGCGACGAACAATCCACCTGTCATGAAATATGCTATTCAATACCGCTTCAACCACACGCGAGCTATGTGCCGGACATCCAACATGTTGGAAGTACATCGCCATTCTGTCATACAGTGAAACATCTTGTAATAACATCGGTAGAACATTACTTTGGAAATCGGCATGCATTGCACCATTTAGATTGCCATCAATAAAATGGGGGACAATTATCCTTCCTCCCATAATGCCGCACCATACATTAACCCGCCAAGGTCACTAGTGTTCCACTTGTCGCAGCCATCGTGGATTTTCCGTTGCCCAATAGTGCATATTATGCTGGGTTACGTTACCGCTGTTGGTGAATGACGCTTCGTCGCTCAATAGAACGCGTGCAAAAAATCTGTCATCGTCCCGTGATTTCTCTTGTGCCCAGTGGCAGAACTGTACACGACGCTCAAAGTCGTCACCGTTCCTGGTGCATAGAAATATGATACGGGTTCAATCGACGTTGATGTAGCATTCTCAACATCAAAGTTTTTGAAATTCCCATTTCTCGCACAATTTGTCTGCTACTGATATGCGGATTATCCGCGACAGCAGCTAAAACAACTACTTGGGGATAATCATTTGTTCCAGGTCGTGGTTGACGTTTCACATGTGGCTGAACACTTCCTATTTCCTTAAATAACGTAACTATCCGGCGAACGGTCCGGACCCTTGGATGATGTCGTCTGGGATACCAAGCAGCATACATAGCACACGCCCGTTGGGCATTTTGATCACAATAGCCATACATCAACACGATATCAACCTTTCCCGCAATTGATAAACAGTCCATTTCAACATGTAACACGAAGCAAATACCGTCCGCACTGGCGGAATGTTACGTGATACCACGTACTTACACTGTAACACTCCACCCGTTGCTTGTTCGGTTTTTGCGTAGGTTCGCCCCTGACAACTTACAGAGAAATTGGGAGTGGAACTGTAGGCAAAAAAGGGAAACGCTACATTTAAATGTGGCCCTGTTACCCCTAATTAATCTGCGGTGGTAGCGTTGACGATGAATCACACCTGTTTTTACTTCCAAACATGAATGATCATGAACACTTAGAGTGTTCAATGACATCAAGCACATACACAAAAATGAAATAACGCCAAAGGGTGAATTCAGGATCAACTACTGAAAGTAAAGGCTCTACTGAATCACAATAACTTTATTAGAATCTTCAGATCAATGCTGAATAAAACACAATGAACAATTTACCAATTATCCTCCTGACTGGCATTGGCAGTGAACTGTGTTAAAATTGGTCCAAAACGCGATCTCTTATAACTTGGCTAACCGGCTGACATCGACACAAAACGTAAAAAACGAAGAATCACTACACCTCAAAGTACTGTGAAACCTCTGTGGAAACAGCAGTTGCACGTGATCCAACTATTTAACTTTACTCCTAACACAGGCCAAAGCGGGAGCGATCTCACCGTAATGTTCCTGTTGCAGCAGCGGTCTCCGACGGCGACGGCGCGACTGTGTGGTTGGCGTGTGGTGTCTCGGAAAGTACACTCCTACACTACTCGGACAACAGACCGCTGTCCATAAACTTCTCTATTTGCAACGATCTTCCCGGCAGCAAAGAGCTAACGTTCACTCAGAACGAAAAACCAAGATGGGAGACGACTTGGGTAACGTACTCTCAGTACGAGAGCCCAGAATAGAAGACCATTACTGAGAGTCCAGAAAGATAGCTCTTCACCTTTGTTTTCTCCCCTCAACTTTTACCGAGCGAATCACATCACTAGAATCTCTCAAAATACCCGGTTTGCCAGTGCTGACCAATATACGGCCTGGGAGCAGAACTCTTTTCCACCATTCTTTTATTTCTGCAAAATTTCACAAGGAAACTCCGCCCTCGCCGGCTGGGAAGAACCACAGCTGTGGGCAATAACATAGCTACTGGAAGTTTTCTCCCAAAAAACCACTCTAGATTTTCCCGGCAAGATTCCCTGTCATAGCGAACACAGATTCTTGCATTGAAAGTTTGTTATTCGGAACTCCTGGCCTGCCCCACTTGAGTTGCTCGAAGGCGTAAAATTAGTGGGACATAGGCGAGAGCACGCACAGGAAAGCCTGTCCAGCTATCCACTGCTCTGTTTTGGTAAACACTTGAACACCTGCAGCCGCACGTCCTTCAGAGGTTGGCGACCGCTGTCGCCTCTCTAAACGGATTACAATCTCCCAGTTCACCATTCATACCGTTAGGCTGTGGCCTTTGTCGGCTAGGCGGGGAGGTAGCTGAGCTCTGTCTCGCGTACTGCCTTTCCGCAAAATCTTATAATTACAAAATCGCGGAATTCTCGCGTGCCGATGCGTTTCCACATAGATTTCCTACACTGTAATTTAGAGTATTACTCCAACAAAACTTAAAGTGTCACGTTAAATGGACTCATGTAAGGTGCAAGGCCGTTGCCACCTTACAATACGTTTGTGACTATTACAGCCCCATCTATCACAGAGCGAAAAAAGTGGTCCAACTAAAGCATTCATAGTTCTTTACGTACGACACGAATATGTAAAAAAAATCTGGGTTCCTATTTAAAATAACGATATCCGTTTGACCTATGGCAGCGCCAACTAGCGGGCCAACCATAGCGCCATCTCGTTTGCCCCTTCAAGCTAGACGAGTTTCGTTCTTTGTAGTTTTTTCGTTTGATGCTTATTTCGTGAGATATTTAGCCCCACTATCAATGAACCACCCTGTATTGTCTACAAAGCAATCGGTCAACTCTGAGACAAATAGCTCCCCATCTCAATGTCCTAAAGTTCAAAATATATACCTTTAAGACAGTGAGATGTGGATTTTTTTGTCTCAGAGTTAATCACTTGGTTCGGAGACAATATATACAGATAATCATATACAGTATTCATGCATGGATGTTGTTATTTCATTCACTTTATCAAGATGTATCCTGATACTTCAGTTAACATTTCCACCTCATACTTGAGCGACACATGTTTCAGAATAGAAACAGAATTTGTGATATTAATAAGGCATTATTTTCACTTGTCAGGTTCGCTATGCAAGTAGCTGGACAACGCCGATCAGTTACAATGATGTTGCTTCTTTGCCATTAATGTATAATGTTTAATTTAATATGAAAAATTCACAGTGTTGTTGCCTATGACAGAGCTGTTGTGGTAACAGACGTATTTCATACTCCTCACATTTGATAATGGTGACTGAGCTTCACCGAAACTAGTCATGCAAACTTTCTCTGTTTTATTGTCACTATGACTTGACTACTGTACTGAAGTCAAACAAATTTGAAAAACTTCACTCATGTTCCATAAGACAGTCATTTATAATTACAAGATGCTAAACAGTTCTACAGTAAGAGCGAAGGAGACCATGGCAGTGTGAGTGAGAGAGAGGGACACACTGGAAGTGGAACACAGTTGATTGTGACAGAAAAGTGCAAGTAAAAGGGTGAAGGAGACAGTGGCAATCAGAGAGGAAAATAGAGAAGCAAATAGCGGATGTGGGTGAAAGGCAGTGATAATGAAAGGCAATGTCTATGACAATGAGAACGAGGTGAAGAGAGAGAGAATGACAGTGAGAAGGGGCAGCGTCAGTGGGAAGGAATGAATGAGAGAGCAGCAGTAAGAGAGACCAAGAGGGGGCAGTGGCAGTGAGACAACACACAATTTGTAGGACGCAACGAACGTGACTGTGTCTGTGAGGCAGGGAACAGTAACAGAGACAAAGATATGATGACAATGAATTTTTTTCTGCATGAGTGAGTGAAAATGGGCAGGTGGCAGCGGATGGGTAAGACCGACTTACAGCGATGAAGTAGTGAGTGTGAATGACTCAGAGTGAGGGCAACCTGTGGGAGTGATAGGTGTGTTGCAAATTAAAAGGAACACAAACATGTTCCTACCCCAAAATTTTTGGAAAATATTTAAAGGTGCTAAGGAAGGTAGGCATTAAGACTGGTGATCTTGTACTAATAAACGGAACAATGAAGAAAGAACACTACCATCGAATTCTACAGTGTCATGCGAAGCCATGTGAAAGACGTGGTTGATAGCGAGGTATTCGTCCTACAGCAAGATAAAGACCCTAAACACGCTTCCAAACTGTGTAAAGCGTATTTGGAAAATTTAGAAAAAAAGAAGTAACCGTCACAATCTCCCAACTGTAATCCTACTGAAATGCCTTGGGATCACTTGGATAGAGCAGTTAAGTCAAGGCCTGTTACCGACGTTTATCACCTCTGGACATGACTGCAAGAGGAATGGCCACATATCACCGAGGAAACCTTGATGAAGCTGACAGCAAGAAAGCCTCGCGTATGTGGGGCAGTGATTAAAGCCAAAGGAGCTGCTTTGAGGGGAGCAAAATATGACTGCATGCATTTATTTGCAATAAACGATTGTTCCAAATGTATCTTATGAGTGTCTCTAACATTTCTATTTCCAATTTGCATTCTTTCCTGAAAGTCAGTAATGTTCAAAAACTTTTGAGCGATGGTGTAAGCTTCTTGTTCAACTCCGTGGTGATATTTTTCTACAGATCTGGCCATGGATTTTCGACCGCCAAGCGACAGCAGACGTAGCGAAACATATGCAGGTCTCATGTTACTTGGACTGCGTTACGCATTTTACTGCAAAAGCGTATTCCGTCGCTAAAATGCATGGGGACTTTACAGTGAAACCGGTCGTTCAAGCTTGGCTGGCTTGTGTTTCGTGTTGTCCGTGTTGATCTTTATCTAATTCAACAGCCGAAAAACAGCGTATTTAAAGACTATAATTAAACTGGTGACATATCTCGCTGTTCAGTATCTATGTTGTGTTTGTTGTAAAATAGCTTTTGCTTTTGCCTGTAAGGACATTCTTTTCTTTGTTTCTTGTAGCACATGTTTTTTGGATATAATTCAGGTTCTCAATTACGTTTTCATATGTTGCGGTTTTTATGCGTTATGAAGGCTTTCACAACCATTGTCTTAGCTGATGGCGAATCTTCCGGGTTGCTCGTGGTCCATCAAACAGTTGCGTTCCTAACGTTTCGTCCTGAGCTGTGCTGGGCATCTTTAGTGTCAGAGGGTTACATAAATATTGCGCAAAAGGGACATCGCCGAAGTTTATTCGTGATCGGCACAGATAAGCCTTGACAGATATAAGAATAAGCTGTCGACGTCTGTCAAAGATGAAACATATCTATCGTTTTCGTAGAGGAACTAATCCATATATCACTGAGTTAAACGGATTCTTCTTTTCTGTTAATATTATACCCATCTTTATATATTTCTATGACTCCTCTATATAACCGTTCTGCTGTATATCGTCGTTTGAGATGAAATTTTCATTTCGAAAAACTTCAGTTCATAATTTTCCTGACTGAAAACATGCTCTGTTACAACTGATTTTTTGTTTTGTTTTGCATAGTCGCGAAGAATGTTTCCTTAGCCGCGTATTCACGTTTCTCGTGGTAGTTCCAATGTAACCCTTACCACACGTACGCGAAATTTTATATATCCCGCAAGCCGACGAAGAAGGGCATTTATCCTTTACACATCAAAATGCGTGCCATATTACTAAAACTCTCTCTCTCTCTCTCTCCCTCTCTTTCTGTCTCTCGCTCGCTCGCTCTGTCTCCCTACTATGTCTCCTACATATTGTCCTATATATATTGATACAGGGTGTACCAAGAAAACGAGATGCGGTTCACGGGACGCCTATCTAATCATTTTTTGAGCAGGAAAGCTCAGTCCGAAAACGGGTAGTATTGACGCTCTGTGGCGTCCAAATGTAAGAAAATTTGGCTATGTTGGTAGGTGGGTCTTCGATATTACGTTAAGAAACCCAACAAAAGCGTGGCACTTCGCAATACAGAATGTGGGGTGGTTATGATTAAACTTTTGCTACTTGGACCAGTGTAGACTTAAAACTATTTACCGTATCGGTGTCCAACTTTATAGGAGTGATATTCAGACTGTGCGCAGCAGGATTTAAATGTTAGTAGCGTTATTATCGTGGCTTGCAGTTAGGCGCCGGTACTGATACGGTGACATAAGGTTGAAGCAAAAGCATCAGTGTGCATTACGGTTGCAGATAGTCAACATGGGTCTAAACAAGGTGCGCAGGTCTTTAGTCGTAAAGCATGTTTTATCAAAACCGTAGCAAAAGTAGTGCTGCTATTCGCGAGTATAGACGCTTTAAAGGAATACGGAGAGCTCCTCTTTCTGCACCTGGTTGAAAAACATGAGTCGGAAGTTCGAATGAACAGGCAGTTTGGGAGTTGCTCCTGAGAGAGGTCGACCGCCAGTTGCGCCACAAATTGTTGAACAAGCTACTTTGCCATGGCTGAGAAAGTTGGACACACTCAGTGTACGATTTTCAAGCAGTGCACAAGTTGTGTCACGACAGCTGAGCATTCCATGGTGCACAGTTTCAAAAGAGCTACGAAAAGTTGGGCAATGTCAACTCTAGTGCAGTTCCCGGCATTCGTGGATGCAGACGGACAACACATTGAGCAAAGTTTGTAACCGGGGAAAGTAAACATTGTACGCAATCAAACAAATGTTACTCTGTGACACGGAAATTGAAATGTATTTTCGTTCAGTTGTTTATTCATTATTTATCTTCCGCATGTCCTTAAAAATCTTTCCAAAATGTTTTATTGCCCTATGATCACTCGTTTGTTATGGGGGTCCCTCTCAAGTAGCGAAAGTTTAATTACAATCACCCCGTATGCAGGTCGTTGGTATACTGACTCTGCAAATGAAGGTCATAATTTTGCATCCTTTTCTTTTTTTTTTTTGAAATTACTGCACCGTGTGGCGCTCTTGTTCTGTTCCTTTACGAACCGCCGACTCCTCAAACCGTCTGAACAGCCCTCTTACTTTCACCGCCCGCAGCACCCTGACAATGAACTTTCAACCCCAGGTCCCATCTTGAAACATGACCAGTTCAGCCACAGTCTCAACATGCCAAGCCTTCCACTGGTGCAGTCCGCACGTTGAAGAACTAAATAATTATTATAAATATAATAATAACAGTTAAAATTATTAAATTTGAACTCAGTCCGCAACCATACTCAAATTTCCGTGTACCAAAGCACCAAACCAAAGTTACATTGCTTGTTTTCCTAACCCTAACGAGGGATCCAGTATTTTAAATACAATAAATAATTTATCAGATATGATCAGGAGCACTAAACGATTGTTCGTTGACGATGATACTGTGCACAGCAAACGTTCGTCGTTGAAAGATCGTAAGCAATGACTCTAAGATTTGGAGGAATCGCAAACTCAGGCAGCACTCTTTAGGTGTGTATAAATGTAAGCGCATCAGATTGTACACACCTCAACAAAAGTTTGGGATATTATACAGTTTACTACATAATGCAGCGCTTCAGCAACGTGAATTGTTCAGACAATAATAAATTCAGCCTTCAGCTGCAAGGTTAAATTCGGGTTAGTTACAAAAAAATCATAATGAAACAAAGCAGACTCTCTCTCTCTGAAATGTACATTCTGTATTAGTTTTATTCTGTGACATGGCCAACGTCTGGCCCTCAAAATAATTCAATTTTGGTTCTGAAGAAGATACCATTATTGGCATTGAAACCAAGGTAAACTAAAATATTTTTAACTTGCAACTGAAGGCTGAATTTCTTATTGTCTTTACTACTTTGGAGTTAGCACAGTACCTTATCAAGAAAATAAACATGATTATTTTTGGAAAGAAGAACGATTCTGGTTAGTTACAAAAAAATCATTACGAAACAAAGCAGGCTCTCTCTCTCTCTTAAGGGTACATTTTGAAAACAAAAGCAATGAAAATCTTTATCTCATGATTATCAGTCTTTAGTAGTGAGTATGTCCTTCAGTCACACGGATGAGTTCTTCCACTCTGCGAGGCATGCTCTGGATGAGACCATTAAGTTTATCTCGGGGTATGAGGTCCCACTCCACAATGGTAGCTTCAGTGAGGTTGTCAGATGGATTCGGACGCTGTGCAATGGCCACCTTCAACAGGACCCGTGCATGCTCAATTGCATTTATGTCCGCTGACTGTGATGGACTATGCTTTCGGTTGATGTTGCACCTTTGAAGATACCGAGAAACTGCTAGAGTACGGTGCGGTCTTACATTGTCATCCACTAGGATGAAGTTGTCAACGACTTCACGTCTGTAGAACCTTAAATCGTTTTTGGGCCCTCTTGGAGGTATTGGGCCCAGTCAGATTGCCGTAGATGGGAATTAGAGGGGTCCGCTGCCCAGAACTTTAAACTTAGAGCTGCAGACGGGTGGTTCCTGAACGTATCGGCGTTCTTGGTGCCGTCTAGCGCCTCTCCACACCATAATACTTATCGTCAGCACACATGGCAGTACTGCATTCTGCAATGGTCTAATGTTGATGTGCAAGAGCCCAAGTCGTTAGATTGCGTCGGTTGCGTTTGTTCAGTGTAAAACTTCTCAAAGGTCTTCTGCAATGAAGACTACCCTAATGCAATCTTTTACGTGCTGTTTAGTCTGAGATACGAATCCCAGTTGCCCGGGAAAAGTCATTTCCAGTATTTGTGGCAGCTTTGTGGCAGCCGATGTTGGGCACCTGCGAGCCGACAGTTGGAGAAAACGATCCTGCATTGGTGCTGTCACGCGAGGACAACCGCTACGAGGTCTATAGTTCACATTTCTCATCTCTCTGCACTTCCTGCACACCTTAGACACGCCACTTTGAGTGACATGTAACCGATCGGCAACATCTTGCTGTGTATGACCTGCTGAAAGTAAAGTCACTATCCCGACTCTGTCGAAGTGCTGTGTGCCTCTGAGTGGCATGTTACTGCAGTGCTGAACACAAACTGAGTTGTTGTTACTGGACTGCTCGCGGTATGCCACGGAGGCAGTCGTATGTTTATATGACTGGGAAACGGCCACAAAGCATGCCAGTAACTAAACACCGTCCAGTATATGGTCTACAACTGGATAATGCATAAAATGTCTAGGTGAATGAGACCTCTAGTATCGTAGACTACATTTTACGATAGTATTCCAAACTTTTGTTGAACAGTGTATATTAAGGAGCTATGTCAAATGAGATAATCACACAAACTCAGTATGGTATGGCTCTGAGCACTATGGGACTCAACTGCTGAGGTCATCAGTCCCCTAGAACTTAGAACTAATTAAACCTATCTAACCTAAGGACATCACACACACCCATGCCCGAGGCAGGATTCGAACCTGCGACCGTAGCGGTCGCGCGGTTCCAGACTGTAGCGCCTAGAACCGCTCGGCCTCTCCGACCGGCCAGTATGGTATTAAAGAAGGTAAATGGAAGAATTACATTTATGTAAATAATGTCGCGTACAAGATGCTAGAATGCTGCGCCGTTTGCTTAGGGCAACACATGGTTCCACGTCAACGCTTTTGGCTGGCCACGCCCCAGCAGTCCGTGGAAACTGATTTTGTTAGACCTTTCTGGAACAGACGATGGCTTATTATAGTGGATGCCTTCAGTCGTTAGTCCTTTGTGGTTCCAATGAACTCTACGACGTCGGCCAGTACTTCAAATTTTTGCATCGGGGGTTTGCTGGAAGTGATAGTGTCTGATAATGGACTGCATTTCACCTCACAAGAATTTGAACAATTTTCCATGGGAAACGGTACTGACAATGTAACCACAGCGCCCTTTCTCCCGCAGTCAGATGTTTCGCGCGAACATTCAAGGTGCAGGTGAGTAAAATTCCCAGCAACAAGACTTGCAACTATTGCTGTCAAGCTGCCGTTGGATGCCTCGAGATGAACATTTCTTGACCAAACTCCATCATGGCCGCTGACATCGCACTCTGCCTTATCTGCTGCTTCCACCAGCGAGGAAGTACATAGGCTCTCATTTTGAGATCCAGCAATCAGTACTATTCAGGACCTTCTGGCCAGGACAGTGATAGCAACAGGGGAGCATTTCACGTGTCCTTCAACACAACATGTTCTTGGTTTCTTCCCCTACAGGGTCGCCACTGAAAAGACACTGGAACCAAGTCCGTCCATGGAGACTGCGCGTCGTTTTACAGATTCAGCGTGCAGCCAGGAGCCAGTGTCGCTGCCATCCATCAGGGACTAGATGCCATCTCAGCCCGAGACGCTTCCCATAGAAGTGGACGTGCCCTCATCCCAGGGGCTCATCACAGGAACCATGTCACCGTGCGCGACGCCTCTGTGACCTGCTGCCTTCCTCTCCGAGAGAGGTCTTCCAGCGTTCGAGACTCCGGATCTGGATGCAGGCACGCCCCTCCCTTGCCAGGCGTTCGCATTCAGGACAAATGCCAGGGCGCGGATGGGAGCCTGTCGCCGGCTTGAGCCCCGGATCCCGTCCCATTGCTGTTCTTACACACAGTCCTCTCCCTCGGCGTCGGTCCGCACCACAGCCATATGCGACCACGTCCAGAAGATTTAGGGGGAGGAGAATGGCGTCGTAAGCACAGCACGCACCGGCAGACAGCACCACAGGTGTCGACAGGTCGGTAACCCGCTCCAGAGACGACGTATAGCCCAGCGATTGCCGCCCCATGAAGGCACAGTGGTGGCGCCCCTAGAAAAGTGATGTGCGCCAGTACCACAGCTGAGTGGGCAGTTCCAAGTCTGCTCGACTCCTGAGAAGACCTCCTTCTACTTGCGTCTATCGAGTCCATACCAGCCCGTCTTCAGTGAACATTCTAGTGAGACAAGATTTGTTTAGTATTAGCCTTATCTTCTGGAATAGTAGTTGAACTGCAACCTGACCTGGTCTGTACAAAACTGAGTATTCGCCAATAAATGTGAGTGTTCTTGTCACTAATCATTATCACTGTTTCAGTGTTTTCCTCGTATTCTCTCGTAGTGTTTTCCTCAGCGCACTGTAAACAGTAGGGGACGCGACGAGTAAAATCTCCTTCTGTGGTTGTAACAAAAGTATCATACGAAAATGGGTGGTGATACAGTGCCGATAGCAGGCGCTTCACAGTGTTAAAGTGAAGCTTAAAAAATCCAAATTTGAAAACCACGGGATAATACGACTCTTGTGCTACCATCACTGTCTAAGTTGATTCTGGCGGTATACGGACCAAACGCAATGTCCAGCCGTGGTGATAGGGTGCTAAATAAAGTGAAAGAAACTGGTACAGCTGCCGAATAGCGTGTGGGGCCCCGTGAGAACGGAGAAGTGCCACAACACGACGTGGAAAGAACTCGACTAATGTCTGAAGTAGTGCTGGAGGGAACTGACAGGGCTGTCCATAATTCCGTAGGAGAACGAGGGGGTGGAGATCTCTTCCGAACGGCAGATTGCAAGGCATCCCAGATATGCTCAACAGTGTTCCTATCTTGGGAGTCTGGCGGCCAGCGGAAGTGTCTAAACTCAGTTTCTAGAGCGTCTCCATAGCAATTGTGGACGTGTGGGGCGTCGTATTACCCTGCTGGAATAGCCCAAACCCGTCGAAATGCACACTGGACGTGAATGGATGCAGGTGATCAGACAGGATGCTTACGTACGCGTCATGTGTCAGAGTCGCTTCTAGACGTATCAGAGGTCGTATATCACTCCAACTGCACACGCCCATCATTACAGCGTCTCCATCAGCTTGAACAGTCTCCTGTTGCCATGCAGGGTCCATTGACTCATGAAGTTGTCTCCATACCCATAGACGTCCATCCTCTCGATACAATTTGAAATGAGACTCGTCCGACCAAGCAACAGGTTTTCAGGTATCAACAATCCAATGTCGTTGTTGACGGGCCCAGGTGAAGCGTGAAGCTTTGGTGTCGCGCAGTCATCAAGGGTACCCGAGTGAGCCTTCGGCCTCAAAACCCCGTATCGATGATGTTTCGTTGAATGGTTCATATCTTAACACTTGTTGATGGTGCAGCATTAGAATATGCAGCAATTTGAGGAAGGGTGGAACTTCTGTCATGTTGAACGATTCTCTTCAGTCGTCGCTGGTCCCGTTCTTGCAGGGTCTTTTTCCCGTCATAGCGATATCCGATTCCTGATGTTCACGGTACACTCGTAAAATGGTCGCACAGGAAAATCCGCTCTTCATCGCTACCTCGGAGATGTTGCCTCACATCACAGTGTCGGTGTTGACCGGCCCAGGTGACGCATAAATCGTCCGCAGCTCGTGGTCGTGCGGTAGCGTTCTCGCTTCCCGCGCCCGGGTTCCCGGGTTCGATTCCCGGCGGGGTCAGGGATTTTCTCTGCCTCGTGATGACTGGGTGTCGTGTGATGTCCTTAGGTTAGTTAGGTTTAAGTAGTTCTAAGTTCTAGGGGACTGATGACCGTAGATGTTAAGTCCCATAGTGCTCAGAGCCATTTGAACCATTTTTTTGACGCATAAAGCTTTGTGTGGTGCAGTCATCAAGGGTACGCGAGTGAGCCTTAGGCTCCGAAAGATCATATCGACGATGCCCCATTATATGTTTCGCACACTGACACTTGTTGATGGACCAATATTGAAATTTCTAGCAATCTGCGGAAAGATTGCACTTCTGTCACGCTGAAAGATTCTCTTCAGTCGTTGTTGGTCTCGTTCTTGCAGGATCTTTTTCCGGCCGCAGAGACGTCAGAGATTTGATGTTTTACCGGATTCCTGATATTCACGGTACACTCGTGAAATGGCCGTACGGGAAAATCCCCACTTCATCGCTGCATCGGAGATGCTGTTTCCCACGTTTCCCACGTTCAAACTCGCTTAAATCTTGATAACCTGCCATTGTAGCAGCAGTAACCGATCTAACAACTGCGCCAGACACTTGTCATCTTATATAGGCGTTGCCTACCGCAGCGCCCTATTCCGCCTGTTTACACATCTCTGTATTTGAATACGCATGCTTATACTTTTCTTTGGCGCTTCAGTGTATTTGAACAACGCCTCACAGATTTGGGCGATGGTAGTCGGGAAGGACGAACTTCGAGATCGACTACAGGCGACAACGCCGAGGCAACATATTTCCACGTCCAGGCCTATGCTACCCAGGCCACCTGATGGTGTGTGGCGAAGTGTACTTCTGGTACCAGCGTCCCATACTTCCATCAGAGTTCCACTCCCAAATGGCGCATGGCAAGTATCACTGTTGGTAGTCCTCTGTATTAGCTCTAATCTCTTTAGTTTTCTCGTCGTGGACATTTCGCGAGACACATGTTGGAGTAATTAGTATGCTGGCCGTCTCTCTTGGGACGTACTCTCTCGGAATGTCAATAGTAAACACAACGCCTCTCTTGAGACGCCTGCCACCGGTGTTTGTTCAGCATGTCCTTAATGCTCTCGCGCCGATTAAATGATCTCGTGAAGGAACCTGCCGTTCTTAGTTGGAGGAGGATGGGGGGGGGGGGGGATTAATGTTTAAAATCCCGAGGTTATTAGTGGTGGAGCACTAGCTCGGATTAGGGAAGGGTAGGGGAAGGAAATCTGCCCTGCCCTTTCAAAGGGACCATCCCGGTATTTGTGCGATACGATTTAGGGAAATGAAGGAGAACCTAAATCAGGATAGCCGTACGCAGGTGTGCGCCGTCGTGCTTCCGAATGCGAGCGAGTCTCATATCCTCTGCGCTGCCCCGCTCGGTCTGTTCGTTGTATCTCGTCTACTTATTCTGTCAGTCTTACCTGTTAGGGTTCCCATATTGGTAAACACTACTCCAGAATGGATCAAACAAGCGCATTCTAAGCCACGTCCTTCGTTGATGAGTTATATTTCTTTAAAATTCTTCCTAAGAATCATAGCTTGCCTTCTGCTTTTTCTGCTGTTTATTTTAATTGGTCATTCCATTTAAGGCCGCTCTGCACAGTTATTCCTAGATATTTCACGGTGGTTACTGTTTCCAGAAATTTGTCGCCAGCAATGTAGTTGTTCAGTAGTGGGTTTCTTCTCTGATTTTTGCGCAGTGTCTCTCAACTGTTTACTTTCAGAGTGAATTGTCAGTCCTCGCACCATTCATCAATCCCCTGCAGGTCGCTCTGCTAATCTATACTGCCTTCTGGCGTTGCTACTTTCTTACGGACAACCGCATCTTCAGCGAACAGTATTAAAGATCTTCCGACGCTTTCTACTAGATCGTTTACTTTATTAAAAGTAACGGTTCTATCATACTTCCTTGGGGTAATCCGGAAATTACCTCTACAACTGTCATTTTCGCTCCTTTAGGAATGTTGTGTTGAGGTCTATCTGTGAGGACGTCTTGACTCCTGTCAGAAGTCTGGTCTGATACCCCGTAAGTTCGCATTTTTCTTTCACTGTACGACAGTGTGGGAATGTATCAAATGCCTACCTGAAATCAAGGAACACGGCATCAACCTGAGCGCCGTTGTCTGCAGCGCTGTGGAACTCATGGAGAAACAGAGTGAGCTGAGTTTCACAAGATCTATTTCCGGATGCTATGGTTACTGAGAACGTCATCATGTGTGAGCATAAAACATAATCCATAACTCTACAAGATTAGAAGAAAGATTAAGAAAAGGCAAACCTACGTTTCTAGCATTTGTAGACATAGAGAAAGCTTTTGACAACGTTAACCGGAATACTCTCTTTCAAATTCTGAAGGTGGCAGGGGTAAAATACAGGGAGCGAAAGGCTATTTACAATTTGTACAGAAACCAGATGGCAGTTATAAGAGTCGAGGGGCATGAAAGGGAAGCAGTGGTTGGAAAAGGAGTGAGACAGGGTTGTAGCCTCTCCCCGATGTTATGCAATCTGTATATTGAGCAAGCAGTAAAGGAAACAAAAGAAAAATTCGGGGTATTTGAATACACATGCTTATACTTTTCTTTGGCGCTTCAGTGTATTTGAACAACGCCTCACAGATGGAGAAGAAGTAAAAACTTTGAGGTTCGCCGATGACATTGTAATTCTGTCAGAGACAGCAAAGGACTTGGAAGAGCAGTTGAACGGAATGGACAGTGTCTTGCAAGGAGGATATAAGAAGAACATCAACAAAAGCAAAACGAGGATAATGGAATGTAGTCAAATTAAATCGGGTGATGCTGAGGGGATTAGATTAGGAAATGAGACACTTAAAGTAGTAAAGGAGTTTTGCTATTTGGGGATCAAAATAACTGATGATGGTCGAAGTAGAGAGGATATAAAATGTAGACTGGCAATGGCAAGGAAATCGTTTCTGAAGAAGAGAAATTTGTTAACATCGAGTGTAGATTTAAGTGTCAGGAAGTCGTTTTTGAAAGTATTTGTATGGAGTGTAGCCATGTATGGAAGTGAAACATGGACGATAACCAGTTTGGACAAGAGGAGAATAGAAGCTTTTGAAATGTGGTGCTACAGAAGAATGCTGAAGATAAGTTGGGTAGATCACGTAACTAATGAGGAGGTATTGAATAGGATTGGGGAGAAGAGAAGTTTGTGGCACAACTTGACTAGAAGAAGGGATCGGTTGGTAGGACATGTTTTAAGGCGTCAAGGGATCACAAATTTAGCATTGGAGGGCAGCGTGGAGGGTAAAAATCGTAGAGGGAGACCAAGAGATGAATACACTAAGCAGATTCAGAAGGATGTAGGTTGCAGTAGGTACTGGGAGACGAAGAAGCTTGCACAGGATAGAGTAGCATGGAGAGCTGCATCAAACCAGTCTCAGAACTGAAGACCACAACAACAACAACAACTCTACAACTGACAGACGCCAGTAATATAGGCCTATAATTGTGTGCATTTGTCCTACGACTCTTCCTGAAGCCGGCCGGAGTGGCCGTGCGGTTCTAGGCGCTACAGTCTGGAACCGAGCGACCGCTACGGTCGCAGGTTCGAACCCTACCTAGGGCATGGATGTGTGTGATGTCCTTAGGTTAGTTAGGTTTAAGTAGTTCTAAGTTCTAGGCGACTGATGACCTGAGAAGTTAAGTCGCATAGTGCTCAGAGCCATTTGAACCATTTGAACTCTTCCCGAAAACGCGAATGGCCTGCACTTTTCTCTTTGCTGCAGCGGCCTACGTTAAATTACTGCTTGAAGATGATTTTCCGCTAATCTCTGCAGAATCAGGCCGAAATGCCTTTCCAATACTAGGCTACTGTAGTTCCTCTTCTTTTTTGCGACCACATGTCTCAATACCTGCCATTACGGCGCTTTTGCGATGACTTCAAATTGTAAACGCATTACGGTCTTCAGCGCCGAACAAATTTTGGAAGACCGAATTAAGCATGTCGGCCTTTTCTCTATCTTCCGTCTCGGTGTCACTATGACAACTGTCTGAATAGGTGGTTTGGATCCGATTAGTGATTTTACGTAAGGCCAAAACTGCTCAGTGTTTTGGGTGGAAATGGTTGAAAAAGCTCGAGTTTCAAAGTAATTGAACGCTTCTCCTCACGCACATTTTCGTTTCGTTTAGCTTTTGTTTTTCAGCTTAGTTCTGACTTCTCTTAAATCTTTTTCAATGTAACAACTTTCTAACATGGCTATTAAAACTCGTTGGACCTTTACCATACATTAAGACCTTTTCCGTAACACACTAGTTTAAGACGTATTGAACGATGCTTTTGTATTTTATTCACTGAAGCTCCACATTTTCGTCCTCAGCACTGAATATTTGATGCTGACTGCTCGGATACTTCGCAATTTGTACTCTTTCACACTTGCTAAGTAAAAATACTTTCTTATCTTTCTTAGCAGTCTTTATAACACTCGTAGTTTTTGGCGCTTTTTTTAATAATCAGTCTTCTGAATAGTTTGATGTGGCCCTTCACGAATTCCTCTCCTGGTCCAACCATTTTCATCTCAGGGTACCACATGCAATCTACGGCCTCAGTTATTTACTCTCTGTTTTCCACCACAGTTTCTACTCTGTACAGCTCCCTCTAGTACCATAATAAGCTACTCCGCGACGACTTAACAGATGTCCTGCCATTCTGTCCCTTCTTCTTGTCGGTGTTTTCCACATATTCCTTTCCTCTCCGATTCTGCGGAGAACCTTCTTTTTCCTTTCCTTATCAGACAACCTAATTTTTACGTTCTTCTGTACAACCACATCTCCGGTTTTCCCACAGTACCTGTTTCACTACCATACAATGCTGTGGTCCAAACGTACATTCTCAGAAATTTCTTTCTCAAATACTGATCTATGTTTGATACTAATAGACTTCTCTGGGCTAGTAATACCGTTTCTGCCAGTGCTAGTCTACTTTTTACGTCCTACTTCCTCCGTCCGTCATGGCTTATTTTGCAGCCTTGATAGCATCCACTTCGTGACCACTAATCCTGATGGTAAGTTTCTCACAGTTCCCAATTCTGCTACTTCTGATTGTCGTTCTTTGATTTACTGTCAATCCATATTCTGTACTCATTAGACAGTTCATTCGATTCAACAGAGCCTGTAATCCTTCACTTTCACTGCCGGTAGCAATGCCATCAGCGAAACTTACCACTAATGCCCTTTCACCATGAATTATGGTTTAAATGGTTCTAAACACTATGGGACATAACTTCTAAGGTCATCAGTCCCCTAGAACTTAGAACTACTCTAACTAACCTAAGGACATCACACACATCCATGCCCGAGGCAGGATTCGAACCTGCGACCGTAGTGGTCGCGCGGTTCCAGACTGTAGCGCCTAGAAACGCTCGGCCACCCCGGCCGGCCACCATGAATTATGATCCCACACTCGAACCTATCTTTTATTTCCATCATTGCTTCTTCTTTTTATACACTCCTGGAAATGGAAAAAAGAACACATTGACACCGGTGTGTCAGACCCACCATACTTACTCCGGACACTGCGAGAGGGCTGTACAAGCAATGATCACACGCACGGCACAGCGGACACACCAGGAACCGCGGTGTTGGCCGTCGAATGGCGCTAGCTGCGCAGCATTTGTGCACCGCCGCCGTCAGTGTCAGCCAGTTTGCCGTGGCATACGGAGCTCCATCGCAGTCTTTAACACTGGTAGCATGCCGCGACAGCGTGGACGTGAACCGTATGTGCAGTTGACGGACTTTGAGCGAGGGCGTATAGTGGGCATGCGGGAGGCCGGGTGGACGTACCGCCGAATTGCTCAACACGTGGGGCGTGAGGTCTCCACAGTACATCGATGTTGTCGCCAGTGGTCGGCGGAAGGTGCACGTGCCCGTCGACCTGGGACCGGACCGCAGCGACGCACGGATGCACACCAAGACCGTAGGATCCTACGCAGTGCCGTAGGGGACCGCACCGCCACTTCCCAGCAAATTACGGACACTGTTGCTCCTGCGGTATCGGCGAGGACCATTCGCAACCGTCTCCATGAAGCTGGGCTACGGTCCCGCACACCGTTAGGCCGTCTTCCGCTCACGCCCCAACATCGTGCAGCCCGCCTCCAGTGGTGTCGCGACAGGCGTGAATGGAGGGACGAATGGAGACGTGTCGTCTTCAGCGATGAGAGTCGCTTCTGCCTTGGTGCCAATGATGGTCGTATGCGTGTTTGGCGCCGTGCAGGTGAGCGCCACAATCAGGACTGCATACGACCGAGGCACACAGGGCCAACACCCGGCATCATGGTGTGGGGAGCGATCTCCTACACTGGCCGTACACCACTGGTGATCGTCGAGGGGACACTGAATAGTGCACGGTACATCCAAACCGTCATCGAACCCATCGTTCTACCATTCCTAGATCGGCAAGGGAACTTTCTGTTGCAACAGGACAATGCACGTCCGCATGTATCCCGTGCCACCCAACGTGCTCTAGAAGGTGTAAGTCAACTACCCTGGCCAGCAAGATCTCCGGATCTGTCCCCCATTGAGCATGTTTGGGACTGGATGAAGCGTCGTCTCACGCGGTCTGCACGTCCAGCACGAACGCTGGTCCAACTGATGCTCCAGGTGGAAATGGCATGGCAAGCCGTTCCACAGGACTACATCCAGCATCTCTACGATCGTCTCCATGGGAGAATAGCAGCCTGCATTGCTGCGAAAGGTGGATATACACTGTACTAGTGCCGACATTGTGCATGCTCTGTTGCCTGTGTCTATGTGCCTGTGGTTCTGTCAGTGTGATCATGTGATGTATCTGACCCCAGGAATGTGTCAATAAAGTTTCCCCTTCCTGGGACAATGAATTCACGGTGTTCTTATTTCAATTTCCAGGAGTGTAGGTTGAAGAAAAGGGGCGAAAAAGTAAATCTCGTCTTACACCGTTTTTAATCCGAGCACTTCATTCTTGGTCTTCCACTCTCTTGGTTCTTGTAGGTATTGCATGTTACCCGTCTTTCCCTGCATCTTACCCCTATTTTTTTCTCAGAATTTCGAACATCTTGCAACCATTCGACATTGTCGAACGCTTTTTCCAGGTCGGCGAATCCTATGAACACGTCTTGAATTTTCTTTAGTTTTGCTTGCATTATCAACGCAATGTCAGAACTGTCACTCTGGTGCCTTTATCTTTACTAAAGCCATACTGATCGTCGTCTAACACATCCTCAGTTTTCTTTTCCTTGTTTCTGTGTATGTTTCCTGTGAGTAATATCGACGAACGAGCTGCTAAGTCGACTGTTCGATAATTCTCGTACTTGTCAGCTCTTGCAGTATTCGGAATTGTGTGGATGATACTTTTCCAGAAGTCAAATGGTAAATCGCCAGACTCATACAATGTATACACCTACGTAGAATAGTCGTTTTATTGCCGCCTGCCCCTGTGATTTTAGGAATTCTGATGAAATGTTATCTATCCCTTCTGCCTTATTTGACCTTAAGTATTCCAAAGATTTTCAAATTCTGATTCTAATACTGAATTCAATATCTCTTCATTTAATAGTGGAATTCCCATTGCTCACTTAATGATACTACCTCTGCCTTCAGTTTCACCAAAGGTTATTTTGACTTTTTATTGACAGTGTCACATCCTTAATATCACTGATGTCCTCGCCTACGTTCACAAATTCAGAAAGTATAGGTCTGTTTGTTACTAGGATGTCTTATACTGTTTTACTTCTCTAGCTATCTGCTCGAAGCGGTTTTCAGACAACACATTCAGAGTAATGTGTCAGTTTTAATCGCGTCACTTCCCATTTCACAGCTGCAATACAGAAGTTTCCCCATATTACACTGGCGTGATCATCATTCACGAAGTTCTGGAAGTTCTCTCCGAAGCGCCACGCCATTATACTCCTGACGTACGCGGTCTGTAAAGCACCAAATTATTATGTCTGACCCAGACTGGTGCAATAGAGGAACTGATTCGCAGCAGTTGCCAGTTTTCCGAGCACGATGACGTTGATTATTCAAGTGGCTCTGAGCACTATGGGACTATGGGACTGAGGTCATCAGTCCCCTAGAACTTAAAAATACTTAAACCTAACTAACCTAAGGACATCACACACATCTGTGCCCGAGGCAGTGTTCGAACCTGCGACCGTAGCGGTAGCGCGGTTCCAGACTGAAGCGCCTAGAACCGCTCGGCCACATAGGTCGGCGATGACGATGACGCAGCGGTTTACTGATCGGTTATGTGGCTAAAGAGGGAATTTCTATCGCCGAGGAATCGGATGATTGGCAGAACGTTTCGCCCATTGTCAACACAGACTTGGTGATCATGTTGAAAAATAGCATCATGTACCCGTCGCTTTCGAAAGTAGTGGCGCTTTCTGTGGAAGTTACTTGTCCTGCCATAGTAATGTGTAACTTCCTCTCGAAATCCTCTCTTGTAAGGCAATATATCCCCCGCCACATGCTGTACAGTGGCTTATGGAATGTATGTGTACATGTAACCGTAGATATACAGCGCACGTATCATAAAATAGTCTCAGTAAACGCCTACTGTAAGAGGTATAAACACTTCTTCATCTTCGCTACTGTCAAACGCATTTCTTCTATTGAACACATGCTCGCAGCTCTTAAAAGTATGCCGTTTAGAGCACATGATTACGAGACATTTTTCCTTGTTTGAATCCATACTACCTCCTCCTCAATGTAAGAAGAAAAGAACTTGCAGTAAAAGAGATTTGTTGTGCAGTATCGAAGATGAAGTTCTCAGAGATCTTACGGTATACATAAATGATTCGCATGATGGACAGCAATCTGCGGTTGGTTGCTGGTGATGCCGAGGTGTACGGAATGATGTCGAAGTTGAGTGACTATAGGGAAATTCAAGATGACTTGGACCAAATTTCCTATTAGTTTGATAAATGGCAGCTAGCCCAAAATGTGGAAAAAAGTAAGTTAATGTGGATGAGTAGGAAGATCAAGCCTAAAATGTTCGGATGCAGTATTACTAGTACCCTGCTTGATACAGTCAAGTTGTTTAAATACCTGGGCGTAACGTTGCAAAGAGGTATGAGGTGGAAAGAGCGTGTGAGAACTGTGGAAGGGAATGTGAATGGTAGAATTCGGTTTATTGGGAGAAATTTACGAAAGAGTCGTTCTCCTGTAAAGGAGACCGCATATAGGGTGCGTTGCGACGTGTTCTTGAGTACTCCTCGAGAGTTTGGGATCCGTATCAGGTCGGATTGAAGGAAGACATCGAAGTTAATCAAAGGCTGGCTGCTAAGTTCGTTACCGGTAGATACGAATAACACGTAAGTGTTAGGGAGATGCTTCGGAAACCCAAATGGGAATCTCTGGAGGGAGGGCGATGACTTTTCGAGAAACACTATTGAGGAAATTTAGAGAAGCGGCATTTGAAGCTGACTGCCAAACGATTGTGCCCAATTTAAAAGACGCAAAATTCCCAAGATTGGTGATCTTTTACAGAAGCTCGAAATTTAGCGCGGTCTTCAATGCGAGATGCCTAAAATAGTTTCCACAACGAAACTTTATCTCGAAACCTGGCAGAAAATCCAAAGAGATTCTGGTCGTATGTGAAGTATGTTAGCGTAGCGCCAAGAAACAATCAATGCCTTCTCCGCGCACTAACATTGGAGATGCTATCAAAGACAGTGCTGCCAAAGCAAGGTTACTAAACACAGCCTTCCAAAGTGCCTTCACAAAAGAAGACGAAGTAAATATTCCAGAATTCGAATAGAGAGCAGCTACCAACAAGAGTAACGTAGAAGTAAATATCCTCGGAGTAGTGAAGCAACTTAAATCATTTAATAAAAGCATGTCTTCTGGCCCAGACTTCCTTTCGGAGTATGCTGATGAATTAGCTCTATACTTAACAATCATATACAATCATTCGCTCGACGAAAGATCCGTACCCAAAGTTGTACAGGTCACACCAATATTCAAGAAAGGTAGTAGGAGTAATACACTAAATTGCAGGCCCATATCGTTAACGTCGATATGCAGAAGGATTTTAAAACATATAATGTATTCGGACATAAGTAATTTCCTCGAAGAAAACTGTGTGCCGGCCGAAGTGGCCGCGCGGTTCTGGCGCTGCAGTCTGGAACCGCGAGACCGCTACGGTCGCAGGTTCGAATCCTGCCTCGGGCATGGATGTGTGTGATGTCCTTAGGTTAGTTAGGTTTAACTAGTTCTAAGTTCTAGGGGACTAATGACCTCAGCAGTTGAGTCCCATAGTGCTCAGAACCATTTGAACCATTTGAAAACTGTCTATTGACACACGGTGAACATGGGTTTAGAAAACATGGTTCTTGTGAAACACAACTAGCTCTTTATTCACATGAATTGCTGAGTTCTGTTGACGAGGGATTTCAGATCGATTCCGTATTTCTGGATATCCGGAAGGCTTTTGACAGTGTACCACACAAGCGGCTCATAGTGAAATTGCGTGCTTATGGAATATCGTCTCAGTTATGTGACTGGATCAGTGATTTACGCCGGCCAGAGTGGCCGAGCGGTTCTGGGCGCTTCACTCCGCGGGACCGCTACGGCCGCAGGTTCGAATCCTGCCTCAGGCATGAATGTGTGTGATGTCCTTATGTTAGTTAGCTTTAAGTAGTTCTACGTTCTAGGGGACTGATGACCTTAAATGTTGAGTCCCATAGTGCTCAGAGCCATTTGAACCATTTTTTTGTGATTTCCTGTAATTGACGGAAAGTTATTGAGCAAAACAAATGAGATTTCTGGCGTTCCCCAAGGTGGTGTTATAGGCCCGTTGCTGTTCCTTATCTATATAAACGATTTGGGAGACAACCTGAGCAGCCGTCTTCGGTTGTTTGCAGATGACGCTGTCATTTATCGACCAATAAAGTCATCAGAAGATCAAAACACAATGGAAAACGATTTAGAAGAAATATCGGAATGGTGCGAAAAGTGGCAGTTGACCCTAAATAAGAAAAGTGTGAGGTGATCCACATGAGTGCTAAAAGGAAGTCGTTAAACTTCGGTTACACGATAAATCAGTCAAATCTAAAAGCCGTACATTCAGCTAAATACCTAGGTATTACAATTACGAACAACTTAAATTGGAAGGAACACATAGAAAATGTTGTGGGGAAGCCTAACCAAAGACTACGTTTTATTGGCAGGACACTTAGAAAATGTAACAGACCTACTAAGGAGACTGCCTACACTACGCTTGTCAGTTCTCTTTTAGAATACTGCTGCGCGGTGTGGGAGTTTTACTAATAGGACTGACGGAGTACATCGAAAAAGTTCAAAGAAAGGCAGCATGTTTTGTATTATCGCGAAACATGGGAGAGAGTGTCACAGGAATGATACAGGGTTTGTGATGGACATCATTAAAAGGAAGGCGTTTTCGTTGCGACTGAATCTTCTCACAAAATTTCAATCACCAACTTTCTCCTCCGAATGCAAAAATATTATGTTGACACCGACTTACATAGGGAGGAACGATCACCAAGATAAACTAAGGGAAATCAGAGCTCCTACGGAAAGATATAGGTGTTCATTCATTCCTCATGCTATACGAGATTGAAATTACAGAGAATTGTGAAGGTGATTCGATGAAGTCTCTGCCAGGCACTTAAATGTGATTTGCAGAGTATCCATGTAGATGTAGATGTAGATGCCGCTAACATACTTTGCGCGTAAGAACCACGAGGAGAAGATATGAGAAATTAGGGCTCATTCGAAGGAGCACAGACAGTCGTTTTTCCCGTCTCTCTATTTGCAAGTGGATCAGGAAAGGAAATGACAAGTAGTGATATAGGGTACCCTCAGGCACGTACCGTATGGTGGCTTGCGGAGTACCTATGTAAATACAGATGTAAAGGGTACGTGGTTTAGAGCCTACTTTACTGAGGTCCTGCTTCTACACTGAGGTGACAAAAGCCATGGGATGCACCCTAATATCGTGTCGGACATATTTTTCCCGGCGTCGTGCAGTAGCTCGACGTGCCATAGACTCAACAAATCCGATGCAGGAATACTAAGACACACAGCCGTCCATGACTGGCCAGGTGTGGCCTGTCCTGGATTTTGTGCTCTAACTGACCTCACAATTAGTCCCATAAACATTCGATGGCATTCATGTCGGACGATCTGGGTGGCCAAATCATTCACTCGAATTGTCCAGAATGTTCTTTAAGTCAGTCGCGAACTGCTGTGACCTGGTTACACGGCACACCGTGATCCATAAAAACTACATCATTGTTTGAGGACATGAAGTTCATAAATGGCTGCAGATGGTCTCCAAGTAACCGTAGCCGAACGTAGCTATTTCCAAGTCAGTAATCCATGTAACAACAGCCCACACCGTTATGGAGCTACCACCAGTTTAACAGTGTCTTGTTGACGACTTTGGTCTACGGTTTTGTGGGGTCTATGACAAACTCGAACTCCACCATTGGCTCTTACCAGCTGAGATCTGGTGCCATCTGACCAGGCCGCGGTTTTTCTGTAGTTTCAGGGCCAAAAGATATGATCACAAACGCAGAAGAGGAGCTGCAGACGATATCGTGCTATAACCAAAGGTACTCGCGTCGGCCATCTGCTGCCATAGCCCATTAACGCCGTATTTCGTCGCTCAGTTCAAACGGATACGTTCGTCGTACGTTCCACACTGATTTACGCCGTTATTTTACGCAGTGTTGCTTGTCTGTGAGCAGTGACAACTCTACGCAGTCGCCGCTGCTCCCGGTCGTTAAACGAACGCCGTCAGCCACTGCGTAGTCCGCAGTGAGGGGTAATGCTTAAAATTTGTTACTCTCGGCACACTCTTAACACTGTGGATTTCCCAATATTGAATCCCCTAACGATTTCCAAAACAGAACGTTCATTGCGCCTAGCTCCAACTACCATTCCACGTTCAAAGTCCTTTAGTTCCCGTCGTGCATCCATAATCACGTCAGATTCCTATCCACATGAATCAGCTGAGCACAAATGAGAGCTCCATCAATGCACTGCCCTTTTATTCTTTGTGTACACGACACAACTGCCACCTGTATTTGTACTTATCGCTTTCTGACGACTTTTGTCACATCTGTACGGTCAGCTGTATTAATTGTGATAGGCAGTGTACAAATAAAATGGTTCAAAGTCACTGCATCAAACGACTAGGGGTGGTATGTCACGCCATAGGGAACAACTTTTATTAGAGATAAAATGTTTTCTGATGCGTCCCATTGTCACTGGGCTTATCCACGTGAGAGGTGGCGAGGCGTAAGCACTCCGAGGCGATAGTATACCTTATGTGTTGTGTCTAATCCAGTCATCTGCCCTGTATGAACTGAGCTACATAAATGTTGCTGATTCTGCTCCAACATATGTTTCTTCACTTAGAGAAACACGTTTTTCTGTTGTTTTTTTTAACATTACCCTACCAATTTACCTGTGTAGGTAACATGCAGCATAGCTGATTAGTATGCACTGCTATTTCGGCACCATCACCAGGAAGCGTGGTGAACATTTTGTCTGTAACAAAAGTTGTTCCCCACGACATGGTCTATCTCAACTAAATGTCTGATGCAAGACACTGAAAGTATACATATATAGTTCACTCTGGAAATTTTTAAACGCTAATAATATAAATACAGGCTGATTTTTTCCACCGTGTACAAACACTTGGGATTGATTGATGTGAGGATACAGAACAAGAAAGTCTAATGATGTCCAGAATAGCATGGTTGCCATGCTTTAGTATAATTATTCAATCATACACTGTTACAGAAACTGCGGTCTAATACACGCTGTACCATGAAGCCACAGTTACAGTGTGTGCTGGAAACGGTTTCCATGTACCTCAATGCATCCATGTACACCCTGCAACGTGTTCTGTCTCACATGTTCAGATCAGACAGGATGCATCCGTACAGTATCAGAGGCAACGTGATACACTGCTCCCATGTCTCCACAGCTGGGTTGGGCTCTACATACACAATACGTGTGACGTGGCCCCATAACTAGAAATCACAGGTTGAGGTCCGGTGAATGAGTAGTCCATGCAACTGCACCCCCTCGTCTGATCCATTCACCAGGGAAGAAACGACTGAAATACGCCCAGATGTTAACGACGAAATGGAATGGACCACCATCATGTAGCAGCCACATAGCCCTTCAAATCATTAATGGCACTTGTTCTAGCAAGAAAGGCAGAGTCACCCGCAAGAAACGTTGATGGTTCCGACCTCTTAGGCGACGTGAAAGAAACACTGGTCCCAAAATATGATCGCCAATTATCCCAACCCACACGTTCTGACTGCACCGATGATGATGATTCGCTGTCAACATATCATGGGTGTCTGCATACTATCCAACAGATGACTGTTACGAAAGTTGAAGATACCACTCCGTGTATAGTTGGCCTCATCTGTGAATAGGATGGATGACACAAACCTTGGAATCGTGGTTACCTAGTGAAGAAACCAGTGACAAAGCTACTCCCGATGTGAAAAGTCTTTTTGTAACATACTGTACGTGATAAGGGTAGTAACAATTGTCATGGAGAATGGTCCACCCTTTACTGGTGGACCATCTGCCTGATACTGGTACAGTGGTCGCCTTCCACAGTATTTATCCCATTTTCCTCAAAATCTGTACAGTTTGTACACAGTGCAATTATATACACTCCTGGAAATTGAAATAAGAACACCGTGAATTCATTGTCCCAGGAAGGGGAAACTTTATTGACACATTCCTGGGGTCAGATACATCACATGATCACACTGACAGAACCACAGGCACATAGACACAGGCAACAGAGCATGCACAATGTCGGCACTAGTACAGTGTATATCCACCTTTCGCAGCAATGCAGGCTGCTATTCTCCCATGGAGACGATCGTAGAGATGCTGGATGTAGTCCTGTGGAACGGCTTGCCATGCCATTTCCACCTGGCGCCTCAGTTGGACCAGCGTTCGTGCCGGACGTGCAGACCGCGTGAGACGACGCTTCATCCAGTCCCAAACATGCTCAATGGGGGACAGATCCGGAGATCTTGCTGGCCAGGGTAGTTGACTTACACCTTCTAGAGCACGTTGGGTGGCACGGGATACATGCGGACGTGCATTGTCCTGTTGGAACAGCAAGTTCCCTTGCCGGTCTAGGAATGGTAGAACGATGGGTTCGATGACGGTTTGGATGTACCGTGCACTATTCAGTGTCCCCTCGACGATCACCAGTGGTGTACGGCCAGTGTAGGAGATCGCTCCCCACACCATGATGCCGGGTGTTGGCCCTGTGTGCCTCGGTCGTATGCAGTCCTGATTGTGGCGCTCACCTGCACGGCGCCAAACACGCATACGACCATCATTGGCACCAAGGCAGAAGCGACTCTCATCGCTGAAGACGACACGTCTCCATTCGTCCCTCCATTCACGCCTGTCGCGACACCACTGGAGGCGGGCTGCACGATGTTGGGGCGTGAGCGGAAGACGGCCTAACGGTGTGCGGGACCGTAGCCCAGCTTCATGGAGACGGTTGCGAATGGTCCTCGCCGATACCCCAGGAGCAACAGTGTCCGTAATTTGCTGGGAAGTGGCGGTGCGGTCCCCTACGGCACTGCGTAGGATCCTACGGTCTTGGCGTGCATCCGTGCGTCGTTGCGGTCCGGTCCCAGGTCGACGGGCACGTGCACCTTCCGCCGACCACTGGCGACAACATCGATGTACTGTGGAGACCTCACGCCCCACGTGTTGAGCAATTCGGCGGTACGTCCACCCGGCCTCCCGCATGCCCACTATACGCCCTCGCTCAAAGTCCGTCAACTGCACATACGGTTCACGTCCACGCTGTCGCGGCATGCTACCAGTGTTAAAGACTGCGATGGAGCTCCGTATGCCACGGCAAACTGGCTGACACTGACGGCGGCGGTGCACAAATGCTGCGCAGCTAGCGCCATTCGACGGCCAACACCGCGGTTGCTGGTGTGTCCGCTGTGCCGTGCGTGTGATCATTGCTTGTACAGCCCTCTCGCAGTGTCCGGAGCAAGTATGGTGGGTCTGACACACTGGTGTCAATGTGTTCTTTTTTCCATTTCCAGGAGTATATATATATATATATATATATATATATATATATATATATATATATATATATATGTGTGTGTGTGTGTGTGTGTGTGTGTGTGTGTGTGTGTGTTTGAATGGGGCCACAAATATCAGAAAATACCCCAAAGGGGAAGAAAAATGTTGGACATGTGATATCACTAGACATAGTTGTTCAGGATATTGTTCTTAGTCACCAAATAAAATATCTGCACCTACACCTATAACACTCTGTACATACATAATGTGCAGTTGAAGTCTATCAGATCACAAGGAACCATTACATTTCAATCTTCAGAGTTTTGAAGCAACT
The DNA here is from genome assembly GCF_023898315.1 of Schistocerca nitens. NCBI lineage: Eukaryota > Metazoa > Arthropoda > Insecta > Orthoptera > Acrididae > Schistocerca > Schistocerca nitens. The sequence continues at coordinate 101,792,252 of NC_064618.1, forward strand.
CTCTTCTGATTCTTTTCATTTCTTCAGTTCACATTGTCCCTGGTCTGCTGGCAACTTAATTGACTGGCAGTCCTTCCCATTTGTTATTTTTTTGTCTGTGTAAGTTTCTGTTGAAAATGTCTGATGATCCTCTTGACCTGCCTGAGCTAGGTGTAAGGTAGCAAGATTTTGTCAGTATACACGAATAATTTGGAGAATGTATATTGTGTTTATCTAGTGTGGGATCGTATCATTAGGCGAGGTTATGAGTTATTAATCATGCTGGGTAGCCACACACTAACAGAGGCGCCTGCTTTGAGTGTAATTTCGCACTTGATCTAGCAGCAGGGCACACGGGGCCACTCGTGGTCTCTGTGATCGACACGGGACAAGGGCTGCAGTGGTGGCAGTTTTATGACTGGAAGGGGCACAGCAGGCGTTTACGACCCAGGAGCAGCGCCCCGTCGTGAGGCCAGTGGACATGGGGCTTCTCTCAATGGACCTGCAGTAGCTGAAGAGACGATGCTGGAAGTATGAGATTGTTACAATAGCGTCTTACAAGGGCTGCCACCAGCCTCTTTAGCACGGTGGAATGCAGTGGAGAATAGCTGCAGCAAATGGGGGATAACAGTCACAGCAGACATACAGGTGAATTCTCGCTAAAATTACAGAAAAGTATCTGGTTGGCTGAATTTGCAGGCGAGTAGGGGTCACAATTTGTTCTAGAAGTTTCTACCGAATGTATTATAAGCTGAAGGTGGTTGATTAACAGTTTCACGATTTGTTAAGTGAGGTATTCCGTTTGTAACGAGCGCGGTGGTTGGTCGCAAGAACAGTTCACCGTAAGAAGCCGAATTTTGCTCAAAATTGGGCACTTGGAGGTGAGGAGACTCTCTGACTGGATGTCGACAGCAACACATCGCTATATTGCGTTTTATGAGGCTCTCTGGCGGGGTGCCGACAAGCACACATTGTAAGGTGGCAACGGTCTTCCATGTTACATGAGTCCATTTACCGTGGCTGTAATCACTTTCCGAGCACTTTAGGGCAACAAAAACGACTGACAGCGGCGCAGCCGCTTTCTAGAGAAGTTTGTTGGAGTACTACTCTAAATTACGGTGTAGGAAATCTATGTGGAAACGCATCGTTAAGCTGGATAGGTAATACAGCTAGAATTCCACGATTTTATAAGATTCTGCGGAGATGCAGTGAGCGGGACAGAGCTTGGCTACGTCCCTGCCTAGCCGCCGAAGGCCACAGCCTGACGACGGTATGAATGGTGAACTGGGGAAGTTCTGTAATCCGTTTAGAGAGGCCACAGCGCCCGCCAGCCTCTGAGGGACGCGCGGCTGCAGGTGTTCAAGTGTTTACCAAAACAGAGCAGTGGATAGCTGGACAGGCTTTCCTGCGCGTGCCTTCGCCTATGTCCGACTAATTTTAAACCTTCAAGTAACTCAAGTGGGGCAGGCCAGGAGTTCCGAATAACAAAACTTTCAATGCAGGAGTCTGTTCTCTATAACGGGGAATCTTGCTGGGAAAATGTCGAGTGGTCTCTTAGGAGAAAAATTCCAGTAAACGTGTTATTGCCCACAGCTGTGGTTTTTCCCAGACGGCGTGGGAGGAGTTTACTTGCGAAATTTTGTAGAAAGGGAAGAATTGTGGAAAGGAGTTCTAATCCCAAACCGTAGGCTACATTGGTCAGCACTGGTAAACTGGGTATTTTGAGAGCTTCTAGTGACGTGATTCGCTTGGTAAAAGTTGAGGTGGGAAAACAGAGGTGAAGAGCGATCTTGCTCGACTCTCTGTAGAGGTCTTCGGTTTTGGGCTGTCGTACTGACAAGGGGAGGCCGCCAATTGTGAAATTCAGATTCAATTCATACTGCGCATAATAAAAGCTCATGGCCAGAGGTGTAATGTGGCAAAGCACCAAGACGCACTTCTCAGCCCTTGTCGAGAAAATCGACAGTTAAAATAAACCGTTGCGGTGAAATACTCTCTCTATGATTAATAACTCGCTACAGCGTCGTGGCGCAGCGGTAAGCGCTCGGGTTCGTAATGCGAAGGTCGCCGGATCGAATCTCGCGCCATGCAATCCTTTTTTTTTTAGTATTTGTTTTTTGTAATTCAAATGTGTGTATACACACACACACACACACACACACACACACACATATATATATATATATATATGTATATATATATATATATATATATATATATATATATATATATATATATATATATATATATAATTCCCGGCAATCAGTTGCAACAATTATGCATATAATAAGTTGTTGAAAGTCGTTTGTCGTGGAAAAACTGGTGACTTCGAACATCATTATGTTTTCCGGAAACAAAGTTGTATTTCACAAATGTTATTAATTGTCTTCATAATGTTAACCACGTATAGTTAACGGAAGACGCAGAAACGATATTCCGAAACGAATACGTACAGCGTTAAGTCAAACGTTCAAATTAGAATAGAAACCCCACGAACACAAATTTGCTGTGACAGGTATGAAATATAAACTCCGTTACTCGCTCGTTACACTTGAAGGACAGATGTTGAATGGGCCGAAACGAGCCGCCGCATAACAGCGTAATTGCCTGCTAACTTCGAAAGAAGGTAGATGCGGTCCCTAGTGCAACTTATAACATCGTCGAAAATCAGTGCGGACGTGAGAGCTTTGGTACACCCTGTTAAACAAACGGAAAAATGGAGGCGGTACAATTGGAGAGCGATCCGCCTTCACCAACATGCATAAGCAATTCATTAATAGTTTATATATTTGAATTACAAAAAACTAATAATAAAAAAAATGTTGCATGGCGCGAGATTCGATGCGGTGACATTCGCATTACGAACCCGAGCGCTTACCGCTGCGCCACGACGCTGTAGAAAATTATTAATCGTAGAGAGTATTTCACCGCAACGGTTCCTTTTAACTGTCGATTTTCTCGACAAGGGCTGAGAAGTGCATCTTGGTGCTTTGCCACATTACACCTCTGGCCATGAGCTTTTATTATGCGCAGTATGAATCGAATCTGAATTTCACAATTGGCGGCCTCCCCTTGTGAGAGTAATTTAGCCAAGTCGTCTCACGTCTTGGTCTATCTTTCTGAGAGGACGTTAGCCGCGCCAGCTCTTTGTTGCCGGGAAGATTGTTGCAATTAGAGAAGTTTACAGACAGTGGTCTGTTGTCCGAGGATTGTAGGAGTGTACTTTCCGAGACGCCACACGTCGACCGTACATCCGCGCCGTCCCCTTCGGAGACCTGTGTTAGGAGTAACGTTAAATAGTTGGATCATGTGCGATTGCTATTTCCACAGAAGTTTCACGACACTTTGAGCTGTAGTGGTTCTTCGTATTTTTCGTTTTGTGTCGATGTCAGTCGGTCAGCCAACTTATAGGAGATCGCATTTTGGAACGATTTTAACACAGTTCACTACCAATGCTGGGTAGAAGGGAAATTTGTAAATTGTTCATTGTGTTTTATTCAGCATTGATCTGAAGGTTATAATAAAATTATTGTGATTCAGTAGAGCCTTTACATTCAGTAGTTGATGCTGAATTCACCCTTATGCTCATTTTTATTTTTATGTATGTGTTTGATGTCATTGAACGCCCTAAGTGTTCTTGATCGTTCATGTTTGGAAGTAAAAATAGGTGTGATTTATTCGTCAGTACTACCACCGCATATTAAATGGTTCAAATGGCTTTGAGCACTATGGGACTTAACTTTTGTGGTCATCAGCTTAGAACTTCTTAAACCTAACTAACCTAAGGGCATCACACAAATCCATGCCCGAGGCAGGATTCGAACCTGCGACCATAGCGGTCGCACGGTTCCAGACTGTAGCTCCTAGAACCGCTCGGCCACACCGGCCGGCACCGCAGATTAATTAGGGGTGACAGGGCCACATTTAAATCTAGCGTTATCCATTTTGCGTACAGTTCCACTCCCAATTCCTCTGTAAGTTGTTTGTCAGGGGCGAACACACGCAAAATCGGACAAGCAACGGGTGGGGTATTACAACATCACTAAGATGCGTTTTATAGGACTCTCTGCGAAGTGTCGTTAGGGACATCTGGCTATTTAAAACTGCTGATCTCGCGTCATTTGTTTCTCTGTGATCAGAGAAACGAACCCGTGCTTGTTTGTGGAGATTCACACATTACGAAACGCTTCTTTACGACTGTTCACTTTAGTCATGCTCCTGGGTTATGACCAAGCAGTATTCTTGATTTGCGTACGGCATTGTACGGAAGCAGATTCAACCTCAGAACATTGCAGACACAATTTCACGTCCTGTATATAGTTAGAATTTCCAGATACGCAACGCACATATCTGCACGTCCGCCAGCTACAGCGAGCGGGTCGCTGCTGCAGATTTGCACTTCACAGCACTGAATTCGGTGACGTATGCAACGGCGGAGCAGGCGGGGAATCCTTAACAGCAGGTGTCTTAAGTTCCATTGGATGGCTTTCAGGGCCCTTCAGTGTCAGTGCCCGTCATGTTGGAGGCTTTCTGATCTCCAGTGCTGATCGGTATCGACAACTTAGTGATTCCGTCGTATAAACGGGAGCGGTGTTCAGAATCACGTCATAGACGTTTTACCAATCCCAAATTTAGCTTAAAGAGTAGAACGTCCTATGTCTGTACTTGTGCGTTTTGCAAATTTTTCGTGAGCGTCGTTTTTATAATAAATGTGTCAGTCAATAACTAGTTGTTCTACCTTTCCTAGGATTTGACTAATTACCGATCCTGACTAAGAACAGAGTATTATCACAACTTGGGTAATTAACCAACGTTTTTCCCCGTAAAGGTCAGGGCTAACCTAATTCAAACATTTTTTACACTGCATTGAGAGGTACACATACAGATTGAGGGGACAGCATTGGACAGGCATGGTTTTGCGCTGTTTTATAGTATGTCTGTCGCAATTTTCTGAGTGACTGTTGTCGTTGGAAGGCTGTGGTTATTCCCATGTAATATCAGTCATCATTTTCTGATGCCTCCCGCACGACTGGATACTTTTTCAATTGGTGTTCGGAATTGTACTCTGTATCAATCTTCTGTTCTTTTAGGGCTGAGAATCTTTCTAAGAATTTTGCGTATTTCTTTCAGTATAAACTCAAGATCAACATTTCTGTGCAGAGTAAGTGTGTCGCTGGCGTACAAGATTTCAGGATTGATACCTGTGTTGTAGTGTAAGCGTAGACCTCTGCAACCATTTTCATAGTCAATAGTAAAAATGCTACATGATATCTGCAGACGTGATACAAAATTGTAAAACTGGGAAATTAGGAAATTACATGTAATTTGAACAGAAGGGGTACCTTACACGTCCCTTTCGGTAATTTTTTTTCAAAATTGTGATGTTTTCAAAAAAAAATCGTAGTTTTGGAAACACTAGGAACGCGGTCATTCAGCTCTTAGGAGCAGCGTGCACAATTTCGGGCAGTTCATTTCGTATGTCTGTTTATGTATTTCTCTTTTTCAAGCAAATGAATTTTAGAATTTTCTTAAAAGAACCTTTGAATTTTGCCTCCCATACACTCATAAAATTAAGTATCATTATTCATCCTAATAGAAAATAATAGAATACAAATAATAGAATACCGATCACATATCAGACATAATACTTTAAATTCGGCAACAACGACTGTAAATGTAAGTTTCAGAATAATGATTATCCACGTAAAATTTACTCTAACATCACCAAAATACTGTTTGATTTTACATGTTTTTAGAAAAATAAAACATTTCACTCATTTTTTCAGTGGCTACTTGGCCGTCTCAGAGAATTCTATCATAGTATTTTTTTTTTTTGCAATTTACGCTCTGCAGGCACAATAGACACAGAATCCACAAACGCATTATGTTCAGTACATACGGGAAATTTATTTCTCTTTACCCTACCCTGGAGTATTACTGCGCACCCTAACAGCTTTTTAAGAAGCACTTACGACTCACGGTGGTTCACTGAGAACTCGCAACACCGTCACAGTCATTTTGCATGAAACACTGTTATTCACCGGCCGAAGATGTTCGTCCTAGCCGATGTGTTTCCATTGTGTTTCTCTGATGATAGCCATCATTTGCGTGTACATCAAACGAATGTCTTATTGCTGACTGTTCATCTAGTTCGGCCCTCGGTGCACGTGATTTGGCTTATGTGTGCTCTGAATTTTCCCGTGCTTCCAACCATAATTACGTTTAGTATGAGCGCACCACAAAAAAAGAAAACATATTTTAGATCAATATATGAATAATAATCTACATTTCTAGTAGAAGGAATATTCTAATAATGATATTTCTTATTGCACCCAAGTGGCAATTTCCAAAAACAATTCAAAATTTTAGTTTTATTACTTAGTGAAGATCAAGGTGTGGCCGAGCGGTTCTAAGTGCTACAGTATGGAACCGCGTGACCGCTACGGCCGCAGGTTCAAATCCTGCCTCGGGCATGGATGTGTGTGATGTCCTTAGTTTAGTTAAGTTTAAGTAGTTCTAAGTTCTAAGGGACTGGTAACCTCAGAAGTTAATTCCCATAGTGCTCAGAGCCATTTTGCTATTTTCACTACTTACTTACAATTATTTTCCAATTGTAAGTCTATTGAAACTGAATTCAGTATATCACTGTTTAATTGACAAATTAACGATAGTTATTAATCCCCTTCATGAAACTAATGTGTATACAAATTTCGTGTATACTCCTGCCTTGGGGTCAGTACCGTTCAAAAATGGCTCTGATCACTATGGGACTTAACGTCTGTGGTCATCAGTCCCCTAGAGCTTAGAACTACTTAAACCTAACTAACCTAAGAACATCACACACATCCATGCCCGAGGCAGGATTCGAACTTGCGACCGTAGCGGTCACGCGGTTCCAGACTGAAGCACCTAGAACGGCACGGCCACACCGGCCGGCCAGTACCCTTCCCTTGATCTGTTTCTAAGAGACCTGATTACGTCACGCCGGCGTCCATTCATTCACTCATCCAGTTGCATCAGCTGTGTTGTTTACCGCCTATCAGCATTGCACTGTATGCAGTGGGTCTTCAGACTGATTCACTGGCATCACATCATGCCTGAAACAAAATCCTCGCGTAGTTCGTTCAACCCCTGCTACTTAATGAATATAAATAAGAACTGAACATAAGTCACTCCAAAGTTCTTAGAACTAATGTTCCTCTTAATACGTATGTTTCTTAGAGAGATATTCTCGCTGGAAGCTCGTATTCAAGCTCTTTAGAGTCTTAAGGCTTCCATTTAACTGATACAGAACCTCTTTACATCATTTACAGACTCGTACTGTTCCTACGACGTTTGGATGGGGTACACTGCTAACCACATATGGCACTTCAAAAATTTCATACAGATTCTTTATCTTGGCGTCTACTTAGACGATTTCCTGTGAACTCTTATTAGTACAGGATCACACACAACATTTTTTTGGTTTCACTTTCTTGTTATGTCTTGTATTCTGAGACTCCCATTTCGCTACTAATCTTTCCAGAGCCAACTTACTCTTTCCTTCTAAACTCGTCTCGGATCTTTTCGGAAATTTCAACAAGCGTTCGATCATAGCTTCAGGTCTCTTACCTATCAGTAATTCATATGGTGATATCTAGGTTGAACAATTTGGAAGTTCGTTTAGTATTTCCTCAAATTCTTTAGTGAACAGTCCCCAAGTAGTATGTTGGTGATGACAAAACGCTCTACAAAGCCTTCCAGGCCCTTTCATAACCCTCGCCGAGGGTCTGAAGACAGACGGCAGCGAGACATATACAACGATCAACCAGAAAATTATGACCACCGATCTACTATCGGTATAAACCCGTCCAGGCTATAGCAGCGTCACCTAGCGTGGAATGACTGCTAGGCAGACACATGCACGGTGAATGTAGTATCAGCGAGCGTGCTCTCCAAGTGTCGAATGGGGAAGGCGCGTGGTCTATCTGATTTTGACCGAGATGATGAGCTGGAGGCTCGACACGAGCATTTGCGATACTGCCCGACTCCTAAAGTGTTGGAGGAGTGGTGTGATGTATTCTTCAACTCGTGACGAAACCAAGGTGAATCCACACCCAGACGTCGTGTGGTTGGACGGCCACCACTCACTAGAGATGTCGGATGTCGTAGGCTGAGCAGACTGTTAGGACAGGCGGCGAATTGCCGACTTTAGTGCTGGACAGAGTGCCAGTGGGTCTGAAGACACAATACATCGAACACTCCCAACGAAGGGCCTCTGCAACCGACGATCCATGCATGTGCCAATGTTAACACCACGACATTGGCAACTACGACTGAAATAGGCACGCGACCATCGGCATTGGACGTTGACGTAGTGGCAGAGCTTCGCATGGTCTGATGAATCCCGACACCTTCTTCATCATGCCGATGGGAGGGCGCGAATATTTCGCCTACCAGGGGAACAGCTCGTTGACGCTGGTACAGCAAGACGGAGACGAGCTGGCAGAAGATCCATTACATTCTGTGGAACATTAACGTTACATTCTGTGGAACATTAACGTGGGCATCCATGCGACCAGTGGAGATCGAGAAAGGTACCATGACGGCCATGGAATACTGTTCACTGGTCGCAGACCACGTACACCCCTTCATGACGGCCGGCCGGAGTGGCCGAGCGGTTCTAGGCGCTACAGTCCGGAACCACACGACCGCTACGGTCGCAGGTTCGAATCCTGCCTGGGGTATGGATGCGTGTGATGCCTTTAGGTTAGATAGGTTTAAGTAGTTCTAAGTCCTAGGGGACTGACGACCTCAGGAGTTAAGTCCCATAGTGCTCACAGCCATTTCAACCATTTGAACCTTCACGACAATCGAGTCTTCCGAAGGCAGTGGCATTTTTCAACAATATAACGTCCAAGTCACAAGCCCATGAATGTGATGGGGTAGTTCGAGGATTACAGTGACGAGTTTAGGAGTGTAATGGGGTAGAATCACAGCGGCGAGTTCCAGCTGATGTGCTGGCTCCACAGCTTACCAGATCTGCGAGTAGCACGATTGAACTCATCTGGGATGTGATTGAACGTGGAGAGAAAGCCCACCGCCCCCTTCCCCGGAATTTAAGGGAATTAGGTGACTTGTGTGTGCAGATGTGGTGCCAACTCCCTCTAGCAACTTACCAGGTGTCAATTGCTTCTATGCCACGACGTATCGTCGCTGTTATGTGTGCCAAAGGTAGACATACCGGTTATTCGTAGGTGGTCATAATGTTCCGGCTGATTAGTGGTTTTTCGTACTCAGTCTCTCCGAAGTATCCACCATGAACGGTTCCAAAACATTTTTCTTCATAATATGCACTAATGTTCTTCAGTATTGACTTGTTGTTCTTCTGATAATCTGCAAAGATGGCATCCTCTGTTTCTCTTTATCCTTCTTTGCTAACGGTATTACATGTGGCCTTAATTTCAAAGGTTGATATGGGTTGACTTTAAAATCCTTAGGTTCTCCCTTCATTAACCCTAGTTTATCAAAATATATTGTTTTATTTTTAATAATAAATTCTCCATCTCTCTTTCCCCATCTTGGTCCATAACATCTACATTTCTTAATTATTCCTTATTTAATCTGACATTTCTCAGCCAATATTATTTTGCTTTCGATCCCTTGTCCTTTGTGAAATACTGTCCAGTTTATCCACGTCCCATTGAAAACATTAACACATTATTTTCAGGCAGAGTTTATCCTGCACCTTCCCTTTGGGAATAACTATGTTACCGCAATTAATTTATCTCTGGCTACCTTTTCATTAGGGTTATACTACCCTTCCATAATCCATAACAGCTCTCTGATCAACCACTAAATTTGTCCCTATCAGCAGTCTAACACAAATATTTGGAACCACTACATCACTAACCTCCAACACGAACCCTTATACATTTACTTCCAGTAATACTTGATTCTTTGTTATCTGACTCTTGCCACCTGTTGCACCCATAATTTAACTTCTTGCAATGGCAATAAGGGTACTTCTTTCTTATTCACTATTTGGTCATGTAGTCTTATACTACAGAACTTGTATGAATAACAGCAGTTCCCTTAATACCACTAACTTCCACATCTACTACAAGTAGGTATCCTTCTTTACTAGCAAATTTCATTTTCTTCAAAAAGAGGTTACCTAATATCTCCAGAACTTTCATCAATCTTTTCAGATCATTGCCACTGGTTCATCCATCACATGGACTTGTGTTCGTAGCCCACACAAACTCCTTTGTAGTTTTCCCTTTCATTGTCATCTCTTTTGTGACCTCTCTCTACCCTATCATCATTTTGTCCCTTATTATGTTCCTCATATCGACTATTACCGTGATTTATGTATTCCTCGGTTCCAGTCCCCTCTTCCACGTCTATTAAAATTGCTGTCATGCTTCTGTTTCTCTCTCGTCTCATTCTGATTTGTGTTATGTTCCCTGAAGTTTCCCCTTTCTCTCGATCCCCAATTCAAATCTTTCCAAGCGCTACTGTATATCTCTTAGCGTGAAAAAAAATCTACTTGTTCTAATGATTGCAAAATGTCTTCAGTTTTCTTTTCCACATTACCTGTTAACCTTCACTGTACATTCACTGGCAGTTTAACCAATACTACCGAAATGAGGTCTTCTTCACTAAGATGGATTACTTAAATACAAATTCTTTTCAGAGAAACTTTGAAGGTAATCTTTGTAACTGTCATATTCACTATCCAAGCAATTGCTCCCCTGAAAATACTATTTATTATGTTACAATGTGTACTGCTAGACCAATATTTGCGTAAAAGCTTTTCAATACACCTGCGCGTCTGCTGTGTGAATGCCTGTGACTGTCATCCCCCATCTGCTGCAGGTATTCTCCACTGCCGGCTCCGGACTCATCAACATGCCACTCGGACGGTTCTTTTCACAGGTGAATCCTGATTTGATCTGGTAAGTGATTCTTGATGGATTTGCATGTGGAGTGAACGTGGAACACGATTTCGCGATCCAAACTTTGTGGTAACAGACTGATATCGAGGACGATGCCTAATTGTGTGGACAGAGATGATGTTGACCACTCGAACACCTCTTTATGAAACTGTATGGGTGAATCAGAAAGGTTTAACTGCTTTCAGGTACCATGACGAGATCTTAGGACATCATGTGCGCCTGTTGCGAGGTGCTTTGGGTCCAGACTTCGTACTGATGGGCACTAATGGTCAACCTCATAGAACAAAGGTACCTGATGTTTCCTTGGAAACTGAAGATACTGCAAGCACGACGTGGCCTGCTAGGTCTCATAATTTGGGTCCCCTAGAGCATGTCTGGGATGCCCTAGGGAGACGCGTTGCATCACATCAGCAGCCGCCAGCCACTCTCCAAGACTTAAGAGCAGCTCTGCAGGAAGAATGGGCGTTATTCCCTCAAGATGAGACTAATGACATCATTTACAGCTTGCACCGTCATTGTCAGGCCTGTATTCCTACCAGAGGTGGTCACACTCCATACTGAGCACACTAACCAGTTGTCAGAATGTATTTGCAAATAGGAGGGTGAGTCAAATGAAAACCTTTAATATTTTTTAAAATATTATTTATTGTGCAGAAGTGGTACAGAGCTGTATCACTTTTCAACATAATCTCCCCCACCCTCAATGCAAGTCCTCCAGCGCTTACAAAGTGTATAAATTCCTCTAGAAAAAAATTCTTTTTTGGTAGTCTGCGCAACCGCTCATGCACCGCGTGGCGTATCTCTTCATCAGAACGGAGCTTCTTTCCTCCCACTGCCTCTTTGAGTGGTCCCAACATATGGAAATCACTTGGTGATGAGGAATGGTGCCATTCCTTGCTCGCTCTCTTCGTTTCCGGTTGGTGGAAGTGAACCCAGGTTTCGTCCCCAGTAACGATTCTTGAAGGAAACCATCATCTTCTCGTTCAAACCGCCGAAAACGTTCTTCACAAGCATCAACACGTCGTTCTCTCATTTTAGGAGTCAGCTGCCGTGACACCCATCTTGCAGACACTTTGTGAAACTGGAGCACATCATGCACAATGTGATGTGCTGACCCATGACTAATCTGTAAACATGCTGCAGTGTCATTCAGTGTCACTCGGCGGTTTTCCTTCACTATGGCCTCAACTGCTGCTAAGTTCTGTGGAGTCACAACTCGTTCTGCCTGACCTGGATCATCTTCCACTGAAGTCTCAGCATTTGCGAACTTCCTACTCCATTCGTAGACTTGCTGCTGAGACAAACATGCATCATCGTACTGGACTTTTATTCGTCGATGAATTTCAATAGGTTTCACACCTTCACTACGAATAAACCGAATAACAGAACGCTGTTCTTCCCTGGTGGAAGTCGCAAGTGGGGCGGCCATCTTTGTACCGATACTGGGTCGGTATGTGTGCACCTGCACTATGCTGCAACCTACAGGCCATTCTGCACGTTGCTTGTAGCACGCTTACCAACTTACAGGATAACGGCGCGAAATTTCGAATTATTATTACAAGTTTAAGGTTTTCATTTGACTCCCATTTCATCTTCATCTACATCCTCTTCCATTTCCATAATACTGTCCTCAAGTACATCGCCCTTGTATAGGCCCTCTATATACTCCTTCCACCTTTCTGCTTTCCCTTCTTTGTTTAGAACTGGGTTTCCATCAAAGATCTTGATATTCATGCAAGTGGTTCTCCTTTCTCCAAAGGTCTCTTTAATTTTCCTGTAGGCAGTATCTATCTTACCCCCAGTGAGATAAGCCTCTACACCCTTACATTTGTCCTCTAGCCATCCCTGCTTAGCCATATTGTACTTCCTGTCAATATCATTTTTGAGACGTTTGTATTCCTTTTTGCCTGCTTCATTTACTGCACTTTTATATTTTCTCCTTTCATCAATTAAATTCAATATTTCTTCTGTTACCCAAGGGTTTCTACTAGCCCTCGTCTTTTTACCTATTTTATCCTCTGCTGCCTTCACTATTTCATCCCTCAAAGCTACCCATTCTTCTTCTACTGTATTTCGTTCCCCGATTCCTGTCAATTGTTCTCTTATGCTCTCCCTGAAACTCTGTACAATCTCTGGTTCTTTCAGTTTATCCAGGTCCCATCGCCTTAAATTCCCACCTTTTTGCAATTTCTTCAGTTTTAATCTACAGTTCATAACCAATAGATTGTGGTCAGAGTCCACATCTGCCCCTGGAAATGTCTTACAATTTAAAACCTGGTTCCTAAATCTCTGTCTTACCATTATATAATCTGTTTGCTACCTTTTAGTATCTCCAGGGTTCTTCCATGTATACAATCTTCTTTTATGATTCTTAAACCAAGTATTAGCTATGATTAAGTTATGCTCTGCGCAAAATTCTACCAGGCGGGTTCCTCTTTCATTTCTTAGCCCCAAGCCATATTCACCTACTATGTTTCCTTCTCTCCCTTTTCCTACTGATGAATTCCAGTCACCCATGACTATTAAATTTTCGTCTCCCTTCACTACCTGAATAATTTCTTTTATCTCATCATACATTTCTTCTACATCTGCAGACCTAGTTGGCATATAAACTTGTACTACTGTAGTAGGTGTGGGCTTCGTATCTATCTTGGCCACAATAATGCGTTCACTATGCTGTTTGTAGTAGCTTAACCGTACACCTATTTTTTTATTCATTATTAAACCCACTCCTGCATTACCCCTATTCTATTTTGTATTTATAACCCTGTATTCACCTGACCAGAAGTCTTGTTCCTCCTGCCACCGAACTTCACTAATTACCACTATATCTAACTTTAACCTATCCATTTCCCTTTTTAAATTTTCTAACCTACCTGCCCGATTAAGTGATCTGACATTCCACGCTCCAATCCGTAGAACGCCAGTTTTCTTTCTACTGATAACAACGTCCTCTTGAGTAGTCCCCGCCCGGAGATCCGAATGGGGCACTATTTTACCCCCGGAATATTTTACCCAAGAGGACGCCATCATCATTTAACCATACAGTAAAGCTGCATGCTCTCGGGAAAAATTACGGCTGTAGATTCCCCTTGCTTTCAGCCGTTCGCAGTACCAGCACAGCAAGGCCGTTTTGGTTAGTGTTACAAGGCCAGATCAGTCAATCATCCAGACTGTTGCCCCTGCAACTACTGAAAAGGCTGCTGCCCCTCTTCAGGAACCACACATTTGTCTGGCCTCTCAACAGATACCCCTCCGTTGTGGTTGCACCTACGGTACGGCTATCTGTATCGTTGAGGCACGCTAGCCTCCCCACCAACGGCAAGGTCCATGGCTCATGGGGGAAGAAAATAAATGTAACTTAGCATAATTTCCTTTTGTTGATTTAATTTTGGACACCAGCGTATATAGTGTCTTCAGTGTCTTGCATCAAACATTTAGGCATGATAGACGACGTCGTGGGGAACAACTGTTGTTACAGACAAAATGTTCGCGACGCTTCCTGGTGATGTTACCGAAATAGTAGGATCTACTAACCAGCTATGCTGCATGCTACCTACACCAGTAAATTGGTAGGGTAACGTTCAGTAAAAAACCAGAAAAACGTGTGTCTCTAAGTCAAGAAACATATGTTGGAGCGGAATCGGTAACATTCATTTGGCTCAGTTCATACTGGGCAGATGACTGGATTAGACACAACACGCAAAGTGTACTATCGCTTCAGAGTGCCTACGCCCCGCCAGCTGTCACGCGGATAAGCACTACAAAAGGAAGCCCAGTGGCAATGGGACACATCAGCGAACATTTTATTTCTAACAAAAGTTAATCTCTATGGCGTGACCTACCACCGCTAGATGTTTGATGCAGTGACTTTGAAACACGTTATTTGTACACTGCCTATCATAATTAATACAGCTGAAGGTACAGTGGTGAGAAAAGTCGTCAGATAGCGATATGCACAGATACAGGTGGCAGTAGTGTCGTGTACACAAAGTATTGTAAGTAGCATGTTTGTATGTTGGCAACGCTATAGACTGTGTTAATATCGTTGACAGCGCTGTGCGCCCTCCGCAAGAGGGACGGACTAGCAGCTAGCGAGTGGTTCAAATGGTTCAAATGGTTCTGAGCACTATGCGACTTAACTTCTGAGGTCATCAGTCGCCTAGAACTTAGAACTAATTAAACCTAACTAACCTAAGGACATCACACACATCCATGCCCGAGGCAGGATTCGAACCTGCGACCGTGGCGGTCACGCGGTTCCAGACTGAAGCGTCTAAACCGCACGGCCACACCGGCCGGCTAGCGAGTGGATGGAGAAGTGTATGGAAATGTTTTTCTTAGTGGAGACTCTGTGTTGGTAGGACACGCATTGTAAAGTGAGATGAAATTTCTTATAAGGAAAGCTATGATAATGGATGCATGGTTGCTAGTGTTTGGATAGTAGAATTATTGACAACTATATAATTTTTGGAACTGGATGTCACATGAATAAGGTAAAATTTTCTAAACACACTGTTCGCTCTCCAATGAAATCTTTCTTTTGTTAACAATATGCCTCCTAGTAATTAGAGTCTATAGTAGTTAGAATACTTTTATTTAGCTGGCTGTTGTTGCTACTTGCTGTAATTGCTGTAGTTAATGTTATGAAGATGTTCTGTGAGGTAAGTGACTTAACGAAAAAGAATGGGGTTTCCACTACCGGGATTCGTGATTGAAATGAGTTTAGGCAATTAACAGAGTTAGAGGTAGTGTCATATTTCTTTAGTTCTAATTTGTTGGATTATATTATTGTTAGAATTTCTTGTAATTCAGGGCTATACTTTGTGTTTATTATTGGAAGTCATGTAGCAATGTATAGCAGTCAGATTGCTTTGGGCTTATATATTGTGGGTAATAAATGAATAAGTTATGTTTGAGTTGTCTTTGTCAGGGAAAATTCTGTTGGTCAGTGCTAAATAAAAAAAAATATTTAAAGAAGTAGTTTCAGTATAAAGGGACAGTGGATTGACGGAGCTGTCATTTGCACTGATCTGACTCATGTGAAAAGTATTCTGATGTAATTATGGACACACAAAGGTAACTAACGGACTTTGAAAACTGTATGGTAGTTGGAGCTACACAAATGGGTCATTCTACTTCGGAAATCGTCAGGGAATTCAAAATTCCGAAATGCACAGCGTCAAGAGTTGCCGAGATTACCAGTTTATAGGCATAAACTCTCGCCGCAGACAACGCAGTGGCCGACGGCATTCACTTAACGATCGATAGCAGCGGCGTCTGCACAAAGTTGTCAGTGCTAACAAACAAGCAAAACAACGTGAAATAATAGCAGAAATAAATGTGGGAGGTACGGCGAATGTATCCGTTAGGATAGAGCGGCGAACTTGGGCGTTAATGGGCTATGGTAGCAGACATTCGACGCGTACCCCTTCGCCAACATCACGACATCGTTTCTTTTCATCAGTCTTCTGACTGGTTTGATGCAGCCCGCCACGAATTCCTCTCTTGTGCTAACCTCTTCGTCTCAGAGTAGCACTTGCAACCTACATCCTCAATTATTTGCTGGATGTATTCCAATCTCTGTCTTCCTCTACAGCTCCTTCAAGTACCATGGAAGTCATTCGTCATTCCCTCATGTCTTAAGAGGTGCCCTGTCCCTTCTCCTTATCCGTGTTTTGCACATGTTCCTTTTCTCCCCGATTCTGCGCAGAACCTCCTCAGTCGTTACCTTATTGGTCCACTTAATTTTCAACATTCGTCTGTAGCACCACATCTCAAATGCTTAGATTCTCTTCTGTACCGGTATTCCCACGGTCCATGTTTCACTTGATATTAGTAAACTTCACTTGGCCAGAAATGCCCTTTTTGCCACTGTTAGTCTGCTTTTGATGTCCACTCTGCTCCGTCATTTGTTATTTTACTGCCTAGGTAGCAAAATTCCTTAACTTCATCTACTTCGTGACCTTCACTCCTGATAAATTTCTCGCTGTGCACACTTCTGCTACTTCTCATTACCTTCGTCTTTCTTCGATTTACACTCAATCCATACTCTGTACTCATTAGACTGTTCATTCTGTTCAGCAGATCATGTAATTCTTCGTCAATATCATTCAAGATAGCAATGTCATCAGCGAATCGTATCATTGATATCCTTTCATCTTGAACTTTAATTCCACTCTTGAACCTTTCTTTTGTTTCCGTCATTACTTCCTCGATGTATAGATTGAACAGTAGGGGTGAAAGACTACATCCTTGTCTTACATCCTTTTTAATACGAGCACTTCGTTCTTGGTCGTCCACTCTTATTATTCCCTCTTGGCTCTTGTACATATTGTATACGACCCGTTTCTCCCTATAGCTTATCCCTAATTTTTTCAGGATTTCGAACATCTTGCACCGTTTTACATTGCCGAAGGCTTTTTCCAGGTCGGAAAATCCTATTAACGTGTCTCGATATTTCTTTAGTCTTGCTTCCATTATTAACCGCAACGTCAGAATTGCCTCTCTCATGCCTTTACCTTGCTAAAGTCAAACTGATCGCCATATAGCACATCCACAATTTTCTTTTCCATTCTTATGTATATTATTCTTGTAAGCAACTTGGATGCATGAGCTATTAAGCTGATTGTGCGATAAATTTCGCTTTTCCGAAAGTCAGATGGAATACCGCCAGACTCATACGTTCTACACACCAACATGAATAGTCGTATTGTTGCCACTTTAGAAATTCTGATGGAATATTATCTATCCCTTCCGCCTTAAGTCCTCCAAAGCTCTTTTAAATTCTGATTCTAAAACTGGATGCCCAATCTCTTCTAAATCGACTCCTGTTTCTTCTTCTATTACATCAGACAAATCTTCCCCCTCATAGAGGCTTTCAGTGTGTCCTATCCACCTATTCGCTCTCTCCTCTGCGTTTAACAGTGGAATTCCCGTTGCACTCTTGATGTTATCACCCTTGATTTTAATGTCACCGAACGTTGTTATGACCTTCCCGTATGCTGAGTCTGTCCTTCCGACAATCATTTCGTTTTCGATGTCTTCACATTTTTACTCAGCCATTTCGTCTTAGCTTCCCTGCACTTCCTATTTATTTCATTCCTCAGCGGTTCTAGGCGCTACAGTCTGGAACCGCGCGACCGCTGCGGTTGCAGGTTCGAATCCTGCCTCGGGCATGGATGTGTGTTATGTCCTTAGGTTAGTAAGGTTTAAGTAGTTCTAAGTTCTTGGGGACTGATGACCTCAGAAGTTAAGTATCATAGTGCTCAGAGCCATTTGAACCTTTTTTTTTTTACTTTGTATTTCTGTATTCCTGAGTTTCCCAGAACATTTTTGTACTTCCTCCTTTCATCGATCGATTGAAGTATTTCTTCTGTTACTCATGGTTCCTTCGCAGTTACCTTTTTTGTACTTATATTTTCCTTCCCAACTTCTGTGATGGCCCAACCGTGTCTCGTCATTCCTTAATACTTTCGTATGCCACTTCTTTGCGTATTGATTCTTCCTGACTAATGTCTTAACCTTCAACCTACTCTTAATCACCACCATATTGTGATTGAGTCTATATCTGCTCCTGGGTACACCTTACAGTCCAGTATCTGATTACAGAATCTCTGTCCGACCATGATGTAAGCTAACTCAAATCTTTCCGTAACACCCGGCCTTTTTCAAGTATTCCCCTTCCTTTTGTGAGTCTTGAACAGTATTCGCTATTACTAGCTGAAACTTGTTACAGAACTAAAAGAATCTTTCTCCTCTCTCATTCCTTGTCCCAAGCTCACATTCTCCTGTACCCTTTTCATCTAATCCTTCCCCTACAGCTGCATTCCAGTCTCCCATGACTATTAGATTTTCATCGACCTTTACATACTGTATTACCCTTTCAATATCCCCATGCACTTTCTCTATCTCTTTATCTTCAGCTTGCGACGTCGGCATATATATAGGCTACTTGAATTATCGTTGTCGGTGTTGGTTCGCTGTCGAATGTGTTAAGAACAACCCTGTCACTGACCTGTCCATAGTAACACACCCTCTGCCCTACCTCCCTACTTACAACGAATCCTACTCCCGTTATACCAATTTCTGCTGCTGTTGATATTGCCCTAGACTCATCTGACCAGAAATCCTTGTCTTCTTTCCACTTCACTTCACTGATCCCTACTATATCTAGATTGAGCCTTTGCATTTCTCTTTTCAGATTTTCTAGTTTTCCTACCACGTTCAAACTTCTGGCATTACAGGCCCCGACTCGTAGAACGTTATCCTTTCGTTGATTGTTCAATGTTTTTCTCCAGATAACCTCCCCCTTGGCAGTCCCCTCCCGGAGATCCGAATGGGGAACTATTCCGGAATCTTTTGCCCAACGACACTTCTTCAATTACAGGCCACATGTCCTGTCTATACACTTTAGTGCAGTGGTTTCCATTCCCTTCTGCATCCTCATGCCGTTGATCATTGCTGATTCTTCCGCCTTTTGGGGCAGTTTCCCAGTGCCCTGAACCTCTGTCCGCTCTTCCGCCCTCTTTAACAAGGCCGTTGGCAGAATGAGAGTGACTTGTTATGCCGCAAGTCTTTGGCCGCCAATACTGATTATTAATCAAAATTTAAGCAGCGGCGGGATTCGAACCCAGGACGGAAGAAGTTTTGATTATGAATCAAAGACGCTGATGGTAGGCTTCGAGTTTGTCGTATACTCCTCAGAACCATAGACCCAAGTTGTCAACAAAAAGATGGAATTTTCAACCCAGATAGCCTGACGTGAATGCCATCGAATATTAATGGGACTAACTGTGAGGTCAGTTCGTGAACAAAATCTGTGGAAACACCTTGGCAATTATGCACGACTGTGTGTCATAATATTCCTGCAGGGGACTTACAACGACTTGTTGAGTCTATGCCACGTCGAGTTGCTGCCCTACGTCGTTAAAACCATTTCCGAAACGATATTAGCAGGTATCTCATAACTTTTGTCAACTCAGTGTAGAAATACAAGGATCTCAGTAAAAGGAGGCTCCATACACCGTATCTTAATGTCTGTGAGAACTTCGTCTTCGATACTGCAGAAAAAATATCCTTTACTGCAAGGTCTCACATTAAGGAGAAGGCAGTATGTATCAACAAGAGAAAAAAATCTTAAAAATAGGCGCTAATTTGCATAACTTAAGAGATGTGAACACATGTTTAATAGAAGAGACGTATTTAACTGTAGCGAAGATGAAGTGCTTATACCTCTTAAGGTATATTTTTTAGAAGATATGTTTGCTGAGGCTCTTTTATGGTACGTGCTGTATACATCTGCGGCTACATGTACACATATATTCCATAAGCCTTTGTACAGCGTATGGCGGAGAGCACATTGCCATACACGAGAAGACTTCAAGATATAAGTTCCACATTACTATGGCAGGCCAAGTATCGTCTACAGTAAGCGGCCCTACGTTTCAAAATGACGGGTGCATGATGCTATTTTTCATTGTAATCACCAAGTTTCTGTAAATAATGGATCAAAAGATAGCAAGTTCGCATCCCCTACCTTGAAGGATAAGGACTGGCAGGGTGGTCAATATATGCCAGAAGCTGGGTGTATAGCGAGCGCGACCGCTTGCCCACCAGGAAACAGGTGGGTATGCTGATTAGAATCATGCTGAATCCATCACACCTGATCATATAAAATGACAGATTACAATCATGAAGCTAAAAGGTTAGTTAAAAAAATGAGCTGCGGTGCACAACGGATAAGTTCTTGAACTAGCCAGGGTTCTTGCCTATTGCATTTCAGTAGTATAATCCACTTTAATGGGTGCTGAATGATAGACGTTGATTTGGTTAAACTATATTTCTTAACAGTGTGTGAAGGACTCTGAGGACACAAATTCGACGAGGTTATAAAACAATTTGAGAATGACTTCACACAATTCAATGTAACTGTGGTGTCACCGCCAGACACCACACTTGCTAAGTGGTAGCTTTAAATCGGCCGCGGTCCATTAGTACATGTCGGACCCGCGTGTCGCCACTGACAGTGATCGCAGACCGAGCGCCACCACACGGCAGGTCTCGAGAGACTTACTAGCACTCGCCCCAGTTGTACGGACGACGTAGCTAGCGATGCACACTGACGAAGCCTCGCTCATTTGCAGAGCAGATAGTTAGAATAGCCTTCAGCTAAGTCAATGGCTATGACCTAGCAAGGCGCCATTAGCATTACATAGCTTGTATCTAAAGAGTCTCACTTGTATCGTCAAGAGCGATGTACCAAAAGGATGGATTAAAGTTAAGTATTCCAGGAGCTACGTACTTTTCTTTATAGCATTCATTACGTATCCTGTTTCAGACCCATCTACTAGCCTGCTTGAGTTAACGCGTGCCTTTCGGCTACTTCAGAGTGGCGTGGCTGTCTTGTTACGCCACAACAGTAACAATGATAAGAAGATGAGTGGTTGTCACGGTTTCTACCAGCATGACGTTGAACAATGATGGTTTCGACGTCGGCCAGAAACATAAAGGACACTATTACGTTTTCAGCCGCGATTGCAAAACTATGTCATTACACAAAGAATGTATGAGTTCGAACAGAACACACAATAGGTGAAGGAATAGAGGAAGAATAAGAATGAAACTTGAGCTACAATGAGTTAAGTCGATAACGAAACAAAACACGAGTGGTTACGAAATGTTGTCCTTTGAAACAAGAATTAGTTTGCAGAAAAACTTGCTTACCGGTGCGTGAAGCACGTGGAACAATTTCGGAAGACGGAAAACTACGATCCCGTAATAATTTCCTCTTCCCCCACCATATAGCCATTTCCGAAGGAGGGAGTACGTGTTGCAGATGAGACCTTACCGTGACTGACACCGATGCTGGTCTGAGCCGATGTGATGAGAGGGAGAATCGCGGAACACCTGATTACTCATCGCAGATGCGTCTAAGTTCAAAATGAAATTTAGAAGGCTTTGCAGAGGGCCAGGTCATTCGCAGAGGGCCGAAGTCAAGAATAACGAGTACGAGCGCAGCGTCCAGGGTAGCACCACTGTGAAGAAGTTCGAATCAGAATACCCATACGAATCCGAATGTGAATGCCTTTCTGAATATTTGGTGGCCTTGTTTGAGACCTCTGAAAGGCACCTCACGAAATCTTTTCCAGCCAGTCGCAGAAACTGCCATAGTGCTTCTCTAATCAGGGATTTGAAAGTCCATTCCCTAGCTCCCACCATAAAGCTGAAATGTATCCGCCAATATGATACCTGTGTACGGAGATGGGAGACGAATGTCGCTTCGTTGCCACGCCCAGAGCTGACCCACTGACGACACAACACGTCTAATACAAGGTCCACATGCTGTTTGTTCAGCCCCTGCTACTTAATGAAAATAAATAAGAACTATTGTTTCTCTTAATATGCTTGTTTCCTAGAGAGATATTATCTATCGTCGCTCGTATTAAAGTTTTTCAGAGTCTTTTGGGTTCTCTTTAACTCTTAACATCAAGTACATTGTATATTACATTGGACTCATAATGAACTACTTCCACGACGTTTGGATGTGGTGCCCTCCTGACCACATATGGCCCTTCAAAAATTTCATAGAGTTTCTTTATCTTGGAATCTGCTTCGACGAGTTCTTATGAGCCCTTATTAGTGCAGTATCACATGTATCATACTCAGCTGGTTTCAGTTTCTTGTCATGTCTCGTCTTTCGAGACTCCCCTTTGGCTACTAACATTTCCAAACCCAGGTTACTCTTTCCTTCTAAACTCATGTCAGATCTTTTCTTTTTTGTAATATAAGTAATTAATACGATTTGTCTGAACTGTTTGTCTAGTGAACCGATAAGTAAGCCTCCTAGACCCCACAATTTTGACGAGCATGGCGACATGAAAATTATCATCCTCTCTATCTCTTTATCGACGGTTTCCTTCTTTGCTAAACGTAGTACATGTGGCCTTAATTTAAAAGGTTGATATGCGTTGACTTTAAACTTGTAAGGTTCTTCCATCATCAACCCTGGTTTATCAGAAAATATCCTTTAATATTTTAAAAGGAAATTCTCCAATTCTCTTTTCCCATCTTGATACATAAATATATATTTCTTAATTTGTTCCTTATTTCATCTGCTACCCCTCAGCCAATAATATTCTCTTTTCGACCCCTTTGTGGAATACTGTACTCTTTATCCGCTTCTCATTGAAAACATTAACACATTATTTTCAGATATTATTTTTCCTGTAACTTCGCTTTGGCACTATCGGTGTTACCATTTTTAATTTATCTCTGAGTACCATTCAAGGGTTATGCTACCCTTCCCTAAATCCATAACAGCTGCCTGGTCCACCAAATCTGTCCCTATCATCAGTCTAATGTAAAGATCTGGAACCACCATAGCACTAACCTCCAACGATACTCCTTGTACGTTTCGGCAATATGGGTATTTCTTCCTTATCCTCTATTTGGTCTTATAGTCCATCTGCTACAACAGTTGTGTGAATAACCACAATTGACTTAATACCACTAACTTCCACATCTACTACAAGTTGGTGTTCTTCTTTGCTAGCAAATTTCATCTTCCTCAAAAAGACCTTAACCTAATAGCCCCAGAATTTTCTTTAATCAACCTTTTCATTGCCATTGGTTCACCCATCGTATGAGTTTTTGTTCAGAGCCAGTACAAACTCCTTCGTAGTTTTCCCTTTCATTGTGATGTCCTTCGTGATCTCCCTCTGCCCTGTCATCATTGTGTCCCTCATTATGTTCCTCATATCACCTTTTGCCGTGATTATTTGTACCTCCTCGGTTCCAGCCTCCTCTTCCACGTCTATTAACCCTTTGACTGCTGGAGGCGCACCATTTGCTGGGCGCACTGAGGTGCCGCGGCCCGCGGCGTAATCCGGCTACCTGCGCTGCACGCCTGTCCCCAGGACCCACCACCAGCACCGAAGTGGCCCGCTCTGCTCAACCCGCCCTGTGCTGAATACTTCTGAATTGATTACGGCTCGCGCAGAGCCAGCGTGAATTTTTGGTGACTTTCAGCTGTAATATCTCGGACAATAGTTTTTGTACAGAAATAAAATTTGGTCATCTTGTACAACTTTATGCGTTCTCTTAAGAATAATAATGAAAAGAATTTTTTGAGCCATATTGAGCAATAAAATTGTAGGTAAAGTCAGCCAAGAAAATAGGCACCCGAAAAAATTTCCAAGTTGGTCTTCTTCCATCTCCTGGACTTAACGCTATGACGAACGTGAAACCTGGCATGTGGTAACCTAACAACACTAGGTTCTCAGATATAGAGTTTCATTTGCGTAGCAGTCTTCAGTAATGAAAGAATTAACCGCAAAATTGAAAATTTTGTTAAAACGTAAAAAAATGCCATATTTTTGTTCTGATTTTGCTACAAAACTATGTTCTATGAAACATTACAGATTGTATAATTGGAGTGAAATTTGGGCACGAAAATCAGGTCCGAAAAGAATGTAAAGTTCGGATTCACATATTTAGTAGAGTGAAAACATGATGAAAATAAAATTTCGAGCGTAATAGATTGATAGCACAAAGATATGGAACAAAATTTTTATTCCCCTATTTTCTAATAATCTATAAACTAGTTGAAAATATGTTGATTTTTATGAAAAGATGAAAGCAGGGTATATTCGATACTTCTTTCTCTATTAATGCTTCAAAGCCAGTCTCATTCGATCAACCAATTTTAAGCCCCCAACCCTCCCAGAACAATGAGTTTAATTTCCAATATTGGCTAACAACAGAGGCAAAATAGCAAGAAAAAGCGCAGTGAGAACAGAATTTTAACTTTGGCATGTTATTTCTCGTCGATCAAGGGTGTTTGAAATCAGTCCTGGAAAACAGGCTTTGTAGAAATAGACCGAACGTGATCTATATTTGTATTATTAAGGATAAAAGAATGTAACTGTCTATGTTACGTGTTAATAATTCAAATATATCGTACGTAGATTTATATTTGGCTTCGTTATACTGGCGCAATGTACTCGGTGTAATTAGATTTGCCACAGTACAGATATTGTGCCATATCAATCATCATGTCCTTTCATTTGCCAGAAAACTGCGACATGTGAAGAATTCAGGCATTGTTTGAATAATTTTACACCTGTTGCATCTACTTCTCATCTTCCTTTTCGATCCGGACTTTGGACTGGCGCTGGCGAAGTTAAAAATAGATTTATAGTTTTTGTATTTTTTGCCCTTTTTTTAGTAATTCATTCAGAAGTTTCAATAAATTTTATCAGATTTAGTTCCCAATGATTAGTAATGCTTCTTTGTATGATACGTCTCACAGCAGGGTACAACACATAGTGGAACGTTGCGAGTTTTGCACTGATATCTAGTTTCCCGGCGAAGGTTTCTGTGCATTTGCGCTTTAGCGTACTTTTCTGCGAATGTTCACTCACGATAACAGCCGGAAAATTTCTCCCTGTGAATCGCAGAGGATTCTCGTCATCGTAGCGCCTCCCCCTACCAGCTTTATTCCGTTCTGTAGCATATTTTTCCACAGTCTCCCTTACGAGAGAAAGGTGAAACTCTGCGAGTGCCATTTTTCGCGCTGTCACCGACAGGTGAAGAGCATGAACATTTAGAATACACAAATCCAGAACGTGAACAAAATTTTTCTTGTACCATTTCAGTCTTACGCACTGATCCCACTGAGCTCAGTAACACGTCGCAACCGTCAACTGCACCCATTGTGTATTGTGTGTCGAACTGGGGACCTAGAAACGACGGAAAGGCTTCGTTCCGTCGTAGCCCGTAGTGTTTAACAACACCGCAACAGGCCACAGTAGTCCATTTACAACACCGCCGCCCCATACCGAACCATATTTGTGTCCTGAACTCGAGTCGTCAAAGTAATGGTTTAATGACTGGAAATCAGTTTCTTTCCAGTCAAATGTGTCGCTTAAGCGCGGTCTTTTCCGAACCGTTTCACTGTCACTTTTTGATTCCTCCGATTCAGAGGAACCTGACTGTAATTCTTGTTCTCACCTCTGATGTAAAGGGCTGAGGCCTACACCTTCGAGGTTCTGTTGAAGACTCACCACTGCTGACAACGACAAATTTCACACTCACTGTCGCTCATAATGAGCATATCCAGGATCTCTTTATCTGTGCAACGACGGCGACGTCACGTTTATCCAGTAAAAACAAGAAAACTGACGAAACCACAAGAAGCGAAGTCGAATTCTGCAAAAAGGGAACATGACAACAAATATACAGGGTGTTACAAAAAGGTACGGCCAAACTTTCAGGAAACATTCCTCACACACAAATAAAGAAAAAATGTTATGTGGACATGTGACCGGAAACGCTTAATTTCCGTGTTAGAGCTCATTTTAGTTTCGTCAGTATGTACTGTACTTCCTCGATTCACCGCCAGTTGGACCAACTGAAGGAAGGTAATGTTAACTTCGGGCTTGTCTTGACATGCGACTCATTGCTCTACAGTACTAGCATCAAGCACATCAGTACGTAGCATCAACAAGTTAGTGTTCATCACGAACGTGGTTTTGCAGTCAGTGCAATGTTGACAAATGCGGAGTTGGCAGATGCCCATTTGATGTATGGATTAGCACGGGGCAATAGCCGTGGCACGGTACGTTTGTATCGAGACAGATTTCCAGAACGAAGGTGTCCCGACGGGAAGAGGTTCGAAGCAATTGATCGGTGTCTTAGGGAGCACGGAACATTCCAGCCTATGACTCGCGACTGGGGAAGACCTAGAACGATGAGGACACCTGCAATGGACGAGACAATTCTTCGTGCAGTTGACGATAACCCTAATGTCAGCGTCAGAGAAGTTGCTGCTGTACTAGGTAACGTTGACCACGTCACTGTATGGAGAGTGCTACGGGAGAACCAGTTGCTTCCGTACCATGTACAGCATGTGCAGGCACTATCAGCAGCTGATTGGCCTCCACGGGTACACTTCTGCGAATGATTCATCCAACAATGTGTCAATCCTCATTTCAGTGCAAATGTTCTCTTTACGGATGAAGGTTCATTCCAACGCGATGAAATTGTAAATTTTCACAATCAACATGTGTGGGCTGACGAGAATCCACACGCAATTGTGCAATCACGTCATCAACACAGATTTTCTGTGAACGTTTGGGCAGGCATTGTTGGTGATGTCTTGATTGGGCCCCATGTCCTTCCACCTACGCTCAATGGAGCACGTTATCACTATTTCATACGGGATACTCTATCTGTGCTACTAGAACATGTGCCTTTACAAGCACGACACAACATGTGGTTCATGCACGATGGATCTCCTGCACATTTCAGTCGAAGTGTTCGTACGCTTCTCAAGAACAGATTCGGTGACCGATGGATTGGTAGAGGCGGACCAATTCCATGGCCTCCACGCTCTCCTAACCTCAACCCTCTTGACTTTCATTTATGGGGGCATTTGAAAGTTCTTGTCTACTCAACCCCGGTACCAAATGTAGAGACTCTTCGTGCTCGTATTGTGGACGGCTGTGATACAATACGCCATTCTCCAGGGCTGCATCAGCGTATCAGGCATTCCGTGCGACGGAGGATGCATGTATCCTCGCTAATTGAACATTTCCTGAAACAAAGTGTTTGAAGTCAGGCTGATACGTTCTGTTGCTGTGTGTTTCCATTCCATGATTAATGTGCTTTGAAGAGAAGTAATAAAATGAGGTCTAACATGGAAAGTAAGCGTTTCCGGACACATGTCCACATAACATATTTTCTTTCTTTGTGTGTGAGGGATGTTTCCTGAAAGTTTGGCCGTACCATTTTGCAACACCCTGTATACGCACTCTCGAACTGTACAGTCAGACCACTGAACAGTTACTGGAAGAGCAGGGCGGAAAGACAGCTCTGCTTGTTTACTTGTCTGTAGAGCTAAAGTAGCCGTGACTCAGCGCGCCTAAACTCGTCCCTAGCAGTTGAAAGGCCGGTGGTATGGTACGCGTCAACACGTCCTTAGTTCTGTAGGGAAATCCCAAGGGCCGTACATAAACACATCGGGCGTGCCAGGGCAATGGCAAGGCACGCCGAGTTAACACGTCCGCAGCAATAAGTAGGTTAAAATTACTATTGTGCCTCTGTTTCTCTCTTGTCTCATTCTGGTTTCTGTTACGGTTCCCGCAGTTTCCACTTTCTCTCAATCCGCAATATTCACGTCTCTCCTAGCGCTACTGTATATCTCTTCACGTGAAAAAAGCATGTACTTGTTCTAATGCTTGCAAAATGTCTTGAGTTTTATTTTCCAGATTACCTGTTAACCTTTCCACTATACTCACTGATAGTTCTATCAATACGAGGTGCATTCAAGTTCTAAGGCCTCCGATTTTTTTCCTCCTGACTGGAAAGAGATAGAAACATGCACATTGTTTTAAAATGAGGCCACGTTCATTGTCAATACGTCCCAGAGATGGCAGCACCGTACGGCAGATGGAATTTCACCGCCAGCGGCGAGAATGAGAACTGTTTTAAATACTTAAAGTGGCGACCTTTTCCTTACTAGAACAGCGTGCAATCATTCGTTTTCTGAATCTGCGTGGTGTGAAACCAATTGAAATTCATCGACAGTTGAAGGAGACATGTGGTGATGGAGTTATGGATGTGTCGAAAGTGCGTTCGTGGGTGCAACAGTTTAATGAAGGCAGAACATTGTGTGACAACAAACCAAAACAACCTGACGGACACCACATGGCTGCCCAAGCAATGTTGACGCACAACGACAGCATGAATGGGACTTTCTTTTCGTCGGTTGTGACAATGGATGAAGCGTGGATGCCATTTTTCAATCCAGAAACAAAGCGCCAGTCAGGTCAATGGAAGCACACAGATTCACCGCCACCAAAAAAAATTCGGGTAACCGCCAGTGCTGAAAAGCACAGCGAGGGCGTAATCCTTACCCATTGCGCTCCAAAGGGCACTACGGTAACAGGTGCATCCTGCGAAAATGTTTTGAAGAACAAATTCCTTCCTGCACTGAAACAAAAACGTCCGGGAAGGGCTGCGCGTGTGCTGTATCACCAAGACAACGCACCCGCACATCGAGCTAACGTTACGCAACAGTTTCTTCGTGATAACAACTTTGAAGTGATTCCTCATGCTCCCTACTCACCTGACCTGGTTCCTAGTGACTTTTGGCTTTTTCCAACAAAGAAAGACACTCTCTGTGACCGCACATTCACCACCCGTGCTGCTATTGCCTCAGCGATTTTCCAGTGGTCAAAACAGACTCCTAAAGAAGCCTTCGCCGCTGCCATGGAATCATGGTGTCAGCGATGTGAAAAATGTGTACGTCTGCAGGGCGATTACGTCGAGAAGTAACGCCAGTTTCATCTATTTCAGGTGAGTAGTTAATTAGAAAAAAAATCCGACGCCTTAGATCTTGAATGCACCTCGCACTACAGCAATAACGTTTTCTTCACTAAATACAAACTCTTTTTACAGAAACTTTGCAGGTAATCTTTATAACTGTATATTCACTAACCAAGAAATTGCTCCCCTAAAAAATATTATTTCTTATGTTGTATTGTATGTTAACCGGGGACCTAGAAGCGACGGAGAGGCTCCGTCCCCGCCGCAGCCGCAGTGGTCCACAACCCCAGGACGACCACCGCAGTCCACTTCACCCCTCCGCCGCCCCACACCGAACCCAGGGCTATTCTGCGGTTCGGCCCCCTGTGGACCCCCCAGGGAACGTATCACACCAGACGAGTGTAACCCCTATGTTTGCATGTAGAGTAATGGTGGTGTATGCGTACGTGAAGAACTTGTTTGCGCAGCAATCGCCGACATAGTGTAATTGAGGCGGAATAATGGGAACCAGCTTGCATTCGCCGAGGCAGATGGAAAACCGCCTAAAAACCATCCACAGGCTGGCCAGTTCACCAGACCTCGACACAAATTCACCGGGCGGATTCGTGCCGGGGACCAGGCGCTCCTTCCGGCCCGGAAAGCCGTGCGTTAGACCGCACGGCCAACCGGGCAGGCTATTTCTTACGTTACATTGTGTACTGTTAGACCAATAGCTGTGTAAAAACTTTACAATAAACTTATCATATGACTGACAAAATTTTTCCTGCTCTCATTCCGCATGACAGAATGTCCCATTCTATTCTACTCGTGACACATGCTATTTTTCTTCTATCGCCGCATTTCTCTGAAATACACCTTGAAACTGTTTTATTAAACCTTTTAGATGAGGTCTTCCTTTCGCTTCGAATTTATGTAACGTACATCCTCTTAAATAGTCGACCTCATTGTTATTGCTTCCACTATTATAATTTACTATAACAATACTTTCAAATTTTGAATCTAATTTATTTTATATCCTTTCAGCGAAGATTTCATTGCCTTGGTAGTAAAATCAGTGGCCTCCTTCTGAATATTAGCTACATTGTCAAATATCTCTTTGTTATTAGTTTCTAATGAATCTATTCTAGTAGATAAAGCTGACCCAGTTTCATCGACTTTTTGTTTACTTTTGGGTCATGTAACTATGACATGTTGTATGAAATGGTTTTTTAAACAGAAAATAGTTAATTATTTTCGTCACAGATCTTCTTAGAATCTTTCAAATCGTAAAAGATATTAAGTCAGACTTATTACACCCAACACTTCCATCTGGTAAATAATTGTTTATCATGATTTCTTTTTACTGTAGTTATGTTATCATGTAGATACGTTATGGCACATCAAAAGCAAATACAACATATGAGAATGAGCTCTTCTGGTCTCAGCGATTAATCTTTGGTGTTTGTATGGATATATATTTATTAGTTGCACACTGGTTTGTTAATTTTAATTGCATG
This sequence comes from Schistocerca nitens, assembly GCF_023898315.1. Taxonomy (NCBI): domain Eukaryota; kingdom Metazoa; phylum Arthropoda; class Insecta; order Orthoptera; family Acrididae; genus Schistocerca; species Schistocerca nitens. The sequence goes on from NC_064618.1 coordinate 101,822,997, forward strand.
AAGTATATTTTGTTGTAGCTTCTCCGTAATTCCGCCTATGTGATAAATAACGTAAGTAAATGTACCAAAGAGTGTGCAAAAAAAAAAAAATGGTTCAAATGGCTCTGAGCACTATGGGACTTAACATCTATGGTCATCAGTCCCCTAGAACTTAGAAGTACTTAAACCTAACTAACCTAAGGACAGCACACAACACCCAGCCATCACGAGGCAAAGAAAATCCCTGACCCCGCCGGGAATCGAACCCGGGAACCCGGAAAGAGTGTGCAGTCCAAAAGAGAATGCAACTTGTGTTCATGACAGTTGACTAAACTAATCAGATATAGTTCCATTCAGAGTGGTATCAAAAAAGCCTCGTGGAAGTTGCGTAAAGAAATCCTGTTTTTTCGAAGTGAAATAGATAGGAATCACTTTTCAGCTATCTTGATGTAGTTCTGGTAGTTTTGCGTAAATTCTACACAGAATACACGAGCAATAGCCTTTAATTACGGATTGCATTTTGAAAGGCTGTCTTTCAATTTACCATACTGCATCCACATGTTTGGCAAATATGACGTGTGCTGCCATATATTCATTTCGTTTGGATCACTGTTCTGTACGAAAGAGCACGCATATGACCTCACCGAAGAGTGTGTGTGTTCTCTTTAGGGTATGAGGAAGTCGCAAAACAGCCGGCCGAAGTGGCCGTGCGGTTAAAGGCGCTGCAGTCTGGAACCGCAAGACCGCTACGGTCGCAGGTTCGAATCCTGCCTCAGGCATGGATGTTTGTGATGTCCTTAGGTTAGTTAGGTTTAACTAGTTCTAAGTTCTAGGGGACTAATGACCTTAGCAGTTGAGTCCCATAGTGCTCAGAGCCAAGTCGCAAAACAATTATATGCGAATTGTATCCTTCAGTCGAACGTAAAAACTGTACCGAGTTTGCTCACAAACTAAAAGAAAATGGACTGCTCCTATTTTCGTGGAAAGAGTACATTTGTTATTGTCACGTTTGTGTTTTACTTTTTAAAAGACGCTTAATTATAAGAGATGTGGTGACGTTAAATAAATACAATTGTTATCCATCGCAGAACTGTGTTCACTTTTGAAGGGGAAATGTGGAGGTCTGTCCATTGAGTGTGAGATCGCCAATGCAAATGCGCTCGACCAGGGGGGCCGCGTGTAGGGGGGTGGAGCTATGTCGCTATATTTTAGACAAACAAGTTGCACTTTGGGCAGCCCTCCATTTATCTCCTATTGTTTGGTTGACTTTACATACTTTTGTGTTGGCGAAGGACTGTCGTCCCAATGTACTCAGCGACCGTTGCGTGTTCGTGTCATTCCTTGTGTGGTGCTCGGGTCACAGCTAAGGAATAGTGCGCTCCCAGATACGGCGGGGTCTGCGGTCGCTTTAGGCAGGGGCTTCCTCTTTTCCAAGTCGTTGTTGTTCCATGGGGGGGGGGGGGGGGTCCAGTCTTTCTGAGAAATATGTTTAACAGATAGCAAGAAGCATTCTCTTCTTGCTTTTTCTCTATCTATGACAGATTTCTGGCCGGCCAGTGTGGCCGAGCGGTTGTAGGCGCTTCATTCTGAAACCGCGCACCCGCTATGGTCGCAGGTTCGAATCGTGCCTCGGGCATGAATGTGCGTGATGTCCTTAGTTAGGTTTAAGTTCTAGGGGACTGATGACCTAAGCTGTTAAGTCCCATAGTGCTCAGAGTCATTTGAACAATTTTTGAACTTATTTCTGCGGACATATTAATGCCACCAGAAGGATCTCTTTCTGAACCACCAGGCCTCTATCCCTACTTATAGTGAGGAGGGAGGGAGAGAGGGAGGGAGGGAGGGAGGGAGGGAGGGAGGGAGGGGGTGATAAGGTGTGGAAAGGCGGTAAACTACCTCCAAGTTGGTTAGTTCATGAGCGCCCATGGAGGAGGACACAGCTGTAACTGCTACCCCTCTGCTATATTCTGGGGTTCGTTTTTTGTGGTAGTTGTGTCACTACAGTCCGCAGCTCGTTGTACTGTGGTAGCATTCTCGCTTCCCGCGCACAGGGTCCCGGGTTCGATTCCCGGTGGGGTCCGGGATTTTTCCTGCCTCGTGATAACTTGGTGTTGTTGGGTCGTCTTCATCATCATCATTCATCCCCATTACGGTCGGAGGAAGGCAATGGCAAACCACCTCCTGTAGGACCTTGCCTAATACAGCGGTGCGGGTCTCCCACATCGTCCCCTACGCTCCTCGGAGTATGGGACCGCATTATCATCATCGTGTTATTACAGTGATTTTTTCCCAATCGCCAGTACATATGTTGCATTATGATCCGTTCATTATAAGTACTGTTTCTCTCGACAATTTCGAGGTGTAATTACATCAGTGATGCATTTCTTTCATCAGTTGCGGTACCGTGTGCCGGCCGGAGTGGCCGTGCGGTTCTGGGCGCTACAGGTTGGAGCCGAGCGACCGCTACGGTCGCAGGTTCGAATCCTGCCTCGGGCATGGATGTGTGTGATGTCCTTAGGTTAGTTAGGTTTAAGTAGTTCTAAGTTCTAGGCGACTGATGACCTCAGAAGTTAAGTCGCATAGTGCTCAGAGCCATTTGAACCATTTGGTACCGTGTATTCGCCTCGATTACCTGGCCTGCAGGGTGATTGTCGAACAAGCGGCCTAGTGAACTCTGATGACAAACAGCGGTAGATGCAGTCCTCACCTGCGTGCTTACAGTTAATGCTTAGAAGAAACACCAGCTTGTCGCCAGTGGAATATATTTCTGCCAAAAAAAAAAAAAAAGGAAATAAAGATAGTACCTTACACCTCAGCCATTTTCCCACCAGCTTGTAGGTGAAGAGTGGAGCCTGAGAGCGTCTGCCACCAGGTTTCAAGTGGTATTGTGAACTTCGTTTCCAGCAGTATAACATCTGCTGTATGGCATCATCAATTTTTGAACTGTATTGCGATTTTAGGCAGTCATTGTGTAGTGGTATGCAATTAGTTGTGTAATGTGGCCCGTTTTTTATGAGTAATTATGTAATTAGGACCGATCTTTACTTCAGTTTTTCAACCAAAATAAATAAAGTACCCCAACCGACCTTCCTCTCCTGCATCTGATCAGTTTAGATGTGTTTAGCGTCTGCACTAGGGCATTCTGTCCAGAAGGACCAGGGTTTGTGGCCCGAAAAAGGCACCACTATTTTTTTATGTCCTGCAAATTACAGGGTGGGTAGGTAGGCTGTGATGTCAGCGCAGCTGTGGAAGGAAGAAATTCTCAACAAAATACGAAATTCCCAGCAACATTCGAAATTCCCGCCACAGTTCGAAATTCCTGCCAATAGAATATCGAGGGACGGGGATGGTTGGGGAGGAGGGACTGCGACCCATGTGTAGGCTGATGAAAATACATGACGTCATCCGGGTGTGGATGCTCGTGAATGGGGGGTAATTAATTAATCAATTTAATTAATTTATGTATCAATTTACTGTCTATTTGATATAAAAACTGCGCCACTACCGCCATCTCCCGACTACTCACCAAAAATTCAGAGAGGCATTTACATTCATATTCGATTGCGTATTCTTATTCCAACATATACTTGGTGACGGTGCTCTGGACTATGTGGTCGTAAGTGTTTCTCTTGAATTCGGCCCTCCGCCAAGCCTTCGAAGTTAAACTTTGAACTTACGCACATCCGCGGTCAGTGATCAGGAGGATGACGTATTCCGTGACTCGCCACCTCTTCACATCAGCTCAGTCCAGCCACAGATAGCAGTGGCCGCAGTTCGACGCACACACGATGTGGCCCTTCCTTGTTAAGTTTGTGGAGGTTTAGTAGAGAGGGGGGGGGGGGGATGTTCTTGTACTTCGCATCCCTTACTTGGGATGAACTGGTCGCATTTGGAAAAATGCAGTTGATGTATCAGGCATCTTTTGAGCGTGAAATACAATTGCCGTTTTGCAATGGAAGAAACTATTTATTACAAATTTTGACAGAGGTCGGGTGTGGTGTGAACACCAACTCCTGTTCATCAGCTGCTCCGTTGGTATACAGATAAGAATGATGCTGAATCTGTCACCGCAGATCATATAAAATCATAGCTAATAGGCTAATTGAAAAAAAAATCAGCTGCTGTGCACATCAGGAAAGGTTATTTAATAAGTCCGTGAACTCGTCAGAATCCTTGCTTATTGCTTATGGTTGGAGGACCTACGCATTTCAATAGAATAATTCACTTTAATAGTTGTTGAATGGTAGAGTTTGATCTGGTAAAATAATGTTGCTTCAAACGGTATGTTAAAATAGTTCATGACGCATAAACGCGAGGTTATAAAACAATTCGAGAATGAATTTACATAATTAGTGCTGCGTCGCCCGAACAAGACACAGGCAGGGCAAAAACACCACAGGCGCGAAGACACGAGCTGGTGACGGTGCCATAGAGACTCGGCACTTGCGCGAGTTCCACCGGCCAATTGCCGGCCGAGTACAATCCGCCAACGCCAGACGACAACGGACAGAAACCTACCCGGAAGGTAGAAGAGCAGCTCTCGCCCACTTGGTTACAGATCATCGCCCAGGACAGACTTAGACACGGAACGTCGTTCAGTCAACTCTTAGATGTGAACAGACAGTTGTTATAAATTGCATTTGCTATTTACTGTGAAGTTTACCTACGATTATTGGCACTTAGCCACTGAGGGCCTTTCAAATGGTTCAAATGGCTCTGAGCACTATGGGACGCAACTGCTGAGGTCATTAGTCCCCTAGAACTTAGAACTAGTTAAACCTAACTAACCTAAGGACATCACAAACATCCATGCCCGAGGCAGGATTCGAACCTGCGACCGTAGCGGTCTTGCGGTTCCAGACTGCAGCGCCTTTAACCGCACGGCCACTTCGGCCGGCTGAGGGCCTTTGTTCTGTTATATTACATGCAGTGAATCAGACTTCATTGTTCAACTACTCACAAAGATAAGTAAACGTTTTACTCATTTGTGTGACTTTGTTACTAACTTTTTCGAATGTTGTAGAGCCTTCGTTGTCTTACACGGTTACCTGACACTCGGGCATGGCTGTGTAATAGCGGCAGGGAGAAGCCGTTTCAGGAACCCGCAAACTCGGCCTACCGTAACAATAGTGCCAACTCCGCCTACACAGCAGCAGCGACGAGGCCTTTACAAAACTGGCGACGAAGGTTTACAAAAATTAAAATAGAGCAAGGATAAGAAAATGAATGGTTGTTGGTGTCGCCAGCAGCATGATACTGGACAATTGCGATTCAGATGCTGCCCAGACAGATTAAGTACACGAAATGTGCTTTCAGCCACGCCGAGCGAGGTGGCGCAGTGGTTAGCACACTGGACTCGCATTCGGGAGGACGACGGTTCAATCCCGTCTCCGGCCATCCTGATTTAGGTTTTCCGTGATTTCCCTAAATCGCTTCAGGCAAATGCCGGGATGGTTCCTTTGAAAGGGCACGGCCGAGTTCCTTCCCCATCCTTCCCTCACACGAGCTTGCGCTCCGTCTCTAATGACCTCGTTGTCGGCGGGACGTTAAACACTAATCTCCTCCTCCTTTCAACCACGATTACAAAACTTTAAAATTACGCAAAAAAATCTATGAATTCAAATAGAGAATACAACAGATCAATGAATAAAGGAACAATAAGAAAGAAACATAACTACTTTGGTGAGCTCGAATGAGTTAACTCGATAACGAAACAAAAGTGATCACGAGAAAGTCCCTCTTTGAAGAAAGAATTAGAGTGTAGAAGAACTTGCATTCCAGATCGTGAAGCACATAGAATGAGCTACGAATATTGAAACTGGGAATGATCTCCTCTTCCCCCTACTGTATCACGATTTCGGAAATGGTCGCGCGCATTGCAAATGCGGTCTTACTTTGCTGCCTTGAGAAGGCTGCGGACAAGTCGCGGTGAATCGAACTGCGACCGCTGCTAACTGTTGCTCGGCTGAGCCGATGTGATGTGATAGCGAACCGCGGATCTCGTCATTCTCAGAGGGCCGATGTCAAGAAAAACCCATATGAGCGAAGGGCCTAGAGTGACGTCACAAAGTAGAAATTCGAATCAGAATACTCATACGAATACGAATACGAATGCCTCTCTGAATTTTTGGTGGCCTTCCTCCAGCCCTCGGAAAGGCACCCCAATCACAGAAAGGGCCTAAGTGCTCTTCCAATCAGGGATTTCGAGGTCCATTCCGTAGCTCGCACCATAAAGTTAAAGATGTATCCGCCAATGAGATACATGTACGTGGAAACGGGAGACGAGTGTCGCCCCGTTCCTACGTCGACATATGTTTGTCGAAAATTCTGGTAATTTTTCTGGGCCTCGCACACCTTTCCCATAGGAAGGACAAGTTTGGAAATCTCCAGAGACAAGAGTGACAATATATTATCCTCCAGAAAACGTGCGTGAAGCCTACAAGTCCACGCGCATCGGTATAACTGGACGTGGACAGCTGACGATTCCACCCAGAGTTAACTAACAAAGCAGAGTTCCTATTCCTCCCACCAAGAGGTTCCCGTTATCCTACGGGGGTCACCAGTCTTCCTTTCCACCGCTCACTGTCCGCGGAAGCTGAGCCAGGAGGATAATCCCTGTAAGGGCTCGTCCGACTGTGCGTTTGGCCCCCTAGCGTGAGACTCTGCACTCAAAGTGATCGGTAGCTCTTCCAGAACGTGCGAAAATTTATCCTGTTTTCATCCCAGCGAGAAGGAGTTTCCCTGGTCGAGACCACATACATTTAATGGGAAAAGCCAATACAAGGTTGAGAAAGGTTGGATACCGACGTTGTTACGCGCTAGCCCGTAGCCACTCACGTAATAAGCACGCAATACAAGTGAAAGTCGACAAATAAAAACTGGATACGAAAGTAAATGCTGCTAGAGTGTCTCGTTTACAAATTAAGTATTAAAATAGGAAAAATGTGAGGAGAAAGGCCTGAAACAGGCCACCGCCTCACATCACCATTTACTTCCACTCATAATTGTTGTAAGGAGAGGATTCACCGAGAAACAAAGTGAGACCTTTCCCAAAACAATGTCTCTCAACCTTGAAACCAACGAGGAAAGAAAAGAAACGATAAAAGCTTAAAATCAGTATAAGAGAATGATAAGAACATAGAGACAGGAATCTGTTGTGTCTTCTCAAAATTTGCCATTCACTCAAGTTACAGGATTTCCCTAGAAACAAAAAGCAAAAGTTGTTTCAAACTACGACACATTCATCCCATAGACTGTGGAATAACTGAAAGATGAGAGCAGTGTATTTACATAAAAAATTTCTCAAATGAAATATGGAACTCAATAACAGTGAATTATACAAATACATACAAAAATTTAACAATATATCAGCCGTGTCACCGTGTGAAAAGGTGATTATAAATTCATGTGTTCCTTGTGTACAACAATAGGCTATATGAATTATGAAGATATGATGCACTCAGTCAATGAGGTGGATGATCAAAACTAAATGAAGTCATAACACTCGGAAGAAGTGAAACATATGTAACTAGTGCATTTACAAATAGAAAACATGAACACTTGATATCACATTTGTCACTGAACATAATACAGGCTTACGAACACATGTGTAGAAATGGATGAAACCATGCACAGGATAGAGTAGCATGGAGAGCTGCATCGAACCAGTCTCTGGATTCAAGACCACAACAACAACATACTAAAAGGTTATCTCTGAGGAAAATGTGAAAGTAAACAGTAACTAAATAGAGGATATAACAAATGTACAAATGTAAAAATGATAAAATAAACCACTAGATTGCAAGAATTTACAAGGGGAAAATAACAGCATGTGATTGCTTTGAGAACAGTTTTTGGAACAGCACCAAAAACGGTTAAAAATGTTCAAATGTGTGTGAAATCTTATGGGACCAAACTGCTAAGGTCATCAGTCCCTAAGCATACACACTACTTAACCTAAATTATCCTAAGGACCCATGACTGCAGCGCCAAGACCGCTCGGCTAATCCCGCGCGGCGAAAACTGTAAAAAAAAAAAAAGAAAACAAAAGCTTGTTAAGCCTCACAATGAGATCCAGTATGTAGCACCTGAATGCTTTGTAAAACAGAGCGCAGAAGAGCACGAAAACATTTAGAAAGAACAGAACCTTGTGAAGCCTCGGAGTGAGGTCCAAAATATAGCATATGACTGCTTTAAAAAACTTTTCATATCTCACATTCATCTCCTGAATACCACAAGATTACTTTTGAAAAAAGTCTTGGAACAGCACGGAAACAATGATATACAAGAAAAACTTGTGAAGTCTCACGGTGAAGTCCAATATTGATCTTTAAAAGTTACGTAGCTGTGTTTGTAAATAGGCATAACATTGATTTGATTGAGCTAGCACAGCCTACGAATAATTCACTGATTTTGGCGTCCTGTTGATCGATCTGCTCACTGTTTGTGGGTTCGTGTGAGCGGCTGAGGATATCTGACGGGAAACATCTGGCGACACCAAATGGAACACCCAGGCATATCGTTGGTAGGTATGAGTGTGACAACTCTGGTATCAGGACAGTTGTGTGGTCTGTTAATAGAGCAACGTGGAGCAGAAATAGCAGGTTCGCTGACTGTCAGAGAACAACGTGATTGTGCGTCACTGAGTATAATTACTATAATCCGTTGATCATAAGAGTAAACCTGATGTAACAAACCCAAACGCCATGATGGGTCGGAAGCCATAGCACACCTGCACTTGTATTCCGCTCTTGGAAGTAGGTCCTACTTACATATTAAATATATTATTGCCAAGTTACGTTAAATGAAACTTTAAGATATTCAAATGTATTAACAGCCATCAACATTTTATTTAATCACGCTTTAACCACGTTGTTTTTATTTCGAAATCGTTTACAGTCACGGCGTCTGCAGCGTTGTGCTTTGATTGTCGCGCTGTTAATTCGCAGTGTGAAAATGGCTGAGGGTGCTTTCTGTTTCGCAGTGAAACACGTGTGGAGACGGTTAAAAAGTGCCAATAAATAGGCTGTTCTTAATGTTTTTCATACATTTACGGAGATAATCGTCATTGAAATTTTCCTAGTGACTGTATGTGCTACGGTTGATTAACGCTGCGGCAACGTGTATGTAGCGCAGTCGGTAACATAATGGTATGCTGACCAAATACAGTCAATGGTTCGTTGGTTCTGATCTGCCCAGCATAATATTTTTTTCTCGTTCAATTTGAAATACATGTCGTTATTATAAAACTCGTCATCATTTTTTAAGAATAATGCACTTCTTCTTCTTTCTAATTGCATATTGGACGCGAAATTCCTGTTTTCGTTTCAAATACAAATTCTTAACTGTCGATGTTTTAAGAAAGACTGCCGCGTGAGTTAGCCGCGCGGTCTGGGCGTCTTAGGGCGGTCCGCGCGGTTTCCCCCGTTGGAGGTTGGAGTCCTCCGTCGGGAATGGGTGTGTGTGTCGTCCTTAGCGAAAGTTAGTTAGATTAAGTATAGATTAAATGGTGTGTAGGCTTAGGGGACCGCTGACCTCAGCAGTTCGGTCCCATAAGAGCTTACCACAAATTTGAAATTTTTTTTATGAAAGACTGATCATAAAATTTGCTTAAATTAAGAAAACATAACAATTTAACTTTTTAAGACAAAAATGAGAAACGAAATCCTCTTTATTTGTCCTACGTCCGTCGTTTTATACCACAGAGGTAGATAAGAATCGTAGACACATGAAAAAAAATCATTTTCACAGCATCGAGCACATCATACAAATGTAGCATTTTTACATTTGCTACTGCACCATTACAATATGAACCGAACAGAACTGATAAGGAGCCAAACTGCGAGATTTGCCCCGAGAAGTAACAAGACTGTTAAGCTGCCAGACGTACAGGAACTAACTAACGCACGCAGCTTTTTCACACGTCACTGCCGAACGCTGGCGTGATATACTGTAGAACGGCTATTCATAAAAGAAGAAGAGAAAATGCGTCGCCTGGTTGGCTTCGTGGATTCTGTTGTTGATAGACTCACTATCAACGTAGCAGGTGCCACTTCGAGAACTGAAATGTATCTCTTGGATTCGGATAAGGATAGAGCTAAGAGATTACGAGACGACTTGCTGTAATTAATACCTTTTGTGGCTTTAGTATTCAACAGAACGGTGAAAACCCTACAGTATGCTTTTGCGTTATACACAACTCGCTCAGAGAAACTACCCTATGTTTAGGTGAGAAATTTTCATCACTCTTGTTCGTAATTAGAATACTGTATCAGGTGAGAACGAGTGCATTTCATGCGCTCGCTCTGGTCACCCAAGAAGCACGCAGCAGTACCGGAGTTTCTCCGAACATTATTTCATTCTCGTTAAAAATTAAATGACGTTCGAAGCTATATTGTTTCTTTGCCCGTCTCTTTTTACATGTGAACTGCAACTGCTGACATAATTGCAGGTTAGTTGGACCAGCTGACTGGCCAGTGCTGTCCAAGTTTAATGCGCCGATAAAGCTGTTGTCCCGCATTATCGCTTCACACAGCATGAAACGTATCCTTATGAACGTACTTGACTGTACTGGTCAAATGTTGGCTTCCGCTCCATGTGGAATGAAATCGAATGAGATTCAACCAAACGCGGAAGAATACATGACTTAATGTTTACATCAGGTTTATTCTTATGATGAACAGAGTTTAATGTGAGATCTAGCTAGGAAATAACAATGTGGGATGAGTTACTGGTTCCGCTTTTGGCAAGCCGTACTTCAAACAGGATTTCTCTTCCTGGAACAAACAGTCTAACCCTGTTACACAGTTCGCCGCAGTGCGCGATGAGTAACGCGGAATATGTTTTTCACACTGGGAGAAAATGGTTCCGTTATGGCCTTTCGTACAACCTCAGCTGATTTATTGATGGTGGCACCTGACACCTGTGGAGACGCCTGGAGTACTGAACGGCTGCTGCTTGAATGTCTTGCCGACAGCTTAACGATTCCTTGGCACGTGTCGCTTCACCCCAGCGCCGATCCAGCTCGTTCTCTTTGTGTTGACATGCGAACAATGTCCCTCGTGAAGGCAGGCGCCACTCAGACATCTGACTGCGCTGGGTCCGGGGGAGCCCAGCTGACTCTGGAATCCGGCTGTCACTGCCCTGGTGGTAGGTCTTCCACCCTCCACTTGTCGCGGTACCACAGTCATTTGCGAGTGCCAGTGCTTCCGCCGCCTTTCTGTGTCTGTACACACTTACACAAACTAATTAACCGTCGTACCACTGATGTCTTACAAAAAAATAGCGAACATCTTGTTGAAAATCATCCTACAATGACCTTCACAAACAAGAAAACTAAACAATATGACCTTTATAATTATTGTATCATATTATTTGGTACACAGTAAAGAAACTAAGAAAATTAAACTTTACAAGCTCTTTGCCTTGTTCTTTACTTTTACAGAAACTAAATTAGTTAAATACAAGTTGAGTTTACCTGGAAATCAAGGTGACAGGGAAACAAAATATTTGGCGCCGAGTGGTGGCATCATTAGTTGGGCTGACGTAAATTCTGACTCTAAAACTGGATCCCCTATCTCTTTTACATCGGTTCCTGTTTCTTCTCCTGTCACGTAATTACACAAGTATTCCCGTTCATAGAGGCTCCAGTGTATTCCTTCCACCTATCTGCTCTCTCTCTCTCTCTCTCTCTCTCCTCTGCATTTAAAAGTGCAATTCCTACTGCGCTCTTAATGTTACCACCCTTGACTGTAGCGCCTAGAACCACTCGGCCACTCGGCCGGCGAGAGAGTATCGCGGACATGATACAGGATTTGGGACGGACACCATTAAAACAAAGGCGTTTTTCGTAGCGGCGGAATCTTCTCACGAAATTTCAATCACCAGCTTTCTCCTCCGATAGCGAAAATATTTTGTTCACGCCGACCTGCATTGCGAGAAACGATCATCATAATAAAATAAAGGAAATCAAAGCTCGCACACAAAAACATACAGGGGTTTGTTTTCTCCGCGTGCTGTTCGAATTAGGAATAATAGAGAATTATTGTGAAGGTGTTTCAATAAACACTCTGTGATTTGCAGAGTGTCCTTGTAGAAGTAGACGAAATTGTCGTAGGCAAGATGGTTTATTGTGAGAGCTCTAAAGATATGTGAGAGCTGGATTAATGGTAGAATATTAACGTCTTACACCAGGTATGGAATGTTTTTGCTATTAAATAATGCACTTTTTGTTCATGAGACTGCGTGCGGCGGCTCACAGCCGTGTAACATAAATTAATTTTAGGCCGTTTTTATCCTGACAGTCTCTGCTGTCTGCTTCACGGTCGACGGGCGGTACACTGGTAGTTTTATCAGGCAGGCCTCCGGAAATTGGCAGGTGCTCGTGAGCGATGCTCGGCTACTCTTCCAACTCGCCAGACTGCGACCGAGGCGGTGCTAGTTATCAGACGAAAGCCACCGGAAAAGAATTCTAGACCGTTACTCCTAGCGAAACACACAGATCGGAGATTCCCCTTTATGTACGCTATCAGCTTTGTGTAGGTCGCTTCCTGCACTGGCCATTATCTGATGTTTACACATTGTGTTTGTGGGCCTCGCTACTGGCGAGCGAGAGAGTTGTTGGTTATTGCACGCAGCACTACCGGGATTGTCAGCCAGCTCACAGTGGCGATGTCAGCCCTCGTCCTTGTCAGATCTGTAGCTTTCATTGGTATGGTCCTGATTCCACTGTTAACATGTGTTGACATGTATGTGCAGCTCGCTTTGCCAGCGGTTATTACGCGTGCGTTGTTCGCGTTTTTGAATCGCGTTGATAATTAATCTTTAGAGAATCGGTTTATCAGCATATGGTGCTCGGTCTCGAAGTTCGCATTTTGTCGTACAGTGAGTTTATATGAAGGGCTTATTTCAATAGTGGTACAAGTCCTTTACCTCCACTTTTCTGCCTATTATGTTTCTGCAATTAATGATCAAATCAAACAGAAAGAAAGGTTCATCTCTAGCAAGAAGCTATATGCTTGGTTATTTCTAGTATCTCAACTGCAGATTTTTCTGCGCTCATTTAACTTTAGGACTCTGTATGTCACAATGAACCGAAATGGACTTGTATCACTACTTAAATAAGCCCTTCATATGCAGGAAGAGGTTTTTTTCCGTACTGTGACCATTTCTCAGTCCCATTTGCCTTTAGCAAAGTCGCATGTGATTATTTACGTATCTATTTATGAGTCGCCGCGCGGGATTAGCCGAGCGGTCTTAGGCGCTGCAGTCGTGGACTGAACGGCTGGTCGCGGCGGAGGTTCGAGTCCTCCCTCGAGCATGGGTGTGTATGTTTGTCCTTAGGATAATTTAGGTTAAGTAGTGTGTAAGCTTACGGACTGATGACCTTACAAGTCCCATAAGATTTCACACACACTTCAACATTTTTGAGTCTTATAGCGAAGCCATGGTGTAATATTGCGATAGTTATGTTTCTGGCAGATATAATCCACCACGTGGTCGTTGGATTGTATTTTGTCGCTAAATTTTTACCCCTATATACCATGGATTTGTCACCCGTAGTACAGGAAATATCTGTTGCACCAGTCCTGCTCAATTTTGAGGGGTACTCATTATTAATGCGCAAAAAAGTTTTCGTGGCTAGTACTGCTCCGTTCTGGCTGTCCACATATGTCTTTAGTATTCCAAGGATCAGCGGAAATTACGTACCATTCTATGATTTCCCCGTGGTTAATAAGTACGGGCTTATGGCAATGTCGCTTATACTTGTAGGGTTTATTTTGTTACGAGTTCATTGCAACTGGGAGGCCGTCTAGCTGAAAATGGAGTCAACAAAACTAGTTTTAAAAACATAACTGTTGGCAGGGAGGATGAGGGGTGTACGTTTGTGATTGGTCGAGAGGGAAAGGGTGGTGGGGAGGGGAGTTTTTGGTGCGATTTTGTTCTGATGCGACGCTCTCTCCCTGAACGATTGAGCGTCATTTGCGTCAGATACTAGCTTGGTGGTCGTTACACATACATTGTAAAAATTTCTCTACTCCGTATTGGCGGGTGCTCTGGCGTAGTGTTAGAACGACCTGTGGATCTCTCCCGTAAGCGTCCTGGTGACCACGGTAATACGAGGAGTTCCGCTGGTATCGGCATTGTCCGGCAAATATAGTGGGGAGAACGGCGTGCATTTGCACCGGTCTTTAATACTGCCACCTACAGCCTGGGATCTATTTGCCGTTACTACCGCGAATGCCGAGATCTCTCGGCCAGTACTGAGATAGCGGTAATGTTAAGTACTAATCATTACTTTTTCGGAAATTTGCTGACTAACTTGCTCGCGATCACCGGCATTCGCGGCCACCCACCCACGCACTCATCCACCCACCCACCCACCCACCCACACACACACACACACACACACACACACACACACACACACACGTCACAGTGTGACGGGTGATCTACCCAACAGCAGGTGACGTGATTTTTCGCTGGAGTTGTCGCAGTAGAAGAGAGAGGTGAAAATTATGAAAAATACCTAAAATTGGTAAAAAATGTGGAAAAATGCGTAAAAAACTGAGAGTACGCACATATAAGCCTGAGTGTTGTCTCTGTTGGTGCGTCGTATCACGTAATATTGAACTGGTGCCAACAAATAGCCATAGACTGGAACTCTAGTGACGTGACTTAACGTAATTTGCAATACACGTAAATAGACACAGCCTCTCCCTATGCTGCTCAGGTTGAGGCGTGGCGGGTTGCTCTCTCACCACGTACTTGGATAGGTTTCACGTTGCCTGCCCCTCACTCTGCGGTGGTAGATATTGGTTTAGCCGACAAAAGCAGCGTTGACGAAAATTCGACTAAATACCTACCACGTAACGTTATATAACTCCAATGCATGAGCAGCAGCTGGAAGTCAGTTAAACTATCGGAGGTTCGGGAATCGTGCATGAGTCGTTTGAAAAAAATGTCGAAAATTTCCTTTTAGTCAGCTTATTGTCTTTCAAACATAGAAGATGGTTATCAAGTCCGTATTTAATATCCCGACATCAATTATGCCATGTTACTGACTCTTACAAGTTCACACTCGAAAGCAGCCAGAAGGTATTTAGCCCGACCCGATATGATGAACATCGTAAACAGACACCGTCCCTAAGACTACTTGCGAGTTAACACATTCACTTGTTCAGAAGGCTTCTTGTGAAAAGATACTTTCCATAATGTCCCGTAATCTGTACTAAACAAGCTACACGAAGTTCATGGACGACTTGGACTATTCACACGCGAATACTCCTACAATAAACCACTCAAAACTCTCAAACTTTTAGAAAATATTCAACACTGTAGTCGCTTTTTGTCAGCGACACGAGAACCGATCAAACGTGCGAATTTCTTCATTCTGATAAAAAATTTATCGGTGCAATTTAACATAGGTATTTACCAAAAGACGACTCCCGAATGACTATATATCGACTCATAGAGCTGAGGCACAACCCCTACACAAATGCGCGAGAAATACTGAATTCCTACTGGCTAGTATGTTAAGCAGCCAATGAGATCATCTCGAATACTTCTATATTTGTGGTATTTCTAACGTCAGCCCATTAGATTACCATAAGTAGACTAGAAATTTCGCAATTCCGAAACTAAATAAAATCTAATGAAAACAAAGTACGATTCCTTTCCACAAAACAAATTCCTAACAAATTTTATACTCAAAGACCCTTCCGGCTGCCTTTTACAAAATCAAGCGCACTCGGACATACGTTACAAATTCCTATATTGCACAACAACCTTCTGACTCTTACGTTTACGTAGTTTTAATACAATATCACATTCTCACTTTACGTATGTCCTCAATTCAATCTCTTAGTCTCTCCAAAACGCTCTCACAACCAAACCATGATGAAGCAATAAGTTTCCAAAGTCAGACTGCGTCAGGAATCTGTGGTAATGAAACTAAAGAAAATTCCAATAAATCAGATTGTGTGAACCTATCCTTTTGGTTGTAGTTTCAGTTGATACTGTAGATGAACACATTACAGTCCCTAACTCAAGTTTCACAATACCAGCACGGTTTTTATGTGTTTTAGGCAAAAGTTTATATCTCCGAAAGTATGAAAGTTATTGATTTGAAAATTTAGTAGTGTGATTGTGTTATGAATAGGATTTGGTATACTAAGCATGAAAAAGATCGATTATATATAATAGTACTTATTCAGATTCATAGGGAGTATGTGTGACGTATTTCACGCACTGATCAAGTAAACAGCGCTCTCGGCCCAGTAGCCAGTGTCAGCTGCGCCAGCGTGAGAACCAAAATCTGCTCCCCTCCCGGATCCACGGCAAGTTACACTTTCAATGTAAGATGGAAACTCTTTATAATTTGCCAAGTTACAAGCTGTAGAGTCATTCCACCCACTAAAGTCTCACAGTGCATGATCCTCATTGGTCCAGATGGAAACATGGAGCACAACTCTGTAACACGACACCGGAGGTCTAACATGATACCCTATTATCTTATGTAAGGTATGTGTCCGTACTGGCCCTGGATAACTGCTAGTGTCTAGCCCTTTCTGGATACTACTTTGCAGGTGAAAAATAGTCAGTTGAAGAATATAAAGCAAAGTACTTGATATCAACAATGATGTCGTGATAGTGCTTTTTTGAAGCTGATTCGTAGAACCTCTTGAGCTTGTAATCAGAGTTACCTGTCGAGTGTTGTCCAGCGAATGTTGCAGAGTGATTATGTAAAATGGAAAAGATTACCAATTCTTCATATTTTCATTGCCTGATAAAAAAATGTGAAGCACCCAGAAGACATGGTCGAATGTCAATCAGATACCGCACACACTCATAGTCCACAGAAAGCGTCTTAAATCAGTAATCAAAACACCCTCGACCCCCATTTCAACAATAGTGGCCGAAGGCTTCCGCCATAAGAAGTCACCCTCATTCGGCCAACGGCATTGTCAGGGTGGAGGAATGGATAGAATTTCAGGGCACTCCCTTGCCCTTCGGATGGGAAACTGCTCTAGGAGGCGGAAGAATCGGCAATGATCAGGGGCATGAGGGTGCTGAAAACAATGTAAACCACTGCATTATAGATACGTAATATGTATCCACAAGATATGTGACCTGCAATTGAAAAAAGTTTCATGTTGATCTCTCCATTGACAAAAGATTCCAGACTAGTCCCCCATTCAGATCTCCAGGAGGGGACTGCCAAATGGGGTGTGACCATGAGAGAAAGAATGACTAGCGAAAGGATCTACAAATCCGGGTGTGGAACGTCAGGAGTCTGAACGTGGTAGGAAAGCTAGAAAACCTTAAAAGGGAAACACTAAGGCTCAGGCTAGATGTAGTGGGGGTAAGTGGAATGAAATGAACAGACGGCCAGTATTTCTGGTCAGATGAGTATATGATAATATCGACAGCAACAGCAAAAGGAAGAACGTGAATAGGATTCATGATGACTCGGAAATAGGGCAGAGAAGAAGTTACTGTGGACACTTTAGGCATAGAGTTGTTCTCATTAGAATCGACAGCAAATCAACACCGACAATGATAGTTCCGGTATTTATGACGACGTCGCAAGCAGAAAGTGAAGAAATACAAAAATTATGTGAGGACACTGAACGGGTAATTTAGTGCGTAGAGGGAGAAGAAAACCTGATAGCCATGGGAGACTGGAATGCGGTTGTAGAGGAAGGAATGTAGGACAGGATTACGGGAGAAGAATGGATTGATGGTAGGAGTGAGAGAGGAGAAAGACAAATTGAGTTCTGCCAGAAATTACAGCTAGTAATAGCGAATACTCTGTTCATAAATCACAAGGGACGGACTTGGAAAAAAGCCGGAAGATACGGAAATTTTCAGTTAGATTACATCATGGTTAGACAGAGATTCCGAAATCAGATACTGGATTGTATGGCGTATCTAGGAGCAAATATAGACTCAGATCACATTTTAGTAGTGATGAAGGACAGCCTGAAGTTTAAGAGACTGGATAGTAAGTATCAGTACACAAACAAGTGGGATATGGAAGTACTAAGGAAGGAAGGGATGTGGATGAAGTTCTCTAAGGCTATAGATTTTACGATAGTTAATAGTTCATTATGTTCAGTTGAAGAGGAATGAACATCTCTATACGGGGCAATCACAGAAGATGGAAAGCAAATCATGGATACGAAGAAGTTAACCGCGAAGAAAACATGGGTAACAGAAGAAATACTTTAGTTCATGGATGAAAGAAGGGAGTACAAAAATGTTCATGGAAATTAAGGAATACAGAAATGCTAGTTACTTATAAATGAAATAAATAGGAAATGTAAATTCTACTTGATTTTATATTCACTGCAGTGACATCACATACCCTCTGAATCCGATAAATTTCATCTAGTTTCCTGCTTGTACTCTTTTTTTCAGGGACTGTCTGTATATAATAGATAGCTGGAAATAGGTAAACTGAAGTGCAACAATACCAGGTATTCACTGAAACGAAACATCAACAGTATTGGTAAGCCTGATAAAATTGAAGTACGTGCTCACAGAGTCTGTGGCAGCTAAGATGAAGTAGATATCAACACGTATCAATTCGGGCATCCTACGTACTTCAGTTTTACAGGTTTACCAACACTGTTGATGTTTCGTTTCAGTGAATACCTGGTATTGTTGAACTACAGTTTACCTATTTACAGTTATCTATTTATATATTTATATATTTATAGTTATTCAAACCCAAAGAAAATCTCTCTCAAGATGTACTGTAAGCCCTAAGTATCAGCACCTCTACAGTAAAGAGAGCTCGACAGGTAAGTATTCCTGGGAAAGCACAGGGGGAATTAAAGGCTGGTTTCGGTATTAGAGTACAAGTGTCAGAAAGTATGAGATGTAAGTGAGTCATTTTAGGATTTCCGTCAACAACATCTCAGAATGCGTTCCTATAACTTAATCGAGTTCTGAATGGGGCGATTATGATCTAAACTTCAAGAACGACGCGGGAATTGTAGAGGGCTCACTGACACGGGTACCTCTGAATTGCAAAGTCCTGGAAACTGAAAGATGTAACAAGTGAAAACAATATGCAAGTGTAAATATCCTGCTTTTGATAATTGGCTCTTCCGCTCTAGCATTCGATTCGACCATCGTCCCTAATACATCAAAGCGGGATTTATTCAGCTGAAGATAAGACTACGCAGCGGCTCCGATGCGGTTTTTCCAAAGCCGGAGTTTTGGGTCACAGTGCTGCAGAGTGCAATAGCAGTGCAGCCTGTGGGAAGTAGAGGCGCAGTCATACGGTTCCAGGCATGGCCATACATCTCCGCAAATTGCTCATATGACCATCCAGTGTGGAGCGGTAACTGCCCAGCCTTTTTAGATGAAAGAAGAAATGGTATATTATAGTTTTCGAGAGAACTTGACAAAAGAAATAAAATTAAAGAATAGTAGCTGTAGGAGACTGCACGGAAACACAAACACAGAAAATAGACGTTCGTACAAACACGCTTACGTGTCAATGCAAAAGCAACGATACCCTTTTTAATAACCTAGAACTCATCTCAATACGACTGTAACACTACTGGGGTAACTCACCACTTAGAAACTGTTTAGCGCTGAAGTCAATAAGTGACATTCACCCGCGGTCGTTATGAGGGAACCTTTTCAAGCAGTTGGGTGCTTTAACCACACCGTCGCAATGCATGTATTCGCCTACTAAATTCATCATAAATAATACATCACAGTTTGAGAAGAACAGTGGTGTCCATACCTGCAACACTGGAGGAAAAAATGTACTTTGGTACTCGTTTTAAAACTGACAATGGCTCACAAAGGATTTGAATATATAGGGACCAAAAGTTTTGGTCTTCTATCGCTGGCCACTGTAGCGCTTCAGCCCGGAACCGCGCTGCTGCTACGGTAGTAGGTGCGAATCCTGCCTCGGGCATAGATGTGTGCGATGTCCTTAGGTTAGTTAGGTTTAAGTAGTTCTAAGTTCTAGGGTACTGATGACCTCGGATGTTAAGTCCCATAGTGCTTAGTGCCATTTGAACCATTTGGTCTTCTGTCAATAACATAAAATGTCTGACAGGTAGCAAAGCAAGATTTAAAATAACATAAAGGCATTTCTTCTGGACAATTCCTCTTATTTGAAGCACTTGGCCCTGACGTCGGTAAATGCGAACATCACATTTCCAATTCTATGGTGTTTATTCAGAGATTGGCGTCCTTGTCTCTTAGTCCCTCGGATTTACTTGTGAGCTTTGATGTCGTGTCGCTTTTTACCCGGGTTCCTCTGGAAGAATCCTTGCAATTAATTGGTGAGAAACTGGATGAGGAAACAACCAGGCTTTGTCGCCACGTGCTGACGTCGACGTACATTTTATTTAATGACAAATATTTTGAACAGACTGACGGAGTGGCTATGGGGAGCCCATTGTCCCCAATAGTCGCCTATCTTTTTATGGAAGATTTTGAGGACATGGCGCTGAAGACGGCGTCCTTAAAACCAACTTGTTTCTGGAGGTACGTTGACGATACGTTTATGGTGTGGCCTCATGGGAGAGAAGCTCTTGACCGCCTCCTAGATCATTTTAATTCCCTGCATCCTAGCATCAAGTTTACCATGGAGGTGGAAAGTGATGGGAAGCTTCCGTTTCTGGATGTTCTGGTGTACAGAAAGGATGATGGGACACTGGGACACAGTGTTTATCGAAAGCCTACGCACACGGACCCTTACCTGCATGCTTCTAGCTGTCATCCATCGTTCCAGCGTACGGGGGTCCTGCGGACGTTGGCGAGAAGAGCTTATGCCATTTCAGATGGAGAAAGCTTGACACAAGAATTGGACCATCTTAAGGTTGTGTCCAAGCAGAATGGCTATACAGATAAACAGATCCGTCGTGCTTTCCAGTATGAACCTTCGCCTGAACCACCAGAAGATACCTGCAAATCGGTGGCTTTTCTGCCTTTTTCTGGGAGCATTTCCTCGAAGATAGGAAGAATTCTGAAAAGATACCATATCAAAAGTATTTTTCGTCCGCCAGCCAAGATTAGAGCGCTCCTTGGCTCTGTAAAGGATTACTTGGGTTTGAGGAAGCTCGGTATGTACAAGATCCCTTGCCACTGTGGGAAGGCTTATATTGGGCAGACAATCCGGACCATTCAGGACCGATGTGTTGAGCATCAGCGGCACACACGGCTGCTTGAACCTGAGAAATCTGCAGTGGCGGAGCACTGTCTCACCGAGGGACACAGAATGCTCTATGACAAGACACAAATGGTTACCCCTGCATCTCGCTATTGGGACTGTGTTTTAAAAGAATCCATAGAGATTCGTTTATTTGACAATCTTATTAATAGAGACAAGGGCTACCTTTTAAGTAAGACTTGGGACCCGGTGTTATCTGACATCAAAAAACAACAGTCTGTGTTTCGATCGTCGGAATAAAAAACTTTTTTAACTTTTGACAGCGATATCTCGTTCGCCTATTTCCACCACTGGCGGCGCGGTATGTTATTGCGCTAGAGGGCAGTTACGGCACCTTCTCGCGCACGCGTTGTGGGTCTTCTGCGGCCTATATAGGGGCCGCAGTTTGCGCTAGGATGTCAGTTCCGGCGAGTTCGTGCACCAGCACTCACACCTGAAGATGGCGGCCAGATGTACCGCGGAAATATTGTGTCATGAAGACGTTATGATCCGGCTGCATACCCGAGAAGAATATTATCACATCGAGAATTGGCTGCAGGTAGGTAATTTACTGAAAAAATAACAAAGCCAATGTTAATAAATGAAAGTAATGTAAGCCGTTGTTTCGAAGTACTAAAATACGATAGATTTTAATAAACATGTTATGTGTACTATTGGTTTTAATGTAATGTTACACTTGCATATGTAACTCAATCTCCTTTATTTAGCTGTATGTCATGTTCCGGCACATTACCTGGAATCGGTCGTTAAACGCATTTTCAAGGGATTGTAGGACCTCGACGTATTTTTCAATGCACGCTCCTTCCTGCACAGATGTTGTCAAACAAAAACATAGTTCCGTTTTGATTAGAGCGGTTATAAAAATCAGGCTATTTTAATTAAGATACAATTTATTTCTCACTTACCTTGTTCAGGAAAGTGTTGCGTATTTTTCTCTGGAAGGTTGTTTTTGAGGAGCTTCAGTTTATACTAGAAAGCGTTTATTTTGCTGATTATATCGTTGATGAGATTGTTTTCTTTTTGGAGTTTCAGACTTAAATCATTTAGGAGAGCCATAATGTCTGCTAAAAATCCTAAATCAGCTACCCATTCAGGGTCATGAAAAAGTGACTCCGACGTCCTTTGCTCTCCAAAAACTGAGCCACAGTGTGGCGTAGTCGAAAAATTCGGGAAATCACATTCCCTTTGCTCAGCCAGCGCACCTCAGCGTGGTAGGGAATATCTGGATACTCCTCTTCAAAAGAAATCAAAAATTCTTTGAACTGACGATGAGTGAGTCCATGAGAACGAATGTAGTTCACGATACGCACCACTACTTTCATCACATCTTGAAGACCGATAACATTCGCACAAAGAGCCTCTAGGTGTGCAAAGCAATGAACGGAAGGTAAATTCGGCATGTTAAGTTTTTTCCGCAGTAGACCAATAAACCCTTTCACTTTACCGCACATTGCTGGTGCCCCGTCTGCGGTTACGGAAAACAGCTTTTTCCAAGGGCGTCCTATTCCTTCAGCTGCCATTTCAACAGCTGCTAAAATATCCGCCCCTGTAACAGTGTCCTTCAACGAAATCATATCCAGGAGCTCTTCCGTTACACGTAGGTCGTCGTCCACGCCACGCAAAAATATTGCTAACTGGGCCGTGTCGTTAAAATCCGTGGACTCATCAAGTGCGATGGAGTACGCTAGGAGGTTTTCAATTTTGGCTGCCAGTTGTTCATGCAAATTCTCAGCAATGTCGTTGATTCTCCGATGTATTGTCATTCTGGAAAGTGGTATTCTGCTGTACGAGGGAGCTAATGTGGGATTCATTGTCTCTACTACGTCCAACATAATGTTTTTTATTAATTGGCCGTCCATAAATGGCCTCCCAGCTCTTGCTAAACGTAGAGCAATTTTGTAACTAGCTCTGAGAGTCCTTTCGCAACACCCCTCATCTTCTTCACCCTAAAGTAGAGAAAATTAAGGAATCTAAACAAATGTTCGCATGACCTTTAACCAAAATATACATGCTAAAGTACTTGCAACAAACCTCGTTTGTAGATACAAGATTCTCTTCTGCAAGAGTTTTTCTGAATGCAATTTGCTGTAGTGCCTTTCAATAGACGATTTTCTGACACACGTAATTAGTGTACCGCAAATTAGACATGTGGTTTTATCGTCACAACGCACAAAAAAGTAGGAGGGTTCCGATTACGGTTTAAATTGACTTTCGGCAATTTTCCCTATTTTTGGAGCAGATGGTTCCATTATTGCGGTAATTGTCTTGCGCTTACGTATTGCAATGTTGACTAAGCCGTCTGGCAGCGCATTCGGCAGCCCACAGCGTCGGCCTCACCTAGCAAGCCGAGTTGAGGCGTAGTATGCCGAGTTGAACCGATGCACTGTGCAGGCACTCGCTGCACCTCGCTTTGCACGCGTGCGGTTTTCCGTGTTTGCGCGGCCCTGGTCTAGATGACTGACTGATCTGGCCTTGTAACATTAACCAAAACGGCCTTGCTCTTGTGGTACTGCGAACGGCTGAAAGCAAGGGGAAACTACAGCCGTAATTTTTCCCGAGGGCATGCAGCTTTACTGTATGGTTAAATGATGATGGCGTCCTCTTGGGTAAAATATTCAGGAGGTAAAATAGTCCCCCATTCGGATCTCCGGGCGGGGACTACTCAAGAGGACGTCATTATCAGGAGAAAGAAAACTGGCATTCATCGCATCGGAGCGTGGAATGTCAGATCCCTTAATCGGGCAGGTAGGTTAGAAAATTTAAAAAAGGGAAATGGATAGGTTAAAATTAGATATAGTGGGAATTAGTGAGGTTCGGTGGCAGGAGGAACAAGACTTCTGGTCAGGTGAATACAGGGTTATAAATACAATGGGGTAATGCAGGAGTAGGTTTAATAATGAATAAAAAAATAGGAGTGCGGGTAAGCTACTACAAACAGCATAGTAAACGTATTATTGTGGCCAAGATAGATACGAAGCCCACGCCTACTACAGTAGTACAAGTTTATATGCCAACTAGCTCTGCAGATGACGAAGAAATTGAAGAAATATATGATGAGATAAAAGAAATTATTCAGGTAGTGAAGGGAGACGAAAATTTAATAGTCATGGGTGACTGGCATTCGACAGTGGGAAAAGGGAGAGAAGGAAACATAGTAGGTGAATATGGATTGGGGCTAAGAAATGAAAGAGGAAGCCGCCTGGTAGAATTTTGCATAGAGCATAACTTAATCATAGCTAACACTTGGTTCAAGAATCATGAGAGAGGGTTGTATACATGGAAGAACACTGGAGATACTAGAAGGTTTCAGATAGATTATATAATGGTAAGACAGAGATTTAGGAACCAGATTTTAAATCGTAAGACATTTCCAGGGGCAGATGTGGACTCTGACCACAATCTATTGGTTATGAACTGTAGATTAAAACTGAAGAAATTGCAAAAAGGTGGGAATTTAAGAAGATGGGACCTGGGTAAACTGACTAAACCAGAGGTTGTACAGAGTTTCAGGGAGAGCATAAGGGAACAATTGACAGGAATGGGGCAAAGAAATACGGTAGAAGACGAATGGGTGGCTCTGAGGGATGAAGTAGTGAAGGCAGCAGAGGATCAAGTAGGTAAAAAGACGAGGGCTAGTAGAAATCCTTGGGTAACACAAGAAATATTGAACTTAATTGATGAAAGGAGAAAATATAAAAATGCAGTAAATGAAGTAGTCAAAAAGGAATACAAACGTCTCAAAAATGAGATCGACAGGAAGTACAAAATGGCTAAGCAGGCACGGCTAGAGGACAAATGTAAGGATGTAGAGGCTTATCTCACTAGGGGTAAGATAGATACAGCCTACAGGAAAATTAAAGAGACCTTTAGAGAAAAGAGAGCCACTTGTATGAATATCAAGAGCTCAGATGGAAACCCAGTTCTAAGCAAAGAGGGGAAAGCAGAAAGGTGGAAGGAATATATAGAGGGTCTACACAAGGGCGATGTACTTGAGGACAATATTATGGAAATGGAAGAGGATGTGTAGATGAAGATGAAATTGGAGATATAATACTGCGTGAAGAGTTTGACAGAGCACTGAAAGACCTGAGGCGAAACAAGGTCCCAGGAGTAGACAACATTCCTTTAGAACTACTGACGGCCTTGGGAGAGCCAGTCCTGACAAAACTGTACCATCTTGTGAGCAAGATGTACGAGACAGGCGAAATACCCTCAGACTTAAGAAGAATATAATAATTCCAATCCCAAAGAAAGCAGGTGTTGACAGATGTGAAAATTACCGAACTATCAGTTTAATAAGTCACCACTGCAAAATACTAACACGAATTATTTACAGACGAATGGAAAAACTGGTAGAAGCCGACCTCGGGGAAGATCAGTTTGGATTCCGTAGAAATGTTGGAACACGTGGGGTAATACTGACCTTACGACTTATCTTAGAAGAAAGATGAAGGAAAGGCAAACCTACGTTTCTAGCATTTGTAGACTTAGAGAAAGCATTTGACAATGTTGACTGGAATACTCTCTTTCAAATTCTAAAGGTGGCAGGGGTAAAATACAGGGAGCGAAAGGCTATTTACAATTTGTACAGAAACCAGATGGCAGTTATAAGAGTCGAGGGACATGAAAGGGAAGCAGTGGTTGGGAAGGGAGTGAGACAGGGTTGTTGCCTCTCCCCGATGTTATTCAATTTGTATATTGAGCAAGCAGTAAAGGAAACAAAAGAAAAATTCGGAGTAGGTATTAAAATCCATGGAGAAGAAATAAAAACTTTGAGGTTCGCCGATGACATTGTAATTCTGTCAGAGACAGCAAAGGACTTGGAAGAGCAGTTGAATGGAATGGACAGTGTCGTGAAAGGAGGATGTAAGATGAACATCAACAAAAGCAAAACAAGGATAATGGAATGTAGTCGAATTAAGTCGGGTGATGCTGAGGGAATTAGATTAGGAAATGAGACACTTAAAGTAGTAAAGGAGTTTTGCTATTTGGGGAGCAAAGTAACTGATGACGGTCGAAGTAGAGAGGATATAAAATGTAGACTGGCAATGGCAAGGAAAGCGTTTCTGAAGAAGAGAAATTTGTTAACATCGAGTATAGATTTAAGTGTCAGGAAATCGTTTCTGAAAGTATTTGTATGGAGTGTAGCCATGTATGGAAGTGAAACATGGACGATAAATAGTTTGGACAAGAAGAGAATAGAAGCTTTCGAAATGTGGTGCTACAGAAGAATGTTGAAGATTAGGTGGGTAGATCACGTAACTAGTGAGGAGTTATTGAATAGGATTGGGGAGAAGAGAAGTTTGTGGCACAATTTGACTAGAAGAAGGGATCGGTTGGTAGGACATGTCCTGAGGCATCAAGGGATCACGAATTTAGCATTGGAGGGCAGCGTGGAGGGTAAAAATCGTAGAGGGAGACCAAGAGATGAATACACGAAGTAGATTCAGAAGGATGTAGGTTGCAGTAGGTACTGGGAGATGAATGAACTTGCACAGGATAGATTGACATGGAGAGCTGCATCAAACCAGTCTCTGGACTGAAGACCACAACAGGAACGTACCTATCGCGAAATTGCATTTATTTGTTATATTAACCTGTTTACTTTGTCAAACGCTTTGACATAAAGCCATGTAAAAACCTCAGTTTAAGGAGATTTTCGCTATATTTTAACAGCTCGTTATTAATGCCATCTATACTAGCTGTCTTTCTGTTTCTCACTATTTCTGAAGCTTGTTTTATTTGTCAATGTTAAAAAATATATAGGCCCAACCACTTGTTTATAGTGTAAAAGACTAAGATTGACGCGTTTCCGAACTCAAGCTTCCATCATCAAAATAATAAAAACTAAAAGAACCTGTTACAACTCGCTAAAATGGAACATGCACCAGGCACAATAAAATTGATAATAAAATTAAAACATCGTGGCTACGTCCCTTGCAACCGTGTCTTCCAAGGTGCATCTCCACATAGTCGACAAAATATAAAAAAATATAAAATGGTGTCGCCTATGGTGTTCATCATCTAACCATATGAATCTCTTCTCTATCGTCGTAAACCGCCCGTGCGTCTTCGTTGATACCACACACCACGTAGCCAAACACGACACTAAAACGCGAGTGAGCTCACGCGCAAGTAAAAAAGGAAGTCACAGAGATGTCTATACAAACAGATAACGTATGCATGTTCCAAGGACCTCATGAAATGATGGTATCCTGCCAATTGCTAAAAATGTAGTTACTGAAAGAAACCAGTGAAATGTTTGAAAAAGTTATTTGTATCGCCAGTTAGCTGTTCATTCAGTGTGTTCTGATTATCCACGCTATGTATCTTAACTTCCAGCTGTTCTAGTAGATCCAGCTCTTTGCCTTTGTGCTGTTTACGTAAAATAACAAGATCCTGATCTATTCCCAACATGGGGTGTCCCGTTTCCCAAACATGCGTGGCTACAGCTGACTTTTCGAAATTATTAAGCCGGAAAGCATCGCTATGTTCTTTGTAACGTACTTTAAAGGACCTACCAGTTTGGCCTACATAGCTTGCCTTGCACGTGTTACATTGAATTTTATAGACCGCTGTCTTCTTCATTCATACTGACTCTAAAGGCTCTATCTATCAAACAACTAAAAGCAGAAAGTTTCTGGCTATTAGGATCGAAGGAATTATTTTGTATCAACACATCAGTTGTGGTTGGTTTCCTAAATATTTTAAAAACATGCCTACCATTTTGTTTCCTACTACTTTGGTCGAGAAATTGCAGTTCCCCATTTTTCTCTTCTTACACAGTGAATTCAATTTTACCGTGTAACTCGTTAAATGTATTTACTATTTCTGCGACTTCTTTTTCTCGTCCATCAATAAGAAGCAGCGTGTTATCTACATAGCGTTTGTAGTATACAACTTTATCCACGGGATGTTGCGGGTTAACGAGGAGTCTTTTTTCAAATGATTTATAAATATGTCTGCTATAGTTCCATATATACTGGAACCCATAGCCAGTCCATCTTTTTGCATATAAAATTTATTGTTAAAAGAAAAACAATCGTATTTCAGAACGAATTCTAACAGTTCGATGAATTCGACTATTTCTTGCTGAGACAGAGTTTTGTACTTAAGCAAATTTTCTTTGATGACCTTAACGGCCTCATTTACGGGCACATTCGCATAAAGGTTTATAATGTCTAGAGAGACTAGACGGGCCGTGTCAGCGATAGGCTTATCCTTAATTTGCAGCAGTAAAACGATAAATATGAGAGAGCTGGGGTCTATAAAATTCAGTGTAACACATGCAAGGCAAGCTGTGTAGGCCAAACTGGTAGGTGCTTTAAAGTACGTTACAAAGAACATAGCGATGCTTTCCGGCTTAATAATTTCGAAAAGTCAGCTGTAGCCACTCATATTTGGGAAACGGGACACCCCTTGTTGGGAATAGATCAGGATCT
Organism: Schistocerca nitens; assembly: GCF_023898315.1. Taxonomy (NCBI): domain Eukaryota; kingdom Metazoa; phylum Arthropoda; class Insecta; order Orthoptera; family Acrididae; genus Schistocerca; species Schistocerca nitens. The sequence continues at coordinate 101,851,620 of NC_064618.1, forward strand.
CGTTATTTTACATAGACAGGACCAAGGCAAAAAGCTGGATTTACTAGAACAGCTGGAAATTACGATACATAGCGTGGATAATCAGAACACGCTGAGTGAACAGCTAACTGGTGATACAAATAACTTTTTCAAACATTTCACTGGTTTCTTTCAGTAACTACATTTTTAGCAATTGGCAAGATACCGTCATTTCATGAGGTCCTTGGAACATGTATACGTTATCTGTTTGTATAGACATCTCTGTGACTTCCTTTTTTACTTGCGCGTGAGCTCACCCGCGTTTCAGTGTCGTGTTTGGCTACGTGGTGTGTGGTATCAACGAAGACGCACGGGCGGTTTACGACGATAGAGAAGAGATTCATGTGGTTAGATGATGAACACCATAGGCGACACCATTTTATATTTTTTTATATTTTGTCGACTATGTGGAGATGCACCTTGGAAGACACGGTTGCAAGGGACGTAGCCACGATGTTTTAATTTTATTATCAATTTTATTGTTCCTGGAGCATGTTCCATTTTAGCGAGTTGTAACAGGTTCTTTTAGTTTTTATTATTCTGATGATGGAAGCTTGAGTTCCGAAACGCGTCAATCTTAGTGTTTTACACTATAAACAAGTGGTTGAGCCGATATATTTTTTAACATTGACATTCACAACCACGACCTCTCATCCAGTATGGATAAAATCAAAGTTTTTTATTTGTGCTAATATTAATACATTTTTCCTTTTTCCACAATCGTACATTTCAGCTTATCCCATTAAATTTTCGTCACACCACAACTCTATAATTTTCTTCCCACTAGTAGTCATTGAATGTACTAATGTTTAACCTAACATTTCTTTGTCAGATTAAATGTTTAATTGCTTTACAAGGAATTACTTTTTTCCATTTCCGTATATACACTATGCGATCAAAAGTATCCTGACACCCGCAAAAACTTACGTTTTTCATATTGGGTGCAATGTGCTGCCACTTACTGCCAGGTACTCCATATCAGCTACCCCAGTAGTCATTAGACGCCGTGAGAGCAGCATGGGGAACTCCGAGGACCTCACGGACTTCGAACGTGGTCAGATGGTTGGGTGTCACTTGCGTCACACTATCTAAACATCCCAAGGTCCACTGTTTCCGATGTGATAATGAAGTGGAAACGTGAAGGGACACGTACAGCACAAATAAGTACAGGCCGACCTCGTCTGTTGACTGACAGATACCGCCGACAATTGAAGAGGGTCATAATGTGTAATAGGCAGACATCTATCCAGACAATCACACAGGAATTCCAAACTGCATCAGGATTCACTGCAGGTACTATGACAGTTAGGCGGGAGGTGAGAAAACTTGGATTTCATGGTCGAGCGGCTGCTCATAAGCCACACATCGCGCTGGTAAATGCCAAACGATGCTTCGCTTGGTGTAAGGAGAGTAAACATTGGACGATTGAACAGTGGAAAAACATTGTGTGGAGAGACGAATCGCCGGCCGGTGTGGCCGAGCGTTTGTAAGCGCTTCAGTCTGGTACCGCGCGACCGCTACGGTCTTAAGTTCCAATCCTGCCTCGGGCATGGCTGTGTGTGATGTCCTTAGGTCAGTTAGGTTTAAGTAGTTCAATGTTCTAGGGGACTGATGACCTCAGATGTTAAGTCCCATAGTACTCAGAGCCATTTGAGTGACGAATCGCGGTACACAATGTGGTGATCCGATGGCAAGGCGTGGGTATGGTGAATGCCCGGTGAAAGTCATCTGCCAGCTTGTGTAGTACCAACACTAAAATTCGGAGGCGGTGATGTTATGCGGTGGTCGCGTTTATCATGGAGGGGGCTCGCACCTATTGTTGTTTTGTGTGGCACTATCACAGCACAGGCCAACATTGATGTTTTAAGCACCTTCTTGCTTCCCACTGTTGAAGAGCAATTCGGGCATGGCCACTGCATCTTTAATAACGATCGAGCACCTGTTCATAATGCATGGCCTGTGGCGGAGTGGTTACACGACAATAACATCTCTGTAATGGACTGGCCTGCACAGAGTCCTGACCTGAATCCTATAGAACACCTTTGGGATGTTTTGGAACGCCGACTTCGTGCCAGGCCTCACCAATCGACATCGATACCTCTCGTCAATACAGCACTCCGTGAAGAATCTCCCAGAAACGTTTTAGTACCTAACTGAACGTATGCCTGCGAGAGCGGAAGTTGGCATCAAGGCTAAGGGTGGGCCAGCACCATATTGAATTCCAGCATTAACGATGGAGGGCGCCACGAACTTGCAAGTCATTTTCAGCCAGGTGTCCAGATACTTCTGATCACCCCAAATTGTTCTGTGTGCTTTTTTACATTCTCGAGTAGCAATTCTCTTTTTTGTTATATTCTGCTTTTAATTCTGGCGTTCTTTTTGACGGTATTTTAAACATGCTTCCTTTTTCTCTATTGTTACTTTTTCTAATTCTTCATTCCACATTCTTCATTCCTTCTTCTTCTTCCATCTTTTAAATCTTGTTCCTAGAGCTTCGAAGTCTGAGAACTAAAACTTCTGTTCTTACATCTTTTACTAATATCTGCAGCCATCAGTTTTCTGACTGGTTTGATGCAGTTCACCTCGAATTCCTCTCCTGTATTAAACTTTAATCACAGAATGGCACCTGCAATCTACATCCTGATTCATTTGTTGTATGTATTTCAAAGTCTGCCTTCCTCTACAGTTTTTACGTTCTACAGCTCCCTCTAGTACCACAGAATTGTTTCCATGAATCCTTAATACATGTCCTACAACCCTGTGCCTTCTTCTTATTAGTGTTTTCCGTATGTTCCTTTTGTATTTTAGAGGGGTGTCTGATAGTCTGGAAGTATGCTAATGGGACCTATTGTGAGCGTGGAGTTGCTATTCTGTCATTCTGCGCAACGGATTTATCTGAGATGTGCCCTTTACCCTGAACCTCCTGCAAGATGCAATTTGCACCCCCACACTACTACAGAAGTCAGACAGACGCTCCTAACGTTCTAAAGAGAAATGCCTGAAAAACTTTCAGCAATAAATATCTTCTGCAGTCGTCTGCTGAAAGGAAATGACACAAAAATTCACAAAATTTCTTACATAACTAGTGGGATACTTGGGTACTGGAGTAGTGCTAGTTAGTGTAAGAAAAACATGAAACTAACGAAAATTATTATTTATTTTGCAAAAATTCTGAGAAATCACAATGGCACTTTTAGTTATGAACTGAACTCGTTATTTCCTGGATCTTTTCGGAATGTGAAGTTACCTCTCAAGGATACGATTCGCTAATGAAATTTCTATACAAAGTTTAAGATTTTGACTTGGCACAATGGCTGAGAGCCGCGCCTACTCAACTTGAATAATCATCCGTTACAATGTTGCTAGGTACGGTCGAGGCTGTTGTGTGTGAAATGCAGTGAAGTGTACTGTTGTGGAGGAAATATGGGGCTCGCAAGAGCTGTAGTGCACAATACCGTAAACTGCGATGACTGCTGTGTGCGCCGCTCCTGCTGACAAATAAGATAACTCTCGTTCTATCTGGATTGACCTTCGCCAATCAGACTCTCCCTACGCCCCTAGTCTAACTATTGGTGTGGTACACCGGTCAGACAAGCAGTCCACTGTGATGCCACTCAAAAATTCGCTTGCAGGCGTTTGTCCGTTCACACCGCACAATAAGTGTGGCGGCCAACACAGTGAACAAGGCTTAATCGCAAGGACTCAATATAGAGTTGCTCTCCCAGTGAAGTACTGAGGAGAGACTTGTTCCTCACTCTTTGAGTACATGTACGAGCGCACACGCTCTTGTTACATGTTCTCGCTCCAAGAGCGTCAACGAAACGGCCCCCCTCGATGCCAGACATGAAGGGGTATATCTTTCAGTCTCTCCCATTACTCCTTCAGCTCAAGGCATCAGAAATATCGTCTGCCAATCAGCATTGCTCTTCTGAAACGGGGGAATGATGTTTCGTTTAAGGCGACCAATCCGGAAATCTGTAGCATCGGCGTTTGGCTTTTGCTGTCTCCCTGTGAAAATCTCTGAAACTGCATGCTATTTGTAAAGAATGCGTAGGCTGGCCGCTCGCACATAATGTAGCGGAATTTGCTTTTAAGTCAAACATGGGGTGTTCCTCCTTTCCCTTGGGCAAACGCTGTCCACCCCACGGGCAGCCGCCGGCCGAGGTAGATCGCTCCCTGTGAAAACCTCTGAAGGGACCGGCATCCTGGCGCACTGTATTTGCCTCTCCCCAACTAAAAGCTTTTGTGACCGTCGTGTCTTGAATGTGTGTGTGTACGGCAGCCTCGTGTATTTCAACCACGGTGCGCACTTGCGATTTATTACTTATTTGCATATCGTTTACATGAATTCATACAACACTGACTTTATCTTATCGAGTTTGGGTTCGAACGAAGCGTCTTGATGTGCGGAATATGATTGTGAGGGCGGAATATGTAAGCAATTAAGGTCAGGAGACCACGTCTTACACTATGATCCGACATGAATTAATTATACACCCCCCACACAGATGAATTCGGATTTCACTAACCACTAAATGAAACAAGAATCACAGTTAGTTTGGTTTATTACGATAAAGAGACTCAGAACTCATATGCCAAGCAATAATAATATTTAAGTACAACCTTGGCACAACTGATAAAAGGGAATGGGATAAGCTCGTAGTAATTTCTCGCTCCAAGAGCGTCAACGAAACGGCCCCCTCGATGCCAGACAGGAAGGGGTATATGTTTCAGTCTCTTCCATTACTCCTTCAGCTCAAAGCATCAGAAATATCGTCTGCCAATCAGCATTGCTCTTCTCATCTTGAAACTGCACCGTGATTGTCATGATGTTAGTATGGAAGATCGATATACTAGAGAAAGGATGTGATGCATCTGTCACCGGAGTTGGAAGCAAATTGCTCACTTGTATCTGAAAACAAGATCTCATAGTGAAGCTTGAGGTATTTTGAATATTTGTAAAAATGACTTTATGTCTCTACAGGTCACCCCAAGGTCGCCACTCTATCTCGAAGTATCACATTGTAGGTAAAGGCCGAAACTGCTACAGAATCAGTCGCAGCAACGACCCTCGGCAGCAGCTAATCTGGAGTCCTTCCGAAATCTTTCTAAGTCCCTGAGCTCATCCGATCAGGCGGCTTCGCAGGTCGCTGTAGGAGAAGTCTGACGATAAGAGCCCAAGCAATGGAGACTTTCCATAATCATGGGATGAAAAATATATTGTACCACATGCTTGTTAAAAGGGAAACTCGTATATCTACGTTTTGCGTTCTTTACTCTATTGCGATTGACTTGCCTACGGATGTTCTGAACGCCAACCGGAATTCCTTACAAGACACTGGTCACATTCCCCGAGTTCTTCTTTAGGTAGTTAACCAGTGACGTGAGTCCTACCGTTTAGTGTTGAAAAAAGACATGTCACTCTCTTTATATCTTTCTCTGCGGTCAATGAGGTGAGTCCTCGAGAGCACAGTCGAGTTTCTAATTTCCTGTTTATTTACATTAGCCAATCCTGGAAACTCATAAGTTACGTAAAGTCAACGTTCGGTGGCATCATTCGATTTCAAAGCCGCTGAAAACTGCGTGTTTCAGATGTTATCTACAGCGCCCGGTGCGTTCCAGATAAGCACAGATTTGCACATCTCCTGCACAATATTGCCTTGCTGGACGTTGCTAAAAACAGTGTTTCTTCTGTTTCCAACTGTGAGTTGTAAAACGCCTGCGGCTGGAGGCCTTACGCAGCACTGGTGCGACCCGTGTCTAGTGACGGCAGCACAAAAGAAAGTCCACTGGAATGCGTGACAACGACGCCCGCCCCTCCCGGCCTGTCCTTTTGAGAACTCCTTTGAGCGAGGTTCCTCTGTCTGTCCACGTGACTCCACTCCTTCCCAGAACACTGCCCCCTCATCCCATTGTGCTTGAAAAGTCCTCTTACTTACATAAACCACGCAGTTTCGAATAAACATGTAAATTACGTTAATTAATTACTGGTATCACTGGATATTATATGCATTACATTTCTCAGTTTTTATTAATTATTCTGATCTGACTGGTCTTCGTATTCTGATTTTATATTCCTTATGGAACAGTTCTGGAAATAGTGAACGCGTAACATCATGTCTTCCGTCTGTCTGTTTTTTTTTTTTTTTAATTTATTCCAATGAAGTTGTGGTGAAATCTTGCAAAAGCGGAAGTGCATGTAAGAAAATAAGGGACTACGTAATGTCTGGATCACTTTCTCAGTTGAGACACTGTTTAGGGTGTGGATATTGGCAACGCTACACATATCACATTTTATTGTTTATACCCTACTTAATCCGTCAAGCCGTAAGACATTCATTCCTCTACTCTTCTGGCGCAAATGGAATTTGTTCTTTAACAACTATGACAGGTCTATTACTGTACCAGTTTGCACTCATTCATTCGTCTTTAAAACTGGCATTACAAATTATTTTCTGTTACTAAACATTCCCACTAAAAGACATTAAAAACCTTATAAAGTAACGTTCCTTGCTTAGTCATCATTTATCCATTCCATCCATTAATCATCGATTGATTCTCTTTCTCACTCCCTACGATTTACTGACTTCGATCTCATTCATCCTCTCGTAAAAAATACAAAATACAGCAGCACGGCAAAACGTTAAGATTTTACGTCACTATATAATAAAATACAAAGTACAACAAAGGCAAAAGTCATTCATATATAGCAACATAAAATAATTCGATATTCAGATACATGATAGAAAATTTACATAAAGCAGAATACATAGAATAACAAGTTCGCATCGAATATTATTTATTTCAGCACAACTATCAAATTCAAGTATCGTTATGTACGCTTGTGTCACTGTGTGTGAAATGAAGTGCAGTTTGTAAACAAGATTTGGCTTTGTGTATTATGTTTTAAATTACAGTAAGGTGGAGTTTGGCATTTGTACACGTAGGGTCTCCAAAAGAATTCGACCAGATAATTACAGAACATGCTCGAGAACGAAACATCTTAGACTTATTGTCTACAAAAAAACCTTAACAAATCGAATCAGTTAACGATGTGGTAGCAATCGGTGATCATTAGACTGTGATAGCTGCTATGGCTTTGGGTATTACAAGGAATGGTAAGAAAAGTAGGAAATTATTTTTGCTTAGCAAATGTGGCAGGACACAAATTGCAGAGTGTCTTAGTAGGCAAACATTATTGTGAATGCGTTGTCCGAAAGTTACTTCGACCAGATAATTACAGAAACAGCTCGAGAATGAAACGTCGTATACTTAATATCTGCAAACAGACCTAAACATGAATCGGTTATGTCAATGACAAGAGCATGGTTGGCCAGCAGTGGTCTGGTAACCAGCTGTTTCTGTTCACTAGTCTGTGTTAGTTTGTAATTCTGTTTCTCTGTCTTCGTTATCATTGGTATTGTTGTAGGTTAGTTTCAAGTGATATATTTAACCTAAAATTAATTTAAAAGTTGTTAGGAAGATTTTGTGTGCTCCTAAAAAACGTCAGAGAGTGATAATGACGTCGTGGAAGGTAATAAACGTAAAAGACGAATTCGCAAGATCGAGAACTACAAAGTAAATCGTATAAAATGGAAGAATCCGTGGTGTGACGATATTAATTACAAAGGGCATGTTTCTCAAGCACGAGAAACAGGTACACCATGCTCGTAAGTTAATTTATTTATTTTGAAATATTTTAGATCGAGACAGTTCGGTAGGTTTGTGTTGTAGGTTTTGCTTCAATTTATTGCGCTTTGTTGTTCTACGTGAGCCCTAACTTAGCCTATATCTTCAAGTCTTACATTTTTAAACTGATTTTAAAAGAAATGGGACTAACTTAATCTGCATTTTGTAGTTGCAGAATGAAATGTTTCAACAAGTTTTCTGGGGAGGACCAAATTGACATTATTAGCAGAGGCGAAAGCTTTGCAAGCATAAATCATTAATAGACGCCCATCCAGTGAAAAGTAAAAGGTCTAGGTTGAAACCTAACCCCACAGATTACAAAGAAGAGGAGTTTACTAAGCCTACGCATTCTGTTGAACATGTGAGTCCATTTACATTTCGTTATGGCTAGTGAACAACGAGTTAAGGTTTGCAAAAAAGCGTTTCTGAGTTTGTATGCCATAGGGGATAAAAAGTTAGAACACTGAAAGAGCTAATTTTAAAAGGCGAATCGCCTATAGATTTGAGGAACAGCAGAAGAACCGTAAGACTTTTCCACAAGATTGCACCTACCGAATCAAAGACCACATTAAGACTTTCCTCCTAAAAACTAGACACCATTCATCGAACGAAATACGATATTTGGACGCAAGGCTTAACATAAAGAAAATGTACAACACGTTTTTAGAAAAATATCACTGTCGTGATGTAAAGTATAGTTTTTGTTATAAGGTATTCAACGAACATTTTAACTACCGATTTGGAAGGTCCCAATTTGACACCTGCTGTGAGTGTGAGATGCTTAATACGCGAATCAAAAACCCTCAGCTTAATGCTACAGCAAAACGAGTAGCTGCTGCACAGTTACTCTTGCGCAAAAGGCGGGGTAACAAATTTTATACTTCGTTACGTTAAACAAAACAATACTGTGCAGGTCATGATAATGTTGTGCTTTTGTGTTTCGACTACATGGCAAACATTTCTTTGGCCACAATTCCAGTTCAGGATGTCTATTACCTTAGGCAGTTGTCAGTTTATCCGTTTTGTATCCACAACAGCAGTGATTTTGTGTTTCGACTACATGGCAAACATTTCTTTGACAGGTGTTGCAGGAAAGGGCAGCATTGAAGTTTGCTCTTTTATAGTGAAGTGATAATATACCAGAAAATGTTGATGAATTGTACCTGTACAGTGATAACTGTACAGGTCAAAACAAAAATCACACAATGATTAGGTTCCTACTTTCTCTTGCAGAAAGTGCAAGATTCAAAAAGATTGTGTACAGACTGCCCATAAGGGGACACACTTATCTGCCCTGTGACTGAGTCTTTGGCCTTGTCAAAAGAAAATTAAGGAAAACTGACCGATATTACACAATAAAAGAACTATGTGAAATGATATTATCGTGTACAGCACAGGGAAAGTTTAGTGCTGACTTGATAGAAACAGAAAATATTTCGGATTTTCAAAAATGGTGGCCTTAGTTCTATAAAAAATGTACTGTTTCAGAAGAAACCGAATCAGAAAAGAAGGGAAAAAGAGAATATTTCATTATTTCTAACTACCATGAATTCCTGTTGCAGCAATCAAGTAAAGTAGTAGTAACAGTATTAGCTCTTATTATTGGAATCCTCTACAAGACATTCAAACTAGCTATCCCGACACAATCATGCATTTTTGTACCCATACACAAAGCATACATTGAAAGAGTACCTATTCCTAAAAGGAAAATGGATGATATAAAGAAGCTTGTTCAGTTCGTCCCTGAGGAACATGGCTTCTTTTATGATGAGGTGATTCAGTGGCCTACAGTTGAAAAATAACTGTGAAATTCAATGATATGAGACTTTAATGTTAATTTGTGTTTTTTTAAAACCAATTCTCATGTATCTGTTGTAGGCAATCTCTGTTGAGTATACAATGTTTAATGTAAAATAAATAGCCTTCATAGAGTCTAAAGCAATCACTACATTTTTCTTTTCTTACTTTTGTCTCTATGAATCGACTTCTGTCAGCCCTTTCTTTATGAAAGAAGTCTTGGCAGACAGCCTTGATAGGCACTATCATGCAACATAAACGACATATTTGTTTTTAATCATCGTTATTGTTAGTGTTTAGTAGAATCAAAAGAACTAGAATAAAAAATCTTTCGTATTTAGTAATATTAGGAAAATAAAGTTTTTTTTTTAAAAATTCCCAACAGTTTACTTTTCGTGACAAGAACCCTTTCATAAATAACCGATTCACATATCGAATCAGTTAACGTAGTGGAACGAAACGGTGATAATGAGACTGTGATAGCATCTGGGCTTTTGGTATTACAAGGAATGTCAAGAAAGGTAGGAAAATATTTTTACTTAGCAAAAACAGGATACAAATTGCAGAGTGTCTTAGTAGGAAACAACTAATTTTCAGTGCCGAGGACGAAGATGTGGATCACAAACGGGAAAAAATATTACGAAGCATCGTTCAGTATGCCTTAGACAAGTATGGTCCAGAGCAAGATCTTAAGAGGCGAGGAAGAACTACTTTTGGTTTAATAGCTGTGTTACAAAGCTGCTACGTAACCAAAGACACCTTCATCACAGATTCGACATAAGTCAAAACCTAGCAGACAAATCAAAGCTGAACGAAGCGAAAATGAGCGTTAGGAGACAAATGAGAGAAGCACTCGATGACTTTTGAAGTAAAATTTTTAGAAACCGATGTGACTAAAACCCTAAGAGGTTTTGGTCTTACGTAAATTCATTTGGCCGAGGAGAAAGATATCAGAGAGAAGTCCGAAATACCGAAATTGGTCTGCCGAAATAGTTTCACTTCGGAAAATCGTAATACGGTCCCTCCTTTCAGTGATCATACGAACGACGAAATAGATACTGATATAACTGATCACGGAATAGAAAAGAAACTACAATCGCTTAATGGCAGAGAGGCATCAGGGCAGTTGAGGAGCTTGTAATATTCTATAGAGATTACGAGAAATAAATTGCTTTCCTTGTAGCGGTAGCTGGTCGTAGTTCGTTGGAGCAACGAACGGTGTCTAACAACTGGAAAAAAGCACAGGCCATTCGCGTTTTCAAGGGACGTGGTAGGACAGATGCACATTAGGCCTATGCTGTTGAGTGACAACGGCCTTCCCGCAGTGGTAACACCGGTTCCCGTCAGATCACCGAAGTTAAGGGCTGTCGGGATGGGCTAGCACTTGGATGGGTGACCATCCGGTCTGCCGAGCGCTGTTGGCAAGCGGGGTGCACTCAGCCCTTGTGAAGCAAACTGAGAAGTAGCAGCTCCGGTCTCGGAAACTGACATACGGCCGAGAGAGCAGTGTGCTGACCTCATGCCCCTCCCTATCCGCATCCAGTGACACCTGTGGGCTGAGGATGACACGGCGGCCGGTCGGAACCTTTGGGCCTTCATGGCCTGTTCGGGAGGAGTATGCTGTTGAGGCCAATCTCTTGTAAAATTGTGGAACATGATTTATGACCAAGAATTATTACAATAATGGAGAAAGGAAGTGTTCTCTATAATAATCAACATGGATTTCGCAAACAGAGATCTTGCAGAACTCGAGGGATTTGTGCCGCACTTCCGTTTGGTGAAAAAATGCGAGGTTACTGAGTGTAGGGCTGGATTTGCGACTTGATTCAAGACTTCCTTGCAGATAGAACACAACACTTCAACAATACCTACGAGTTAATATTTGCATCCATTTTCTCAGTTACTAATAGAAACAACAATTATTTTTACGAGGGTTGCCCAGAAAGGATTACATCCCATTTTTTTCTTCAGCAGTTCTTTACTGGAGATAATGAGAATTACACACACGAAAGAACGGTTTTTTTATCTACGCACCCTATTTTTCCACGTAATCTCCATGCCGTTTTATGGCCTTCCTCCAGGATGGAAGCAAGGGCGTGTATGCCTGTCGGTACCGATCCTTCTGCTGGTGGCGGAACCAGTGCTTCACTGTGTGAATCACCTCCTCATCGCACTCAAAATGTCTGCCACGAATGGCATCCTTTAATGGCGAATGACAACATCAGCTCGCTGCAACATGTCAGGTGTGACAGCCGTGGATGGTCTCCCCGACCGCTGCAAATCGTGGAGCTCCGCCGAACCGCCTTCTGATGACCTCACCCTCCGTGCCCAGCGACTAACTGTACTTCTGTCGACAGCAGGTACTCCATAGACTTTGCGCAAGCTTTTGTGAATATTCCCCACAGTTTTCTTTTTCTCCTGTGAGAAACTCAATGGCGGCACGTTGCTTGTAACGTACATCATCTACAGACGCCATTTTGAAACTGCCCTGCACCTACACTATCTGTCGGAAGTGACGTAAACTAGGCGCGCTCACCCAGCAGACTTCAAAAAATACATACGTTACGCTACGCATTCGTAGCATTGTTTTCGGCTGAGAAAAAGAAAATGCGGTGCTTCACTTTCTGGGCAACCCTCGTATCATAATGATAACAAAGCTTTCGTCTCTTGCAATTTAGTGGCCGAGCGGTTCTAGGCGCTACAGTCTGGAACCGCGTGACCGCTACTGTCGCAGGTTCGAATCCTGCCTCGGGCATGGATGTGTGTGACGTCCTTAGTTTAGTTAGGTTTAAGTAGTTCTAAGTTCTAGGGGACTGAAGACCTCAGCTGTTAAGTCCCATAGTGCTCAGAGCCATTTGAACCATTTTTTTTCTTGCAATTTATTCTTAAGTACCATTCCGTATTCGTGTTAGACATCTTGAGTGGTATTCAGTTTTGTGTCCTGTTCAAACATCCATTTGCTGTTCTATATCTGCCAAAAGCGCGTGGTATAGGTTTCTTCCTGTAAACATACCGTAGGGAACTGCACATGTTTGCACTGCCTTTGTGAACAGTGAGCCCCATGGCAAAAGCAGTGCAAGCATGTGTAGATTTCTACAGTATGGGTTAGGTGCAAAGAAGTATTTACTGGAAGAAACTTACACCATGCGCATTCAGCAGATACAGGATAGAGGTGGCTGCATGAACAGGACACAAAATGAATACTACTGAAGGTAGGTAACATGAATATGTGAAACATGTCTGCTACTCAAGAATACAGGATACGGCGCTTAAATCCGGAAAAATTAAACTTTTTGAAAGCAAATTTATTAAAACAAAATAAAATGAAAATGAAAATCCTTTTAATATAAGTAGTGGTATCTTTCAAGAGTAATATTACTCCATGTAACCCCTTTCACAATGACCGCCTCCAATCTGTCCGGAAGCGTTCTCACGCACTCTTTAAAACAGCGCTGTCTATATTCGAGAATGCTGCTTCGATGGCGGTGATTAGAGATGCGACATTAGGGTCTCTCGTCTTATGGATAATTCTCTCGACTACGCTCCAAACATAGTAATCGAGGGGATTCAAAGACGGGCTATTCGGAGGCCGGAACTCCTTTGATCAGACTATGTCACGGTTACCCGAGAGCCAGTTTTGGACTAAGTGGCTCGTATGAGTTCCTCCTCTGCCATCCCATGCATTGTTCGCTCGCTCACATTCAATTATGACGCCAGTTTCCTCGGCCATTGCCCCGGGTCCTCCGAAATCAGCGCTTGAATATTTTCGATGACTGCAGCATTTCGTGAACACGTTTCCTCGAATGAAGTTTCCTCCCCGGGCTACCGGACCCTGCCCAGACTTGTCCGAAGCAGTATACTTGGCCACAATATCGTAAACAGCTGGTCTCGGGTACCTGAGGAATCGAACTACTTCAGTGGTCGAACGCCCAGCGTGAAGACTTTCGATAATCGCTGCACTTCGGTTGTACTCCACTCTTGTCCGTAACATCTCTGCCATTTTGAGGTTCTGATTGTTTACTATATGCCTGTGGCTTTCAAGGCCAATCGCGACCTCCGGTTGAACTACGATATGGTGGGAAATTAAATAATTTGTCCGTATTTAAGCGCCGCACCACGTAAATTTGTAGCAAAAGATGGAAGTTTCCGTATCTCTATGATACAGCATAAATGAAGATGGGAGTAACTATTCAGAGAGACCTGGAGCTGAGTGGGGGAATTGGACTCCAGAATGAGACCCATAGGAAGAAACATAAGGAAATGTAGCTCAGCCTCGAAAGAACTGGCTTACAAGGCGCTTGTTCCACCGATTTTTGAATATCGTTCGTCAATCTGGGACCCTTGCCAGGTTAGAATAACAGAAATTGTGGAGAAGATCCAACCAAGATCGGCGCGTTTAGGCATGGGATCGTTTAGTTGGCGCGAGAGCGTTACAGAGTTTGTCAATAACCTCCTGTGGCAGACGTTACAAGAGAGATGTTGTGCTTCACAGAGAATGGCTCTGAGCACTATGGGACTTAACTTCTGTGGTCATCAGTCCCCTAGAACTTAGAACTACTTAAACCTAACCAACCTAAGGACATCACACACATCCATGCCCGAGGCAGGATTCGAACCTGCGACCGTAGCGGTCACGCGGTTCCAGACTGAAGCGCCTTTAACCGCACGGCCACAAAGGCCGGCTCTTCACAGAGAAGTTTAACATTGAAATTTCGAGACAAAGTCGTACAACATATTGCTTCCCCCCGCGTATCTCTCGCGAAAGGACCACAATGAAAAAATATCCAATAGTTAGAGCTAATAATGATGCTTACCGACAATCATTCTTCCCCTTGTGTCATTTGAGAGTGAAACAGGGAGCGGGGAACAGTTACTGGTACCAGAAGTATCCTCCACCACTCATTATCAGTTGTCAGTTAGATGTACGTGTCTTCGACAGTATTAGCTATGTTCGACAATTACATTATTCATGCGCTGTGCATGAAACACGATTATGTGTGCGTATCACTGTTTGACAAGAGTGGTAAATGCCAGTCCAAGAATCACAGAACTATTCATGAGAGATATTCGTTTATTTAAGCAACTGATGACGTCAGCCGAGCGACCAGTATTGTATTTTCGTCTACAATAAATTCAGTTCCACATATATTGATATGGATGTAAGGGATCTCAACCAATTTTTGAATATTGACTTTACGCGCCTCCTTCTACATAAAAAACATCAGCTGCTGTCAACTTTGAGGATTTCTTAGTACACGCAACCGGCTCTTGAAATAACGTATGAGTGCAATCCACTTCATTAGTTTCATGTTGTTCAGATATCCAATGGTCCTTTACTTGCTACACAGACTCACATACAAAAACATTGATGTCATATTACATGTCTTTTCATATCAGACGAAAATCAGGACTCTCCGCTTGTAGAATACATAGTGATTTACGATGAAATATTGAAATAGTTGTTTTTATAATTACAGGACTTGATTTCTAAATCTTTATTTACCCATAATGTTTTTCAAATGTTAGCTACCGGTGTTTCATGGATTTTTCCAAATATGCTATCTTTTTCGCGAATTTGTTCGCTGCAGATGGTTGAAACATATGGTAGAATTCTAATTGAATCACGCTCTTTCTGTTTTTTTTTTTTTTTCACCCAGTTCCATCCACTTCCTCATAATAGTGTTCCTATTACCGAGGATTACAAAAAAAAAAATTCCTCTCATCAAAATTACCAAATACTCGATTTCCTCACCAAGTCTCTCAATTTCTCCATCATTGTCTTGTGATACTGGCATAAAAGCGTATAAAATATCGTTGTTGATGGTGATTATGTTTCAGTCCTCAGAAGAATAATTGGCTCACGGGGGTTTTCGAAGTAACTCACTCTGTTTAGCTGCCTACTCTTAATGACGCCAGCATTTGTTGAGCCTAGTGCTGTTCCCCTATTATTAAATAACCGTAAGTGTCTGTCTTTATTCTGTTCCACTTCACTTTTCCCTTTGAAGTCTAACGTATGCCTGCGCATTTCTCTTTTCAGAGTCTGCAGTTGCCCTGCCACATTCAGAGTTTTCACGTCCCATACTCTGATTCTTAGTACTCCTTCTTGCCAACAGTCCCCAACAACTGCCGATTTACCTCCGGAACTCTTTTTGTCTTAGGAAGAGCTCATCATGATATTTTAGAGGACTGCATCTCGGATAGATAGATTTTCATTTCTCTTTAAAGGTGCCGGCCTTGTCGAAAGCACGAAATTATATGGTTTTTCCCATTTTTTAAAGTAAAATGAAAAGTAACACTAAATATGGTATAGATTTATTCCTTACACTTTTAAGGAATTGTTTATCTTTCCACATTGGACGTTCGCTGCAGCCGCTGCGCCAGGTAGAAGGACGCCTTCCAGTAACAATGGTGATCAGTGGGAATTCCCGAAGCCCTCCTATTGGTGCCTATATTTTCAATACATTTCCCATCAGTATACATAGGAAAATAGAATAATGCTAAGTTCGAACAATATGGCGATGTACTGAAACAAATGTCAAGTTTTTCGCCCGAACTTTAATTATCGACACCTGTACGTGTCTGAGTCGTGAGTTTCTTTTGTCATCAAAGGCTGTAAAGGAGGAGAGCGAGCAGCATGCATGGTTTTGACCAAGACAGAGGCGCTGCCACCATAGGAAGAATTCGTTAAAGGTATGAAAAAAATTCAGATACAGTCAATAAAGGATGAATTAATGGTAAATTTTGGACCCACTTTTTTTGTCACAAATATTTAAGCAATCTCTGAAAGTGTCAATGAAACAGGTCACCTTTCAATGCAAGGTCATAGGATGTATTTTAATTTCTCCTGAGAAATACAGACAGGTGTAGAAAGACAAACGACATTAAAAGAAACTTTCCTGGCAGATTAATACTGTGCGCCGGACCGAGACTCGAACTCGGGACCTTCTCCTTTCGCGGGAAAGGGCTCTACCAACTGAGCTACCCAAGCACGACTCACGCCCCGTCCTCACAGCTTTACTTCCGCCAGCACCTGTGAAAATCTCATCCCCTAGGCTGTGGCTAAGCCATGTCTCCGCAATATCCTTTCTTTTAATAGTGCTAGTCCTGCAAGGTTAGCAGTACAGCTTCTGTAAAGTTTGGAAGGTAGCAGACTAGGTGCTGCGGAAGTAAAGCTGTGAGGAGGGGGCGTGAGTCGTGCTGGGGTAGCTCAGTTGGTAGAGCACTTGCCCGTGGAAGGCAAAGTTTTCGAGTTCGAGTCTCGGTCCGGCACACAGTTTTAATCTGCCAGGGAAGTTTCATATCAGCGCACACTCCACTGCAGAGTGAAAATCTCATTGTGACATTAAAAGAAGCCTGTCAAAATGTCGTCGACAGTGGAATAGTGTATGGTAAAAATGAACTGTTTTGAGAGTAGTCATGACAAGAAATATATAGACAGTAAGCATGCTTTCATTTCTCCTTTTTAGGGTGTTGTAGATCAATTAGTAGAGAAGGCACCCTCATATGATCACTTTGTTGTACCTCAGCCTGTCGGTCTGTCTCTCCCGCTGTTCCAAACCCTTTTCCTCAGCAACGGATAGACGCATCAAGTTGCAATTTATGTCACATACTAATGTCAACGGTCCGTTGGCGGAGTAAAAAATTGAAGTTTCTGAGTAAGTGCAACGAAAAGATACAGACATCTATGTCATTTATTTTAATACTGACACTTCAAAACCTAATGGGCAGTTCCCGTTGATCTAGAATCACGATATTCACCAAAAAGAAAAGTTTCAGACGACAACCAAAGGAAAAATCCAAAAACTGGTAATTTGTAATTATATGAGTATCACATAAAAAAAGTCATTTGTTATCATACTGTCTGTGTGTCTTCCTGTCTGTTAGGACCTCTTCTTCTCAGGAACTGGTATACGTATGAAGATGAAATTTATGTCCTTTTATTGTATTTTGTGGGTTTAAAAATGTTATACTTCTATATCAGTGCAGTCGAAAGATACGGCCTTTTATGTCACATATTTCGATCCTCGCGTACTCATTCATTAAAACCTATAGGGTAGTTCCCCTTGACGTAAAGTTATGATATTTGGTAAGAAGGAACGTTTCACTGTACCAACAAAGAAAAAAAAATCTGCAAGTACATCACACGAAAATAGTAATACTTTTATCATTTGTTATCCGACGCTTCTTTAAACGATATCGAATGTCTTGTAGTCCCTGGGACCGATATCATACCAGTATAAAGATAAGAGGCAAAAATTGTCGAGATTCCTGGAATGAAATTAACCCTCAATCAAAGTTCTTCTTCGTATCATAATTGTGTTGGGGGTTCATAAAGGGACTGCTTCATTTTAGGAGTGAAATGTAATTTATTTTACTTTCATTACAAATATTTGTTTACACTACTAGCCATTAAAATTGCTGCACCACTAAGATGACGTGCTACAGACGCGAAATTTAACCGACGAGAAGAAGATGCTGTGATATGCAAATGATTAGCTTTTCACAGCATTCACACAAGGCTGGCGCCGGTGGCGACACCTACAACGTGCTGACATGAGGAAAGTTTCCAACCGATTTCTCATACACAAACAGCAGTTGACCGGCGTTGCCTGGTGAAACGTCGTTGTGATGTCTCGTGCAAGGAGGAGAAATATGTACCATCACGTTTCCGACTTTGATAAAGGTCGGATTGTAGCCTATCGCGATTGCGGTTTATCGCAATGACTGTTAGCAGAGTATGGAATCGGTGGGTTCAGGAGGGTAATACGGAACGCCGTGCTGGATCCCAACGGCCTCGTATCTCTAGCAGTCGAGATGACAAGCATCTTATCCGCATGGCTGTAACGGATCGTGCAGCCACGTCTCGATCCCTGAGTCAACAGATGGGGACGTTGGCAAGACAACAACCATCTGCACGAACAATTCGATGACGGTTGCAGCAGCATGGACCATCTGCTCGGAGACCATGGCTGCGGTTACTCTTGACGCTGCATCACAGACAGGAGCGCCTGCGATGGTGTACTCAACGACGAACCTAGGTGCACGATTGGCAAAACGTCATTTTTTCGGATGAATCCAGGTTCTGTTTACAGCATCATGATGGTCGCCTCCGTGTTTGGCGAAATCGCGGTGAACGCACATTGGAAGCGTGTATTCGTCATCGCCATACTGGCGTATCACCTGGCGTGATGGTATGGGGTACCATTGGTTACACGTCTCGGTCACCTCTTGTTCGCATTGACGGCACTTTGAACAGTGGACGTTACATTTCAGATGTGTTACGACCCGTGGCTCCACCCTTACTTCGATCCCTGCGAAACCCAACATTTCAGCAGGATAATGCACGACCACATGTTGGAGGTCCTGTACGGGCCTTTCTGGATACAGAAAATATTCGACTGCTCCCCGGGCCAGCACATTCTCCAGATCTCTCACCAACTGAATACGTCTGGTCAGTGGTGGCCTAGCAACAGGCTCGTCACAATACACCAGTCACTACTCTTGATGAACTGCGGTACCGTGTTGAAGCTGCATGGGGACATGTACCTGTACACGCCATCCAAGCTCTGGCTCAATGCCCAGGCGTATCAAGGCCGTTATTACGGCCAGAGGTGGTTGTTCTGGGTAGTGATTTCTCACGATCTATGCACCCAAATTGCGTGAAAATGTAATCGCATGTCAGTTCTAGTATAATATATTTGTCCAATGTATACCCGTTTATCATCTGCATTTCGTCTTGGTGTAGCAATTTTAATGGCAAGTGGTGTATGATACGTTTGTTTGTGTGGCCGCAGCAGCTGTTTACAACTGTTGTTATAGGTTATCTGTCTTGAGCTGACTGAAATGTACTCAGCTCAAAACCGATAACCTCTAATAACAGATTTATTTATAAATTTTGTATTTGAATTTACTGTATTAGAATACAAAACATCAGTGTAACACAAAAAATTCAAAATGAATGACAAAACGAAAGCAAGTTTACTTCACCCTGACTCACTGTGAACTCAAAGGGAACACAGAAGCTCAACTAGTTTATTGTATTAAAAATAAGGTAAAACATTATTGGATTGCTGTAAGGAACACACATGGGATGTGAAAAATTACTGGCATATAATGAATTCCACACATGAACTGATACACAATTTTTCACGAATGTTCAATACTCACTCAAATTCTCTCCATTTTGTTAAATATCATATATATATATATACTCTTTTCAAATGCTGGCGAATATATATATATATATATATATATATATATATATATATATATATATATATATATATATATATATACGTCAAGTTTAAAATCTTATTATTGGTAAGTTGTTAACGTCATACCTTGCAATCTCCTTTTCATAAAGACAATTTGTCAGCTATTGGAAATTGTTTCTGAAACTTCTTTTTTTTAAAAGCTAGACTTAAAAATTTATTATTGAGAAAGTCTTTTAAAATAAAAAGGTATCTTTATCACTGCGTGTTATTTCATCAGCACCTCTTGGCCCCTACTTCCACGATAACGTTTTGGAATAACATGTGTACTTGAGTTGTTGTGTGTGAACCGCCCTAACTGATGGTTCAACTTTATCAATAAAGTTTAGTGTAGAGCATACAATACATAATTACTAACTAAACGTGCACTACAAAATACTGATAAATAACAAGACAATGAAAAGCTATTTCCCCTTAGCCGGAGCAGTTTGTGACGCATGAGTGAATATTTAGTGGAGCAGCTTTGTGAGAGGGCATGCGCCTGCCGCAGCAGCAGCAGCAGCAGGTGATGAATCCAGTGGGCGGGCCTGGGGTGGAGTACTGGTGTTCCAGCTCCTCCATCCAGCCGCCGGCTCCTCCCCTCGCTGCGGGCCTTGTTGCGCTCGCCGTCCGCTGCAGCTGACGCCGCCGCTTCCTGCGCAGTAATTACGCTCAGTCCTAACGCAAGCCTGGGCACTAGCATAACTGTGCAACAGCAACTGCTCTGCAGGTGGTGGTGGGCGGCGCGCGAAAGAGAGCAGCTCGAGGCGGCGGAGCTCTGGGCTAACTTCTGTTTTACAAACACCTTGCACCCTTCGCATCCTTATCATGTCTTGCAGGGATAACTTACGTTAACCGAATTACAGAGCAGATAATGCAGTGGAGGAATACACTTCCACCTTGCAATAACGCTCAATCAATCAGGTTGTCGCTTACAACAATTTTACTTATGATTGACTACTTCCTTATGAAACCTTCCCGTCTCCCCTATCTCCCTTTTGTTACGCAATCTTCCCTTCTACAATAACCTATGAAACCTTCCCTTTGGATTTCTGTCTCTTGCTTAATAATAACAAATGAATCTTTCCTTTGAAATTAATTCTCTTTCTCAATAATAATAAGTGCAATCTTCGCATACAAATTTAATTGCTGCTTATTAAAAGTGATTTGCTGATTATTTCGAGGAAACATAGAATGTGTCGTCGTTGTGGCTCTCAGTCGTTACCTGCAATAACCCAAAACTGTTCCTCACCTTTTTTACTATATCTGGATCGCTATCTGACTGCTACATCGAACTGCGACATGAATATACTTACTCTGGTTTACTATACTAGCTACTGGTGGGCTGTCATAATAAGTGGCTGTATTTATTACCAAAGCTGGCTTTATTCCTTAATAGCAAAGCTGACGCTGTTCTTTAATTAATTTGACGATTATAATCAGTAGTCCAACATTGCTGGCAAAAATTAATTACATTCTAAGAACGATTCTTGAAATATTTACTGTTGGTAATGAAATGATTTTACAAACATCCATTGCGACTTACTTTTTACAATAATCATTCAACTAGCATTGCGCAAACATACCTTCAATAGTCCTGAGTTTCTCAAAAAAATATTTCAATAATAGTAGTTCCTCTTATGATAATAATTAGCTGATGTCTTTGTGCATCCGTTTATAATCTCTTGTAAATCATAGCTGGTAGCTGGCAGGCACACCGCTCCTCTCAACCTCTCACTTCAGACCTGCTACCGACTCGCTTCACATCTCGCTTACTACTGACTTACTACGAATGCTAAAGTGCGGTCTCTCCCGCCAACAAGGCTTTCTGGTGCAGACAATCTCTGCTACCATTACAAAATGTATCAATGCGCGGTCATTCACGCTCTGTTCTTAAAATGTATCCATACGCGGTCTCTCCCGCCCTTTTTAAAATTATATCAATGTGCGGTATCTCCCGCCAACAACACCTTGGTGCCGACATTCCCTGCTACCACAGTTATTTCCAAAATGACAAATATTAATTATTCCTACTTAATCCTATTAATAAAATATAAACCCCTTTCATAAATTGTGGTTTGACAATAGACAATAGAAACATACACGTCTTTCACTTATAACGTAAAATTAAAAAAAAAAAAAAAAACATTGCCAAGTGCGAGTAGGACTTCCATACACACTTCCCACACTAACAGAGTTGTGGGGCCGTCTTTTCAATAGCTGGCGAATTTTCTCTATGTAAAGGGTATTGCAAGGTATGACGTTAACAACTTCTCAATAATAAGATTTTAAAATTAACAATTCCTTAAGAGAAACATCTAAATAGCTAGTTTGTACTAAAGTTAAAATAGTTGTCTCTTGCCAATTAAATAACTTATATTACACCTGTCAGTTGTTACAAGATAAATTTGAATAAACCAGCACACAAACCTTCACATTCGCTACGGTCGCTGGTTCGAATCCTGCCTCGGGCATGGATGTGTGTGATGTCCTTAGGTTAGTTAGGTTTAATTCGTTCTAAGTTCTAGGTGAGTGATGACCTCAGAAGTTAAGTCACATAGTGCTCACAGCCAAACCTTCTCATTAAAGGCAGTTCCCAAAAAAAATTTTCCTTAGCTCGGTGAGGGAGTGACATGTCTAAAGGGGCCCAGATCACAACAGTCGGAATAGTTATTGGTGGTCTACAGGGCCACAGCAGATCAGCCCCAAAACTTGCATAACAAGCCACCACCTCCCCGAGTTACCCAAAACCAGAAGATGTAGCAAGGGCGGTGCCTGTACAGACTGAATCACAGAGACACACGATACAGCCCCTAAATCACCCAATCGAGGTGTGAATGAAACGGCCTGACCAAGAAGCAATTGCCACATTTCCGAGGACAGGCAAACGAAAAATGTGAAGACCCCAAAAAACCCACTGGTGAAGAGGCTCATACACTTCAATAGAACTTGAAAAACCCCTTTATAAAAACACTCCACCACAGCGCCGTTGCACTTCCTTATGCTCGTCAGAGCCAACCGCTGCCAGTGGCTTCAAAGGCCGATAAGAAGACACACGGTCCCACGCGCTGATCCGCTGCACCACGGCTTCTAAGCTTCATAAGCCACGTACATGCGGGTAAGGCAGACTTAGCCCCTGACAGCCAAGAGGTCGGGCAAAGCACGTGGCGAGCAGTTGACGACCCCCAACACCAGGGCCCCGCTCGCGCCACCACCTCCCTCGGTCACCGCCCAGTACGTACTCCTCGATCGTCACGCGACCGTACACTTGCTCCACCTCCCGCCAGAGGGCGGGCGATCCAAACAGCGCGCTAAACCGAAAGCGCCACCAGAAACACCAGACGCGAAGCGAAAGCAAACCGCCTGGCGCGCTTTTCGAAGAGCCGGACACAAATACGGCTCAAAAGTAACATGGGAAGTTCAGAATTCGTTTTCATACACTGTTCAATATGTTTATAAATAATTGTCGAAAATAATTGCAGTGACCTAATTCATAAGCCTCTTGGTATTCCACAATCACGGGTAGTCATATCTCACATTCCAATACACGGAGTTGACCAAAGTCGAGGGATACGTCCTAATATCGTGCCGGACCTCATTTCTTGCCGGAGTAGTGGAGCAACGTGATCTGACATGGACTCAACAAGTCTTAGCAAGTCCCGGGCGGGAATATTGAGCCACGCTGCCTCTATAGCCGTCTATAATTTCTCCCCTCTCAATTACGTCCCATAAATTTTCGACGAGATTCATGTCGGGCGATCTGGGTGGCCGAATGATTCGCTCGAG
Organism: Schistocerca nitens; assembly: GCF_023898315.1. Taxonomy (NCBI): domain Eukaryota; kingdom Metazoa; phylum Arthropoda; class Insecta; order Orthoptera; family Acrididae; genus Schistocerca; species Schistocerca nitens. Next base: position 101,875,160 of record NC_064618.1, read on the forward strand.
TTGCCCAGAGTGTTCTTCAAAGCAATAGTGAACAATTGCGTATCGGTGACATGGCGCATTATCATCCATAAAAATACCATCGCTTTTTGGGAACACGAAGTCTGTGAATGGCTGCAGATGGTCTCTAAGTAGCCGAACATAACAATTTCCAGTTAGTGATCGGTTCAGTTGGACCATAGGACCCAGTCCATTCTGCGTACACAGAGCCCGTACCATTATGATGCCATCATCAGCTTGCACAGTGCCTTGTTGACAACTTGGGTCCATACCACTGTTGGGTGTGCGCCACACTCGAACCCCATCATCAGCTCTTACAAACGGAAATACTCATCTGGTCGAACCAGACTTTTCCACCCGTCTAGGGTCCAACCGATAGTCACAAGCCAGGGAGTGGCGCCGCGGACAATGTCGTACTATTACCAAAACACTCGTCGTTCGTCTGCTGCCATAGAGAATTAACGCCAGATTTAGCAGCACCCTCTAAAGGGATACGTTCGTCACACGTCCCACATTGATTTCTGCAGTTATTTCACGTAGTGTTGCTTGTCTGTAGGCACTGAAAACTCTGCGCAAATGCTGCTGCTCTCGGTCGTTAGAAGAAGGCCGTCGTGCCTTTGCGTTGTCCGTCGTGAGGGGTAATACCTGAGAAATTTACTATATCAGCACACTCTTGAAACTGTGGATCTCGTAATACTGAATTCGCTAACGATTTCCGAAACGGGCTGTCCCATGCCTCTAGCTCCAACTACCACTCCGCATTCAAAATCTGTTTATTGCCGTTGTGTAGCCATGATCACGTTGGAAAACTTTTCCCGTGAATCGCCTGAGTGCAAACGACAGCTCCGCCAACGCACTGGCCTATTATAACTTTTTGTGTACGCGATATTACCGCCATCTGTGTATGACTTCTGTCTCCTCAGTGTATTTGACAATATCGTGTGGTATTGTCGCCGAAATAGGCGTAACCGCACGTTGGACAGTTGTTTTCAAAATCTGCACTTCATTATATATATATTACAAGACAGTCACTGTTTTCCCCTAAGACAGCATGCCTAATGAGTGCAACATGCAATTTTCTTTACCAGCAGTTATACAGGGTGTTACAAAAAGGTATGGCCAAACTTTCAGGGAACATTCCTCACACACAAAGAATGAAAATGTGTTATGTAGACATGTGTACGGAAACGCTTACTTTCCATGTTAGAGCTAATTTATTGCTTCAAATCACATAACCATGGAATGGAAACACACAGAAACAGAACGTACCAGCATGACTTCAAACACTTTGTTACAGGAAATGTTCAAAATGTCCTCTGTTAGCGAGGATACATGCATCCACCCTCCGTTGCATGGAATCCCTGATGCGCTGTGCAGCCCTGTAGAATGGCGTATTGTACCACAGCCGTCCACAATACGAGCACGAAGAGTCTCTACATTTGGTACTGGGGTTGCGTAGACAAGAGCTTTCAAATGCCCCCATAAATGAAAGTCAAGAGGGTTGAGGTCAGGAGAGCGTAGAGGCCATGAAATTGGTCCGCCTCTACCAATCCATCGATCACCGAATCTGTTGTTGAGAAGCGTACGAACACTTCAACTGAAATGTGCAGGAGCTCCATCGCGCATGAACCACATGTTGTGTCGTACTTGTAAAGGCACGTGTTCTAGCAGCACAGGTAGAGTATCCCGTATGAAATCATGGCGGTGAATCGAGGAAGTACAGTACATACTGACAAAACTAAAATGAGCTCTAACATGGAAATTAAGCGTTTCCGGACACATGTCCATACAACACCTTTTCTTTATTTGTGTGCGAGGAATGTTTCCTGAAAGTTTGGCCGTATTTTTTTTTAACACCCTGTATAAAAGAACAATTCTGTAAAACAAACCTTTAAGTAGCTATTTTGTACTAAAGTTAAAATAGTTGTCTCTTGCCAATTAAATAACTTATATTACACCTGTCAGTTGTAACAAGATAAATGTGAATAAGCCAGCTAACAAACCTTCACGTTAAAGGCAGTTCCCAAAAAAAAAATTTCCTTAGCTCGGTGAGGCAGTGCCACGTCAAAAGGGGCTCAGATCACAATAGTCGGAATAGTTATTGGTGGTCTACAGGGCCACAGCAGATCAGCCCCAAAAGTTGCATTACAAGCCACCATCTCCCCGAGTTACCCAAAACCAGAAGATGTAGCAAGGGCGGTGCCTGCACAGACTCTGAACCACAGAGACACACGACACCGACCCTAAATCAACCAATCGAGGTGTGAATGAAACGGCCCGGCCAAGAAGCAATTGCCACATTCCCGCGGACAGGCAAACGAAAAATGTGGTGGGAAGACCCCAAAAAACCCACTGGTGTAGAGACTCATACACTTCACAAGAATTTGAAAAACCCCTTTATAAAAACACTCCTCCACATCGCCGTTGCACTTCCTTATGCTCGTCAGAGATAACCGCTGCCAGTGGCTTCAACGGCCGATAAGAAGACATACGGTCCCACGCGCTGATCTGCTGCACCACGGCTTCTAAGCTTCATAAGCCACGTACATGCGGGTAAGGCAGACTTAGCCCCTGACAGCCAAGAGGTCGGTCAAAGCACGTGGCGAGCAGTTGACGACCCCCAACACCAGGGCCCCGCTCGCGCCACCACCTCTCTCGGTCACCGCCCAGTACGTACTCCTCGATCGTCACGCGACCGTACACTTGCTTCACCTCCCGCCAGAGGGCGGGCGATCCAAACAGCGCGCCAAACCGAAAGCGCCACCGGAAACACTAGACGCGAAGCGAAAGCAAACCGCCTGGCGCGCTTTTCGAAGAGCCGGACACAAATACGGCTCAAAAGTAACATGGGAAGTTCAGAATTCGTTTTCATACACTGTTCAATATGTTTATAAATAATTGTCGAAAATAATTGCAGTGACCTAATTCATAAGCCTCTTGGTATTCCACAATCACGGGTAAGTCATATCTCACAAAAGTCAAGGTATACGTCCTAATATCGTGCCGGACCTCCTTTGGTATTCCACAATCACGGGTAGTCATATCTCACAAAAGTCAAGGGATACGTCCTAGTATCGTGCCGGACCTCCTTTGGTATTCCACAATCACGGGTAGTCATATCTCACAAAAGTCAAGGGATACGTCCTAATATCGTGCCGGACCTCCTTTATTGCCGGAGTAGTGGAGCAACTTTATGTGGCATGGACTCAACAAGTCTTAGCAAGTCCTGGGCGGGAATATTGAGCCACGCTACCTCTATAGCCGTCTATAATTTCTTCCCTCCTAATTATGTACCATAAATTTTCGACGAGATTCATGTCGGGCGATCTGGGTGGCCGAATGATTTGCTCGAGTTGCCCAGAGTGTTCTTCAAAGCAATAGCGAACAACTGCGTATCGGTGAGATGGCGCATTATCATCCATAAAAATACCATCGCTGTTTGGGAACACGAAGTCTGTGAATGGCTGCAGAGGTCTCTAAGTAGCTAAACATAACCATTTCCAGTCAGTGATCGGTTCAGTTGTACCATAGGACCCAGTCCATTCTGCGTACACAGAGCCCGTACCATTATGATGCCATCATCAGCTTGCACAGTGCCTTGTTGACAACTTGGGTCCATGCCTTCCTTGGGTGTGCGCCACACTCGAACCCTATCATCAGCTCTTACCAACGGAAATACTCATCTGGCCGAACCAGAATTTTCCAGTCGTCTAGGGTCCAACCAATATGGTCACAAGCCAGGAAAAGGCGCTGCGGACGATGTCGTACTATTAGCAAAATGCTCGTAGTTCGTCTGCTGCCACAGAAAATTAAAGCCATATTTCTTGTAGCCTGTTGTGACCGCGACCGGGCTGGTCGTGGGGTCGCCGAGAAAGCGCGGCAATACCAAACGGAGAGCGGCCCATGCACAAACAAGCGAACGGAAAGGCCGGACACGAAACAACGACAGACGATAGAGAAAGACCTTACGACGACAACACGCAAGACGCAACGGGGTGACAGAGACAACCAGACGAATCCAAAACGTCCACGATTAACGAGATGAAAGTACGATAAACAGGCTGTCTTGTCGAGGCGATGTGTCGAGACTCACGCAACGATTAGACTCGCTGGCTGAGCGAGAGGCCGGCTCTTAAATAATCGGGGGCGCTGCTATTGGCCGCTGGGACCACGTGTTCCACTGTGGCGCCCTCACAGTAAATGCAGGCCAGGAGGTGCGCCGCCACAGCTTATGGCGCGATGGTGCAGAGACCTCTAGGGGTCTTCGACGTCCATGACATCTGGCGGGGATTCAAATTCCGCGGCGCGCGGTACCAGAAAATTTAGCCACACGCTATAAACGGATACGTTCGTCACACGTCCCACATTGGTTTCTCCCGTTATTTCACGTAATGTTGCTTGTCTGTTGACACTGAAAACTCTGCGCAAACGCTACTGCTCGAGGTCGTTAAGTCGTGCCATTGCGTTGTCCGTCGGAGGGGTAATGCTTGAGAAATTTACTATTCTCGGCACACTCTTGACACTGTGGATCTCGTAATACTGTATTCGCTAATGATTTCCGAAACGAACTGTCCCATGACTCAAGCTCCAACTACCACTCCGCGTTCAAAATCTGTTAATTCTCGTTGTGTAGCTACTTAGCAATGATATACAACCACCACTCGTCGAAAGATCCACAACTAAAGACTGGAAAGCGGCAAAGGCCACATCAATGTAGAAAGGAAATAGGAGTTATCCGCTGAATTACAGACACACATCACTAACGTCTATTTGCAGTAGGATTTTGGTTCATGTACTACGTTCCAACATTATGAATTACGTAGAAGAAAATATTGATAAATAGCCAATATGAATTCAGAAAATATAATTCTCTTGAACCACAGCTAACTCTCGAGGCACAGAAAGTAGTGAGTACCATCGACAGGGGAGGTCAAACTGATTCCATATTTATAGATATGCAAAAGTCCTTGTACACCATTCCTCACAAGCGACTTTTAATCAAACTACGTGTCTACGGAGTATCTCAGCTGCGGCACTGGATTCGTGATTTCCTGTTAGCGAGAACACAGGCAGTAGTAATTGATGGAATGTCACCGAGTAAAAGAGAAGTAGTATCTGGCGTCTCCCAAGAAACTGCGATAGGCTCTTTGCTGTTCCTGATCTACATACATGATTTGGTAAACAATCTGTGTAGCCCACTTATGTCGTTTGCAGACGATGCTGTCCTTTATCGTTCTTCTAAAGCTACCAGATAATCAAGACCACTTGCAAAATTGTTTATACAAGATACCTGCAAGGTGCCAAAAGCGACAGTTTACTCTAAATAGTGGAAAGTGTGAAGTCATGTACATGAGTTCTGAAAGGAACCTGCTAAAATTCGGTTATGAGATAAATCAAACAAATCTTAAACCTGCTAATTAAACTAAATATTTATGGATTACAATTACTAATAACTTAAACTGAAACGACCACATAGGTAATGTTAAGGGGAAAGTGAGCCAAAGACTGTTTTTATAAGCAAAACGCTTGGAAAATGTAACAGGTCTACTAAAGAGACTGTCTGCGCTACTCTTATCCGTCCTCTTTTGGAGAATTGGGATATAATACGGGAATTGGGATTGGGAAACAAAGGCGTTTGTCGTTGCAGGAGTATCTTCTCATCAAATTTCAGTGTCAAATTTTCTGATCCGATTGGTAAAATATTTTGTTGACACCCACGCACACAGGGAAAAACGATCACCACAATAAAATAAGGGAAATCGCAGCTCACACGCAAAGATTTACGTGTTCGTTTTTCCTGGGCACTATTGTACAGGATCCCGCTAGAGAAATACACTCCTGGAAATTGAAATAAGAACACCGTGAATTCATTGTCCCAGGAAGGGGAAACTTTATTGACACATTCCTGGGGTCAGATACATCACATGATCACACTGACAGAACCACAGGCACATAGACACAGGCAACAGAGCATGTACAATGTCGGCACTAGTACAGTGTATATCCACCTTTCGCAGCAATGCAGGCTGCTATTCTCCCATGGAGACGATCGTAGAGATGCTGGATGTAGTCCTGTGGAACGGCTTGCCACGCCATTTCCACCTGGCGCCTCAGTTGGACCAGCGTTCGTGCTGGACGTGCAGACCGCGTGAGACGACGCTTCATCCAGTCCCAAACATGCTCAATGGGGGACAGATCCGGAGATCTTGCTGGCCAGGGTAGTTGACTTACACCTTCTAGAGCACGTTGGGTGGCACGGGATACATGCGGACGTGCATTGTCCTGTTGGAACAGCAAGTTCCCTTGCCGGTCTAGGAATGGTAGAACGATGGGTTCGATGACGGTTTGGATGTACCGTGCACTATTCAGTGTCCCCTCGACGATCACCAGTGGTGTACGGCCAGTGTAGGAGATCGCTCCCCACACCATGATGCCGGGTGTTGGCCCTGTGTGCCTCGGTCGTATGCAGTCCTGATTGTGGCGCTCACCTGCACGGCGCCAAACACGCATACGACCATCATTGGCACCAAGGCAGAAGCGACTCTCATCGCTGAAGACGACACGTCTCCATTCGTCCCTCCATTCACGCCTGTCGCGACACCACTGGAGGCGGGCTGCACGATGTTGGAGCGTGAGCGGAAGACGGCCTAACGGTGTGCAGGACCGTAGCCCAGCTTCATGGAGACGGTTGCGAATGGTCCTCGCCGATACCCCAGGAGCAACAGTGTCCCTAATTTGCTGGGAAGTGGCGGTGCGGTCCCCTACGGCACTGCGTAGGATCCTACGGTCTTGGCGTGCATCCGTGCGTCGCTGCGGTCCGGTCCCAGGTCGACGGGCACGTGCACCTTCCGCCGACCACTGGCGACAACATCGATGTACTGTGGAGACCTCACGCCCCACGTGTTGAGCAATTCGGCGGTACGTCCACTCGGCCTCCCGCATGCCCACTATACGCCCTCGCTCAAAGTCCGTCAACTGCACATACGGTTCATGTCCACGCTGTCGCGGCATGCTACCAGTGTTAAAGACTGCGATGGAGCTCCGTATGCCACGGCAAACTGGCTGACACTGACGGCGGCGGTGCACAAATGCTGCGCAGCTAGCGCCATTCGACGGCCAATACCGCGGTTCCTGGTGTGTCCGCTGTGCCGTGCGTGTGATCATTGCTTGTACAGCCCTCTCGCAGTGTCCGGAGCAAGTATGGTGGGTCTGACACACCGGTGTCAATGTGTTCTTTTTTCCATTTCCAGGAGTGTATCTTGAAGGTTGTGTGATGAACCGTTTTCCATGACTTACTTGTGAACCGCAGAGTAATCATGTAGATGTAGATGGTTATATGCGGTCACCAATATTTCAATTAGTCTTCAACTGATTTCATGTTTTTACCACTTTTCATCTTTCGATAACTGCTTCACCCCTCACATACCCAACTCAGTCATAATTTCATATAGTGTATTTAGTACACTACAAATTTTGCTGCCTCCAGACTTTTTACTGTTCCATACAGTGCCTGCGTGACTATTCATGGAATCATTAGCAGATGACCCACTGACCAACTACGTCTTCTGCGATGGCTTTCTCACAGTCTTCCTTCTTGCCCTCCTTTCCCTGCTTTCTATTCATTGTATTCTTTTCGAACTCTCTTCATTTTAACATACATCTTCTTCGACAAAAGATGAAGTTATGATCCATACGTAAATGTTACACCTTTCAAGATGGATTACTTGTATTAAATATTCTGGGGATTAATTCTCTGTAAAACTCATAACATTCGACAGTATCCACAATTGTCTTCGTTAGTAAGGTGGTGGGTGGTCATTGTTACACTGTTTACATAATTGTGATTCAGTTACTTCTATGACAGTCAGTTGTTTCCCTGACAAAGATAATAGTGGATGTACCACGTGTCCACAGGGGGATTTACAAATGAGTTGATAAAGCTGCTGACTGGATATCGACAGCATTTTGTAATTGCTATATACAGTATGATCGACCCGCTTGCGACTACCACACTTGGCTATTTGACTCAAAAAATGCATCTAAACGGCAGGAGAAGTACTGTCACCAGAGATACCGTGTCGTTGATGTTTCCAAGAAACAAATAACGTCCATCAGACTGGAACAATGACACTATTTAGTCAGTGATCCGACACCAGAAGTGAATAACATCCATCAGACTGGAAGAAACAGTCTATCAGCCAGTGATCCGATACTTAGTGGATCAGGTAATTCAGTCAGTATTTCGTAACTGATTTCTAACATGATGAATTCCAGCTTCTCTAAACCTGTTCATCTGAATAACATAATTTTAATGCATTGCAAGTCTGTATAACTAAATGAATTACTCCCACTGCAACTATTTTCAGAAACCCCACCACTGGGTCTTTCCACTTTTTATTTAGGTTTGTCAGTAGACTTTTCTCTGTTTGTGTGCATGAATATGATTCCCGACTTTTTTCAAGTCTGTAGATTGCCTTCCTGGCTTTAGTACTGTTGGTGTTGCTAATTATCCAGTGAAATCTAGCAGTTTGTAGTACAAGGCGCCAGTACTGTTCCAAGAGCTACCATCGGTAGTTTTTTACTACTAAACAATTATTAGCCGGTCGCACCGGCTGTGTGGGGGTTTCAGTTACGTAGAAATGACGTCTTGAATGCAAACCACCTTCCCTTTGTAGAAAGTGACAAGTATAAGCCTTTTGTCCGCGATCGGGTGGTCGACATAGCGAGGTCGCACATAAACACTAATATCAGTAGCGAAACCATATGAACCCAAATCGACAATACCACTAACCGTTTAGTTTTCCGCATGAAGTTTAACTGCTGGCAACATCTAAGTGGAAAGAGTCACAGAATCTCAATCAACAAAACGAAAGCTAATTATATTTCAGTTTGACTAGCCAGAAGAGAGCAGCCAGGATCTACCATTACTAGTGGCGTCCTAAGTGCCAGAAGTGTCTAGTAATGAAACCACTTATCTGTACAAACAGTTATGTTTAAACTAGACAGTCACAAGTGTCACGTATTTAGCTATCTTGCTGGATAATAAGAGAGTTGTTCACATTTAAACTGAATATAGGCACAAAGTCGAAATTAGCACTACACAACAAAAATCAGTATCAAAGGTTTTTAACGATTTATAGGAGGATTGCAAACAGCATCAGAATTTTTGAAATGAATACTGAAAGCAAACATAGAATGATTTTAGTAAAAAACAGATTCTTTGAGAGCAAACTCTAAGTAAATGATATAGGAAATGAAGTCTATGAATACCAGTGTATTTTATTTGAGGAACGAATTAAGACACATGAGTACGTATTTAGGTACGGAAATAATGCCAATTGTGAAGGAAACTAGCCTTGACAACAAGGAAGTTGGTGAATAGTTTGCTACATCAATAACTAAATTGGAAGTGCAAACAAACAAAGTAGATACTGATACTGTCATTAGGGATAGAGAAAAAATTAAAAGAAAAGGAATACGGTGAAACTTTGGCAACAAGAAAAGAGCTGGCAGAAAAGGAGGTGTATAGTCATTATGACAGTGAGGTGAATCAGGTGGGACAGATTCAGAGGTTGAATCTAAACGAAGAGAAAGTGGGGGCACAAATAACGAAATAGCAACAAATAGCAAAGTTGCAAAAGGAACAAAGGAAGAAAGAGCAGATGTAACTCAGTCTAATCAGGAAAAACACTGTTCTCAAATTACTCGGATTCTGTATGCGTCCAAACCAATTCCTGAAACATTTTCCACGTATAAAACATGGTTTTCGACTCTTCATCTTCTTGTGGAATTTTGTGTTTCACACCAGGCAAGAAGGGGAAGTTTTAAGGCGATAAAGCTGCTGAATATGTACAATAAGATATAAGTTCAATGGTTTTTTTCGTAAAAGAACATCTTTTTCTTTTTTTTAATCTGTTGTGCGATGTATTCTTCTGACTGGTTTGACGCGGCCCATCAAGAATTTTTCTCCTATGCCAACCTTTTCATCTGATAGTAGCACTTGCAACCTATGTCCTCCATATTTTGCTCAATGTATATGTTCCTGAATTGGTCCAGACGCACAGAAAATCCCAGTACTTTGAGAAAATAGAGAGAATTTAAAGAAAAAAATGGTAATATGAAATCTGAACTGCACCATCTATAGGTGATTTGGAAGAACTTAAAAATGTGTCACTAGTGACGGGGACATAATGTTCATTTCAGCCATATGTTGTAACCTCTCCACACGAAAAATGTTAAATTATAAACGCAAATTGGAGCCAAGCGTAACCTCCCCGCAAATAATATTGTTAAATAGGAATGCAAATTGGAGCCAAATGTAAACTCCCCACAAAGTTGATAAATGAAAATTGACCAAAAACCACAATGATATCAATTAAATAATGACCATATAGGAAATGTAACTTCCTAACAGAAATAATTAAACCTGATAAATTTTTATAAGGACAGCAGCGCTGACCTTCGGCCCTGTATTCTGAATAAAAAACCAAAAATTCTTACCTCAGTAAAAACTGCATCTATATCTGCTCTTATTTATCGACACAGCTTCGTGCAATGCTGGCGTATATTTAACTTTGATTCTTGGAGGAAATGCATAGAAAATATTCTTTAAATTGAAATGAATCTTTTTCTTTAAAACAGTTACTTTATAAAAAAAAAATATTATTGGGGCATTTTTTGAACAAGGGGCATTTTTTGAACAAATTAATTACAATTAACATACATTATTAGATTTGCGCAATGCTGCTTCATTACCTTCAACAACAATACACATCGTCCACCTCAATCCTGACCAGAGTCACAAGAAGAGCACGCCGTCGACGCATGCCGACGCCTGCTCAGTACAACCGTCCACTCGCTACTACTGTCGACTGACTACTACTACAGACAGAGTACAACTGTCCAACTGCAGACAGAGTGCAACTGAAGACTCCTGCAGACAGAGTACAACTGTCGTCTCGCGCGGTCAAGCGCAGACTAGCAACGATAAATAACTCTCTGGTCAGAGATTCTGTCATGCCTCGCCATCGCTGGTAATGAATACATATGAAACATACGTGTTTCATAACCCTCCACTGGGAGGGCAAAAATTTCGCAGCGATGGTGAGTCATTTGGACTTGCCATGAGCAAGAAATTTTTCATAATTAATTAACTTTAGAATCACAAAATATATACATATATATATAAGTGCATAAGATGAAATAAAATACAGTGCACATGCACTGAGTACAGAATATATCAGGCAATGACAAAATATATATACAGTGAGTACAAAACATATTCACAAATGGCAAAAATGCACATGCACTGTAGTTCAGAACATATCAGCTAATCACAAAATGAATAGGCCATGAATACAAATCATGATAACAAAATGATTTTTAATATGTTACAAGAATTAGGACAGGAAAGGGAAGGATTGCATCATGGTTGTAGCACTTTAAGTTGCACGCAGCTGCACTAAAAGTCCATATCTTTCTACAGAAGCACAACACCAAGTGAGGCAATCTAAAGTTCCTTTCCCAGAAGTATTAATCAGCGTAGCCAAGACACTGAAATGCCGTAGTAATATTCCATGTTATCCATTTGGTAGTTCATTAGGTACACCAAACAGTGGGAGTATAATAGCATCTCCATCGCTCATGGTGGTGGACAGCATGTCGTGTCAACACCACGTTCTTGTCTGGTACACGAAAGTTGAATTAGTCCAAAAACCAAATATAGTGATCCATGATCATGAGGATATACAGGACAAACGGATATTGCAGTAATTCCAGGTAATTAGGTTAGAAGGTGAAGGACACTAAGTCACATACTAGTCTTCATTGAGAATTACACTAGTAATGGGTGGCACTCATTGCCCAGTTAGTGAACATTTCTGTACCATGTATGTAGTATTACAGAATAATGTTCATGAGTAGTTTTACAGAGAACATTGGCATTCATTGTCTAATTACAAACCATCAGAAGTCATCATTGAAAACAGGAGCTAATAAATGACATAGTATTACATAATAATATTCATGAGACGTTTTACAGAGAACATTGGCACTAATTGCCTAATTACAAACCATCAGAAGTCATCATTGAAAACAGGAGTTAATAAGTGACATAGTATTACAGAATAATGCACATAATTAATCTAATTATAAAAATCATTGGCAGACATTGGCAAGTTGCAAAGCATTTTTTTTTCTAGCGATGTATTGCGTTAGGTAATTACTGGGGAATGAAAATATTTGCTTTTGAGTTATTGCTGCAAATGAAGATGTGTAACGTCATTCGTCATGAGTCAGCTGTAGCAAGGTTGTGAAACAAGTAGAGTATATTTAATCACATTCATAAATGACATGGGTTTAATGAACAACTGCTTATAGCACATTAATTTCATAAATAATTTCTCCTGCAAAATATACAAAAATGGATTACTAAACTGAAAGAAGAAACGCATTTTATGCTGAAAAGTAGTGAACTTCGAATTAACAGGTACTGAAATGTGTATAAAAAAATGTGTTCCCTAGCTGTCCTTTCCAAAACCTTCAGTCATCATACTATGCAATATAACACATACTGTCAAAACGAACTGCTACAAATACTTAAATAACTACATAGCATAAATACATAAACTTCAACATTATCCTCATCTGTAAAGAAAAAACTTCATTCTCCATATTATCATAACTCCATTATTATCATCACCTATAAAGAGAAACTTCATTATCCATAGTAGCATATTCTTCATCATTATTCATCATCATTCATTATCATCTGCAAAAAAAGTCACTTCATTATTCATTATACAACTATTCCTTATTTCTAGCATGTTTCCTCACTAAAACTAAGATGTGTAGTTCTGTCTGACAGCCTGCATCAATCGCCTCGTATTCTGAAAGAAAAAATTAGTCAAGACTGCTATTCTACGATGTGTATAGTATATTCTTGTTAATGCTTGTTAATTCTGATCCATTTACTCTTCCTCATGAGGTACTGCATTTTCTTTCGTTCTTTCCGAAGGTGAAATTCCCATTTCCGTTTAATTTATTTCATTTACACGTTATTTCATTCTGAAAATGATGAACAAAGATTAATGTCTTGCATTCAAATCATATACTCACTAAATAAAGACTGGTTTATAGTAACATAATTCAGCATACAGCATAGCATGACAGAAACGTAATATGTCAAAAACATCGACAGTGTTCAGAGGCAAAAATCTACACAGTGTATCAAAATGTGACAGCAAAAAAAAAAAAAAAAAAAAAAAAAAAAAGTGTAAAATAGTCACGATGTCGAGATATCATAAGGCAAAAATGTTAAAGTTAACTGGTGTTTGTTATATCTTAACTATTTCATAGTCCATACAAACAAAACATGAAACAATCGTACATACATAAAAAATGATGACAAGAAATGTGACCTTCTTTGTGTTGAGCTTGTATGTTGTGTAGTTAATAGAGGCGAGAATTAAAGACTTTAATGGAGAGAGAATTTAATAAAATTAATATGTCACTAGATAAAATTGCATAATTATTCATAAGATACGTAAATTTATCTGGAAAAATGTGCACGGTCTGATATGTAACGACAAGAAAAGCGACCTGCTAAACTTACCTTGCCGGGCACTTTCCAAGAAAAAATACGACAATCATCAGTAAGTATTCATGTGAATATAAATGCATAAGTGGTCATAAAAATAGGAAATGGCATTACAGTCTGATAAATCAAAAAGTATCTTCATTCAATAAAAGGTTTAATATTCGATATGTGGTGGTTTCCTTTGGATTTTCTGGTTCTCAAAGTTTCGACGTGTACAACATTGGGGTGAGGAATGCTGCGAATCCGATATGGACCTGCGTATAGAAGTTCAAATTTACTGCACCTACCTTTTCCTTTATGGACAAATAGTGTGTACGTACTAATATCTTCTGTCCAATGTGAAAGTCACGGCGTGTACAAACCTGTTTTTGCTGTCTTCTCCGGCGCTCTGCGGCACGTTTGATGGTATTCAGCGCAATGTCAATTATTTCATGGTGTCGTAGTCGACGAGATGTAGGAAAGTTCACCAATTCTTTAATTTTGTTAGGTGGTTCTACATTTTTCAGTATAACAGACGGAGATAGCATAGTGGATTCATTTGGTATGGAATTAATTACATCCTGGAATGAGAGTATGTGTGTATCCCAATCAATATGTCTTTTATGGCAGTATATTCTACACAGTTTACCAGTTTCTTTCATTAATCGTTCACAAGGGTTCGAAGAAGCATGGTACCTGGATATATAGATCGGAGAAATGTTTCTAACTCGTAACATACGTGTCCATATAGCACATCGAAACTATGATCCATTGTCGGCAATTACTTTCAACACATGCCCTACATGAAATAGAAAATGTTTTACAAATGCTTTCGAAACAGTTTTAGCAGTAGCTTTGCGTAACGGAGTGAAGGTAACAAATTTTGAAGCGAGTTCAACAGCGACAAAGATGTAGCAAAAACCTCTATTAGTTCTGGGAATCGGACCAAAAATGTCTACAGCGGCCATATGTCTTAATTTAACAGGCACAATGGGATGTAATGGAGGAATATGTGAAGTCGTGTCTGATTTAGCTTTCTGGCAGATTTTACATGACGCTAAAACTCGTCGAATACGTTTCTCCATGTTGGTAAAATAACAGTTTTGTCTCAGTATAAGAAAACATTTTCTGGCTCCGTAATGTGCGTAACTTAAATGAGTAATTTGTTAACAAGCTCGTCAGGAATACATAATAACCAATTGTTGCTGTCAGGATGAGAGTCGCGAAACAGAATATTATTGGGTACAGTGTAATGGTTTCTAACGGCAACATTATTCCTATCTTGCCAAAGGTGTTTAATCTCCTTCCATACGTTGTCCTTACTCTGCTCTTGTGCTATGTCTTGTAATGACGACGAAATGAAATTTTCAAATGCAACTTGCCGAATGTACACGACGCTCAAGTTTGCTTTGCAGAAGTTGGTTGCGATGTCTTGCTGATTGTTGTTAAGAGAACGGGACAGTGCGTCTGCTACAATATTTTGTGTGCCGGGAATGTGAACAATTGTAAAATTAAATTCCTGTAGATAATGTTTCCACCTGCTTAATCTGTCGTGTGTAAATTTAGCCGAAAGTAAAAACTGTATAGCTCTATGGTCTGTGTAAACGGTGGTATGTCTTCCATAAAGAAAATGCCGAAATCTGGTAAAAGCCCATACAACACATAACGTTTCAAGTTCAGTAACAGAATAATTGCGCTCAGCAGCTGACAGAATGCGACTCGCAAAGGCGATGTTTTTAACTACCGTACAACCATCTTCAATTTCCTGAAAAATATGTACGCCTAAAGCGGTGTTAGAACTGTCGGTAGCAATGGAAAAATTTCTGGTAAGATCTGGGTGCGATAAAAGTGGTGCATTCAACGAAGCATGTTTCAAATAACATTCTCGTGAACAAGATTCTGCGTGTCAAAAATATTGCTTGCGTTACTGGAGTATGCAACCTGTACTGTATCTAGTCAAATTCTATCTGACGTGTTATTATTTTCGGGAGGATGTTGTGGCATTTCGACTATTTGAACTGTTATTTCTTCCAGACGTATTACGTTCTGGATGATATCTACTGTCTGGTTCATTCATGATTATATGCTGTGGCGGATGTTCTTGCTGCTGATTAGATCGACTGTAATTAAATGTACGCTGAAAATTGTGCTCATTGTTTTTACGTCTGTCATGATAGTCATTTCTATATGGCGCATTGCGATCGGGAATTGAAATAGTGTGTTTTCTGTACGTAGTTATTTCCTTGCTGCCGTGCGTTACTATTTGTTGGAGCTGAGACTATACGTGCACGCGGCGAAACATTAAAGCTTGGCTGACCGTGCACACTGCATTGTTGGTTAGGTATGCTAACCGGCTGGCTTTCATGCTGTTGCGGAGAGAAACCTCTATTGTTACCAAAATGTGTTTGCTGTTGCTGATAATTTTGACGATTGCTGAAAATGCTGTACATACTGATGATTACAATTTTATCTGTTATTAAAATTACGGCGGTAGTTGTCATTTAGGGAGTGTCTAAAGAGAACTGTCACTTTCGGTAAAACTTGTCTTATCAGGTTTTCATTAAACTTTTCTTAATACTAGGTAGAGCAATAGTTAAAGAGCTGTTTTGATAGATATAAAGGATAGTAGAAGAGAAGGCAGCAGTGCAGAAAACTAAAGAGGAAACAGCACTACTACAGCTCGGGGCCCTGTGCACGTTACGGCACATATTCATTAAAGTGTTATGAATCCCCTTAGGTTTATTACGCGCTGCAAATAAATTTTAGCTTTTGCATTACAGGCAATGCCGGTGAAAATTCAAAAGAAAATTGTTGTATCCAGTCCAATTCCAGTTTTCGCATTACACGCAATAGCGGTGAAACTACAGAAATAGATCGACGTATCCAGTTCAAAACGTGTACCTGTGCTCTGTCATTTTTGAATACCTTAGATTTTCTTACAGATAAAAATTGCTCGTAATCGTTATCGTCTCTGAATGTGAGAACACGTTCAGGTTTGTGTGAGATTCTATTTGTCTGTGTCATTTCGGATTTTAGGTCGCGTAACTTTCCGGATTTTAAGTCGCGCACTCTCTGTAAATTATCCAAATTACACTGGTTGCGTGAGTGTGTCAAATGTTCGGAATGTGCCGTATGCTGTGACGTGTTAGTAACTGAAACAATTTTCATTTTTGTCACTTTAATACGTTCGTCAATTAGGTTGTTCTGTTGTTCACATTTCTTATCGACTTCCGTATCCACAGTGTGTGAAAGTTCTGGTGACTTTAAACTCGTCGCATATCTGTGTTGCGTTTTCTGAACATTGTTCAGTGACTGCACTACTTTCGTGTCTCTGTGATTCTGTTGTAGCTGTTTGCATATCCCTTAATTCTTGAGCAACAGATCTAATTTCTTCACTACTTTTCCTAGCGCAAGCCTTAATTTCCACACGTAATTGTTCCTTAGTATCATGGCGTTGCACGGTAATGGCTGTAATCTGTTCACTAAGTTGTTTGTTCTGTTCGTTACGTTGTCGTGTTTTTCGTTCCACTGTTTGAAAAGGTTGTCGAAACTTTCATTACGTTGTTTGTACGATTCATTAAGTTGTTTGAGTTTTTCATTAAATTGTTTGCAATGGTTGTCGAAACTTTCATTAAGTTGTTTAAAAAATACCATAACTTGACCCACAGTAACATTACCTACTCTATTCTCTGTGGTGTTTGATGACGTACCTGCAATTGTCACATTTTGTGTAACCAATCGGTCATTTTGTGATTCTTGAAAATGTTTGCCAATCGGATGAGCACTGTTAGTCACTACACCGGAATTAAATAAATCTGTCGTACTCTGATTACTCTGTTCATTTTCATTAGAAAAGTTTGTCTGTTCGTCACGTAAACCATGCAAACCGGGTGTGTCAAGCTGGGCAGCGTTCATTGCAACAGAACGCCCATCAATTGTCGTCAAATTAACAGAGGACACAATTGAATACGTCTGTTCATCACTAGGATCAAAATCAATATTAGTGGTTGGAACGCACTGATTGTCAGTAAACGGAGGATTGTCATCATTGCACTGTGAGTCACTAGTACTATCGTTCAAATTATTAATCGGCTATTTCATTCATTACACATCGCGATGTACTGTTAACAGTTTTTCGCGGCATTTTTCTCAAAACAAATTAATCACAAATGAAATAAGCACAATGCAAAAAGCAACAAACACAAATACAACAAAGAGCAACAGATTGCCGATGATCTGTGAAAGAAAGTCACAAAATTAGTAAATGTGTTGCGCCAAATGCTAATTATATTTAAGTAAATAAGAGCAGATATATGACTACTTATCAGAAGATTCACAAAGAAATACGATCCTGGTCCGGATGTCGTCAAGTGTAACCTCTCCACACGAAAAATGTTAAATTATAAATGCAAATTGGAGCCAAGCGTATCCTCCCCGCAAATAATATTGTTAAATAGGAATGCAATATGGAGCCAAATGTAAACTCCCCACAAAATTGATAAATGAAAATTGACCAAAAACCACAATAATATCAATTAAATAATGAACCATATAGGAAATATAACTCCCTAACAGAAATAATTAAACCTGATAAATTTTATAAGGACAGCAGCGCTGACCTTCGGCCCTGTATTCTGAATAAAAAACCAAAAATTCTTACCTCAGTAAAAACTGCATCTATATCTGCTCTTATTTATCGACACAGCTTCGTGCAATGCTGGCGTATATTTAACTTTGATTCTTGGAGGAAATGCATAGAAAATATTCTTTAAATTGAAATGAATCTTTTTCTTTAAAACAGTTACTTTATAAAAAAAAATTATTATTGGGGCATTTTTTGAACAAGGGGCATTTTTTGAACAAATTAATTACAATTAACATACATTATTAGATTTGCGCAATGCTGCTTCATTACCTTCAACAACAATACACATCGTCCACCTCAATCCTGACAAGAGTCACAAGAAGAGCACGCCGTCGACGCATGCCGACGCCTGCTCAGTACAACCGTCCACTCGCTACTACTGTCGACTGACTACTACTACAGACAGAGTACAACTGTCCAACTGCAGACAGAGTGCAACTGAAGACTCCTGCAGACAGAGTACAACTGTCGTCTCGCGCGGTCAAGCGCAGACTAGCAACGATAAATAACTCTCTGGTCAGAGATTCTGTCATGCCTCGCCATCGCTGGTAATGAATACATATGAAACATACGTGTTTCAATGTAAGAGAGATAGCAATAAAGTTTTAACTTTCTCCTCATACAATAAACTTACTAATGTAATTACTTGTTTGTTGACAAACACATGACACCATTGTTGGTACACATTGAAATGGCCACAACCCAATACCATACTATGGAGCTAGACCACTGTAAATAAAATGAGGATTTAAATGATAAAATGGATCCTCGGAGGACAGTTCCTGAAATTGAAGAGCAACACTACAACAATCCATGCTGATCCATAATTTTTCACTCGGCAGCGACTGTGTACTGATTTACACCTTACTGCGGGAGTCGAACTCATATATCGCAATTAAGAAACTAGTATTAATCCGTGAAACCACATTTTTAACATAGTTTCATATCTTCTTATTTTTTGTTTGGTGTTGTGTAAGTTTCCTAAAGTAATAACGATCGCGTGGAAGGAAGGAATTCAGAGGAAAACTGAATGAAGGCAGCAGCAGCTGCTGCTGGAGGTACCCAACGCCCTGAAAGGCAGGATTAAGCATATTGGCAAAGAGATCTCGAATTTGGGGCAGCTGCAGTCAGGATCAGTAAACCGTAGAATCAATCTGGTGAGAAGCTAAATTGTCATCATTTCCTTCACCAGGAATGACAAAACATATAAAATGACCTACCAGCCAAATTACAGTATTCATCAGAGCGAGTGAGGAAAGCCAATTGCTTCTTGAGCCAGGATCAGATTGCTAGGTGACCACAATAGGTACTGCAGCGTATCTGGGGATACACAACTACTGCATTTACCTGTGTCACTAATCCTGATAAGATATAAAAACTCATTGGTGGAATCACATCGTTGACCGCCCTGTACCAGGAGGAGGCCGCTGCCATTGACAAAACCGTGAGTCTTGTGATGGTCGACACAATTTTCCAGGAAAGATGTGGTGATAATTGTGCAAGTGGATTGGGTTGTGGTATACCTTCCCAGCGAGTCAACAAAAACTTGGTCGTGAGTACCAGCCGCTGCAACACGTCGGCCCCGCAAATAGCTCTCGGCTAGAGAGAACAGTTGAATGTGTTTCAGCTTAAAATGCAGACGATCAACATCAACGGGGGGATCAAGACTCGCTGGACGCACTAAGGTGAACAGCTGAGACAGAGGTATGTGACTCCTTAGAAATCGTAAAAAGAAAAAGAAGAATAAAAAGCCGCCTTCCTCTTCTACACCTACATCCATACTCCGCAAACCAACCTGACGGTGGCCCAATCTGCCCAGGGAAGGTGGCTTCGTCACAGTCTCGTATCGTAACCTGAAAATAAGACGCTTCCATCCAGACAGCTACTTCAGTTGCTTAGCCATTATAGAGGGAATCAGGAAAGTTGTGCGATACAACATGCCTTGCACGACACATACGTACCCAGAATTCGTACCTTCTGAACAAGGGTAAGAGAGCGACGTTCATTTTCCAGTAACGCCCCCTGAACCTTATCAGTAACCGAATTCCAACTGAGATTCGTCATGTGGAGCGGACAGCGACCAATAACAACTCCTAGTGTCGCGAGACGATCCACAGCAGTGTCGCACGTGATTACTGCTCCATCGAAACCCAGTAAATTAAGGAGTTTAGTTTTGCCCTCGCTAAGTCGCGCTCCCGAGACACGGCAATCGATGATCGCCTTCAGCAGAGGTATCTCTGCACGCCGACAGAGTAAAACTAGCGTACGCGCGAACATCGACGGTCATTCTAGAAAGCGTCCAACCCTGCAGCTCGGACACGACCTCCAGAAACACAGGTTCCAGAGATAACACAATCAAAGTCATCGAGAGCGGGCTCTTCTGTGGCGCTCCCCGAGAGAGAATTGGTGGCGTCAGTTGCCCATTCACATATAACGAAGCTGCAATACCTGTGAACATGTACGACAACACTCTGCGAGCCTCAACAGTAAACCCGATCATCTGAAAAATCCGAAGCAGAGAGTCACGATTTCCACAATCGAAAGTTTTATTAAAATCCAGAAAGGCAAAGGCACGCTGGACAGAAGTAACGGAAGCAACCGAAAGCACATCACGATATTCGGCCACAGGGGTAAGAACAGAGAGACCAGGGAGACAACTCTGATATTGAAACTTCCTGGCAGATTAAAACTGTTTGCCGGACCGAGACTCGAACTCGGGACCTTTGCCTTTCGCGGGCAGGGACGTGAGTCGTGCTTGGGTAGCTCAGTTGGTAGAGCACTTGCCCGCGAAAGGCAAAGGTCCCGAGTTCGAGTCTCGGTCCGGCAAACAGTTTTAATCTGCCAGGAAGTTTCATATCAGCGCACACTCCGCTGCAGAGTGAAAACCTCATTCTGCAAACATCCCCTAGGCTGTGGCTAAGCCATGTCTCCGCAATATCCTTTCTTTCAGGAGTGCTAGTTCTGCAAGGTTCGCAGGAGAGCTTCTGTGAAGTTTGGAAGGTAGGAGGCGAGGTACTGGCGGAAGTAAAGCTGTGAGGACGGGGCGTGAGTCGTGCTTGGGTAGCTCAGTTGGTAGAGCACTTGCCCGCGAAAGGAAAAGTTCCCGAGTTCGAGTCTTGGTCCGGCAAACAGTTTTAATCTGCCAGGAAGGTTCATATCAGCGCACACTCCGCTGAAGAGTGAAAATCTCATTCTGGAAACTCTGATATTGACCAACGACAGTAGCCAGCAAGGCAGACTTCCTGCGATTTACCGACCTCGCCACTGTCTTGTAATCAGAATTCAGTACCGTGAGAGGACGCATATTATCAACAGTATTACGACCGGGATGTTTAGGTTTCAACATAATTTTCCCCACTTTGGCGCTAAAAACGCACATAAAATTCCTTGGAGAGCCCACCCATACCTGGTGATTTGTGAGAAGGAGAAGTAACAATAAGATCGTGTACGTCATCTGCGTGAGAGGCGGCCAAGAATTCGACCACGTCGTAAGGATCCAAATAACACTGATAAGGCGTAAAGTTCGTCAGCTTGTGCTGTTAACCAATGGCCTCAGCTGCTGAAAGAGAAGAAATGCAAGAGCGCCGACGCCGAGTTTGATACCTAAGAAAATCCTATAACGAAGCCAGTTCCTTTGCTACTAGTGATCGTGGTTTGGATCCCAGCCGCAACCCTTCCATTTGCTCCCGCTTTAACTGCAACAGCTTTGCTTGTATGCATCGAACATCTGCAAATCCATGGGAGGAGGGGGGGGGGGGCGCTTCGCAGCGTCGCACAAGAGTTCTCCGAAAATCCTTCGCCCTAGCAGCACACTAAGTAATCAAAGTTTGACGGAGCTTCGGTTTAGCTAGGGCAGTCCAGCATTCCAGAGTGGTAGACTGCGCTCCCACACGGTGGGGGGGGGGGGGGGGACATCACGTCATCGAGAGAAGGATCTGCCAAGTGAGCGACAGTTACCATCCATCGGGAACCGAATAGTTTCGCGGGTTACCGATCAAGCCGGAGAGCGGCGGCCAAAGCACTGCGATCAGAAAAGCTATCATGGATGACGTCATGACGTCGACTGAAAGAATGTGACCGCGCATCCAAACCGCTAAATAGAATCGGTCAATCCTGTTACTAGAAGTCATAGTGAAATGCGTAAACTTAAAAAATATCCGATATTTACACTCCCAATCATCTTTCAGGTGCATCAAGCGTATCATTTCATTTAAATCCCGACAATAATTAAAATGGTGTGACTGATCAACAGGACGCAGAACGCAGTTGAAATCACCACCCACCAACAGACCCCGAGGACCCATACGTAAAAGATAAATAATCTCCTCTTCATAAAAACGCGAACATTCCAATGTGTGACCAGAACCAGGATATAAGACAACAAAGGTGAGGTCATAAAGGCTACAGCCTATTCCACTGCCAGATTCAAGGATCTCTGTCTCATCAATGAGAATGCCATCTCGTAGGAGTAGGGCAGTTCCCGTCGAAAATCCGGGGGGCCACATTAGATGGTTCAAATGGCTCTGAGCACTATGGGACTTAACATCTGTGGTCATCAGTCCCCTAGAACTTAGAACTACTTAAACCTAACTAACCTAAGGACATCACACACATCCATGCCCGAGGCAGGATTCGAACCTGCGACCGCAGCAGTCGCGCGGTTCCGGACTGAGCGCCTAGAACCGCTAGACCACCGCGGCCGGCGCCACATTAGAAACAGTGTGGAACCCAGGAAGAGGGAAACTGGTAAGTAAAACCTCCTCCAGGAATACTATATTTGCACAAGGGTCTTATATAAATTAGCGAAGCTAGGCACAGCTCCAAACTGCACTGTTAACATTTAGTGTGACAAATGTGTACAGCCGGCCGGGTGGCCGAGCGGTTCTAGGCGCTACAGTCTGTAACCGCGCGACCGCTGCGGTCGCAGGTTCGAATCCTGCCTCGGGCATGGATGTGTGTGATGTCCTTAGGCTAGTTAGGTTTAAGTAGTTCTAAGTTCTAGGGGACTGATGACCACAGATGTTAAGTCCCATAGTGCTCAGAGCCATTTGAGCCAAATGTGTACACCTGAGTAGTCATTCAAAGAACAAACACAGAAATAACAACAGAGCAGCACGACTTTTCTACCTGTCGCGAGACACAGCCCATAGCGGAGGGCAGTAGCAAATCCGAGATTGGGGGGCCTGTACCGGCCCCTACTGAATTAGTAGTACCCTTTTTTTTTCACGCCGCTGCACGTTCCGGCTGATTAAGCCGGCTGCGAGGCGTAACGGCCTCCGCAGTAGGTGGCGTAGACGGATATTGCACCACATCCATACCAATCTGTCCTAGGCCCGCCCTACGGAAGGGTCACGCTCCAAGGCATGCCGACACCCTAACGGAGGGCAATCAGAGCGAATCCCAGAGACAGCGGGAGTCACCTCCGGGGTAACAGGTTCCGCAACGGGAGATTACATTCTTCATTTATGTGGCAATAGTTTCCGCAGTTGCTTTACATTTCTTGAGGGTATTTCTGTTCTGCCGTTGCAATGACAGACCGAAAGCACCCTCAAGAAACCGCAACGGGATACGCTATAACTGACAATCCACAGCCTCCATCGCCGAGAGCAGCGGAATAGCACAGCATTGTTGTATTACCGGTTGGATTTGTGTTGTGGGCTGCGAAGAAGACGACTCGCTCCAGGGTTGCGCCATAGGAGGCACCCTCGAAGCAGATGCTGCCTCCCCGATCTCCACCCCGCCAGGGGAAAGGGCTACTAAGCTACTGGTAGGAGTGACAGACAATGGCTCACCGGAAGGTGGAGCAAGAGAAGGTGCGACTAATTCATCACCATCTTGAGTGCGGCGCCGCTCATTAAGAACCACGCGCCGCCGGCCAAGCCGTAGCAGGAGCGGGGTCAGCTTTTGTTTACAACAGCGGAAAATCAGCGGCAGTGATAGTAGGAACAGTCGGATGATCTCCAGAAATGGGGAAAGCTGTAACCCCAAGTTAGTTACTACAGGGGTCAAGTTCAGCAATTGCTAACTTGCACTGCTGTTCCAACGAAGACGGTAAAACAAACACTCTACGCTGGCAGTTAGTTCGGAGATGACCACTTTCGCTGCACAGAAAACCGGTCCCAACATGTCCGCTCTGTGTAACATACCATAGCCACAAACTTACAAATGAGAAGAAATTGAGCCGTGCACGGCACGTGTTTATCCCATTTATTGTTTGTCATCTTCTGTTACGGTACTGCCGCCTCGTTTTCTTATTCCACTTACTGACGTCACTAACTTGCTGCCTTAGTAGCCCGTGAGCGGCAGCAGCAGCGCGTATCGATAAGTTGACTGTCGTACCATCTCTGGAGTGACCGATAGTATTTCTGGATCGTCGTATGTCTGGCAGTCAGTTCGGGACGGACCAGCAGTGCAGTCGGGACGCAGCAGCAGAGAAGTCGGGGACGGAGCGCCGGTGAGGCACCGCCAGCCAGTGCTCGCCGACCGCTGACGACACACATGCACTGTCCGACGGAGGGAGATTGGAGCGGGACGACCGTCGGTTCTGATTTGGGTTGAGGTTTATGTTATTGTCTTTCAGCCGTTTTAAATTAAAGTGGTCTTGCCCTTAAGGCATGAGTTTGTACGGCGCGTTTAGCCTCTAATTAAGTTCCAGAACTAAAGCAGCGTTTTTTTTGTTTTTGTTTTTAATTTTTCTTGGCCCTTGTAATGTTTGATCATATAAAAAGTTCGAGTGTAGCTGACAACCGCTTATTTTGGCCCCTTTCCACAACATAAACTACCTGTCCTGTCCTGCGGGGCCGGCCGCGGTGGTCTCGTGGTTCTAGGCGCGCAGTCCGGAACCGCGCGACTGCTACGGTCGCAGGTTCGAATCCTGCCTCGGGCATGGATGTGTGTGATGTCCTTAGGTTAGTTAGGTTTAACTAGTTCTAAGTTCTAGGGGACTGATGACCTAAGATGTTAAGTCCCATAGTGCTCAGAGCCATTTGAACCAATTTTGTCCTGCGGGTGTAGCAGGGCGTCTCACTGTGAAAGCGTGCTGGGCCCATAACCCAGAGGTCCGTGGATCGCAACCACACTCTGCTGCAAGTGAGACGTCCTGCTAAACCCGAGGGCAGGACAGGTAGCTTAAGTTGTGGAAAGGGGCCAAAATAAGTGGCTGTCAGTTACACTCGAACATACAACCTTTTATTTGATCATAAATTAAAAGAGCCAAGAAAAATAAAAAAAACACAGCTTTAGTTTTGGAACTTAATTAGCGGCTGAATGCGCCGTACAAACTCATGCCTTAAGGGCAAGACCACTTTAATTTAAAAACGGCTGAAAGCCAATTAAGGCTCAACCCAAATCATAAATTTAAAAGGCAAAGCCTTATCTTAAAATAGTTCCTTAATTAGGCTGAAGGCCCAAAGAATCTGACACTTTAAGAGCTAACAACTTACATTCAAAATCGGCTGAAGGTCCAACACTTAAGACTCAATAACATTAATTTTAAAAATGCCAAAGGCTTTACGTAAAACAGTTCTTAAATTAGGCTGAAGCCCCAAACCATCTGACTCCCTAAGGGCAATACAACCTTAATCTAAAAATCGGCTAGAAGGCATACAAGTACAAACAACAAGAACAAACAAGAAAAGGCAGTCCGAGGGTCGGCCTGAAATTCAAACACTAACGCTCGCTTAGGTGAGACAGTCACTTGGCCCAACCGTTGTCGGTCCGACGACAACCCGACCGGCCGACAGTCAGCGGACAGCCCGACAAGATAACTTCCACCTCACCCGACCAGGGAGCAACAGGGAGTTCAACGGAACAACGTAGACGATATTGGCGCCCGCAACCAATCGTACATGCACCTGTCAAACTACACACCGTGCTGGATAGCAACAACAAGATGAGGAAACTACACTGCCTGAAATTTATGTCAACGGCCAGGGCAGGTAACCGGAACGTCACGGCCACAAGGCACAAGATTCCGCTGGTGCACTTCAGTTCAAATAACCAAATACAGTGAAACTCCGCCGGAGGGTGGCTAGAATTTTCCAACTTGAAAATCACGTTGTCGCTTGCGGGAATATGCCAACAGCTGATAACGAACTCCAAACGACACAATGTGAACAGTCTTGACTTGCTGGTACATTAAAACTCAACTTTCATGTCCAGGGTCGATGAGCCATGGACCTCGTAGCAATGGCAACAGCCCCACACATTCCGACACCGGGGAGAGACTGCCAGTGGCCCCGGCCAAACTACGTCCCGCGGAGAATTCCTCGCTGCTCCACGCCAACCGATCGACTGCCCAGACCCGGAAACGGTGAAGGACCAAATATACGTCGGTCGATGAGACGACCAACCGAACGACCACCAACGGTTGTGCAACTCCAGTCTCCTTCCGTCGGACAGAGCATGTGTGTCGCCAGCGGTCGGCGAGCACTGGCTATCTCCGCCTCACCAGCGCTCCGTCCCCTGACTTCACTGCAGCTGCGTCCCGACTGCACTGCTGGTCCGTCCCGAACTCACTGCCAGACACACGGCGACCCGCAAATACTGTCGGTCACTCCAGAGATGGTACGACAGTGCACCTATCGATACGCGCTGCTGCTGCGGCTCACGGGCAAGTAAGGCAGGGAGTTAGTGACGCCAGTAAATGGAATAAGAAAACGAGGTGGCAGTACCGTAATAGAAGATGACAAACAGTAAATGGGATAAACATGTGCCGTGCACACCACGGGAATGTTCTTTTTGATTTGCATTTCCACCGAATGTATACTGCTGTAACATTGTAGCTTGTGTTGACTTGACCAAAGTTCACGGAGAATGCCTTTCACGGCACCATATTGCGCCTAAACTCCCTTAACATAAATACGATTTACTTCCGGAGGAAGATTGACTATTCGAACATCCGTATATTCAGTGTCCGCACTCGCAAGCAACACCATACAGACTGAATCATCTCTTTCCGGAAGGCAAACTGAGTACCATCTTTGACCAGGAACTTATCAAATCGTAGGAAGTCTACGAATTTCGCAACGAACACGTAATTCTCAGTATGAAATTAGGCGGTGTGCACTTGGTCCGAAGTAACACGAACAGCATCAACTAACCAGTCACGGATTTCTAAGGATTCGGTTGCACGTTGCGTGTCGATCTGTCAAACGCAAAACTCACGGTACCTTTTCGTGGAACAACATTGGACGCCATGACAAACAAAACAGGAGCGTACTAGGTCGCTGTCAGGCGTACACCCAATGAAGGACGAGAGGAGAGAACGGCGATGTCACGCACGCACAAAGACACGAATACTACAGAAGCGATGAACTCCGAAACACTTGCGACGTTGCAGCGAAGCGAATACGTAAACATCGACCTGCTTGACGGCGCCCAAGGCAAAAAAGATGAAACCGATTGAGCTACACAAGCACTGCTTGCTATCCGTCCTGTCGGCTTTGCTTCGGCCTATGCTCGTGTGAACTGGCTCGCACTCATGCGTCAGGAGTGAGCAACGTGCCCGGCTCACGGCGAGTGATGGGAGGAGATGAGGAGGGCAGGGGGGGATGTCGATTTGCGGGAGGGGACCAAAAAACGAGGTCATCGGCCCCATCGGACTGTGACAGGAAGACGGCCTTGCCCTTACATAGGAACCCATCCCGGCATTTGCCTGAAGCGATTTAGGGAAATCACGGAAAACCTAAATCACGATGGCTGAATGCGGCGTTGAGCCCTCGTCCTCCAGAATGCGTCTAATGTGTTAATACGTGCCAGATATCGTGTACAGTGGCCACATTTCTGTCAAGTCTTTCAGCAGTATCATAGATGGAACATCCAGCTCCTCGTTCAAACTCATTGAGGTGTTGATAACGGCGTCTCCGTTGTCTTAAAGGCATTCCTGACTAACATCAACTCACCATGTCCAGTACCAAAGGTAAGTAACGCTGTCGACCGTTAGACTGTATATTTAGATCAAACGTGGTTTGCGTCCTATAGTGGCGCTACTAGTGCCAGTTTTATGTGACTGGCGCTAAATATCAATAGAAATAACTTTTCAGATGTAGAGAAACGCCCACCATCTTTCGTTTGCGTCGCACAACTCCTTCTTGCTACCGCGATTTT
Source organism: Schistocerca nitens (assembly GCF_023898315.1). Taxonomy (NCBI): domain Eukaryota; kingdom Metazoa; phylum Arthropoda; class Insecta; order Orthoptera; family Acrididae; genus Schistocerca; species Schistocerca nitens. Next base: position 101,903,485 of record NC_064618.1, read on the forward strand.
CTTTCCGTCAGTGTATTTCCTGAGACTGTTGACGAGAAATCACTATGAAATGAAGCTTACATCTCTTTTAATTGGCGAGACAATGAACACGGGGCAGCTAAGTGCGAACCATAATACTATTTGATGCAGCTTTATGGCGAAGATCGTTTCGAACGAAGTTTAAACTGACGTTAACATGTATTTTATGACTATATTATTCACACGTTAAACAAAGAAATACTGCAGGTCAGTAAATACCACCTATCATGATTTACACTGAAGCATCAATGCACTACCAGTAAGCTTCTGAATTGAAGTCCATCAGTGAGCTTCTGCGGGTAGATTTTGTTCCCTTCACTGCGAAAAACATTGCTCGTAAAAATATGTAGGACCAAATGTCGGACATAATCGTAACTGAAAAATTGTGAATTTATCGAATTTATCGAATATTCGAATCTACAAGATGTATTTTATTATGAAACTTATCACGCAACTGCCTGTCACCAATTTAGTATTGGAGGGCAGCGTGGAGGGTAAAAATCGTAGAGGGAGACCAAGAGATGAATACACTAAGCAGATTCAGAAGGATGTAGGTTGCAGTAGGTACTGGGAGATGAAGAAGCTTGCACAGGATAGAGTACCATGGAGAGCTGCATCAAACCAGTCTCAGGACTGAAGACCACAACAACAACAACAACAACAACAACAACAACAACAAGCTCCAACCGTAGCCATGCATCATGCTCTGATGTGTTATGAAATAATACTCGTGTGTATGACCTTCGCCTAGAAGTTCCTAACCCAACCATTATGGCGCTTTTCACCGATTGCAAAATAGCTTCTCTCCACTTTAAAGAATGCACCGTTGAGTAAATACGCTTGCGTTTAAAACTACGGCTGACTTAACATACTGCCACTCCTCTGAACACAGTGCACAGTTTAGGCTTACCGTGCCCCACATAATCACTTCTTGACCGCCACATTTTACCGCGAGCGCTCACCATTCAGGATCGTCTACCCCCCTCCCCCTCCCAAAGGGGCCCGGGCCAGGCTGTTGCTAAGCCATGCCTCCGCAATGTCATTTCTTCCAGGAGAGCTAGTCCAAGGTTTTTCGCAGGAGAACTTCTGTGATGTTTGGAAAGTAGCAGATGAGGTTTCGTCCAAAGTAAAGCTGTGAGGATGGCACCTGAGTCGCGCTTGGGTGGCTCAGTAGATGGACTATATGTGGGGAACGATTTTTGGTCCGTGTGTACTCCGATGACGTCACGGTCTGAGTACGAAATGTCGACGACGTTTTCTGGGCTCGAGGATACCTCGAATGCTTTCGCCGCCTTGCTGATACCCACGTAAATGATCGCAAATGTTCGTTCTTGCCGTCGCTGGGCTTTATCGAGTGGCAATCCCTTGGGTGACGATGGTCGGTGGTCACAAGAATTTAGGGATCATGGTGGTCGATCGGCACAAGACATTAGGGGTGATGGTGGCTCGCAACGCCACCAAAATGGCGGCACTTAGCAAGCGATAGCTTACGATTTATGTTTAACCGGCGATTCTTGAACACGAACTCCGTTCCTTTAGCCCCACCAAGTGTGGATCTCAGACACCCAAATTTTCCAGAATGGAATTTTCACTCTGCTGCGGAGAGTGCGCTGATATGAAACTTCCTAGCAGATTAAAACTGTGTACCGGATCTAGACTCGAAATCGGGACCTTTGCAGCACCCTCTACCGACTGAGCTACCCAAGCACCCTCTCATAGCACTTCCCCCGAAAGGCAAAGGTCCTGAGTTCGAGACTCGATCCGGCACACAGTTTTAATTTTCCAGGAAGTTTCAGCCATAGTTTCATTTAAGCGTTTGACGTTGCATAGATCTACCTGTTTCCCTTGATACTGGCCAGCAGATTCAAACTACCCGGCTGACGGTATTAAGTGGTGGCCAGGCCTCGCAAGGTCGATCTTCCGGATATTTAAGTTCAGGCGTCCGTCTTGTTTGTACGACACAATGTCTTAACACGTACACAGGCGGAGTATTCCATTACTTCCCGTTTATTTTCCAGTCTCCAGTAGGCCAGTCTGCTCCCACAGTCAATTCTAGACTTATTATCCAACCCTAAATTGCGCCATATCCGCGAGTGCTTTATTACTGTCAGTTTCTTAGGTACTGATGCCCTTTCAAAGATGCATCTCACTACCGGTTTCTTATTTGCCTGTAGTGGTGAACCGTCTTGCCTCTCCACTGTTGTAATAGCTTCACCGTCAACATCCTGGAAAACTGTCTGATCTTCGTCTTCCTATATTTCCATGGTGCAGGGTCGTTCATCGCTTGATTCCCTCCTTCGACTGTCTTTTTCTCATAGGTCTTTGCCAGACTGATCACTGTGACGGATATTGTCACACTGATACCTTACTTCACAGACTTGTCTCTTGCGGAAGGTATCAATGGCTCTGGATCGGTCGACAGCTCACTTTTCTTTCCCGAAGGCCTGAATCCTCTTTTTCGAATGCATTTCTTATTCATCTGGACGTATTCTTTTTTCCTCAGACGAAAACGAATACAGTCGTCTGGCTCCTGGGTCACTATGTTCAATGCATTGTTGAAGGACAGAAGGACTCTAATCCACATTTCTCTCACGAATATATGGAGACCGCGTACTGGAAATGGCTGCGGTTGCCACTTTATCGAGCATGTTTTTGCAAATCACTTCTTCTTATCTGTAGTGGACGAAATGCTGGTTAACTTCCTCTGTGTTTTATTCCTCCCTGTTTCTGGTACCCAATCACGTGAGGTCTCGTTTTGTTCCCTTTTCTTCCTTATGTACATGAAACAAAAGAAAATAGTAGGAAGACAGCAGTTGTGAGTTAGTTTCCTGGTTGTTCTTATTCCGGCGTAAAGTCAAGCTCCGGCATCGCCAGTTGGGGATGTTGGAGCAGAAAGGGCTGTGAAGAAGACGTCAGCCAATTGCACGCTGACCGACCCCTCTCCAGGACGACAACGCGACGGCAGCACCCTCTATGCGAAGAGAACATAAGAGCTGAACCCGACTGGCTGCGGCCCACTGCTAGAGAAGCGTCAACACCAGCGACCTAGACAGAAGCATCAACTGCATCACTTCACTTGTATAGGAACTGTATATACTGTAGAGATTTCTTATTTTCATGCCGCCCTTTGCTTGCGACGCCTCTGTATTTCTCTACGTTAAGTATTGTCATTTATTTTCTGTAATAAAATTCATTAACACGATTTGCTTGAATTGTTGCCTAGCGATCCGAGAAAGCAGTTTCCTAGGCAACCTATATTTGACACGCTGGCAGGATACAGCAGTTCTGGATCGTTTTGTTTTGTTTGTTTATAGAAATTATTTGCTCTCTAAATTTGCAGCTCATATCACGTGATGATTTTGACTATAGTCATTTCAATGTTAATGAAAGTACCAAGTCAGTCCAATAACAATAAAGAAGAAAGTTGCTGATCAAAGTCAAAAGTCCCGAGTTCGCATCTCGGTCGAGCACACAGTTTCAATTTGCCAGGAAGTTTCAGTGCATGCTGAGTTGGTGGAAGTATATACCAAAAATATAGCACCATATGACACAGTGGGTGGCGCCCCTGCTCATTCTGCATACTATAGACACTTGTTTATGCTATAAAAAGTAGCCCCAGCATCCGTATTCTGCTGGTATGGCACACAGAACCTTCTTCCTCTTTCCTCAGATGGAGAAACCATTGAGTGGCACGCATTTACGAAAAGACGATGAAGTAATTTTCGAGGTGGAATGTTTCCTGAACACCCGAAACACAGACTTCAGCAATGAGTGTTCTGCAAGGACATTATCTGGGGAGAAATGTAGTTCCACGGTAGTAGTCACATCTTTATGACTACCCATGATGTCTTCTTTGAGGTGATATTTGTTATTGTCGTAATAAAATAAACTATACCGTCTTGAGAGTAGGTGATTCAGGGCTCGGAACTCCCGTAGCAGGCACCGAGTCCTCGCAGCAAGTGGCCGTTCAAAAAGAGATGCAGCGCGACGCTGCGCGACGCCAGCCAACCCCAACGGGCGCTCGGCGACCCGTTGCGCCTTTATCGGTCGGGCGGTAGAGTGCGCGCTGGAATTTAATATTGGCGGCCACGAGGGGCGGATGGCCGCGGCAGGCCTTATTGCTGGCCGGGCTCGGGAGGCGGGGGGCGGCCGCCCACACCGAGATATTCACGTCACTGTCCTCCTCTCCCCCGCCCCTCGACCGCCGAATTACGACCGCGGCCCGACGAGGGAGGAAACCCGTCATGGATGGACAGGTTTAGCCCGCTAGCTACCGTGACAAAAAATTCGCCCTGGCGGAGATTAGTATATCCAGGTCATCCAGAAAGGGAGCATATTCAAAACTGCCATGTCGTGTTCCCCGTCTGAACAAAAAATTAACGTTCATTACCAGAACACAAATATATTGATAGTTCGTTTTTCATCATTAAAGCCCGAGCATCAAATCATCCCTATTTTATTTCGCCCGCAAGTATTTTGGTCCATCCATTGTTTCATTCGCTGACTGATAATCCTTCTTCAGTATTTTGGCATACACTTCAACAGGTACTTTGGTTTCTTGGGCCCTTCTGTCACGCTTTGTTCCAATTTATTCCTGTACTTCACCATTTTGTGGTTCAAAATTAAATGTGTTTACTTCTTTCCTAATATCTCCATTTCTCTTAACGCCAAATAACGCTTATAGCTCTCAGAAATCTCATCTCTATCTCAGCACTTTTTTTTAAATGCGTCGTTTAGTAAATGTTCAAAATTCACTTCCATTCTACTGCGGTAGTACTGCCAATAATTCAAGCACTTCAAGCACGATTCTCTTCTACTGTCCTTCTCGTATAGCTTAACGCTAAGAGGTTGTAGGGTCACGTAGAATCAACTGCAAATATGAGAAGAGAGTTACTGCCCATGATCTCAGTCCAAATTCCAGATGTATTAGAAGATCAAGATGAAGAAGTGTAGGTAATGTAAATGAAAAGAAGTAATTAACACACAGAAAATATGCAACGTAAGCTTTTGAATATAATTATAGTACAATAAAAGTTAATTGCTACTGAACCGTGAATTTACTTTCAAAATCTTTTCTTAAAGAATTTACTTTCTTTGCTAGCGATTCATCAAGAACATTAACACATTTAATCACACTAGGTTAGCATGAAAGTAGTTGCCAGGGAGTAACTGATGAAAATGAAATTTCCTTTAAGAAATGGGAATTTTATTCAGAAAAGCCTTTTCAAAACAGGTTTAAAATTTATAAGCAGAAAAGCACCCTCGAAATGTCAAGTTAAAATTTTATTTAGAGGCAGAAAGAGCAATATTGACAGTATGAGCCTTCGGGCTGAGAAGCTTGCCGCTCCCTTTCAACGCGTCCGTAGTAACTACCGCTCACAACAACCTCTGAAAGACTACACAGGTGCAAATCTGCAACACATCAGATTACTTTAAACTAAAAATTTTGACAACTCACACAAACACATTAACTATGCACCCCGTAAGAGGGATAGAAATGGCACAAAAACTCACAGTAAGAAATTATTTGCCAACGAAAGTGGAAATTGGTTTTAAAAGGAATCTTACGGTGGAAGGGTGGCAACTTTATAAAAAATTCATGAAATTAAGACTTACATAAAATGTAGAACACGCTTTTTTTTTTTTTTTTTTTTTTTGGTAACAGTCTACTGACTGGTTTGATGCGGTTCGCCACGAATTCCTTTCCTGTGCTAACCTCTTCATCTCAGAGTAGCACTTGCAACCTACGTCCTCAATTATTTGCTTGATGTATTCCAATCTCTGTCTTCCTCTACAGTTTTTGCCCTCTACAGCTACCTCTAGTACCATGGAAGTCATTCCCTTATGTCTTAGCAGATGTCCTATCATCCTGTCCCTTCTCCTTATCAGTGTTTTCCACATATTCCTTTCCTCTCCGATTCTGCGTAGAACCTCCTCATTCCTTACCTTATCAGTCCACCTAATTTTCAACATTCGTCTATAGCACCACATCTCAATTGCTTCGATTCTCTTCTGTTCCGGTTTTCCCACAGTCCATGTATCACTACCATACAATGCTGTACTCCAGACGTACATCCTCAGAAATTTCTTCCTCAAATTAAGGCCGGTATTTGATATTAGTAGACTTCTCGTGGCCAGAAATGCCTTTTTTGCCATAGCGAGTCTGCTTTTGATGTCCTCCTTGCTCCGTCCGTCATTGGTTATTTTACTGCCTAGGTAGCAGAATTCCTTAACTTCATTGACTTCGTGACCATCAATCCTGTTGTTAAGTTTCTCGCTGTTCTCATTCCTACTGCTTCTCATTACCTTCTTCTTTCTCCGATTTACTCTCAAACCATACTGTGTACTCATTAGACTGTTCATTCCGTTCAGCAGATCATTTAATTCTTCTTCACTTTCACTCAGGATAGCAATGTCATCAGCGAATCTTATCATTGATATCCTTTCACCTTGTATTTTAATTCCACTCCTGAACCTTTCTTTTATTTCCATCATTGCTTCCTCGATGTACAGACTGAAGAGTAGGGGCGAAAGGCTACAGCCTTGTCTTACACCCTTTTTAATACGAGCACTTCGTTCCTGATCGTCCACTCTTATTATTCCCTCTTGGTTGTTGTACATATTGTATATGACCCGCCTCTCCCTATAGCTTACCCCTACTTGTTTTCAGAATCTCGAACAGCTTGCACCATTTTATATTGTCGAACGCTTTTTCCAGGTCGTCAAATCCTATGAAAGTGTCTTGATTTTTCTTTAGCCTTGCTTCCATTATTAGCCGTAACGTCAGAATTGCCTCTCTCGTCCCTTTACTTTTCCTAAAGCCAAACTGATCGTCACCTAGCGCATTCTCAATTTTCTTTTCCATTCTTCTGTATATTATTCTTGTAAGCAGCTTCGATGCATGAGCTGTTAAGCTGATTGTGCGATAATTCTCGCACTTGTCAGCGCTTGCCGTCTTCGGAATTGTGTGGATGATACTTTTCCGAAAGTCAGATGGTATGTCGCCAGCCTCATATATTCTACACACCAACGTGAATAGTCGTTTTGTTGCCACTTTCCCCAATGATTTTAGAAATTCTGATGGAATCTTATCTATCCCTTCTGCCTTATTTGACCGTAAGTCCTCCAAAGCTCTTTTAAATTCCGATTCTAATACTGGATCCCCTATCCCTTCTAAATCGACTCCTGTTTCTTCTTCTATGACATCAGACAAATCTTCACCCTCATAGAGGCTTTCAATGTATTCTTTCCACCTATCTGCTCTCTCCTCTGCATTTAACAGTGGAATTCCCGTTGCCCTCTTAATGTTACCACCGTTGTTGCTTTTAATGTCACCAAAAGTTGTTTTGACTTTCCTGTATGCTGAGTCTGTCCTTCCGTCAATCATATCTTTTTCGATGTCTTCACATTTTTCCTGCAGCCATTTCGTCTTAGCTTCCCTGCACTTCCTATTTATTTCATTCCTCAGCAACTTGTACATCTGTATTCCTGATTTTCCCGGAACATGTTTGTATTTCCTCCTTTCATCAATCAACTGAAGTATTTCTTCTGTTACCCATGGTTTCTTGGCAGCTACCTTCTTTGTACCTATGTTTTCCTTCCCAACTTCTGTGATGGCCCTTTTTAGAGATGTCCATTCCTCTTCAACTGTACTGCCTACTGCGCTATTCCTTATTGCTGTATCTATAGCGTTAGAGAACTTCAAACGTATCTCGTCATTCCTTAGTACTTCCGTATCCCACTTCTTTGCGTATTGATTCTTCCTGACTTATGTCTTGAACTTCAGCCTACTCTTCATCACAACTATATTGTGATCTGAGTCTATATCTGCTCCTGGGTACGGCTTACAATCCAGTATCTGATTTCGGAATCTCTGTCTGACCATGATGTAATCTAATTGAAACCTTCCCGCATCTCCCGGCCTTTTCCAAGTATACCTCCTCCTCTTGTGATTCTTGAACAGGGTATTCGCTATTACTAGCTGAAACTTGTTACAGAACTCAATTAGTCTTTCTCCTCTTTCATTCCTCGTCCCAAGGCCATATTCTCGTGTAACCTTTTCTTCTTCTCATTCCCCTACAACTGCATTCCAGTCGCCCATGACTATTAGATTTTCGTCCCCCTTTACATACTGCATTACCCTTTCAATATCCTCATACACTTTCTCTATCTGTTCATGTTCAGCTTGCGACGTCGACATGTATACCTGAACTATCGTTGTCGGTGTTGGTCTGCTGTCTATTCTGATTAGAACAACCCGGTCACTGAACTGTTCACAGTAACACACCCTCTGCCCTACCTTCCTATTCATAACAAATCCTACACCTGTTATACCATTTTCTGCTGCTGTTGATATTACCCGATACTCACCTGACCAGAAATCCTTGTTTTCCTTCCACTTCACTTCACTAACCCCTACTATATCTAGATTGAGCTTTTGCATTTCCCTTTTCAGATTTTCTAGTTTCCCTACCACGTTCAAGCTTCTGACATTCCACGCCCCGACTCGTAGAACATTATCCTTTCGTTGATTATTATTCAATCTTTTTCTCATGGTAACCTCCCCCTTGGCAGTCCCCACGCTCTACATTATACATATACTGCCTCGCAAGATGATAGGCAAGATAAAACCATATTTCATGAATTCGGCCTTTACACCTTAATTCTATAAATTCGTTAACACCGAATCCGACAAACATGACAGAGGCAGCTATTAACGTACGGCAGACCGACAGACATACAGACACTGACTGCCCGACACTGAGTCCGCTGACCAACTGACTAGACTCAGACTGACAGACTGACCTCTTAGCGAATTTTTTTTTCTTTATTGTGATTTCATTCCCCTGCCCCATATGGGCAGGGGAGGGCTGTCAGCGGCACAATCTGCCGCTCTTCAGCCGAGAGACACGACAACTAAAACAAGAATAAAATGATACATACATAAGGAGATAAAAAAGGGGAACATAAAACAGAGTAAGGGGAGAAAATGGAGGTAAAATGACATGGACATGTAGACGTTCATGGGGGACAGTTAAAAAAAAAAGTCACCAGAAAGTTAAAAAACACAGTTGGCGATTCTTGAAACACAGAGAAGACACTGAATGCGAATTCACAGGTTAAAAGTTGGCCACAGTATTAAAAACACTCCGAAACAACACACTTAAAACCCACTTCGAGCACACACGACGAAGAGTAAAACAACCAGGTGGGACCTGCCGAGGGAAAGGTCAGACAGGATGGATAAGGAGGGGAGAGCATGGGGCAGCTGAGGAAGCGGCGGGATGAAGAGGGGAGGGGCAACCGTGGGTTTACGAAGAGGCAGGAGACACGTGGGGCGGGAGAGGGAAAGGGAAGACAGGGCAGGAGGGAGCACAGAGACACTGAAAGGAGGCACAAGAGATGGAGGGGGAGTAGGAGGGGAAAGCCGCTCAGGAGGAGGGAGGGGGAGGAGAGGGAGCCCTGAGGAGGAGGCAAGAAGAGGGGGTTAGAGTTGGTAGGAAGGGTAGATGTCAGGGCGAAGCGCATCATCCGGGAGGGGTAGATGGTGGAAGTTGTGTTGGGAAAGGAGATGGAGGGTGTGGAGATGGAGAGAGGGAGGGACACAACGGTAAAGGTGCGGCAACTGGTTGTGAGTGGAGAGGAAGGGAGACACCAGGGGGTGAGGGGGATCAAGACGGCGGACAATATATAGTGTGCGGATGTGTTCAAGGAAAAGGAGAAGGTGGGGGAAGGGGATGTCGTAGAGGATGCGTGTGAGGGACGGAAGGCGGATGTGGAAGGCGAGGCGGAGTGCATGGCGTTCGAGGATTTGGAGGGCTTTATAGAACCGGGGAGGAGCGGAAATCCAAGCGATGCTGGCATAACAAAGGATGGGGCTATCATGGATTTGTAGGTGTGAAGGATGGTGGAAGGATGCAGACCCCACGTCCGGCCGGACAGGAGTTTCAGGAGGCGGAGTCTGTTGTGAGCTTTGTTTTGGATGGTAAGGAGATGGGGAGCCCAGGTGAGGTGGCGGTCGAGTGTGAGGCCAAGGTACTTGAGGGTAGGAGTGAGGTGGATAGGACGGCCATATATGGTGAGGTAGAAATCACGGAGGCGGAAGGAGCGGGTGGTGCGGCCTATGATGATCGCCTGGGTCTTGGAGGGATTAACACGGAGGAACCACTGGTTGCACCAAGCGGTGAATTGGTCAAGGTGGGTTTGGAGAGTACGTTGGGACCGTTGAAGGGTAGGATAAAGGGCTAGGAAGGCGGTCTCATCAGCGAACTGGAGAAGATGAACAGGAGGGGGAGGTTTGGGCATATCAGCAGTGTACAGGAGATGGGGGAGAGGGGAAAGGACAGAACCTTGGGGAACGCCGGCAGAGGGGTAGAAAGTACGGAACTGTGGATAGTCACATAGGAGGGACGATGGGAGTGGAAGGAAGCAACGAGACGGACGAAGTTGATGGGGAGAGCATAGGTCTGGAGTTTGAAGAGGAACCTCTTAGCGAGCTCATAGCGCCCTTACATGCTCGTCAACTGGCAACTTTTCCCCTTTCCCACCAGAGGAAGACCCCAAAGCTGCGATTGCCACAGCGGCGCCACCGCCAGAAACGGAAAGCGACTGCTTTACACCACGCGCTGCGGCGCGCTCTTCAAAACAGCAAATTTAACCACGGCTTAGCTACGATGATAGACAATGACGAAGTGGTTGGATTTAGACGAAACATCAGAATTCTTTGAACTATTGTCGTCGTGAGAGAACAGCAGTTGTTTTTATACACAAAACAATTCTCATTTATTCTTCAGCCTTAGTTGCACATCTTTACGTACATGACATGTGTATCTCAGTGTAGCATATTCAGATCTATGTAGCTGCGTCAGCAATCTGACGTATCTGTGTCAGAACATCATATCAGAGTGCTACGATATGAGACACTGACGCAGACACTACGGGTTGCTGGCGCAAGTACATACATCTGAAGAATATCCAGAGAGACCGATACGTGTCATGTACTTAAAAAGGTGAAACTGAGACTGAAGACTGAAGAATAAATGAGAAGTGTTTTAGTATTCTTTGCGTTTATGATGAAGAATACATTTCACCTTTAGAACTAAGAGGGACAGAAGCATATAGGATTTCCGGAGAAGGAGAAATTACTTAAAATTTTAAGAGTGAAAGAATATGCAGGTATCAAAAGGTACTACATTGTTATAAGACTATTTTTAGTTAAAAAACCAAAATTATTTCTTATCACTGGGTTTTCATTTACGAAGATCTCTAATTGAAATTATTATTATTATTATTATTATTATTTTCGTGTCCAGGACAGCACAGTATATAGTTATTCACAAATTCAAAATAATGGAAGACAATACAATATCTATAATATATACCAGGGCCGGCCAAACGCTGCACAGTGTGCAGACGTGCGGAAGTGCTGCACATGTGCGCACGTGTGCGACAGCGAGTGAGAGCGACATCTGTTATTAGGCATGTGTCCCAAAAGAACGGCGGCGGCTCCACTTCCCTGTCGTACAAGCAAGAGCGCAACATACCCAGTCTCATTTACCCCTGGTGACCGTAACCTTAACACAGAAGTACTGAGAAACAGCAAGTACTGTGAAAAAGCAAAGGACGGGAGATCTATGTTCTCAGTCGTTTAAAAATTACTGGGAACTGCAATTCTCTTTTGTAGCCGTTGGTGAAAACTCACAGTGTTTGCTGTGCCGCCGAATAATAGGCGGCCAGCGTAAGTTTTCAACTGAAAGACACTACAATACATATCACAAAGGCGTTGTAGTGTACTCAACAGTGAAGAACGGCAAGCAAAATTAAATGTCCTTAAGAAAATGGATGAGACACATCAACTCGATTTTACTGTACGTCAAAGTAACTGATACTTCTTGAACTCTTAGTTTCTTGTGTTACATTTATGTCTGTTTTACTGTACGCTGTACAATGTACTGTTTTCAGTTTTCCAGAATGACAACCACACTAAATCTTCACTGCGAGCAAGTTTTAAAATCGCATTAAGAATTGCACAATCTCGGAAACCCTTTTACGAAGGGGAGTTTGTGAAAGAGTGACTGATTGATGCTGCAGAACTTGTGTGTCCCACGAACGTTAGCAGGTTTCAAGAAATCAGTCTATCCAAACAAACAGTGACAAGACGTATCAGTCCTATGGCCGGCGATCTGCACAGGCAGCTAATAAATAAGGCTAAATACTTTGTTGCTTTCTCTGTTGCGTTCGATGAAGCAACAGATCTTACAGATACAGCCCAGGTTGTGATATACATACGAGGTGTCGATAACGCACTTTGTGTAACAGAGAAGCGACATCTGTGCGTAGAAACATGCGCTACATGAACGCTGACGGCTGCGGCGTGACGCTGTGACCCGGAAGTTGCACATGTACAAGAGCACCGCACGCGTGCAGAATTTCTGGCCGGCCCTGATATATACATTATATTTTTTACATGCAAAATTTATTTTGTGGCTGAAAATTCAGCAATCCTGAAATCACATCCTCCAGCGTGATGGCTTCAGGCAAATTCGGGCGGTCCAAGAGGTGTTCACCATCTTGAAGTTTTCACATTCGCAGTTTGCATCTCCAGTAATGTAGTCCACCGCTTCAAGTTCTGCTTGCGCAGCATCACTCCAGATAGCAGTGTGTTCAAAGTCTTCCACGTCTGGTAGGGTAATTTGAAACCATCAGCGCGTTCTTATTTTAGATGTTTTTTGTTACTTCCAATTGGTTTGTTTCGCCACAGTTCTGTTCGGCGAGCGGAAGGTGATGACGTAACGGCTTCAGTTGTTCTGAGAAAGCGTTTTCTTGACTTGGATCGTTCACTTTCAAACGTGGGATGACTGGAATCATTTTCTTGTTTCTTCTTCTCAACCTCTGTCGCAGGTCTTCGTCTGGTATTCGGAGATGCTATGGGCTACAAGATGGTTGATTTTGTCAACTGGAGTTCGTCGTAGGCAACCAGTTATAATGCGGCCTGTCTCGTTAAGGGCGGTGTCAACGTGTATGGTGTATACGCAATTGCCCGCATCTCGTGGTCGTGCGGTAGCGTTCTTGCTTCCCACGCACGGGTTCCCGGGTTCGATTCCCGACGGGGTCAGGGATTTTCTCTGCCTCGTGATGGCTGGGTGTTGTGTGCTGTCCTTAGGTTAGTTAGGTTTAAGTAGTTCTAAGTTCTAGGGGACTGATGACCTTAGATGTTAAGTCCCATAGTGCTCAGAGCCACTTGAACCATTTTTTATACGCAATTCCGACAGACTGGTGCAGCATATTCTGCCGCAGAGAAACATAGAAACAGAGCAGACGTACGTAGAACAGGTCGTCATAGTATTCGGCCAGATCTTCGAGGCTGCAATGTTTCATTTCTACCTTTTTGAACGTTCTTCCTAGGACTCAGCTGCTGTGTCGTCGGTATATATGAAAGATTTTGTGTCTGTTCCGACACGTTGGTCATTGATGTAGATATTGTACAGCAGCGGTACGAACACACTCCTTTGAGGAAGACCGTTCTTGGGGATTCTACATCGGCTTTTCTTGTTCAAGGTGACAAAAAACGCTTGTTTTGTGGTAGGTTTTGGATGAACTGCGTTAATCGGTAGTCCTTGGTGACTGTATAAATCTTCCTTGCGATTTAGTTATTATTTACTGTGTCGTACTCCTCTGACACGCCTGTGATCTGCCCTCTATTCTACCCGTTGTCAGTATGCCGTGTATGCGGACCTGGCCACAGCACGATTTTCTTGGGCTGTATCCTGACTGTTGTTTATTAAGGGTCTGGTGTACATACCCAGGTATACGATTCAGACTCATTCTTTCCAACAGCTTGTATACGTGACAGAGAAGCGAGACTGGTCGAAAATTCATTGGGACTGCCTGATCTTTACTCGGTTTCAATGTGGCTACCACATTAGAGTCAGCCAGATTTTGTTCGAAACGCAGTTGTTTAGTAGATTTAAAAACGATGTATCAGTACCTGGTCCGAATGTCTTTATTTGTTCAACTAGTAGGCCATCTAGGCCTGGTTTAATTTAAATAAATATTTAGAAAATGACAGTTGAGAAAAGAAAAAAAATTATTATGATTATTACTTCTTCCATCTTCCGGGAGGATTATTGTATTTTAACGAGCAAGCTGGAGAAAGAAAACTTGTCACTTAAACAGAAGTATTCTCTTAAGACAGTGTTTAACTTGGATAATACATGATTATTCAATTTCTTCTTGTTTCCTTCTTCCTTTTTGCTTCCAAAATCCTCTTCATTCTTCGACTATGTTGCTGTTCACTTTCCTCTGTCCACATTTTCCCTGTTTTCTTCTTTTCTTTTACTTCAAATTTCGTGTTCGTCGTTTTGTTTCTGAATTTGTCTCTTTCTATCATTTCCGACTGACCCATGGTTCTCTGAGCTCTGTTTCTCGCAACTATTGTTTCTTTAATTGAACTGTTCACTTCATAAAAAAATCCTCTTTGATCGTCTATTGTTGTTTATTCTTTGTATGTGTCCATACAATGTTAATCGGCGTTTCTTGATCATGTCTGTGAGTCTCTCTCTGTGTTGATATAATTCTTTGGTTTGCCCCTTCATTCATGTGCTATATCTGTGTACGTTCTATTTTTTTGTCTCTATGATGCCTGATGGCCTGATTGTAGTCATTTATGATGCGGAGAGTGCTTCTGGTAATACAACTGTGTTGTAGTGCTGTGTTTGACATTTCTTAAAACCTTTCTTTAGTTGCAGTACCTCTATATTACTTTTTACGCTTTCTGAAGTTTTTCTGTTCGTTCTATGTTGGACGCCTTGTTTGATACTCCTATTTGTATATATAGTTGAATTTTCCCACTCTATAAATATTTCTGTATTTTGTGTGCATCGCTTGTGTGCTGTCGCCGTAGTTCTCTTTTCCCAAGTATTGTGTTTACTCATACAGTATCTGCAGACCTGTTTTGGCGGAGACTCCATGTAAGTAAACTAGTGCTTCCTGTGCTTTTCGTCGTTTCCAAACGCTAGGTATTTTATGACTGTCTTGTTTGAACATGTTCACCCTAAATGAATCCATGTTACTTTTTCTTCTCATTGTTTGATAATTTTGTCCAACAACATGTTGAATAAGAGTGGTCAGTCATCATCTACTTGTCTGACTTCTGTGTGTGTCTCGAATAATTCTGAGGCTTCTCCCATAAAATGTATCTTGTATGTGATGTCTGTTGTATGAGTATCCAAGATATTCTGTGTATTCGATATTATTCTAGTCTGTCAAAGAAAGTCTACCTATGGAGGGACCATACTCCTTCTTAAAGCGCACAAATACGACTACATGACCTTCAGGACAGTTCGCAAGGTCTTATTCTGTTCAGTACACGTATCTTTGTATCAGCTTGTGATTCTAGTCTGTTGAGCAAAGCCCTGTAGAGAATTTCATAAGTGACCAGTAATAAAGAGATACCTCTGTAATTAATAGTGTATGTCTTGCCGCCCTTTCTGTGGAGTGGGTGAACAACGCTCATTCCATTCATGGGCAATTTTCTCTGTAATCAGTACTTCTGTGAGAATGTTATTAATTTTCTTTGTAATGTTACGGTCTTTTAGTTTGCAGAGCTCAGAGGTAATGGCACCTTCTCCTGGGGCTGTGTTGTGTTTTAGTCGTTTTATAATCTTCTCTAACTCTATGACTGTAGGCGGTTTCGAATGTGGATTTGGTATGGTTTTCGTAAGGTGTAATTTTTCTTTAGGTTTCTCTCAGTTGTGGAGATTATCGAAATAAGTATGTCTTAAGAACTATGCAATTTTCTGAAGTATTTGTTTCCAGAGATCCGTCTATTGTTTTCATGTAGATATTTGGAGAGTGATAACTGTTTACATTTTCCCTGAATAAGAAATATTTACAGTTAAAAGGCAAAGAAGACAGGCCAAAAAGGGAACATAGCTAAATGATTGTGGGGGAGTAAGAGATGAAAAAAAAACGAACATGTAACCCTCTAGTTTGCATAGCAGAGTGGCCCGTCAGACCTGGAATGAGTAAAAATGAAATGAAATTATCGTGTGGCACTGTTAGCCAGGAGGCCCCATCCGCGGATGTTCGGCCGTCGGGTTTCAAGCCTTATTTCAGTCGACGTCACATTGGGCGACTAGCGTGTCGGCGATGATGATGAAAGGATGATGAAGACAAGACAACACCCATTCCACGAGCGGGCAAATCTACAACCCGGCCGGGAATCGAACCCGGGCCCGCTGCATCACCTTTTTCTTTTGTTAAACTCATGTTGTTCGTTATGGCTCTTTGCGGTCATCATATGACATCCATTCAAGTTCATCATTGATCCGTTCAATCAATGTTTTATTACAGAGGGCAGCTATCCCTCTGAACGAAGACGCAGAGCTACCGGTCCTGCAGGACACTACGCTAAGCCGGAGGACATGTGAAATGAGTCCTTCTGGCAGATAAACTAATGTCGATGAGCCGTGGCGTGGCTGGCGCCAGTGTTCCCTCACTTAGAATGGCATCGCTGCCATCGATTATATGGTCACCATCTTTGCCTTCCGCGATTCAGGCCGGTGGTCGGGTGGTTAAAGGAGAGAGAAAAGGGACAGCGGAGTGGATATTCGCAGGGTCGGAGGTGGCTTGTTGACGTTTACCGTGAGGCCTGTGGAACGACGCCTGTACGCTGTGGGCAGACTCAGCGAGAGATGCCGGCAGTGACTTGATGGGACCTCGGGTTTGGTATCGCGGTGGTGCACTGTTGTGTTTTGGGGCTTTTCTGCTGCGAGGGCATGTATAGGTTCTTGCTACTGGCCATTGAAATTGAGGTATGCCTTTTGCGTGACGGAAGAAATGTGTGATGCTCGCCGCTGTTGCACTGTGAAAACGCTTCGTGTGCCTTCTACATCTACATCTACATCTATACTCCGCGAGCCACCTTACGGTGTGTGGCGGAGGGTACTTATTGTACCACTATCTGATCCCCCCTTCCCTGTTCCATTCACGAATTGTGCGTGGGAAGAACGACTGCTTGTAAGTCTCCGTATTTGCTCTAATTTCTCGGATCTTTTCGTTGTGATCATTACGCGAGATATATGTGGGCGGTAGTAATATGTTGCCCATCTCTTCCCGGAATGTGCTCTCTCGTAATTTCGATAATAAACCTCTCCGTATTGCGTAACGCCTTTCTTGAAGTGTCCGCCACTGGAGCTTGTTCAGCATCTCCGTAACGCTCTCGCGCTGACTAAATGTCCCCATGACGAATCGCGCTGCTTTTCGCTGGATCATGTCTATCTCTTCTATTAATCCAACCTGGTAAGGGTCCCATACTGATGAGCAATACTCAAGAATCGGACGAACAAGCGTTTTGTAAGCTACTTCTTTCGTCGATGAGTCACATTTTCTTAGAATTCTTCCTATGAATCTCAACCTGGCGCCTGCTTTTCCCACTATTTGTTTTATGTGATCATTCCACTTCAGATCGCTCCGGATAGTAACTCCTAAGTATTTTACGGTCGTTACCGCTTCCAATGATTTACCACCTATGGCATAATCGTACTGGAATGGATTTCTGCCCCTATGTATGCGCATTATATTACATTTATCTACGTTTAGGGAAAGCTGCCAGCTGTCGCACCATTCATTAATCCTCTGCAGGTCTTCCTGGAGTACGTACGAGTCTTCTGATGTTGCTACTTTCTTGTAGACAACCGTGTCATCTGCAAATAGCCTCACGGAGCTACCGATGTTGTCAACTAAGTCATTTATGTATATTGTAAACAATAAAGGTCCTATCACGCTTCCTTGCGGTACTCCCGAAATTACCTCTACATCTGCAGATTTTGAACCGTTAAGAATGACATGTTGTGTTCTTTCTTCTAGGAAATCCTGTGCAGGAAATTATGTGAAGTAAATAGCTGATACCACGGCGACGTCTTCCTCTCACGCGTTGTTGAATATATTTCGGAATTACTGAATGTGCATTTATATGCCCTTCTTTAGTTGCAGAAGTTATAGAAGTGTGTAAACAGAGAGTTATGTGGAAAGAAATGTAAAGTTGAAACCCTTCCAGGAAGTGAATACACTCGAACTCTGTATTACTAAAGGTGCCTTTCCATACCAGCACCTACCTTGGGTAATAAGTGTTATTCGGAGGTTGTCATGGTACTGTAAGTAATTATTATACACAAAATTGTTTATTCTGATTATACGAAATTGGAGATATAAGGTCGGTTGTGTGCCGCTGTAAATTACTATTGTCTCCTCTGCGTGGTAGCCTAGCATTGTTAGTGGCTTCAATCATTATTCCTGTCATATTTCGAGTTTTGTATTCGCGGGTTTGCTTAAGCTGACACTGTTGAGTTGTAAGACCTATAAATAGGCAAGTCAAACTGAGTATTCTATGAGGTCAAAACGATATTATATTACATGTTATTAATATTCTGCTGTTTGCTTTGTCTAAAGAGGAGCTAGTTCTGTGAACTAGTCGTTTATATTTTATTAGTGTATTACGCGTTGTGCCTTTTCATGTTAATTGTTTTTAAGAAGCTACAAATGACTCTGTGTATGTTGCAGGTAGCTGAAACTGGCTTGTTTACGGGGGTCGCGTCCTGACGGGGTTGATAGTGGTTCTTTTTACTACGTCACATCTGGCTATCCTCCTTCAGTACATTTGTCTCGCTTATATCGTTACTACGTTTGTCCAGTGGAATTGGGGCTTACTGGAATCACCTTATATGTTGAAATTAAGTATCTCCCTTTACCAGGGGGCGAAACTTCGTGGTTATAGTCGTATTCTCATCTGTAAAGATTGATAGTGTTATTCATTTATTCTTGTCACATGTATGATTATTTATCTTGTTATATTTAATGACAGTAAAATGTAAGTGTTAGCGAGGTCCGAATTGGGACGTTGTATTCTCCTCTTGTGGAAACTAATTTAAGTGATTTTATTCCTTTAAGTAGCCTTTAGATGTGTACATTTTGCCTCCATGTTTGGTGTATTTATGGCTTCCACGTTAATTAAAATTACAATAAAGGTAAATCTGGCAACGGAGGGTTTCGTGTATTTATTAGTTGCTAAGTGGATCGTAAGTCCAGGAACCCTACCAGTCGATCTGGTGCACTGGACAGCCGGAGTGTGGTTTTCACGCACTTCTCCACGCTCATTTATGCAAATGCTAGATTGTTCAGCAACCTCCGCACTAGAAAACGCTGTGATAAACACAAGAAATTTCACACGATTCAGAGAGAAATGGCGCATTCGACTTTTTCCAGTACCTTTACTGACGATTGAGGCAATATCCACACAGAATAGAACAAACTTCCCTGATCATGAAGACAGTCCATGCTCTACCACTGTATAAACGCTGGTAAAGAAAAGTGCATTTCTGCCACAATCTTTGACTGTGAGATACAAATTCTGGGCCTGCTGTGGCTCTCTCTTAAAATCATCGTTCGATTTGTAGTACAACATTCAAAATAAAGTAGTCTATTAACTTGCTTTATTGCTTCATTTTTAACGATTTTTCCCTGCTCCTAATTGCTTCACATCCATCAATTTGTTTTCTATGTGAAGATATTTAAACCATGGAAGAAACTGTTGTACCTATAGGACAGTGTGCCTAGAAACACACTATGCTTTTGTTCGATACTTCATTCAAGTGAATCGATCTTAGAATAACGTGAAGGAACACGCTGTAGATACCGTCAAAAGCAGTTTCAGCTTTGGTTGTTGTTAGACATGAGGTTGTGTTTTCCGAAACATTTGTGAATATTTCTCGTTATAAACATTTAAGTGGTCTATAGTATTTTAAAGCTATTTGGGACATATTTTTAATTCTTTGCATAGAGTATTTTGTTGTGAATGAAATGCTATATATATATATATATATATAGAACTAGACTGCCGGAAAAAAAAGAACAAAAATAATTAGTGTAGAATAACGAAACTGCGAGAATACATTTGTCTAGGTAACATATTTAAGTGTGTGATGTCCTTAGGTTAGTTAGGTTTAAGTAGTTGTAAGGTCTAGGGGACTGATGACCTCAGATGTTAAGT
Organism: Schistocerca nitens; assembly: GCF_023898315.1. Taxonomy (NCBI): domain Eukaryota; kingdom Metazoa; phylum Arthropoda; class Insecta; order Orthoptera; family Acrididae; genus Schistocerca; species Schistocerca nitens. Next base: position 101,923,550 of record NC_064618.1, read on the forward strand.
CCCATAGTTCTCAGAGACATGTTTGAACCATATTTAAGTGAATAACATTATAAGATTACATGTTAACGTAAGCGCGAGATACGTCATTGCAGATGTGAAACACTGTTACATTAGTAAGGGGAGTAATCACCAGAATATTGAATACAAGCATACATTGTGATGTACTGGTGCCATATGTTAGTCTGTGGGCTAGAGTTCCTTACCTGTTGCAAAAAAATGGTTCAAATGTCTGTAAGGACTATGGGACAACATCTGAGGTAATCAGTCCCCTAGACTACTTAAACCTAACTAATCTAAGGACATCACACACATCCATGCCCGAGGCAGGATTCGAACTTGCGACCGGAGCAGCAGCGCAGTTCCGGACTGAAGCGCCTAGAACCGCTCGGCCACAGTGGCCGGCGTACCTGTTGCACTTGGTCACTAAATGCAGGGACACTTAATGCTGTTTGTCGATGACGCTGAAGTTGCCGCCCAGTGATGTCCCATATGTGTTCCATTCCGGACATATCTGGTGATCGAGCAGGTCAAGGCAACTCTGTAGATCATATTGCGTTACAACAGCGGTATATGTGTGAGTGTTATCCTGTTGGAAAATACCTTCAGGAGTACTGTTCATGAATGGCGGCATAACAGGTCGAATCACCAGACTGACGTACAGTTATGCGGTCAGGGTGCATAGGATGACCAAAAGAGTGCTCCTGCCGTCACACGAAGTCGCACCGCAGACCATAACTGCTAGAGTAGGTCTAGTGTGTCTACCACGCAGACAGGTTGGGTGCAGGTCCTAACCAACGCACAGCCATCACTGGCACCGAGACAGAACCAGCAAGCACAACAGGTCTCCACCCAGCCCTCCAATAAGCTCTCGCTTGTCGCGACTGAAGCTGCAAATAGCGGTGGTTTGGGGTCAGTGGAACGCACGCTATACGGCTCGGTGCTGTGTTCGAAGTAGCCGAACTGTGAGATTTCGTTGTGTCACTGTGGCGCCAACTGTTGCTCAAATTGCTGCTGCAGATGCAGTACTATGCGACAGAGCCGTATGCTGAACACGGTGGTCTGTCCTCTCTGTAGGGCCACGTGGCCGTCCGGAGCCCGGTGTTCTTGCGACTCTCCATTCTCGCGACCACCTCTGTCAGCAGCCAATGAAAGTAGCTGCATTCCTGCCAAGTCTTCCTGCAGTATAGCGGAAGGAACCACCAGCTTCTCGTAGCCCTGTTACATGACCTCTTTCAAACACAGTGAGGTGTCGATAATGGCGTCTTTGTCACCCTAAAGGCATTGTTGAGTAGCATCAATGTTACTCAAAGGTAACTAACGCTGATGACCGTTACAGTGTGTATTTAAAGCAAATCTGATGTTCATCCTCACAGCGGCGCCAATTGCACCATTCTAACTTGAAAGGCGCGAAATTTGAATAGACATCATCTTTCAGATGTACATGGTGTTTCAAAAATGACCGGTATATTTGAAACGGCAATAAAAACTAAACGATCAGCGATAGAAATACACCGTTTGTTGCAATATGCTTGGGACAACAGTACATTTTCAGGCAGACAAACTTTCGAAATTACAGTAGTTACAATTTTCAACAACAGATGGCGCTGCGGTCTGGGAAACTCTATAGTACGATATTTTCCACATATCCACCATGCGTAGCAATAATATGGCGTAGTCTCTGAATGAAATTACCCGAAACCTTTGACAACGTGTCTGGCGGAATGGCTTCACATGCAGATGAGATGTACTGCTTCAGCAGTTCAATTGTTTCTGGATTCTGGCGGTACACCTGGTCTTTCAAGTGTCCCCACAGAAAGAAGTCACAGGGGTTCATGTCTGGCGAATAGGGAGGCCAATCCACGCCGCCTCCTGTATGTTTCGGATAGCCCAAAGCAATCACACGATCATCGAAATATTCATTCAGGAAATTAAAGACGTCGGCCGTGCGATGTGGCCGGGCACCATCTTGCATAAACCACGAGGTGTTCGCAGTGTCGTCTAAGGCAGTTTGTACCGCCACAAATTCACGAAGAATGTCCAGATAGCGTGATGCAGTAATCGTTTTGGATCTGAAAAATGGGCCAATGATTCCTTTGGAAGAAATGGCGGCCCAGACCAGTACTTTTTGAGGATGCAGGGACGATGGGACTGCAACATGGGGCTTTTCGGTTCCCCATATGCGCCAGTTCTGTTTATTGACGAAGCCGTCCAGGTAAAAATAAGCTTCGTCAGTAAACCAAATGCTGCCCACATGCATATCGCCGTCATCAATCCTGTGCACTATATCGTTAGCGAATGTCTCTCGTGCAGCAATGGTAGCGGCGCTGAGGGGTTGCCGCGTTTGAATTTTGTATGGATAGAGGTGTAAACTCTGGCGCATGAGACGATACGTGGACGTTGGCGTCATTTGGACCGCAGCTGCAACACGGCGAACGGAAACCCGAGGCCGCTGTTGGATCACCTGCTGCACTAGCTGCGCGTTGCCCTCTGTGGTTGCCGTACGCGGTCGCCCTACCTTTCCAGCACGTTCATCCGTCACGTTCCCAGTCCGTTGAAATTTTTCAAACAGATCCTTTATTGTATCGCTTTTCGGTCCTTTGGTTACATTAAACCTCCGTTGAAAACTTCGTCTTGTTGCAACAACACTGTGTTCTAGGCGGTGGAATTCCAACACCAGAAAAATCCTCTGTTCTAAGGAATAAACCATGTTGTCTACAGCACACTTGCACGTTGTGAACAGCACACGATTACAGCAGAAAGGCGACGTACAGAATGGCGCACCCACATACTGCGTTGTCTTCTATATCTTTCACATCACTTGCAGCGCCATCTGTTGTTGAAAATTGTAACTACTGTAATTTAAAAAGTTTGTCCGCCTGAAAATGTACTGTTGTCCCAAGCATATTGCAACAAACGGTGTATTTCTATCGCTGCTCGTTTAGTTTTTATTGCCGTTTCAAATATACCGGTCATTTTTGAAACACCCTGTAGGAACACGCCTACCAAGTTTCCTTTGCGTCGCACAACTTCTTCTCTGTGTTATGATTCTTTTCCGTCAGTGTATTTATATGCATCTACATCTACATCTACAATCATACTCCGCACGCCACCTGACGGTGTGTGGCGGAGGGTAGCTTGAGTCCCTCTATCGGTTCTCCCTTCTATTCCAGTCTCGTATTGTTCGTGGAAAGAAGGATTGTCGGTATGCCTCTGTGTTGGCTCTAATCTCTCTGATTTTATCCTCATGATCTCTTCGCGAGATATACGTAGGAGGGAGCAATATACTGCTCACTCCTCGATGAAGGTATGTTCTCGAAACTTCAACAAAAGCCCGTACGAGCTACTGAGTGTCTCTCTTGCAGAGTCTTCACTGGAGTTTATCTATCATCTCCGTAACGCTTTCGCCATTACTAATTGATCCTGTAACGAAGCGCGCTGCTCTTCGTTGGATCTTCTCTGTCTCTTCTATCAACCCTATCTGGTACGGATCCTACACCGGTGAGCAGCATTCAAGCAGAGGGCGAACAAGTGAGCTGTAACCTACTTCCTTTGTTTTCGGACTGCATTTCCTAAGGATTCTTCCAGTGAAAGTCTGGCATCTGCTTTACCGACGATCAACTTTATATGATCATTCCATTTTAAATCACTCCTAATGCCTATTCCCAGATAATTTATGGAATTAACTGCTTCCAGTTGCTGACCTGCTATATTGAAGCTAAATGATGAAGGATGCTTCTTTCTATGTATTCGCAGCACACTACACTTGTCTACATTGAGATTAAATTGCCATTCCCTGCAACATGCGTCAATTCGTTGCAGATCCTCCTGCATTTCAGTACAATTTTCCATTGTTACAACCTCTCGATATACTACAGCATCATCCGCAAAAAGTCTCAGTGAACTTGCGATGTCATCTAGAATGTCATTTATATATATTGTGAATAGCAACGGTCCTACGACACTCCCCTGCGGCACACCTAAAATCACTCTTACTTCGGAAGACTTCTCTCCATTGAGAACGACATGCTGCTTTCTGTTATCTAGGAACTCTTCAATCCAATCATACAATTGGTCTGACAGTCCATATGCTCTTACTTTGTTCATTAAACGACTGTGGGGAACTGTATCAAACGCCTTGCGAAAGTGAAGAAACACGGTATCTACCTGGGAACCGTGTCTATGGCTCTCTGAGTCTCGTGGACAGTTCAGCTATACTTCGTCGGTCGTGCACCATCTTCTAGCCTGAAACAGAATAAGGTCTTTTACCACTGAACATGTGATACTTGTAAATGAGCTGAGTTTCTTCAATGTTTTAACAATTTTACCTGTCTTGAACATGGAAAGTTTTGTTGGTTTCCAGTAGCTTCTGTCTCAAAATTTATTTAACCTGTAATTCTTATTTTTTGTGATGTTCTGTTCGCGTTGTGGCCCTGTGCCAATGTGGTCGCCTGTTCCCTTGCCCTTGAGACCGCTACTAACCGATCGAGAAGCTCCTCAGTTAGCCTCGCGGGGGATGGGCGCAACCCGTAGTAACCGTGCTCCCACCAAGAACACAACCCAGGTAGCGGCGGGAATCGAACCCGTGTCGCCGAATGGCAGTTAGCCTCGCTGATGCCTCACCTACGGAGATGGACAGTTTTTAGCAGTACTTGTGCTGAATTACCGATTACTGGGTTGCAGCAAAGTAACGATGCAGCCCCCTAACAGATACACTTAACAGTGTTCAACAAACTTCTAAATTTGAACAGAACATTTGCTCCTAGGTACATGACCTTGCTGTTGTACTTGGAAAGACGTTTGCACTTTTGTAAAACCTCTCTGTTCTGGTCCGCACTACCACATTTGGATGCCTTACATTCTTAGCAACAACAGCACTGGTAAATGTATTCCACGGTCAAAGGTACCACAACGTTTATAATTTTCGAGTCGTTCGTTTCCGAACCATAGGCCCTTACCTGAAACTGATACATTTATTAATCTCCAAAACGCTAGAAAGTCTGTAACATCAACACGTAATCACCCTGCATATACGTACATTTACAGCCGTCCACACCTGTAACTTTCGCGCTACGTAGTATCGTTGGATGATGTTTATGGACACAGGATTCTTTTCAAGTTATAGAAGTTCGTACCGAGAATTTACGCACATCCCGTGTACTATATTATCCCCGATTAGATGCACAACAGTTGTCACGTGATTATTTTTACATGTGCATTCATCTCTTCTGACAAAAATTACATTGATACTTACATGTGATGAAAGTCTAATTCTCTATACGTCTCGGGCTAGTATGAACCATATCAGGCGGGATGAAGTGACCCACACGCGTCTTCGGATTGGGCACTGTCCTCTCACACACAGCTTTCTATTACGGTGGGAGGATCCCCTGTTTTGCGATGCTTGTGGTGTGCACATCTCTGTCCGCGACATTTTAATGGAATGCATTTTACACCGTGATGCAAGGTCAGAAGCAAAAATTGGTGGGGATCTCCCCTCTATTTTAGCTGATGATGAGACGAGTGTAGCTAGCGTTTTAAAGTTTTGCGATGTGCCTGGCCTCTGGCCTAAACTTTTAGGCTGGAGGGTTTACTGTAGTGCAGAGCGGTTGGCTCCTCCATTTTTTTCCTTGCGGTCGGCGAGGCACTTCCATCTGCTATATTGTTTTAGCTCCTTCCACCACTTTCTTCCTATGTTGTCCCTGTTTTACTGCTGACGTCATGCTTCGTCCCATGCTTCGGTGTGGGTAGGCACATAGTTTTCCAATCTTTGTTACCTGTGTTTTACGTTCTGTTCTGGGTATTTTCTTGACACCAGTCTCAATCTATTTTTGAGCGGGCGCTGAAGACCTTGACGTCTTGCGCCCATACAAACCTCTTCATCCATCTATCCATCCATCCTGTACACTGGGAAGTACCACCTGTTAGATGGATATTTATTCCCCGATCGTTCAGTAACAAGTTTTATACCTTAATATGCAGATCCCAATATTCAGCCTGGTCAAATCACTCACGCTGCATCAAAACTGCAAGTGATATTGACTACCGCCAATAACTTCATTTATAATTATTTCTCTATCTCCTTTCCTCTCCGTATGGTGAGAGAGAGTAGTTATTTCAGCAGCTTTCGGGATCTTAGCTGGCATACGAACTGTAAGAGGAACGGAATAGTTATAAAATTGTTTTCTGCTGAAAGCCATTCTCCACACACGTAGACAGCAACCGAGGACAGTCTGCTTTCCATCCCAGCACGAGAGTCGAGTAGAGCCCGCGACAAAATCCCAAGAGTTGGAAATAGTTAACCTTGTTTATTAAATTATCATCGGTCGGAAGTTGCAACGTCTGCTGCGATTAACCAGCGATATTGCGAGGTTGGCAGAACAAGGCAAGTTTCGTACAGAGCAGTAAGAACACACCTGTTTCAGTATCGCCAACACTTGCTTTGAGACAGCCGTAGAAGATACTTGCTGCAAGTCGTCGGAGAGAGCTGCAGCGAAAGGTGTCTTCAACTTAAAGCAGAGTACACAGTCCAAGCGTAACTCAGAATTTTCAACCACTACACCTGCCGCCTTCAGACCTTGCGTAGCTTATGAGGGGCAAGCATGTGCTCCAGAGACAAGTCGAGTGCGAAGGCAGCTAATTCGCATCACGGTTTCATTTCACAGATCCAACTTTCACAGCCAGCTAGTTACACCCGTCATGCGCGTAGGCGAAATGTGTTGGTTCATTCATTCTTTTCTGAAACATTTCTTTAAGTCACTAACCATTTCCGTAATCACTGGGATTATGACAGACACAGTCTTACATCACTCTATTATGTATCCAGCCACCTGTGCCAAGCCTATAGTTCGTATTTGAAATACAGGGTCCAACTGTTAACTGCTTGTATTCCTGGTAAATTTGTGGTACTTACACTAGGGACAACACATACACACATGCCCGAGGGGGGACCTGAACCTCCGACGGGGGGAGCCGCGCCATTGTGTTCCTGATTAAGGGGATAAATCATTTTATTGATGTCTCCTGGCAATAAACCAGTGGTTTATGGTAACGATTAGTGTTATTTTGTAGCTTGGTGGATCACTTCAAAAGTATGTCCTTGTGTGGTGCCGTATCCGCCCCCCCCCCCCCATTTCATTCTTAATTGGGTCACACTATTAATTTTCACTTAATAAGCTCTTTCCATAGGCACGATGTTTTTCCTTTATATTTCCATGTTCTTATGTGGAACTTTCCATCGCTGTACGTCATCGGGGATAGGGTCTTTAGCATCTTAGGGGTATGGTGAACAGCTCAAGCAACGCCTCATACCCCCAGACCCATCCCCTCTTGTCCTATCGCTATTCAGTTACACCTATTAATTATGAATTAGTCCACTAAGAACAAAACAGTGGTGGTAGCTGGGGAACGTTGACGAATAAACATTCCTCGGCAAAAATACCTGTGGCAATGTGCGCTTGAAGTATGGCAAGCGTATTTTGCGAAATAGGGGACGTACTGCAACTTTGAAACACTCTTAATGAAGTGGTTGCTGTTCGCTTTTTGCCGGTTTCTTGGCGGTCCAATAATGCCTCACTCAAAGCCCAGGGCTTTCATTAGCTTTCCAGCTCAGTTACTTCGGATGCGCATGTAGTCATAACTGTGGGTGAGGTAGAAGCGATAGTCGTATCGAAACACCACGTCTACGAAGACTGCAGTTCATATGCCTTGATTGATATAAATTACGATACGTCTATTTCGTGGGAAGTGCAGTCGGTGGTTAGAAAGTTACCAAATGTAATCTAGCGCTGGTAGTTATTGCGTATTATTAACTAAAGCCCAATAAATACTTCCATAACGTTAACTTTAATAAATCGTAATCCGTAACGCAAAATTAATAACATATTTTTAAGAGATTCACTAAAGCAAACTGTTGGAAAGCTATCACAAAGTAACTATTCTGCAATGTCGGGAGTAATTAAGCATATCGCTATTAGAAAGTTGCCTTTTGATTTCTGTTTGTTATTGTAACGTGAAAGGAAATTAACTAACTTTTCCCTGTTGCTCGTAATTTTGACACTACGTGGATTACTAGGATGTAACAGAGGATAGCACATTGGTGCCAAATATTCATACGATATTTTCAAAAGAGAGTGCAGTTAAATACATAGTAGGACTATAGTGAATTACTTCCTACCTGTTTAATCATCAAATGGTCTTCCATTTAACGTGGCCAATATCTTTTCCAAGATTGTACGTAACACACATACTTCTGTTTATTTCGAAATTCTGTTACGCAATAGTGCTTTCAACTCTGAAAATAAAGAAGATTGAAAGTTAATTACTTTTAATTTAAACGATTCGAAGTAGGAAGGCGTATTTCAAAACTGGAGCTATTCCTGCTCACAGTAAATCTGGCTTTCACGTAGGCATTTTAGAATGAATTCTAAAGCCTCACACCTATAAGAAAAGGAAAGTCAGTAGAATCTTGAAATATCGGTTCAATATCCTTCGGCAGAACATACCTGGGACTGTTCCTTACACGTGCTCCTCCGGTAAATTATAGTATTATTTCGTTATTCTGTACCTCAGTTATCAACTTTACCGTAAGAATCTTTTTGGTACCACATTTCTTCTTATTAACTCATTTATTTATTGGATGCTATCAGATAAAATCTTGTCTTCCATTCAACGTTACTTTCCGAAATTCGATTGTAAAGGCTTCCTTGTGGAATTTGGGGTCTTGTGTTTAATAGCGACATTAACGTTTTTATTTACATTAGTTAGATATATGTAACGTAGATCAAATTTGTAGTATTGATCAAACGTCCACATCGTTCTGTGCAGGACAGAGAGCAGTACCCGTATATTGCAAAAAGCCGTGCACGAAGATACGATTTCTAAGGGACATATCTCGGGACCCATTGACCAGAGAGATGAGGGGTCAGCTTTTTTAGATAGCCCTTGGCCTACTGACCATCAGCATGGTTATCGGAAGAACGGACACTATAGCTATCCCATAGTGAAGGGTCAAAATTTAAACATTACACACTTCCTCTAGCCCAGGTAAATAGAGCAAATCTGTTGGATGTTTTGCGCAATGCGTGGTCTTGGAAAGATTTTAGGTGGCTTATACTCGTAAAAGCACCATTTTGTCATGTGCAGTGCCTAGAAAACCCAAAAATCCATGCTTTTAAGTTACGAAAAGTATCAGTTGGGAGGATGGCCACGTCTCTAATATATCTGTTCATTGCACATCATCGAAACTTGTATTATATATTCTGAAGATGACATTCTCGGCAAACTGTGAAATTTTTTTGGAGTCATTATTTGTTTCCTGGACGCAGAGGTTGGATGTTAACGTACTTATCCATAAAAACAGCATATACCAGTTTTTAGCAGTTTTTGCACATGGGCCTCAGTTACTTATTGTCATTTTAGAAAATCTGTATCCGTTATCAAGGTGCACCAAAAACCACGATTTTTCGGTATTAAAAGTGCCAGTTTCGTGGACTGTCCCTTCTATAACTGATATTCATGGCAAATCACTGAAATTTTTGCTATTTGTTTTTAAGATTAGGCTCTAGCGGAACTTACAATCTTTTCTCAGTGTCGTCACACGATAGCGAGTTCCAGAGGTTCAAAGTTACGTACTTAAACACGTAATATTCTGTCCGAAGCATATATGTAGTGTCAGCTGACGTTGTGAAAATGTGGGAAGGGTTATATGGTCATAGCAAGGGTTCTGAGGTCACCATAACTGTATTTTTAATCGGCAGGTTTTCATCAAGTGCTCTGGATGTGACAAAAAATGGGCTAAAACGTATCTTGGCATGCCTGAAAAGAATATAAAATGACTGCTAAAAATTACGTAAAACTGGAACGATTGCGAATTTAGTAAAATAGTTTTATATTGTTCTACATTGAGAAAAAATCCTAATCTGGGCATTTCCGATGAATGGCGATCGATAAGCAAACTATCCAGAAGAATGTAAGCAAAAGATTTTCTTTTGCTCTCAGATTACACACACTTATATTTTGTTGTTTATATATGTCAAAGTAAATAAACGTGTCAGAAGATACAGATATTCTTTCAAAAGTATACTGACCTGTAGAATTAGCTTCATATAAGCAGCACACCCTTTTGTAACTGGGAAGAGAAGGAAACCAGCCAGAAACTGGTCCTGAGAAAGCACAAAAAAGGCGAATATGTTCTTTTTTAAAAGACCCTGACGGAAAAGTGGGGAACCAGCTGCGTCAATGTTCATTCAGCCTTTCCCAACAAACGTTTTGGCTTGCGAACATACTCGTCCTCTATGTGTGGAAAAAAACTAGCAAAGAGCCAGTGACCGTGGAAGAGAGAAGAGAAAGTGCCAATGGTAGAGAAAGAGAGAGGAGACAGTTATGGTGGACGAGAGATTTGGACAGCAAAAGAGAAAAAGAGTGATGCTTGAAGAGAATAGCAATGGAAGCCAAAGAGAAATTAGGTGTTCAGGCACGGAATAGTAGAGAGGTAGAAATTAGAAAATTGTATTAAAACTGACTTACATTGCCACAGGTATACTGATGACAGGGAGAGAGGCAGAAGCATAAACTGAGACAGTATGTCGGTAGTGGGTCAGGTCGATGACACATTAAGACACCGTCTACCAAGTGAGGATACGCATTCAGCAGGCAGGAGACTGTGACAGAAGACCGAAGGAAGCGAGACAAACATATTCGTTTCCTCATGACATGTTGCAAGGAACTCTATTTCTTCCACAAGAGCACATATCGCGGAACTGGCACAACAGTTAACAGCCTGTTAAGTGAATGTAGCAGCATCATGATGGTACAAGCAGTTATTACGAAACGCGCCAGGTTAGCCGAGAGCGCTAACGCGCTGCTTCATGGACTCGGGTGGGCGCACCGGCCCCGGATCGAATCCGCCCTGCGGTTTAAAGACAACGGCCGGTGTGCCGGCCAGCCTGGATGTGGTTTTTAGGCGGTTTTCCACATCCCACTAGGTGAATACCGGGCTGATCCCCACGTCCCGCCTCAGTTACACGACTCGCCTACATCTTAACATTTTCGCACTACTCCTTGGATTACACTAGTCGCAGAGAGTTGGGGTACACTAATTCCGTGCCGGGGAATACGGGGTGGCGGCAGGAAGGGCATCTGGCCTCCCCTTCCACTAACATTGCCACATTTGATTACCCATGCCGACCCTGCGTAGCCGCAGGAAAAAAGGCGCAAGGAAAAGAAAGAAAGAAAGCATTTGTTACGAACCGAGCATGACACAGCCTCACGTCAGCCCACAATAAATACTCAAACTCTATAACTTTCAGGACGAGTTGACTGTTGGGATGGATGGCATTCACAGTAAAAGCACACAATTCCATGACTGATCTATGCCATTCATGCTTCAGCATATTCTATCAACTAGTAGATGTACACGAGAGGATGGCCTTCATCTCATGCAATTCATGCTGTTTGGCGCTTCTCCATGGAGAAACTGTCTTCTGACAACACCACATCACAGAGTGCTGCCATTACTGTAACTCAGCACGGAAGCCAGCAAAAAAACGTCTTGGGGTCCACGTTCCTGGTCAAAAGTCAGGAACCTTTGGGTGCTGACACCTACCAGGCGTAGGGAGGAGGTCGACCCACCACACGATTACTGACACAAGGTATATCGCGGATGGGTCATCAAGAGTCGTCATAGAATTTGGATTGGGACCAAGTACAGTCTAGCAGCCAGCACAAGAACCACTTCGTCCTGTGCGACGGCCGCGCCTGCTCGCCGGCAGTCCACTGCCCCATCAGGGTTGCTGGTGTTACCTCCTTGGCGTGCAGTCACCGAGCTAACTCGACGGACGCCACCTGTAATCCAACACGCATCTGAACGAGCAACAGCCGAGGCCGCTGCAGAAGAGCGACGACTTGTGAACACTGAAACCATAACATTGATCTCCAACAATGTTTTAATGTTTTACTAACTTCGAATACGCTCCACAGGTTCCCAACAGCTATCCTGACTTCATGCAGACGTGTTTCCGCTCGGCGCTCTGTAGAGATATTGATGGACACTGAGAGACAGTGACAGTAAAAGAGAAGAGAGATGGACGGAGACAGAAGCAGCCACAGCAAAAGAGGGAGGATACAGTGGAAATGAAAAATACACTTGAGTGGAGACTGGGATTGTTGATAGTTTTAAAAAATCAGGATTTCTATATACCAATATTTAAAAAATATCATTATCGGCCTTCGATATATCGTAAAAGTATCGCCATATCGAAGTATCGACGGAAAAAATATCGGCACACGGGTCTATAAAAATATCGGCTGCACATTATAAATCTACTGCTGATTTTAGAGCTGTATATTTACTTACTGATTTATTAATAAATATTTTGTACTTCAAAGAGCACTCTGCTTAGCCCCCATAGAGGAAGAACTGAAAGGAAAACGATGCTGGTTCCTGCTGGGCGATAATCACTTTGCTATCAATGCTAACTGCAGTAAGTGGCACAATGAAAGGTGCCCGGTAGGTCCGTCGTTCGGTTTCGTCACATACCGGATTTTTCCGGAACACTTCATGTCTACTTCGCTGTTTTCTCATTACTGCAAACGCCAGCGACCTAGCTGTTTTATCGTCAAAACTCCGTGCTGAAGATAAACGTTGCAGTTTCTGTTGATAGCGCCAAGCGCCGATTACGTCAGCATTTCCCTCTCACACGTCTCCGCCCGCCGCTGACACCAGCTGGATCCAGAGCCTGGAGTTAGAGTTTAAAAAAAGAGCCCTAAGACTAGCGGCTGGGGTTTGCAGTCAGAGTACAATGACCTCAGAGTCCGAGAATGGAGTCAGGGATGGGTTATGGAGGGTGGGTAGTGCTTCAGGTTGCCAAGATGAGGTGCAGAATTGGGCATGGAGCTCGAGTAAAGTGTCTGGATTAGAGTGTCGATAGTATGGATTATGGAGTAAGAAGTGCAGAGTCAGGAGTACAGAGTAGGCATATGGATTACAGTGTTGTTGCACAGAGTCTAGGTATGGAGTTGGGTATGGAGTTGGGTTACAGAGTTAAGGTGCAGAGTTCAGGTATAATGTTATGGAACTGTGTCATACAACTGAGACAGGGTGCAGAGTCAGAGTACAAAATATGGGGTACAAACTATGGAGTACGGATTCTAGTGTACTGAGTGCAGAGTAAAGAGATGAAGTACAGAGTAAGAGTATGAGTTCAGAGTATTATGTCTGGAAAAGCGTTGGGGTAAGTAGTCAGAGTACAATTTTGAGGTATGGAATCTGGGAAAAGAGTCGCCAGATTCAGAGGCTAGAATATGGAGTCTTGTAGTATGAAATCTTGAGTAAAGAGTCATGTGGACAGAACTGGTGGTACAGAATCCAGAGTACAAAGGCTTACAGACAGGAGTATGAAACCCATAGCATAGAGTGTGAAGTTTGAGTATATAGGTATTGGAGTATGGAGCTGGGTATGGACTTGGGATATGGAACCTGATGAGGTTTCAATGTATGAAGGTTAGGTTTAGAGACAAGATGCAGAGTCAGGTTACAAAGTCTGGCATGTGAAGTTCAGATCACAGAATTCAGAGTTGTCATACAGCGTCAGGATGTGGAATATGGACTCTGCAATATGGACTCCAGAGTACAGAGTCAGCATGTGGGATACAGTTCTGATGGCCAGATTGCAGAGTCTGGAACTTGAGTGTGAAGTTGTAACCTGGAGTCAAGAGTCCAGAATATAGACTCCAGAGTATGGACACAGGGGAAAAAATCCAGAACACAGAGATGGAGTCTGATGTCATTGCCTGAAATCAGAGTCCAGAATATGAAGTATGGTATTGAGAGTACAGAGTTATGAGTACAAAGTAAATAATGTGGAGTGTGGAATAGGGAATCTGAGGTAGCATGTCCAGAGTATGTAGTTCGAAATTACGAGTTTGGAGTTGGAGTGTAGCGTGTGGAGATAGATTCAGTATGTGGAAATGTAGCTGGAGTGAAGAGTTGGGTCTCAAACAGCAGAGTAGGATTGAGACCCTGCAGTCCAGATCTGGAATCTGAATACTGAGATGGAGAGTGGAATCACAGTGCAAAAAATGTGTGAAATCTTGTGGGACTTAACTGCTAAGGTAATCAGTCCCTAAGCCTACACACTACTTAACCTAAATCATCCTAAGGACAAACACACAGACCCATGCCCGAGGGAAGACTCGAACCTCCGCCGGGACCAGCCGCACAACCCATGACTGCAGCGCCATAGACCGCTCGGCTTTCCCGTGAGGCAGACTCACAGTGCATATTAATGATCTAGAGTCATGTTAGTGCATGTGGTCATGTCTGGGGTTTCAGTGAGGAGTGAGAGTGCTGTACCAGAGTGTGAGTTGCCATGGTGGGATTGTTATGTATAGCCAGAGTGACGATTCAGAGTACAAGTTCTGAGTGTGGGGTTGGAGAGTGGGGTCAGATTGGGTTTGAAGTCAGGACAGAGTCAAAGAATGGAGTCTGTATATGGAGTAAGGATATAGTGTCCAGGGACAATGTACAGAGTCTGGACTTTGGAGTCCAGAGTACGGTTTGCTGTTTTGAGTCAGAATTCAGATCCACAGTATGCTATCAGAGTACAGAGTTGGAGTTCAGTGTCAGAGTAAAGAGTCAGAGTTTAGTGTCAGATATGCAGACATGATACAGAGTACGGATATGGAATACGCAGTATGCATTCCAGAGAATATAGTCTGGAGAATGGCGTCCAAACCAACAAGTCCTGAGCCTGGCGTCCAGAAGTATAGAGTATAGAGTTTACAGTAAGAATTTCTGTCTGTCCATCGTTTCACAGATGGTTTTGGGGCCTCAGCTGTTCAGTACAGATTGCCAAATCAAACGTCTTTCAGTAGTATAAATTTGCAGAGTGTTATTTTATTGGGCTACGCAATCTTCAGGCCCCCTTACCAATGTGTAGAAGGATTCCCATCTTTCGACCAATCTAAGGATGGTCAGGAGTGCAAAGTCACAAGCATGGAGTCACAAGTAGTGAGTCCAGAGTACGGAATCCATAGTAAGAGGTATGAAATATGGAATTCAGAGTACAGAATCGAAGTATGGAGTGCAGTCAGTGTCAACGTGCTGAGTGACAGAGGGAGGGAATGGAATTGGTGGTGGCAGTTAGTAGAGTTGGTGTCAGAGTGTGAAGTCTCAGTTGGTGTACAGAGGTTGACTCAGTGGATGGTATCATAGACAGCTGCTTAGTTGGAGTAAGACTGTTGATTCAAAGTACAAATTTGGAATTAGAGTCCAGAATCAGAGACAGTGCAAAGTCAGAGTCAGAGTTTGCAGCCAGTTTCACACAGCAGAGTAAGAGTCATAGTGCTGAGTAGGAGTGTGGTGCCATAGTCGGATTGTGGAATTGGAATCAGACTGCCAGTTCAATGCCTCGGTGCAGATTCTGAGTCGGAGTCGCAGTGCATAGTTGGAACTGCAGTCAGAATAAAAATAATATACCAGTTTTCTCTGTCAAAAGCATAGGGCTGACTCAGTGTCATTGTGCAGAGTTCTAGTCGGAATGCAGATTGAGAAGCATTGCGTGGAGTCTGAGCCAGAGTGTGGAGTGTGGAGTCAGAATATGGAGTGCTGAATCAGAGAGCAGAGTGCAAAGTCAGAGTTGGTGGATGAAGTAGGGGTGAGGAGCAGAAATCTGAGTTGAAGTGTGAAGTCAGAGTGTAAGTGACTGTGTGGAGCCAAGACTACTTTGTCGTTTTACAAATTTGAGAATGGGTTTTGGGATTTAGAGCAGTGGAAAGTCAGGGTGCAGAGTTGGGGTGTAGATTCATTGTGCAGAACTGGAGTGTAAGGATAGAAACACAGGATCGAAACGTGATGTCAGCCACATAGGGGACAGGGTGCAGGGATGTAGTGCAGAGTCAAAATCGGAGTGTTAGTTTTGACTCAGAGTGTGGCATCATAGTCAGAGTGGGGAATTTGAGACAGTGCGTCAGAGTGCAGAGTCTGTGTTGGAGTGTAATGTCAAATTCATAGTACAGAACTTGAGTGCAGAGGCAGAGTTGGTGTCTGGAACTGGGGTTAGAATGGAGGTCAAGGTCAGAGTGCAGAGTCAGATTTTGTGTGCAGAGTAAGGGTGCAGAGCAGTTGCGGGTGCAGTTCCTATGGGATCAAACTGCTGAGATCATTGGTCCCTAGTCTTACACACTGCTTAATCTAACTCAAATTAACATACGCTAAGGACAACACATACACCCACACCCATGCTCAAGGGAGGACTCGAACCTCCGACGGGGGGGAGCTGCGTGAACCGTGTCAAGCTGCCCGAGACCACGGGGCTACCCCGCGCGGTACTCAAGTACGGAACCTGTAGTAATGGGGCCAGTTTACAAATTACGTAGTACTGCGCCAGAGTACAGAAGAGAAATAGAGAGTCGGGGTATGGAGTCAATCTATTGATAGGGAGTCAGGTTACACGTAAGTGTTATGGAGTTGGGGTACTCTGTCTGATATTGCCTGTGAAACTGAGTCGAGTTATGGAATCGAGTTTGTGAATGCCTGTATATAGAGTTTGGGGTATGGAGTGGCACTATACGGTCTACCTACGACTGCGTTTTCATCTACATGATTACATTTATATCCTGGCAGAGTTCATCAAACCACCTTCAAGTTACTTTTCAACTATTCTACTCTTGAACAGCATTGAAGAAAAACGAGCATTTAAATCTTTCCGTGTGAATTCTTATTTCTCTTATTTTACTATGATGATCATTTCTTCTTATGTAGCTGGGCGCTAACAAAATATTTTGACACTCCGAAGAGAAAGTTGGTGATTGAAATTTCAAGAGAAGTTACTGCCACAGTGAAAACCACCTTTGTTTTAACGACAGTCACTCCAATTCGTGTATCACATCCGTGGCACTCCCTCCGTTATTTCGCGATAGTAGGAAACGAGCCGAGCTTCTTTGAACTTTTTCGGCGTCTTCTGTCAGCCCCGATGATTCCAAACTGCACAGCAGTACTCCAGAAGCGGGCAGACAAGTGGAGTGTAAGCAGCCTCCTTGGCAGACCTGTTTCATTTTCTAAGTCTTCGGTTTGCTTTCCCCCTCAACATTATCTATGCGATCGTAGCAAGTTATTTGTCATCGTAATCCCTAAGTATTTAATCGAGTTTAAAGGCTTTAGATTGATTGTGTAACCGAAAGATAGCAGGTTACTTTTAGTACTCATATGGAAGGCCTCACACTTTTCATTATTTAAACGCCGCTTTTTACACCTTACAGATATCGTGTGTAAGTCATTTTGTAATTCAGTTTGATCATCTGATGAGTTTATAAGACGTTAAAAGACAGCATCATCAGGAAAATATCTAAGAGAGTCACTCAGATTATCACCTAAATAGTTTACGTTGATCAGGAACAACAGGGGGCCTATTCCAGTTCCTTGGGAAACTCCAAATATCACTTCTGTTTTACTCGATGACTTTCCGTCAGTTATTAGGAACTGTGACCTTCCTGACAGGAAACCACAAATCCAGTCACACAACTGGGCTAATTCTCCATAGGCATGTAGATTAATTAGAAGACGCTTGTGAGGAACGGTGTCAAAGGCCTTCTGGAAATCTAAAAATGTGGAATCGATTTGACGTCTCCTGTCGATAACGCTCATTACTTTGTGAGAATTAAGAGCTAATTGTGTTTCACAAGAATGATATTTTCTGAATCAATGTTGGCTGTTTGTCAATAAATCGATAATTCTTCCGGGTTATATGGCCGTGGTCCATGGAATTCTTCTATTCCTAACGTTTCATCCAATACTACGTTGCACATCTTCAGAGGTATAGCTGGTCCTGCTGAGTGCTGCCGACTCTGAAGATGTCCAACGTAGTATTTGATGAAACATTAGGAATAGAAGAATTCAATGGACACGGCCACATAACCCGGAAGAATTATCAACAACAGTACCACCCGGTCGTGAAAGCCTTCATTGTATGATGTCAATTAATCGTTTTCTTCGAGGTGATTCATAATGTTCGAGCGAAGTATATGTTCCAAAACCCTACTGTAAATTGACATTAGTGATGTGAGTCTGTAATGCAAAATATTACTCCTGTTCCCTTTCTTGGGTATTGGTGTGCCTTTTTCATCTTTCCAGACCTTGGGTACGGACCTTTGTACGAGCGAGCCGTTGTATGTGATAAGTATAGAGCTATCAGCATACTCTGAAAGGAACCTACGTGTTTTTGTGTTACTCATAGTGGAAGTTGTTCGTGATTCTAATTCTGGAATATATACTTCGTCTTCTTTTGTGAAGGAATTTTGGAAAACCGCGTTTTGTAACTCTGTTTTAGTGGCTCTGTCATCAGTAAAATCGCCATTTTTATGTTACAGTGAAGGTATTGATTATGTCTTACCGCTGGTGTACTTTACATATGACCAGAATCTCCTTTGGTTTTCTGCCAGATTTGTAGACAGAGTTTCGTTGTGGTAACTATCAACAGCATCTTACATTGACGTTCTCGCTAAATTTCGAGCATCGGTAAAACATCATCAATCTTGGGGATTTTGCGTTCTTTTAAACTTGGCATGTTTTTTTCGTTGATTTTGCAACAATGTTCTGACCTGTTTTGTGTACCATGAGGTATCAGTACCATCTCATATTAATTCGTTTGGTTTGAAGGAGGGGAGACTGTCTCTTGAAGCTGTCAAGCGAATTTTTATCTGCTTTCTAAAAAGATGCATTTTGCGCCTATTTTTTGTGTGTTTGAATGTTATGGTACTCAGTCTAGCTACAACATTGCGGTCACTGATCCCTGTGTCATGACACTCCCTACTGAGGCAGGTTTATTATTTGCAAAAATGTGAAGTATGACTTCCCAACCATTTACACTTCGAGTGGGCTCCTGAAGAGGGTTGTTCGAAATAACTGCCTGTGCGCCGGCCGAAGTGGCCGTGCGGTTCAAGGCGCTGCAGTCAGGAACCGCAAGACCGCTACGGTCGCAGGTTCGAATCCTGCCTCGGGCATGGATGTTTGTGCTGTCCTTAGGTTAGTTAGGTTTAACTAGTTCTAAGTTCTAGGGGACTAATGACCTCAGCAGTTGAGTCCCATAGTGCTCAGAGCCATTTGAACCAATAACTGCCTGTGCGATTTCAGATGTTTCATGCCAGCCACCGACTTTAAAGATGTATTTTCGCAAACATATCTAGGGTAGAGTGAAGTCACCACCAGTTATAATTGTATGAGTGGAATGCCTATTTGAAATGACACTCAAATTTTCCCTGAACTGTTCAGCAACTACGAGTAAATCATCCGAGTCTGGGGTATTAATTTATTCCAGTTGTCAAGTATAACCTCTATCCATATTAACTCACAGGAACTATCTACTTCAGTTTCACTGCAAAGTAAACTGCTTCTGACAGCATTGAAAATTGCACCATCAACCTTATTGAACCTATCCATTCTGAACTTGGTTACGTCTTCTGTAATGGTTACTGCTGAACTTATGTCCAGCTTTAGCCAGCTCTCCGTACCTATAACGATTGAGAACTTTCTATTAGCACTTGGAGCTCTGATTATTTTCCAACACAGCTAAGGCAGTTAACAACTTCGTCATTGATTTTTCTATGTCCACCCCCTTTTGTCGTAACCACTTGAAGCTGAAGTACTGTCGCAACCACTTGAAGCTGAAGACACTCTACGCTAACAAACCGCCCAGTCCCTTTACCAAAGCCCTAGCTACATGTGTAGCCGCTTCCTGCTTGTAGTGGACTCCTGGCGTATTTAGTAGAACGCAGAAATTCACCATCCTGTGGCGCAAGTCGAGCAATCTCCAACCTACACGGTCGTAGGACAGTCTGACGCTCTGATTCAAACCCTCCATTAGGTTCTGCACCAAAGACCAGAGTCGGTTCTATCGACGATGCTACAGATGGTGAGCTCCGCCTTCATCTTGCAAGCAAGACTGGTAGTCTTTATTACTTCAGCTAATCAAGGTGTGGAGTCTGAAATACAGCAATGGGTGTACAAGTCAGAATGCAGCGCCATAGTTATGGAGATAGGGTGTGGAGTACATAGTACAGGGCATGGAATCAAGAGTACAGAGTCATGGTACAGCATCAGGCTACAGCATCAGGGTGCGGATTTAGCACGTAGATTCGGAATACGGAGTCGGAGAGCAGTATCAGAGTGCAGAGTCAGAGGGTGGGGGATAGAGTGTGGAGATAGAGTCTTTGAGTTGCAGTGCTGAATCAGAGTTGGAGTCAGAGGCTACAGCGCAGGTGAATCAGCAGCATATGGCATGATGCGACTACCGGTGACCCACTTGGAATGGCATTTCACTAAATAAAGATGTAATTGTACTTGTCCTGTTTCTGCTACATAGGTCAAGTGAGCCTGGAGCTGTTGTGGCGGAAGAGTGTTTAAGTATAACACAAGTGGACTTAAACTTAGGAAAAGTCAGATCCAAACTCTTTGTGCCACTTGTTTAAGCATGAAAGTTGTGTGAATTTTAAACTTAAAGGCAAGTGACTTCTTAGCACAATAACAACATCAGAGGAGTTGGGTAAATCCCAGGAGTTTGGAATTTCCTCTCCAGTGTAATTAGCACAGGATTCTAAAATTAGAACCTGCATGAAATCTGAACAACCATGTAGGCTGCGCTATGGTCAGCCTACATTTGAAAGTGGTGTCATAGTGTGGGGAAACCCTAGGATATCTCACAACTGTGCAGCCTGTGCTTAGATCGAACACTGCGTATTGTGATATCATAGAGCAGCGTCGAGGTCAGCCACCTTGGATTTTCAACCTATGATATAATTTTCCATCATAGGTCTCCCTGCAATTTCCAATTTGAATTAATGGACCAGATCTGCGATTGTGTATAATTACCACATATTGTTTTAGATATACATTATAATATTTACTTTTATCTGTTTGAAACGCCGACACTCTTCTGTCTCCAATAAACGAATAAGTGCACACCCATACAGTTACGTGGTAGCCATGTAGCAGCATTGGAGGCTTTGGGATTTCACCTAGGTAGTAGTAGTTTTCGTGTCCTCTCGTTACAATATGATTTTTCATTACATTGCATTGCTTGTTGATGTATTGCAAGCATAACACGAATGTAGCTGAGATATGCTGAACATGATAATACACTGTTCCACAGACGGGATACATGATACTAATTTACTGTTAGATAGTCTCAGTTTACACGTGCTACAAGAGAGAGCATCTAGACACGCGTCCACTGCTGTGGTTTTAGTGCACGCGAAGCGGCAGCCAGATGCATGAACTCTGCTGTGTTAAGAAGTGAATAAAGCAATGTATCGAACTTCCGAATGCTCGTCATCTTTTCGCAACCACTTATAGGATGCTGGCCTTGGAGCCCATAGAGCTGCTTATAAAGAGGCTCTTTCTGATACAGACTTTGTAGGCTTGCATTCGCTGAAGTAAATATAGGCCTTTGGTGGCACGACGTCATCTTCTCATGCCCATATTTAGATCAGGAAATGAGGGTCCAGGCCATGGGGAGCACGTTACAGCTCACAGTAAAGTGGCCAACATTTGTGTGCTGCGCTCGTTACAGTCTCGCGTTCAGAGTGGATGTCATTAGATGTGGCGGGGCTGCTTCATCGAATCTATGCTCACACCGCCGCAGAGCAGTATGTGCACATCATAAAACATACTACGACGCCAATTGTGAGGATGTGCTATCCCAGTAGTGTGATCCAGGTCCACTCACTGGTTCACATGAGTTGATTCGTGCAATGGTTCTCGCAACAGGCTGACGTCGACCTGATCGATTGGTGTGTTCGAGTTCCGGACTTGAATCCCACTGAAAATCTGGGAGCCAACACGAAGCGTCAAGCCGGCCGAAGTGGCCGTGCGGTTAAAGGCGCTGCAGTCTGGAACCGCAGGACCGCTACGGTCGCAGGTTCGAATCCTGCCTCGGGCATGGATGTTTGTGATGTCCTTAGGTTAGTTAGGTTTAACTAGTTCTAAGTTCTAGGGGACTAATGACCTCAGCAGTTGAGTCCCATAGTGCTCAGAGCCATTTGAACCATTTGAACGAAGCGTCACAAGAACTTAAACTGGCCGGTCCTAGTGCTAAGCAAACCTGACCACATGTGGCACCTAATGTGGGATACACGGTAGAGTCTCGCGGAGGATGAGATGTTTTTACATACGCTGAACGTCTCCATGTCTCTTTGGATGAACCATATAACTGATGCCAATGGTAGATGGACGCCATACTAGCCTCATCCTTGACGTGAAACTTCCCTCGTCTCACATAACTTCACTTATACTGCAACAAGTTTGTTACTTGGAAAGCAACATGACATTATTGTACTTTCAATTTCATTTGTTGCATTGGTACTGCTTAGCACATCATACATGTAAATTTCAATAAACTGCATACAAGTCAGTCTGAATCCAAATAAAAATTATATCCCAATATGACACAGTCAGAGAAAACTCTTAACCCTCGCAATGCAAAGGGCGGGGAGGGGGCGGGAAGCACTTATGCCCATATGGTAGTGTAGTCAGTTACTTTATAAATTAAAATTTATGAAAAATACTGTTTATAATTAACCGTTCTACCAGATTATGAATATGCTTTAAATTTTTCTGTTAAGTTTAACTCAAAAATTTAAGTTTGTGTAGCAAATCTCACTTTCCACAGTAAATGTTGTAGTCAATATTTCCAGGTTCAGGGCCATACTTACACATCAGTATCTCTTTGAAAAGTATGTTGAGAGTAACTAAATTTGCATTTTTAAACTTTTTTCTGGTGGTCATGAAGTCGGTAGTATCCGTTATTAAAAGTGCTTTGAAATTGCTAAGATTGTACTAAATGGTTTTTTCAAGATTTGGGCCATACTTACATACCAGTAGCTCTTTAAGTAAGCATTTTGTTAGTAGAATTCAATATTAGTTAACGAATTTTTTTTAAATTTGTTTTCAGGTGGATGTAAAAACCCCCCGTAATAACTTCCTTGGTATTGCTAAAGTTAATGTCGACCAATAATATGTGTAAGAACAGGTAGACTCTAATACAGTAATATACTCTTCCTTACCGCCTCTCCAACATTTTATGTGGTTGTTGTGCAAAAGAAGTGCAGTCAAGGCATAAGAAAGCTCTGTTTCTGGAGCCTAAGAATAGCATTCCATGCACTGTACCCATTTCTCTTTGTTATTCTTCAGAGAAACGATTACAGCAGAATATGCATTCAATGTATTCTTCTTCCGACTGCACGTCTAAAGCATTGTCCTCAACTAAACTCGTATGTGATTCCGTGATTCCGAAAGAATGTAAGGTTATATTTCCAATGCATGTGATTTTTACTTTTCCAAGAATAAGAATAAAACTTTCAGTTCTGTCTTCTATGATTTCGCTGTTTTCTCCTCTTTGGGTTTTTGTCAAACGATTCCTGTATGGAGTCGATTTTAGCTATATAAGGGATTCAGAACGTGATGAAATTACAAGAGCTAGTGCCTCTTGATGTGATTTTGGGAGGCGGCAATATACCATTTGGACTCACATTATTCCGTTGTTTGCATCATGTATTCGTATGTCCAGTCTCTTGCCTGTTGCGAAGTCATTGTTTCTTAGTATATCCCTGTTACAAGGGAAGAGTCCCATTTTCCAGATGCCGTTTATAGCACTTTCCACTGATACTGCTCTCAAATAGGTCACTCCAAATAATTTAGTAACCTAAAATCAGATTACTAGTTGGCCTGGGTTATTTTCCCACCTGTTTTCTATTTCTTGAGGATATTTCTTTTTAAACGGTACGATGAATTCCGCAGAAGAATTGCATTTTGTGGGGGAGTGGGCTGACAAATGATGTGGACACGGTTTTCACTTGCTTTGTCTGCCATAAGAATGAGATATAATGCCCATCAAGTATTAGCACCGTAGGATCATCACCAGATGGCTTCACAAAGTTCACAAAACTGCAAAACCAGTTAGTAAATTTTGCTTTAAGTCTGATTGAAGTAAAATCTTTCACTTATCAAAATAACAACATTATCTCACGCCCCCCCCCCAAAAAAAAAAAACCTTGGAAGGATTTTGTTTAACATTTTGTGAACTTTGTGGCACAGTTTTTGTTAACGTGTACTGCAATACTCTAATAGCCTACAAGGAACATGCACCAGTGTGAGAAGTCCCAGAAACGCCGTTGACGCCTTCCACTACTGGGACAGAAGAAACATTTTCTAGACGGCTGTACCGAACTCTGATCCAGCGAGTGACGACCAGACACTCTGACCGTGAGCCACTTGCACAGTGACGCTAACACACCCTTCTGACCGCACCTAGCGCGGCCAAACAAATCACTACATATTTCACTATCGCTGTCAACATCCTTTACTTCCATTATAATGTGTAATTGGTGTTGCATCCAAATTATGTGTGTAGTATGTCTCTCTGGGATGATAATATGCTGCCGCAGTAATCCGACATGTACCTTAACGGGGCGAAAGTATTGTCACAACTTGTGTCGTAGCTGTACACACCGAGAAATCCCGATGTGAGTCTTGGTCATTTTCCGTGCGAATAGTTTTATTTCGTCGACGGTACCAAGTATCGATCACCTTGGTTACCAGTAGGGTAGTGTGTGAGGTTTATTGTAAGTAAACCTTGGGTATCCAGGTGAATGAATAAATCAGATTGCTACCTCCCGCCGTAGGAACACTGAACTTGAGTTTTCAATAGCCTGGCCTTGTGTACAGCTGGGTAGAGGAAATCTTGTTTTTGCTGTGTAATGTCGCGTGTTGCCGGACGCTGGTAGGTGAGGTGGTGTGATATTGATTGAACGTGCGCATAAAACGAGTCGCGAAACTGCTTTCACTTTCAAATGTTGGCCTCGCGTCACACGCGTGGCTATCGGCCCTTTGTTCATAATGAGGGAGTTCGTATGGAGACATGATACAGAATCTGATTGCTATTAATTCATTAGAGTGGAAATCCGGTCAATTAAATAACTTTCTCTGTCACTGAATCCTTTGCAAATCATCCGATTCAAAATAAGGGACGAAATGTAACTGAAAATTAATGAATGTACTTAATTGCTCCGAAAAAATAAAATGGTTCGGAATCGGGATACTTCAAATGACTACATCAGGAGCATGATAAATAAACACATATCATAAGAAGTTCATTTTTGTTTAAATTCACTCCTACTGTGGGCTAAACTCTTTTCCGTTACCTGATTTCGTAGTGTTCAGCTTCAGAGTGGTTGTTGGGGAGCAGATAACCTTGTTGAAGGAGGACCGTGATAACATGAAGTGTAATGCAACAAAATGTTTTGCAGTATAAAAAACCGTTGATCAGACTTCGTGATGGGAAATTCAGATTGCAAGATTCCACTTCTAAAGAATGCAAATCTGTATACAGGGTGGTCCATTGATAGTGACTGGGCTAAAGATCTCATGAAACAAGCGTCAAACGAAAAAACTACAAAGAACAAAACTTGTCGAACTTTAAGGGGGAAACCAGATAGCGCTATGGTTGGCCCGCTAGATGGCGCTGCCATAGGTCAAACGGATATCAACTGCGTTTCTTTTTAAATAGGAACCCCCTTTTTTTATTACATATTCGTGCAGTACGTAAAGAATATAAGTGTTTTAATTGGACCACTCTGCTCCCATTGTGACAGATGGCGCTGTAATAGTCACAAACATATGGCTCACAATTTTAGACGAACAGTTGCTAACAGGTAGGTTTTTTAAATTAAAATACAGAACGTAGGTACGTTTGAACATTCTAATATGGTTGTTCCAATGTGATACATGTACCTTTGTGAACTTATCATTTCTGAGAACGCATGCTGTTACAGCGTGATTACCTGTAAAAACCACATTAATGCAATAAACGCTCAAAATGATGTCAGTCAGCCTCAATGCATTTGGCAGTACGCATAACGACATTCATCTCAACAGCG
This sequence comes from Schistocerca nitens, assembly GCF_023898315.1. Classification (NCBI taxonomy): domain Eukaryota; kingdom Metazoa; phylum Arthropoda; class Insecta; order Orthoptera; family Acrididae; genus Schistocerca; species Schistocerca nitens. The sequence goes on from NC_064618.1 coordinate 101,949,473, forward strand.
AGTAGTTCGCCTTCCGTAATGTTCGCACATGCATTGACAATGCGCTGACGCACGTTGTCAGGCGTTGTCGGTGGATCACGATGGCAAATAACCTTCAACTTTACCTACAGAAAGAAATCCGGGGACATCAGATCCGGTGAACGTGCGGGCCGTGGTATGGTGCTTCGACGACCAATCCACCTGTCACGAAATATGCTACTCAATACCGCTTCAACCGCACGTGTGCTATGTGCCGGACATCCATTATGTTGGAAGTACATCGCCATTCTGTCATGCAGTGAAACATCTTGTAGTAACATCGGTAGAAAATTACGTGGAAATCAGCATGCATTATACCATTTAGATTGCCATCGATAAAATGGGGGCCAATTATCCTTCCTCCCATAATGCCGCACCATACATTAACCCGCCAAGGTCGGTGATGTTCCAGTTGCCGCGGCCATCGTGGATCTTCCGTTGCCCAATATGCATATTATGCCGGTTTACGTTACCTCTGTTGGTGAATGACGCTTCGTCGCTAAACAGAACGCGTGCAAAGAATCTGTCATCGTCCCGTAACTTCTCTTGTGCCCATTGGCAGAACTGTACACGACGTTCAAAGGTGCCGCCATGCAATTCCTGATTCATAGAAATATGATACGGGTGCAATCGATGCTGATGTAGCATTCTCAACACCGACGTTTTTGAGATTCCCGATTCTCGTGCAATTTGTCTGCCACTGATGTGCGGATTAGCCGCGACAGCAGCTAAAACACTTACTTGGGCATCCTCTTTTGCTGTACGTGGTTTCCTTAAATAACGTAACCATCCGGTGAACGGCCCGGACAGTTGGATGATGTCGTCCAGGATACCGAGCAGCATACATAGCATTTTGATCACAAGAGCCACACATCAACAAGATATCGACCTTTTCCGCAATAATTTTGACACGGGTAATGTATCACGAAGCAAATACCGTCCGCACTAGCGGAATGTTACGTGATACTACGTACCAATTCGTTTGTGACTATTACAGCGCCATCTATCACAAAGAGAAAAAAGTGGTCCAACTAAAACATTCATATTTCTTTACGTACTACATGCATATGTAATAAAATAATGGGGGTTCCTATTTAAAAAAACGCAGTTGATATCCGTTTGACCTATGGCAGCGCCATCTAGCGGGCCAATCATAGCGCCGTCTGGTTTCTACATCTACATCTACATCTATACTCCGCGAGCCACCTTACGGTGTGTGGCGGAGGGTACTTATTGTACCACTATCTGATCCCCCCTTCCCTGTTCCATTCACGAATTGTGCGTGGGAAGAACGACTGCTTGTAAGTCTCCGTATTTGCTCTAATTTCTCGGATCTTTTCGTTGTGATCATTACGCGAGATATATGTGGGCGGTAGTAATATGTTGCCCATCTCTTCCCGGAATATGCTCTCTCGTAATTTCGATAATAAACCTCTCCGTATTGCGTAACGCCTTTCTTGAAGTGTCTGCCACTGGAGCTTGTTCAGCATCTCCGTAACGCTCTCGCGCTGACTAAATGTCCCCATGACGAATCGCGCTGCTTTTCGCTGGATCATGTCTATCTCTTCTATTAATCCAACCTGGTAAGGGTCCCATACTGATGAGCAATACTCAAGAATCGGACGAACAAGCGTTTTGTAAGCTACTTCTTTCGTCGATGAGTCACATTTTCTTAGAATTCTTCCTATGAATCTCAACCTGGCGCCTGCTTTTCCCACTATTTGTTTTATGTGATCATTCCACTTCAGATCGCTCCGGATAGTAACTCCTAAGTATTTTACGGTCGTTACCGCTTCCAATGATTTACCACCTATGGCATAATCGTACTGGAATGGATTTCTGCCCCTATGTATGCGCATTATATTACATTTATCTACATTTAGGGAAAGCTGCCAGCTGTCGCACCATTCATTAATCCTCTGCAGGTCTTCCTGGAGTACGTACGAGTCTTCTGATGTTGCTACTTTCTTGTAGACAACCGTGTCATCTGCAAATAGCCTCACGGAGCTACCGATGTTGTCAACTAAGTCATTTATGTATATTGTAAACAATAAAGGTCCTATCACGCTTCCTTGCGGTACTCCCGAAATTACCTCTACATCTGCAGATTTTGAACCGTTAAGAATGACATGTTGTGTTCTTTCTTCTAGGAAATCCTGAATCCAATCACAAACCTGGTCCGATATTCCGTAAGCACGTATTTTTTTCACTAAACGTAAGTGCGGAACCGTATCAAATGCCTTCCTGAAGTCCAGGAATACGGCATCAATCTGCTCGCCAGTGTCTACGGCACTGTGAATTTCTTGGGCAAATAGGGCGAGCTGGGTTTCACATGATCTCTGTTTGCGGAATCCATGTTGGTTATGATGAAGGAGATTTGTATTATCTAAGAACGTCATAATACGAGAACACAAAACATGTTCCATTATTCTACAACAGATTGACGTAAGTGAAATAGGCCTATAATTATTCGCATCTGATTTATGACCCTTCTTGAAAATGGGAACGACCTGTGCTTTCTTCCAGTCGCTAGGTACTTTACGTTCTTCCAGAGATCTACGATAAATTGCTGATAGAAAGGGGGCAAGTTCTTTAGCATAATCACTGTAGAATCTTAAGGGTATCTCGTCTGGTCCGGATGCTTTTCCGCTACTAAGTGATAGCAGTTGTTTTTCAATTCCGATATCGTTTATTTCAATATTTTCCATTTTGGCGTCCGTGCGACGGCTGAAGTCAGGGACCGTGTTACGATTTTCCGCAGTGAAACAGTTTCGGAACACTGAATTCAGTATTTCTGCCTTTCTTCGGTCGTCCTCTGTTTCGGTGCCATCGTGGTCAACGAGTGACTGAATAGGGGATTTAGATCCGCTTACCGATTTTACATATGACCAAAACTTTTTAGGGTTCTTGTTTAGATTGTTTGCCAATGTTTTATGTTCGAATTCGTTGAATGCTTCTCTCATTGCTCTCTTTACGCTCTTTTTCGCTTCGTTCAGCTTTTCCTTATCAGCTATGATTCGACTACTCTTAAACCTATGGTGAAGCTTTCTTTGTTTCCGTAGTACCTTTCGTACATGATTGTTATACCACGGTGGATCTTTCCCCTCGCTTTGGACCTTAGTCGGTACGAACTTATCTAAGGCGTACTGGACGATGTTTCTGAATTTTTTCCATTTTTGTTCCACATCCTCTTCCTCAGAAATGAACGTTTGATGGTGGTCACTCAGATATTCTGCGATTTGTGCCCTATCACTCTTGTTAAGCAAATAGATTTTCCTTCCTTTCTTGGCATTTCTTATTACACTTGTAGTCATTGATGCAACCACTGACTTATGATCACTGATACCCTCTTCTACATTCACGGAGTCGAAAAGTTCCGGTCTATTTGTTGCTATGAGGTCTAAAACGTTAGCTTCACGAGTTGGTTCTCTATCTGCTCGAAGTAATTCTCGGACAAGGCAGTCAGGATAATGTCACAAGAGTCTCTGTCCCTGGCTCCAGTTCTGATTGTGTGACTATCCCATTCTATACCTGGTAGATTGAAGTCTCCCCCTATTACAATAGTATGATCACGAAACTTCTTCACGACGTTCTGCAGGTTCTCTCTGAGGCGCTCAACTACTACGGTTGCTGATGCAGGTGGCCTATAGAAGCATCCGACTATCATATCTGACCCACCTTTGATACTTAACTTAACCCAGATTATTTCACATTCGCATTCGCTAATAACTTCACTGGATATTATTGAATTCTTTACTGCTATAAATACTCCTCCACCATTGGCGTTTATCCTATCCTTGCGGTATATATTCCATTCTGTGTCTAGGATTTCGTTACTGTTCACTTCCGGTTTTAACCAACTTTCCGTTCCTAATACTATATGCGCACTATTTCCTTCAATAAGAGATACTAATTCAGGAACCTTCAAGCGAGACGAGTTTCGTTCTTTGTAGTTTTTTCGTTTGATGCTTATTTCGTGAGATATTTGGCCCGGTCACGATCAGTGGACCACCCTGTATAATAACGCGCGGGTGGTGCGCTGTTCGATACGTCACCAAACATAGCGCTTCCCAGAGTAATTGGAACTGAAACAAAGAAACATTTTGGACATATAATTTGTAACAGGATCTCTATTTGACTACTATTAAATAAATACTTAAATACATCTGAATACTATTATTATTATTATTTCAGTGAGAAATATAAGTAACAAGAAAATGCGTCCTTATATGAAGGTGGGAGGAAAAAGAAAGAGGATACGTGCCCCAATTACTTTTTAAACTAATCAATGAAAGTTTAAATGACATAATTTGATATTTGGTTTAACATATAAAATTAATTTATTGCACTTTGCAAGTGATTTTGGATCTGTATTGCATTATACTTTGTTCATTTCCCTTACCCTTCGGCTATCTGTTTGCCGCATGTTCTAGAGGCACCAGTGGTGCACGTATCGTTGTGACTTATTTACTTTGCTTGGATCATTTATATGAATTTGTTTTTTAAAGATTTTGTAACGTCATGCTCCCTGGCACGAGGTTTTCTTTTTAAATGAATTAGGATGATTTGTATTCGACGGTTGGCATTCCATTAATTGATCTGAAAACGTATTGCTTGGCTCCCTCTAGTGGTAGACACTCATGATTTTCTTATTGGAATTTACATCACCATCGGTAGCAAATGCTAAGATCATTGTTATGTACATTTAAGTGCGTTCCTTTCAGAGAGTAATGTAGGTCTCTGTGCTGATGCAGGAAGCAGAGGCGCAGTGCTTCTTGTTCTACAGAAAGTGTGCTTCTTTGATGACTAATACTTGGTGTGTCATTATAAGAAACGAACATTCCAGTTTCCCTACAAACGGATATAATACAGTATGCTGAAACACTTTTGCACTTGTGAGATATTTGCTTTCGACAGCTCATGCTTACATTACTTCAGATTTCTTTTTATAACTCCACTATGAATTGCTTAGGTCACAAAGTAAGTATTTACCGCTTGCATAATTTTCTATAAAACCGCCTAGTGACACGCTAAGCTTAACTATCCCGTGAAAATATTGTACATGTTTGTATGTTAGGAACATGTTCCATAGATAATTAGAACGATTCTTTTATAGCTGTCGAACGAGCCACTTAAAAGATATGTATGCATCTTTACTCATGCCACTACAAGAAAACCATATTTATTTCATATGCTACCAGTTTTTAAACGGAAATTCGACTTTGGAACAGAAAGAATTGTCCACGAGCAATGATTTTAGCTTATATTTAAAACATGCAGTGGTACGCTCAGACATTTTATGGTATTGGACAATTGATCAAAAATTTTTGTTGCTACGTACTGAGCTACTTTCCGAGACACCGACAGCGTAAATAATTGGTAGCAAAGACACTTTTTCCCTCTCGTCTTATATCACTTTTCAAATTCTGATAGATAATTATGACGAATTTTACTAACGAGTATATCTGTTGTCATGGCTCAGTTAAAATTCCCAGCTCCCTGAAGACGCTCGGCGGTGAACACCTCATATTATTCTTAATATTCACTTTTGTGAACGCAGTAATTTCTAAGTGGTTAGTTACCGCCGGAAACTATTCCATAAGAAAGCACTGAGTAGAAATATGAAAAATATGATGTTGTTGTTGTTGTTGTGGGCTTCAGTCCTGAGACTGAATTGATGCAGCTCTCCATGCTAATCTATCCTGTGCAAGCTCCTTCATCTCCCAGTACCAGTATCTAAATTTGTGATCCCTTGATGCCTCAGGACATGTCCTACCAACCGATCCCTTCTTCTAGTCAAGTTGTGCCACAAAATTCTCCCCAGTCCTATTCAATACCTCCTCATTAGTTACGTCATCTACCCACCTAATCTTCAACATTCTTCTGTAGCACCACATTTCGAAAGCTTCTATTCTCTTCTTGTCCAAACTAGTTATCGTCCATGTTTCACTTCCATACATGGCTACACTCCATACAAATACTTTCAGAAACGACTTCCTGACACTGAAATCTATACTCGATGTTAGCAAATTTCTCTTCTTCAGAAACGATTTCCTTGCCATTGCCAGTCTACATTTCATATCCTCTCTACTTGGACCATCATCAGTTATTTTACTCCCTAAATAGCTAAACTCCTTTACTACTTTAAGTGTCTCATTTCCTAATCTAATTCCCTCAGCATCACCCGATTTAATTTGACTACATTCCATAATCCTCGTTTTGCTTTTGTTGATGTTCATCTAATATCCTCCTTTCAAGACACTGTCCATTCCGTTCAACTGCTCTTCCAAGTCCTTTGCTGTCTCTGACAGAATTACAATGTCATCGGCGAACCTCAAAGTTTTTATTTCTTCTCCCTGGATTTTAATACCTACTCCAAATTTTTCTTTAGTTTCCTTTACTGCTTGCTCAATATGCAGATTGAATAACATCGGGGAGAGGCTACAACCCTGTCTCACTCCCTTTCCAACCACTGCTTCCCTTTCATGTACCTCGACTCTTATAACTGCCATCTGGTTTCTGTACAAATTGTAAAATATGTTAGGACGATAATATTCGTTTCCTAGACTAGCAACTACACAAAGACCACACAGTTACCTGAACTTATTTTTTTTGAGAAGCTCACTTATATGCTGCTTCCGGTTCATGTTTTCATCAATATATACACACAAAAATTTGGAGTTTATCCTGTTTACTGACTATTCGTAAAATATTATAAGCAATCTCTTTTGTTGCTTTCGCTCTAATGGAATTTATTATAACAGTAGTACTGACTGCAAAACGTACCAATTGTGCCATTTGAATATTAAGTGGAAGAACATTCACATACATAAGGAACAGGAGTGGACCAAAAACTGAACGTTGTGGGACTTTCTTTGACATTTCTCCGAGTTGTTGTTGTTGATGTTGTTGTGTATTCCTTTTTGCCTGCTTCATTTACAGCGTTTTTATATTTTCTCCTTTCATCAATTAAATTCAGTATCTCTTCTGTTACTCAAGGATTTCTACTAGCCCTTGTCTTTTTACCTACTTGATTCTCTTCTGCCTTGACTATTTCATCTCTCAAAGCTACCCATTCGTCTTCTATTTTATTCCCTTCCCCTGTTCTTCCCGATCGTTCCCTAACGCTCTCTCTGAAACTCTCTTTCAGTTTATCCAGGTCCCACCTCCTTACATTCCTGTTTGCAGTTTCCTCAGTTTTAATCTACAATTGATAAGCAACAAATTGTGGTCAGAGTCCCTGGGAATGTCTTAAAAATTAAAATCTGGTTCCTAAATCTTGGTCTAACCATTACATAATCCATCTGAAACCGTTCAGTGTCTCTGGGTTTCTTCCACGTATACAACCTTCTCTCATGATTCTTAAACCAAGTGTTAACTATGATTGCCGGCCGGTGTGGCCGAGCGGTTCTAGGCGCTTCAGTCTGGAACTGCGCGACCACTACGGTCGCAGGTTCGAATCCTGCTTCGGGCGTGGATATGTGTGATGTCCTTAGGTTAGTTAGGTTTAAGTAGTTCTATGTTCTAGGGGACTGATGACCTCAGATGTTAAGTCCCATAGTGCTCAGAGCCATTTGTTAGCTATGATTAAATTATGCTCTGTGCAAAATTCTACCAGGAGGCTTCCTCTTCCACTGCTTTTCCCCATTTCATATTCACCTACTACTTTTCCTTCTCGTCCTTTTCCTACTGTTGAATTAAAGTCCCCAATGACTATTAAATTTTCGGCTCCCTTAATTATGTGAATAATTTCTTTTATCTCATTATACATTTCCTCAATCTCCTCCTCATCTGCGCAGCTAGTTGGTATATAAACATGTACTATTGTTGTGGATGTAAGCTTCGTGTCTGTCTTGGCTACAATAATGCGTTCACTACGCTTTTCATAGTAGCTTATCCGCGTTCTTATTTTTTTATTCATTATCAAACCTACTCCTGCATTATCCCTATTTGCTTTTGTATTTATAGCCCTGTACTGACCTGACCAGAGGTCCTGTTCCACCTGCCATCGAACTTCACTCTTTCCCACTACATCTAACATTAACCTGTCGATTTCCCTTTTTGAATTTTCTAACCTATCAGCCTGATTAAGGAATTTGACAGTCCACGCTCCGATATGCAGAAAGTCAGTTGTATTTCTCCTGATAACGACATCCTCCTGTGTTGTCCCAGCTCGGAGATCCAAATGGGGGACTATTTTACCCCAGTAATATTTTACCCAAGAGGATGCCATCATCATTTAACAATACAGTAGAGCTGCATTCACTAGGGGAAAATTACGCGTGTAGTTTCGCCTTGCTTTCAGCCGTTCGCAGCACTACCACAGCAAGGCCGTTTTGTTTGATGTTACAAGGCCAGATGAGTCAATCATTCAGACCGTTGCGCCTGTAACTACTGAAAAGGGAGCTGCCCCTCCTCAGGAATCACACTTTTGTCTGTCGTCTCAACAGATACGCTTCCATTGTCATTGAACCTACGGTACAACTATATGTATCTTTGAGGCACGCAAGCATCCCCTCCAACGGCAGGGTCCATGGTGTATGGGAGGGGGAGGGGAATTCTCCACAGCCACTAATTGTTTCTATCTTTCCAACATTGTCTGAAATGTCCAGCACTCTGTATCTTATGTGTGATTGAAACCAGTTGTATGTAAAGCCATTTATTCCAAAAAACGTAAGTTTTTCTGAGTGTGTAAAATGATTTTAACAACCAAATACCTTGGAAATATCATAAAAAACTGGGAGCATGATTTTCTTCTAAGAGATTACAGGGTGGTCCATTGCTCGTGACCGGGCCAAATATCTCACGAAATAAGCGTCAAACGAAAAACCTACAAAGAACGAAACTCGTCTGGCTTGAAGGGGGAAACCAGACGGCGCCATGATTGGCCCGCTAGATGGCGCTGCCATAGGTCAAACGGATATCAACTGCGTTTTTTTAAATAGGAACCCCCATTTTTATTACATATTCGTGTAGTTCCGGTACGTAAAGAAATATGAATGTTTTAGTTGGACCACTTCTTTCGGTTTGTGATAGATGGCGCTGTAATAGTCACTAACGTATAAGTACGTGGTATCACGTAACATTCCGGTAGTGCGGACGGTATTTGCTTCGTGATACATTACCCGTCTTAAAATGGACCATTTACCAATTGCGGAAAAGGTCGATATCGTGTTGATGTATGGCTATTGTGAACAAAATGCCCAACGGGCGTGTGCTATGTATGCTGATCGGTACCCTGGACGACATCGTCTAAGTGTCAGGAACGTTCGCCGTATAGTTACGTTATTTAAGGAAACAGGAAGTGTTCAGCCACATGTGAAAAGTCACCCATGACCTGCAACAAATGATGATGCCGAAGTAGGTGTTTTAGCTGCTGTCGCGGCTAATCCGCACATCAGTAGCAGACAAATTGCGTGAGTATCGAGAATCACGAAAACGTCGGAGTTGAGAGAGTGCTACATCAACATCGATTGCACCCGTACCATATTTCTATGCACCAGGCATTGCATGGCGACGACTCTGAACGTCATGTACAGTTCTGCCACTGGGCAGAAGAGAAATTACGGGACGATGACAGATTTTTTGCACGCGTTCTATTTAGCGATGAAGCGTCATTCACCAACAGTGGTAACGTAAACCGGCATAATATGCACTATTAGGCAACGAAAAATCCACGATGGCTGCGACAAGAGGAACATCAGCGACCTTGGCGGGTTAATGTATGGTGCGGCATTATGGGAAGAAGGATAATTGGCCCCCATTTTATCGATGGCAATCTAAATGGTATAATGTATGCTGATTTCCTACGTAATGTTCTACCGATGTTACTACAAGATGTTTCACTACATGATAGATTGGCGACGTACTTCCAACATGATGGATGTCCGGCACATAGCTCACGTGCGGTTGAAGCTGTACTGAATAGCGTATTTCATGACAGATGGATTGGTTGTCGAAGCACCATACAATGGCCCGCACGTTCATCGGATCAGACGTCCCCGGATTTCTTTCTGTGGGGAAAGTTGAAGGATATCTGCTATCGTGATCCACCGACAACGCCTGATAACATACGTCAGCGCATTGTCAATGCATGTGCGAACATTATGGAAGGCGAACTACTCGCTGTTGAGATGAATCTTGTTACACGTATTGCCAAATGCATTGAAATCGACGGACATAATTTTGAGCGTTTATTGCATTACTGTGGTTTTTACAGGTAATCACGCTGTAACAGCATGCGTTCTCAGAAATGATAAGTTCACAAAGATACATATATCACATTGGAACAACCGAAATCAAATGTTCAAACCTACGTACGTTATGTATTTTAATTTAGAAAAGCTACCTGTTACCAATTGTTCGCCTCAAATTGTGAGCCATATGTTTGTGACTATTACAGCGCCATCTATTACAAAGCGAAGAAAGTGGTCCAAGTAAAACATTCATATTCTTTACGTACTACACGAATATTTAATAAAAAAGTGGGTTCCTATTTAAAAAGAAACGCAGTTGATATCCGTTTGACCTATGGCAGCGCCATCTAGCGGGCCAACCACAGCGCCATCTGGTTTCCCCTTCAAGCTAAACGAGTTTCGTTCTTTGTAGTTTTTTGTTTGACGCTTATTTCGTGAGATATTTGGCCCGGACACGATCAATGGAACACCCTGTATATAGATTTACTATCACTGGTCATCCAGTTTACCTAGCAATAACGTTCTCCTCCTGGTCCGAAAATAATATCCACAACAACAAAGTGTTTGGGGTGGATGGTTTTCGCAACGCCGCGGGCCCTGCGTCCGACAGAGGCCGCCTCGCGGCGACTTGCAAAGTGTCTGCAGGAAGCCGGCGGGCTGCGGGCCCTCGGAAGCCGACCTGCCCTGCCCTGGCCTGGCCTGCCCTGCCTGAGGCGCGCGGCGACCTCTCCCGGAAGGCCGTGACGTCGAGCCGCCGCACGCCGCTGCGCTCACAGGGCGCCGGAGACCGCCCCTAGCAGGCAGGCAACCCGGCCGCCTGTGCTGCTGTCCAGCCAGCCACTGCCGTAGGCGTGATGCGCGCACTGCTCTCGCTTACACTGCTGCAGCACCTCACGGCGTAACATTCACAGTTATGTCCGATACATGTGGCGAAGCTGTAATAGGGAGCGTTCTTCGTTGCATGGGAAACGAATTTTACCATGTCATTGGAAGCCCTAGAATTCAATGTACAAATTAAAATGAAAATACTGCACAAAGCAAAATATTAAAGTACTGTGCTGCAAATGTTAGTCCTGTACTTAGCCACATTTGTAATTTTTCCTTTAAGAATAGTCAGTTTCCTGGACGATTTAAGTACTCAGTAGTAAAGCCGTTTTATAAAAAGGGAGAAAGTGATGGTATAGACAATTTTAGACCTATTTTTATGCCAACATTGTTTGCTAAAGTTATAGGAAAGGCTGTATATGTAAGGACAATTAATCTCTTATACCAAATGTACAGGTTGGCTTTAGAAGTCGTCTAACAACTGAAAATACTATATTCTTTTTTCTCTGTGAGGTACTGGATTAAACAAAAGGTTTCGAAAGTTTTTTATTTAACGAAGGCGTTTGATTGTGTTGATCACAAAATATTGCTCCAGAAGTTGGACTATTACGGAATACACGGAGCAGCTCACAATTGGTTCACCTCTTACCTTAACAAGAGACAGCAGAAGGTCATTATCCACAGTGTGGATAATGGCTGTGATGTGGTGTCTGAGTCGGGTACATCAAGTGGATTGTGCCTCAGGGATGAGTGTTGGTCCCTCCTGTTACTTATTTATATAAATGATACGTCCTGTTGTATTACAGGTAATTCTAAACTATTTCTGTTTGCTGATAACACTAGCTTTGTAGTAAAAGATGTTATGTACAGCATTGGCTCTGTTTCAAATAGTGCAGTTCATAAGTTCATGGCTTGTAGAAAATAAACTAAAGCTAAATCACAGTAAGACTCAGGTTTTACAGCTTCTAACACACAACTCAACAAAACCCGACGTTTTAATTTCACAGAATGGGCATATGATTAGTGAAACTGTGAACAGTTCAAATTTTTAGGTGCTCAGATTGATAGTAAATTGTCGTGGAAAGACCACGTTCAGGTTCTTGTTCAAAGACTTAATGCAGCCACTTTTACTATTGGAACAGTATCTGAAGTATGTGATCTTTCGACACGAAAATTTACTTAGTTTCATTCGCTTATGTCGTATGGTACTGTATTTTGGGGTAACTCTTCCCGTTCTAATAGAATATTTTTCTCTTAAGAACGTGCGGTTTGGGCAATAAGTGGTGTAAGTTCGCGAGCCTCTTGTCAACCCCTGTTGAATAGTCTGGGTATTTTGACATTGACCTCTCAATATATATATTCCTTACTGTCGCTTAATGTTAAAAGTATCAGCTTATTCCCAAGAATAGCAATTTTCACTCAGGTAATACTCGGCAGAAATTCAACTTGCATTTGGATCGGACTTCCTTAACTCTTGTGCAGAAAGGTGTGCAGTATACTGCTGCATCCGTTTTCAATAGGCCATCACAAGAATTCAAAATTCAAATGGAAAGTGAAGAGTTTCCTCATGGGTCACTCCTTCTATCCTGTTGAGGAGTTTCTCGAAAAATTAAGCTGATTCTTATGTTCTATTGTTGATTGCGTTTACTTAAACTTATGGCTTGACTTTTTTGGGTTAATAAACATTTTAATTTATCTGTTATTACTTTTATGTTGTAATTAATGTACCGACACGTTACACGACCTTAGAGAATTGCTCCTCAATTTGGTCCTACGAAATTAGTCGTGAAAATTAAAAAAGAAAAATTTAGTCACTCGAGCGAGACACTATGCTAAAACTGTGTAATTCCTCCTCTAGCGTCGGCCGTGGCCTCATTTCAGTAAGGAAGAGGGGCTAAAAGTTTGTTTAGGAGTGACGTATCCACCTGAAGTCACTCCAAGATCACTATATCGCACAGAGTTGCTAAATTGCAAAGGTGATAATACCTTCAGCCGCCGTTCCAAAATAGTGCCAGACATCTTCCGTGCGATTAAGATCGTGTGATTTAGCGAGCTAGTCGCAGGGAACCCCTTGAGCGCGAGGTCAGTCGTTAATAAGGCTCATTTGAAATTGTTGTGTTAACAGTTACTACAGGAAAAACGTGAACTGCGAATGATTAACATGTGCATCCGGAGGGCGACGAAAATGAGTGCCCCGGGATGTAGAGGACAAACTTCTGTGGCATGCATGTATTACACTTCACAAAATGGACATCGTCAACACTCTAGAAATGTTCAAAACAACTCAGTAACTCGGACTATGAACACCAAATGAAAAATGGCGAACACAGTGACCACAAATGTTCATACCATCAAGATCGAAGGCGAACTCCTTGGCAGTTTCAAACCGTACAGGACGTTCAGCTAGGTATTCACGATACAAGATTGCACATAGAATTAGGTTGGTGTAACGGAGTTATGAGAAATGGTGGGATGTGATGGCATGCATCCGATTGCGGAACAGTCTGTCGTGGAGCGTATCGTGAAACTATATATCCCGCGTAGCTGCAGATAGCGCGATAATATGTTTTATGGGCAAGGAACAAACATCTAGAGGCTGAATTTGTCCATTGGTTCCATGTGGTATGAACTGCAATGTCACACACTTTTCAGGAAGGATAATGTGTTCTAAAAGAGAAAGATTTTTATACGATGAACAGGAATGAAGCAAAAGCAAGTTATTTTGGCCAGGTATTGGCCAAAAGCAGTGCCCTAACGGTAGTTCCCTTACGCCCATATTCCCTACTGTTGCTTATTGTTGACATAAATATTCCCTACTGTTGCTTATTGTTGACATAAATATTCCCTACTGTTGCTTACTGTTGACATAAATATTCCCTACTACCGTTGCAAGATCACACACACGAGAAAGAATAGTTGGGGGCCAGAGAACAACTCCTCACAGCACCATACATAACTTTACAACCAATTTACTATGCATATTAACAGTGGGCATAACTGTATACGACCTCGGAATCATTATAATCTTTTCGCGCGCAGTCTGATGAGCATAACGTGGTAGGTCACTTTCATGCACATCCTGTAAACGGTATCGAGTATCCTCGAAACGCGCAAACACTGATTTTTGTAACAGATACGCCTTGTCCTCTAATATCCGTGTTTTGTCTTACGCACTACACGGTCGTAGTGCTATGCATTTATTCGAAATTTGTTCGTAATTTTTTTTTCAGTGTACTTTGGATGATCTTCCAGGTACGTATCAATTATTAGCAACCACTCCTTGGACAATGACTGTCTTTTACTACGTTTCTCTGGAGAGACGGGATTTGTGGGTCCCTGTCCAAGAAGGATGATGAACTACGACATTTGTTTCAACACCACTTTCGCTTGTTAAGCACGCTTAGTCATCATTGTACTCCTCGTGTACGTCGTCCACGCAGTCGAGAGTATATGACACAACACATTCCATTGAGTCATCTTACAGGAGCGTCAATATTTCGTCTGCAACTTCTTTCACACTCTGTGAAATTCCTTCTGTTCTTTTCTGATGAAATGTCAGCTTCAGCAACTACTGTTGTAGATGTAATGCAATGTTCACTTTTTGTTTATCTTTGCCATTGCTCTGCTTTGTACCAACACCACTACCACTGCAGTACTGTTGTGAGTTACTCGTTATCTAAGCAGTTCAACTGCACATCGTAGTCTGATGCTGTGCTCACCATTGGATACCTCTAGTCCCGCCTCCTGTTCCCTTTAATTGCCAATATTGTGGTTGCATGGTAGACAAAATGTGGCACGTCGAATGCCGTAAACGTCATTCGTCTTTTGCGACCTCGCACTTAAGGGTTTCTTGTGAGTGTTCGTCAAACTAAGAACGTGCATACTTGAAGACTGCTGCAGGTGGGAGGCAAGCCTGCTGTTTGCGCTGCTGTATCTGACCACGAACAGCATTTGTGAAATATCCCGAACGCGTTGCAAGAGTCATTCGAGGTCAGAGCAGTGTTCTGTGTGGTTGTGAGTGCATTACCTCGGAGCTAAGTGAAGTGGAACGTGGGATAATTGGTTGGTGCTCATATGATGGTTGATTCCGTGACCAGGGTAGCAGAAATGTTTGGTGTTTACAGAGGCACAGTATCCAAGAATAGCAGCACGTACAGGCGATGCGGAAAAAACGTCATCTGCTAAGTCACAACGAGCACGAGTGTGTGACCTGAGTGGCCATGGTAGGCCGTCATGAAAGAGGATTTTAGCAAAACTACGACAGTTGCAGAAGTCATTGCACAGCTGAATGTCCCATTCGCGATTTCTGTCAGTACCAAAGGAGTAAGAAGTGGACTCCATAATCAGGGAATTGAATGTCGAGCAGGAATTCCAAAACCGTACATCAGTGATGAACATGCCCACAGCAGGAGAACGACGTCATAAAACCTAGACAATGGGGCAGTGGGGAAAGTCCTTTGTCAGGATGAGCCTAATTTCACACTGCAACATCTGGCGGAGTTTATATTCCAAGAGTGAAACATATGGGGGTTCTATGATGATTTACGAAGACTTGTTGCTGTATTCCATGAGCCCGTGATTCCTCTGCAACCTTGCATTACCGAAAAGGACTATGTGACCATCCGATGGTATAATATTTATTCCCGAATTGTGGTGGTGTGTTCCAAGATGAGAGGGGCTCTGTTCACACAGTTCGTACCATCCAGCACTGGTTTTGTGACCGCGAGGATGAATTATCACATCTACTTTGGCTACCACAGTCACTAGATCTGAACATTACATCTACTTCTACATGGTTACTATGCAATTCACACTTAAGTCCCTTGTAGAGGGTTCATAGAACCATTTTCATACTACTTCTCTACCATTCCACTCTCGAATGGCGCGTGGGAAAAAGGAACATCTAAATCTTTCCGTTCGAGCTCTGATTTCTCTTATTTTATTATGATGATTATTTCTCCCTACGTAGGTGGGTGTCAACAAAATATTTTCGCATTCGGATGAGAAAGTTGCTGATTGAAATTTCGTAAACAGATCTCGCCGCAAAGGAAACCGTATTTGTATCGGTGACTGCCACCCCAACTCGCGTATCATTTCAGTGACACTCTCACCCCTATTGAGCGATAACACGAAACGGGATGCCCTGTAAAATTAATATTTATTCATTTTATAATGATAAAATTACTATTTTGTTCATTCCAGGGGTTAGTTTGTTTAACACTTTCGCTGCTGCTGACGCTTATAAGCGTCACAACAAGCCACGAGCCAGTGCGGCTGACGTTTATAAGCGTCCGCGATCACTATCGGGTTACTCAGTCTAGTTTCAGTGTCTAAGCTAGCATCATAGCGTGTAAACTTTTGTTTTGTGTGGTCAGTTATCGAACGTATATTGTTCGTAATGGCGGCTAATGAACATTAGAATGACGCCTGTGGGACGCCTATAGGTGTCAGACAGCAAACAGACTTCAAAACAGGACCACAATAAAGTTGAAGCTTATTTCAAGTAATGCATCTAAAGTGTCATCATTAAGTCGGTATAGAACATGATCCTACAGATCTTACAAGGCCTTGACATCATCCTGTAGCTCAGGTGTGCTTAGGAGCGTCGGTTACGAGCGGTACCTGCCCTTTCGGAGTGTTACAGACAGGCCCGCACTCACACGTTGCCGGGCCACACTGGAGAGTTGCGCGCCTGCACCGATGCCGCAGCGAAAGTATTAAAATATCGGTTTTGGCGACCGACTATGGAAACTTTTTCACCTCTGAAGTTTTCAAAGTGGGAGCAAGATTTATTTCCGGTTTAAAAGACCGTTGATTTTTTAAAACTATTATAACTTATATATGTTCTCTGTTTGTACTTCTTTGTTGCTATATTTTGCTGGTTTTTACGTTTTTTCTTCTAAACGTAAGCATTTATTAATGGTTCTTCTGAGATTGGAATAAATGATTCTTTCTTTATTTTTGTTGATTGTTGTTTTTCTTATTGAATATGATTATGATTTTTTTGTTTCGTGTTATTTTTTTAGTTTTTTCTGTTTGTGAAGGGGCTTTAGGTCTTTCTATTTTGGTTTCAATAATTCCACCTCATGGTAACGATTTTTTAATTCTTTTGTGTTTTTAATTTATGTTATTTACTTATAACTGTTTTTTATCCCTCTTTGTTTGTTAAATAATTATTGAGCCTTTGTTGTCTACGTTGGAGAGAATGGTGCGTGATCGCAATCTGTGGTGTGCATACTGTAAGACCTTCACTACACACACCATCAGATTATTTGACTTGTCGCTCTAACGAAGTAGGCGAGTGTCAGCAATGTGTCTCGTCGTCATATCGTGGCGTGTTTATCTCCTGCCGTTAGGTCAGACAATAGAAATGCCACTTGCGCGCTTAGAGTATCAGATTGACGGTGACCAACTTTAAACAGAACTTGATTAATTTTCAGACACATTTATTAAAATAATAACAAGCATAAAAATTACTTAACTTGGTTCTGTATGCTATTTACAATTGACAATCTGAAGTTCCTTTGGTATTGGTACGTTAATCTTATTCTCACATATATCTCTGATATTTGACAAAAGTGTCTATACATTTATCTTCATGGCTATGTACAGGAATATGGTAATCTTATTAGGCGCAGACTGAAACTTGACTATAGACTGGTACAGACAAATGTAGAACTCGAACAGACTGGTACAGACCGGTGCAGACAAATGCAAACTGACTAATCAGAGGTCTGTACACTCGTTATAGTACCTCGCGCGTTCATATATCACTGCGCGAGTGTGATCCGCAAGGTGAAAAGGTTCTACGTTAGCAGCAATCTGATTCGCTGCGTTACATATTAAGACGCGGATCGGCGGAAGCAGAATTTGGTCCGTCTCTATGGCAGCGCCATGTCGTAATGCGGAGACGGACGAGCGCTGCGCCTGCGCTGTTGTGCTTAGCGGGGCGCGCTCTAGTGGGAAAGTTGTGTATGCGTTGACTACGCGGAACTATGTACACAACACTGTCCACCTAAATCATCATTACAACTTGCCTCTATTTTGTAGGAAGGATTGTACAGGACTGAAAACCGTACAGCACCTGTATTTACCCATTCTGAGACGAATGGAAGCTGTTTTGAATGCTAAGGGTTTTCCTACACAATATTACGTAGGGTAATGTGTTCTGTTTTTGGTATTTCCTGATATTTGTCCACCCCCTGTATGTGCACCGTCGTGCGAACAGTGTGCTCTCATCTTGGAACACGAAAGTGAGCACAGTACACTCGGCATGATTATGTACAAGGCACATTAACACTTGGTCCCCAGCAACGTGAAATAAACAATGTGGTTCACGTCCACGGAACCTTGAATGACTGGAGACCAACTTCAACACATTGCAGGTTAAACGCCTTATTGGAGTTTAGGTGCACTCAGTGCCTTGCGTCATATCAAAAGTATCGAAATCAGAACTCGTTGCACCACGTTTTCCGCCTCCAGTCAATCAGCGTCCAGTTTCAAGCGTCGTTTCCTGCACTGAAACACAAACAGCCTCTCGTGCCGTTGTGAGCAATGGCCTTAGCAAGGTATCCGTAGCCAAATGTCCATAGCCTGTGAGAGGTAACAATATACATCGGTCGTGGGCTGTCCATCCAAGCTCTCTTGCCATCTGCAATGAGCCATGGCCCCAGAGAACGCTTTCGCGCAAACAGAGCACGAACTTCTGTTCGCACGAAAATCAGCCGGCTCTTCAACTCACGTGCATGCGCTGAACAGCAACTGAGTGTTGCATATATTGCTATGAATTAGCAAAAACAGTTCGAATATCCCAACCGTTCTGAAAATTTGTATAATAGTTTGCAGAGATAATAATTAACAATAATATAAATGTCAGATTTTAGCGGAAAGTAACTTTTGGTACAGAAAATATTACGTGACACACAAGAGCTCAGATGGAAAACCAGTCATAAATAAACAAGGCAAACCAGAAGGGTGGATGGAATATATAGAG
Source organism: Schistocerca nitens (assembly GCF_023898315.1). Lineage (NCBI taxonomy): Eukaryota > Metazoa > Arthropoda > Insecta > Orthoptera > Acrididae > Schistocerca > Schistocerca nitens. Next base: position 101,968,505 of record NC_064618.1, read on the forward strand.
GGTCTATACAAGAAAGATGTTGTTGGGGGCAATATTATGGAAATGGAAGATGATTTAGATGAAGATGAGAAGAGAGATATGATACTGCACGAAGAATTTGATAAATCACTGGAAGACTTAAGCCGAAACAAGGCCCCGGAAGTAGAAAACATTCCGTTAGAGCTACTGATAGCCTTGGGAGAGCCACCATGACATCACTTTTCCATCTGATGAGTAAGATATATGACACAGACGGAATACCTTTAGACCTCACGAAGGATCTAATAATCCCAATTCCAAAGAAATCAGGTGCTGACAGGTGTGAAAATTACAGAACTACCAGTTTAATAAGTCACGGTTCCAAAATACTAACACGATTCTTTTACAGAAGAATGGAGAAACTAGTAGAAGCCGCCCTTGGGGAAGACCAGTTTGGATTCCGTAGAAATGTTGGAACACGCGAGGTAATACTGATCCTACGATTTCTCATAGGAGCTAGATTAAGGAAAGGCAAACTTACGTTTATAGCATTTGTAAACTTAGAGAAAGCTTTTGAAAATGTTGACTGGAATAATCTCTTTCAAATTCTTAAGGTGGCAGGGGTAAAATACAGGGAGCGAATGGCTATTTACAATTTGCACACAAACCAGATGGCAGTTGTAAGAGTCGACCAGCACGAAAGGGAAGAAGCTGTTTAGAATGGAGTGAGACAGGGTTGTAGTGTATCTCCGATGTTATTCATTCTGTACATTTAGGAAAAAATAAAGGAAATAAAAGAAAAATTAGGAGTAGAAATTTCAGTCGAGGGAGAAGTAATAATCTTTGACGTTTTCCAATGACATTGTAATTCTGTCAGAGACAGGAAAGGGCTTGGAAGAGCTGTTAAACGAAGTTGACAGTGTCTTGTATAGAGGATACAAGATCAACAGCAACAAAAGGAAAACGAGGACAACGGAATGTAGTCAAATTAAATGAGGTGATGCTGAGGGAATTAGATTAGGAAATCAGAAATTGAAAGTAGTTGATGGGTTTTGATATTTGGGAAAGAAACTAAGTGATTGTGGTCGAAGTAGAGAGGATATAAAATACAGAATGACAATGAAAGGAAAAGCGTTTATAAAGAAGAGAAATGTGTTAACATCGAATACAGATTTAAATGTAAGGAGTTCCTTTTTCAAAGTATTTTTTTTTTTTGGAGTGTAGCCACATATGGACCTGAAACATGGACGATAAATTGATTAGGCAAAAAGAGAATAGAAGCTTTGTCGTGTCTTCACATAGATGAGAGGTTACTGGTCAGTCTTCGCTCCCGAGCGGTACAAAGCAGAAGGCAGGACAATTCACAGTGAAGGCATTTGATTGTTTTCTTCTGTGTGAGCCTACACTGATACAGGCATTTACTAGCAATGCAGATAGTGAGCCCGGGTAGGGAACTCTTTGTGGAGACTCTTGGACAAACAGGGTTTTGAAATAGTTGTTTATTCCAGACAGGACTAACTAATACACTGGAGGCTAGTTCTAGGGTTAGAAAAAGCACAAATATCACTGTTACAACAGAAGCCAGTACAGAAGTCCCAGGATTGGATGCTAACCACAGTAGCAAACACTAGCAGCATGTTAAGGAAACAACTTAGTTGCAAAACAAAGCATACTTAATGTGACACTGTTCACTGAAACACTCCAACTCAGAGAGCAGACTTACGCGGAGCTGGACCGAGGCTGGAGTCGACGGACGCGGATTCGGCGCCCAGGTCGTCTGACTGAGAACGCCGCCAAAAAGTGAAATCAAGGGGTTTTAAAGAGTCGCGTTTTTCCCTTAAAGCCACCCAGTCAATCCTGCAGGTCTCTTGCAGGCGCCTACGAATCACGGTTTAGTTACTGCTCCTACGGCGGGGATGTTAATGCAGTTCCACTAAGTCTGGTATCAACATTGTTCAGCTGAAAGCTAAACGTAACTGCTCTGCCAAATAAGGCTGGCAACATTACTGTTATACGTCATTTAGCCCCGCCTCTCAGGCTCCCCGGAGTAGTCAACAATTGGAGCACCTGTCCTTTCTCACAGTTTCAAGATAACAGTACAGTAGTAAGGAACAATCAATTTGTTACAGCTTTAGAAATTTGGTGCTACAGAAGAATACTGAAGATCAGATGGGCAGATGATATAACTAATGAGGAGGTACTGAATAGAACTGGAGAGAAGAGAACTTTGTGGTACAACTTCACTAAATGACGGGATTGGTTGGTGGGATACATTATGAGGCACCAAGGGATCAGCAATTTAGCAGTGAAGGAAAGGTTGGAGGGGGAGGGGGGGGGGACTAAGAGATGAATACAGTAAGCAGGTTGAGAAGTATGTAGGTTGCAGTAGATAGAGATGAAGAGGCTTGCACAGGATAGAGTAACATGGAGAGCTGCATCAAACCAGTCTTTGGACTGAAGACAACAACAAGACACAGAATTTACGGTTCTTCTTGAGAAATAACTTCGTGACACGTTAATAATTTTTGTGCAGAATTCAGTGAAGGGAACCAACTAAACACTTGTTCTTTAATATTTAAGTGAACGATATTTTGATGAAAACAATAAAAATTTGAGTAACAATTTCTGTTGCTGAGTGCTGCTCATAGTGATGTTGGACGATAATATTTTAATTTTTTTGTACCTGTGAATGAGGTAATCGAAGTGGCATAGATGTGAGGCACGAATCATTGAAATTGTGAATATCTAAATATGACTGAGCATGCCGATCCGAATGTGGCACCATGGTGTGAGAAACATACGCCAGGGGGGACAGTCCGCTTTGTTATTCTGCTAATAAGAGTTGAGATCTTCCGTGCAATTTGGTACTGTGAGAGGAACTTCACACATGAGTCGAAAAGAATTCATGGTCAGATCTACTGACCCGAGGTCACGCAGTACAGAGCTCCAGGCACTTTCCATAAATGTGAGTTGTCGTGATCTTTGGAGAACAGATTCTATAAGTTTGTAATCATTTGTGAATGAAGTCTACTGCTGCGCAGTCATAACTGTACATTTTCAAAACCCATATCCGCATAGTATTTGGGGGAGCCTTAGGGAATTAATTCTGAAGCAAGTGTGTAGCTGTAAAACGTGTAGCAGGAGCGGTGTTTATGCCTTACCCCTGCCTTAACCTTGAGGTATTGCGCCACCGTTGCAATACTGTTTATTATGTCCCAGGACAGACACTAAAAATTCGTCAAAGTTCTACCTTGGCAGTTGCCAGAAACTGAACCACCAGTGTCAATGAGAAAAATGCCAAGTTGGGGAGAAATGCTGAGTAATTTGCGTCAGACACGGCTGCACCAGGGGGAACTACTGAGGGCGGCCTTCTTAACAAATGTCTCATTGCTGAGCGCCAGCTGCCACCTTCACAGTTCCTAGTCTGAAGCCTTGTGAGAGTCGCAGCTATCCAGTGTGAGGGGAGGCCACAAATGTCGACCCTCGGCAGGCCTACAGATCCACGGGTCTGGATGGAAGGATGCTGCTGCTGCCACTGCACTGCCAATTTCTGAGGCAAAACTGGTCACCACCTGGCAGGCCTGCTGGAGGCTGGACGTACCTGACCTGGACGAGAAGGGAGACACCTCTGCTGCTGCTGGTACCGTTACTGTGGCAGACACCGATGCTGCTGGCTCCTTTCCCATAAACGAAAGCTCAGAGCCGACGTCTGTGAGCCACCCTTACTTCAGGTGGACCTGGCGCCTGAGGGCAAATCGCTAACGTCAGCCAGCGCACTTTGGATATCGATTCTCAGTGGCCGCAGGTCGACGGTAACCCTGTGACGTGACAGACGCCACCAGGCACTTTGTTGCTCTGGCGGTACTGCGAGTCGAGTGCACGCTAGCCTTCCATCGCTGACGAGGTACTGTTCCGCTGGCCTGGCTATGGTACTGTGGGCGCTCTGCAAAACAGTCCCGCACCACTGAATAGTGTGTTATTTTCAGTGACTTTTTTCTTGGCAGTCTGGCTTGTAGCTAGGTCCTCACTACCACATACTACCTGCCTCTTGTCTCACGACTGTAGGAGTCTGGGACCGGACTCGTATAATACATTCCATTATAGATGTTTACCGACAATGTTAAAACTGCTACAGTTGCTTTATTTAGCTTTCTCGGTTAGTTTATCGAATTGTAAGCAACAAAGTGTGAATGTTGTAAAAAGTGCAATGTGTGTCTGCTGGTGTGATAGCTCCAAGCTTTGTTCTGGGATTCAGTACTCAAAGGTAAGTGTAATAAAAAGTTAACTACACTTTGATACGCCTGATAAACCTGCTGGGCGTAACAGGTGATTAGGGTTGTGGAAAGGGCCAAATAAAGTTGGGGTCAGTTTCACCTTAAAATTGTAATTGATTGTAATTTAATAACACATCAAACTCCAAATCTTTCACCGCTGAAGGTCTCCAAACAAGAAATCTTAAAAATCAACAAGGTAAATTTCAAGCGACTGAAACACGCAATTACAGAAACAAATAAAATCACAGCTAGACTGAAAGCCTCAAGGCAACGGTGGATACACAAACATAAATAAGATGCAACACAAACGGCTGAAGGCCCACAATAAAATTTTCAAGATTTTAAAATGAATTACCATAACCCTTCAAAGGTCTAAGCTTCGAAGGTAATTTTAAGAATAAGGTTTCAAGGCTAAAGGCCGACAATTAGTTATCCAAAATTTAAAAAAGAATATAACCATAAACCTTAAGTTTTAAGTAGCTGAAACCGGACTAAAAGAAAAGACAACACAACGGCAATAACCTTTCAGTAAATATCCACTTGACGGAATTCAAACTTACATAAAACACAGTAAAAACAAGAATTTTCTTTTCTTCGTTGGCTATCATAGATTATAAACAGACAATTAAACACTGGTGAGAAAATAAAGACAACAGCAATCAGAAGCCTCCAGGTGTTCGGTCTGTCCTAGTTCACTTAGGTGAGACGGTTGCTGAGCCCAACTATACTTGATCCGTCCGTCGGAACCCAACCAAGGGACAGCGGCGGACCGACCGACAAACGACTTGATTGACAGCGACAGCGACAGCGACAACAGGTGAGGAAAGGACACTGCCTGAAATTATGTTAGTGGCCAGGTCAGATAACCGGAACACTAACGGCCACAAGGCAGAAAAATTCCGCTGGTGCCCTTGAATTGTAGTCAACCAATATACTGTAGTTAATTTCACCGCATGGCGGCTAAATTTCAGCAATACAAATACTCGGTGTTGCTCAAAGGAAAACCTCCCTAGCAGCGAACCACTGAGAGGGGATACGAGAGGGGATACACTGATATGTGTTGCTAGCGCTGGTCACGGTCAGGCAAAGCAACAACATAGTGACAGAAGTAACTTAAACTAACGTAGTGAGGTGGAAGTACCTGAAAAACAGGGTGTAAAATACGTGGTGGCGGTATCATGAGCCACGAACGGCTCACACTTAATCGATGTTTTTATTTAATTTTTTATTCAATATATTTAATAGTTTGTTGATCTTGCTTTTAGTTAAAAATGTTCATGTTGCGTATTTTACAATGCACATCAGCACGTGGGACAACATTAGTTGTATGTGTCGGAACGTTAGCAACATTAACCCTCCAGTGGGCACACTATTGTAAAAAGTACAACAGCAGTGCTTTGTATACCTTACCAGCGCTCTAACCGTGACCTATTGTGCCAGGCATGGTTTTACCTAAAATGTCGGTGCTGTAAATTGTTCAACGAGCGCCTGCTCATGTGACAACTTAAGATGCGCCTGCTGTAAAGCTAAATACCACGCCGTGTACCCTTGATAAATTGTTTATTAACTGATAAAAAGTGCTGTTCGTTCTGTATCAGGTCCGTATCAAAACCCTAAATTGGCTACTAGAGAGAGACTATCCTGTAAGTGTGTAGAGATCAGTAAAAACTGTTCTCATTTTCGTTCGTTCATTTCTGGAACTGCATGTTATGATAGACTTGGTAGCAAATGTGTGCACACAGAGTGACAATACAGAACAGATGTTTTTTGCACATACTTTCCTCCATTTGGTAGCAACAGCCAGACCTAGTCAATTTAACACAGAACAGCATAACACAGTTTGTAACACTTTTGTCCAGTATCGACTATTCCTGCATTATGAAATTTCTTTGTGTTCTTAAGATTAATGTGACATACGCGTCTCCAAGATCTTTCGTTAAGCATCTATGTAAATGTTTATTCGTATTTCCTGTCAATTTATCTGGCTCAAATTAATCTGTGCATGTAATTTGTAAATCTATGTCCTGTTTGAATCCTGTATGTTAATAAACCAGTAGGTCTGTATTTACGTAAAACCTGGAGGGAAGTCCCTCCGCAGCAACACCTGCATGGCGAGATTAAAAAAACTGGATTTTGCGTAGAGCCACATAGAGTCTTTTTGGTACAGTGAGTCGGTGGCTACCTCGCAAAATGTTCACATCCGGCATGCTGAATGAGGTTAGCAAAGCAGCATGATTGATTAATATAGCCTCAGATATGGTAGAGTGCTGTGTAATTAGTCATGGCCTTTGTTGGTTGGCTCTGAATCATAAAATGCCCGCAACAAGTACATAATTTACAGAGTTTTTAAACATAAAGAGCCATGAGTATGTTTGTCACCTCTACTTCCGTCACGGAAAATCGTAACCATCCCCTGAATCTAAGGTAGAAATGTAGAACTGTATTTACTCACATCGGTCGTTACTTAACATACACAATATACTTTTGCTAGTGATGCAGTATATTCAAGTTTCCGAATTACAAGAACTGCAAAGTATTTATTGCAGTAATAGTGTTCATTAATCTTTGTGGAGCAGCCAATTCCTTAGGTGTTCAATTAGTTTTGTTTCTGAAATAATTCACAAAAATTTTCATAAGTGAAGAGCTGAAGATTTCCGCAAGTGTAGATACAAGGATAAGAACTGATATTTTCACTAAAATGATATTCTTATTTCAAGCTGTAATCAGGATTCAATGTAAATGAATGGAATAGTGCTATTTATTAGTGGTTATTGGCTACTGCAGTTTAAGGGCTAAGTTAACGAACACTTCCTTCACAGGTTTTTTAAAGTGTTTATATCCACTTGTATTTAAGAGAATTTCCTCGTTGTGTTTTACCAGCTGTGTTCAGTTCTGATCTCAGTCAAATGGATTGAGCCAGTAGTACAGTCATAATTACAGTCAAGGTGCTTATGAAGTGCAGTAGGCATTTCAATAGCTTGTGTCTTATTTAATAATTAATTGGCCTTAACTGTTCAGGGGATAACAGATTCAGGGACCCCATGTTTCATGTATGTCCTACTTAATACACGGAAATAAGTTCAAATGGTTCAAATGGCTCTGAGCACTATGGGACTTAACATCTGAGGCCATCAGTCCCCTAGAACTTAGAACTACTTAAACCTAACTAACCTAAGGACATCACACAAAACTAAGTGCTACAAAAATGAAACATATAGCAATAAAATCAGTTAACATAATCAGATAACACGGTGACTTAAAGATCATTTCCATTTCAGTGTTTTGCTGTTTTTAGCTGCCTTGCACTGAATACAGGAAGTATAGGTTAGTGAGAAACAATTTGTTGCTCGAACATTTCAAGATTTCACATGCATTGCTCAACGGAAACTTCTGTTCAAATGGTTCAAATGACTCTGAGCACTATGGGACTTAACATCTGTGGTCATCAGTCCCCTAGAACTTAGAACTACTTAAACCTAACTAACGTAAGGACATCACACACATCCATGCCCGAGGCAGGATTCGAACCTGCGACCGTAGCAGTCGCGCGGTTCCGGACTGAGCGCCTAGAACCGCTAGACCACCGAAACTTCTGTTCCAATAGTTGCTAGATTCTGCTACTGTTTCATGTACTATTTGGAAAACTGATTTTAATACGAAGTGTAGTCATATACAGTAGTTAATGTTCTTGATGAACGGTATTAGTACTTGGTATTACTTTGGCTAATGAGACGTGGGACTGTTCTTCCCTTTACTTAATTTACACTGCCACAACCATGGTTCGATTCCCGCTAGTTATTGAAGATAATCTTTTCGGTAACGGAATATATTCCGGTAGCTTTTCCATTAATATATAATCAGGGTTAAAATTAAATTCCTTCCATAGAAATAACATTATCGGCTGCCTGCTCCTGTACTAGTAACGGGGAGTGTTATCTTCATGCTAACAGGAGTAGTAGTAACAGACAGAGTCATAAGTTCAACTTATAGGCGTATGTGTACCCTGTCGATATGTACAGTGCAGCAATTTCTTTTTACAGCTTTTAGTAGCTGTAGAACGTTGTAGGCCACCTCAGGGCAGGCTGTGTGACTGAAGAACTCACAGAAGTGAGAACTTTTTATGTTAGTAGGAATCCAGAACCATTACTGCACCGCCGCGCATGCACATCCAGTCGCAACAAGAAAATGGAAATGGAGCTCATACTGGAATTTATCGGCAGCCGTACTTTCCACACACCAGAACTACCTCAGCCGTAGCGTAGTTTCCGGAGTATAACCGTCAATGAAACTTAATGACAGGGATATGTATTTACTGATAACGGTAATTCCTGTCAGCTTTGAAACTGTTTGTCATTGACAAGGCACGGCAATTGCCTCCTGTCCCCGTCGGTCGCATTACGACCTGCGTTGTTGCAGCATATTACACAGCCTGTGGGTGACACACCGTCCCATGGAGACACGTTCGACAACCCGCATTGATACTCTAATAAATCGGCGGTCTTTATTAACTGCGTAGTAATGCGCGGTCATGTACAAACCGATAGCTCATTCAAGCCGCTGAGTGGCTGTTAACACCGTCTCACTGCCACGAGTTACACTATCTGCTCCAAAGTATCCGACATGTTTATGTTCATCAAGAACATTAACTATTGTATATGATTTCACTTCGTATTAAAATCAATTTTTCAGATAGTACATGAGACTGTAGCGCAATCTAGCATGTATTGGAAGAGAAGTTTCCTTTGAGCAATGCATGAGAAACCTTAAAATGTTCTAGCAACAAACTGTATCTCACTAACCTATACTTTCTGTATTCAGTGCAAGACAGCTAAAAACAGCAAAACACTGAAATGGAAATGATCTTTAAGTCACTATGTTATCTGATTATGTTAACTGATTTGATTGCTATATGTTTCCTTTGGTAGCACTTATTTCTGTGTATGAAGTAGGGTATATATGAAACATAGGGTCCCTGAACCTGTTATCCCCTGAACAGTTAAGGGCAATTAATTATTAAATAAGACACAAGCTATCGAAATGCCTACTGCACTTCATAAGCACTTTGACTGTAATTATGACTGTACTACTGGCTCAACCCAGAAACTATTCTACCATTTGACTGAGATCAGAACTGAACACCGCTGGTAAGACACAGCGAGCAAACTCTCTTAAATACAAGTGAATATAAACACTTTAAAAAACCTGTGAAGGAAGTGTTTGTTAACTTAGTCCTTAAACTACAGTAGCCAATAACCACTAATAAATAGCACTGTTCCATACATTTACTTTTAATCCTGATTACAGCTTGAAGTACGAATATCATTTTAGTGAAATTATCAGTTCTTATCCTTGTACAATGGAAATCTTCAGCTCTTCACTTATAAAATTTTTTGCGAATTATTTCAGAAACAAAACTAATTGAACACCTATGGAAGTGGCTACTCCACAAAGCTTAATGAGCACTATTACTTCAATAAATACTTTGCAGTTCTTGTAATACGTAAACTTGTATATACTGCATCACTAGGAAAAGTATCTTGTGTATGTAAATTAATATAGGATTCATTCAGGGTTCTAGAAACGAAGTTGAACTTCAAGCAATTATTTTTTGGAAATAAAGGGAAAAAAACTCATCCATGTGAGTAAATACAGTTCTAAATTTCTACCTGAGATCCAGGCGATAGTGACGACTTTCTGTGACGACTTTCTGTGACGACTTTCTGTGACGACTTTCTGTGACGACTTTCTGTGACGAAACTAAAGGTGACAAAGATGCTCATCGCTCCTTATATTTAAAACCTCTGGAAATTATGTACTTGTTGCCGGCCTTTTGTGATTCAGAGCCAACCAACAAAGGCCATTACTAATTACACATTACTCTACCATATCTGAGGCGATATTAATCAACCCTGCTGCTTTGCTAATCTCATTCAGCACACCGGGTGTGAAGATTTTGCGAGGTAGCCACCGACTGACTGTACCACAAAGACTCTACGCGGTTCCAACGCCACATCCGGTTTTTCTATTCTCGACATGCAGGTGTCGTAGCGGAGGAACTTCCCTCCAGGTTTTACGTAAATACAAACCTACGTGCCGAATGCATGAACTGTCGGAAGAAGCAGACCCGCCAATATAACAGGAGGTGGTGAGTATTCTGTTGTCAGTGGAGAGGCAATGACAGCAGATTATGTCGTTTAGGAGAATTCAGTGACTTGGAACGAGGACTGGTCGTTGAATGTCACCTGCGTAACAAATCCATCAGCGAGATTCCAACCCTTCAATAGTTGCTGACGTCGACTGCTGATGACGTGACTGTGAAGTGGAAACGCGAAGGGACAACCACAGATAAAGCAAGACCAGGCAGACATAATGTATTGAGCGATAAGAACCATCGAGCTTTGCGGAAGGTGCTTGTAAAAATCGCATGAAATCAACGGAAGGAATCACTCGAGAGTTACTATCTGCTACCAGCAGTTCACATAGCACAATGACTGTGGATCGTGAGTTCAAAAGAGTGGGATAAAATTTGCGAGCACTTCTTCGCAAGCCACATATTTCTGTCTTCCTTGATGCAATAATTTACCAACAGCGGTATGTATTGTAGAAATTTGTTTTATGAACCTCTTACGTGCTACCAGTTTCGGCATTACATTGATGACAACTTCAGGACCCACACGTCATAGTTGTAGAAACGCTGTACACGGAAGGAGCCATATAACGGGATCCGTGAATCAAATCGTTATGCAACAGGTTTTTGTGGCTCAGTCTGCGTCGCCTGGCCACCAAGAGCTGTTGCATAACGATTTGGTTCACGGATCCAGTTATATGGCTCCTTCCGTGTATAACGTTTTTACGACTATGACGTGTGGAGCCTGAAGATGGCATCAATGTAATGCCAAAACTGGTAGCACATAAGAAGTTCATAAAATAAATTTCTACAATACATACGGCTGTTGGTAAATTATTGCATCAAGAAATATATGCCAGCCGTGGTTCCACGGTCCATAATGGATCAACGAAGACATATTTCTGTGGTCACAGACCTTTTGGGCTCTATTGATTGGGCTACTATGCCATCGGCGTATTCTACTATTCCGTTAACATTATTAATTTAACCGTGCCGGTGAGGGTAATCAAAAAGAAGAGACTTTTGTAAACGTTACACTAAAACTAGTTACGTTAACAATTTGACATTTACAAGCAGTGAGCCAAAATGCCTGGCTAATACGACGAAGTAATTGTTTATTTTCTGCTGTTACACTTCAAATGAATTAGGTAAAATTTTCCACAAACGAGAATTTTCCAATTTGTAATTACCAAAATTTTGAAGTTTTTTCTCTTGGGCATTAGAAATATAAATTCTGTGTATCATTAAAGTATCCATTAAAGTATCATAGCTTACTTGTCATTAACTACGAGAAGAGTCTATGCTTCTCAATATACACAGACAGACTGCAGTTGTGTATGTAAGTTGCCTTTGCGTGAGTGTGTGCTTGTGTGAACGTGTGTGTGTCTATTTTTGACGAAGACCTTAATGGACGAAAGCTTTAATTGTAAGAGTCTTTTTGTTTTGCCTATCTGCGACTCAGCATCTCCGCTATATGGTGAGTAGCAACTTTCCTCCTCATAATATTATTATACTGCATGACTAATATTGATATTAATATCAGTGGTAGTAATACTACTGATTATAAATTTGTACACACTTTAATTTAAAAAAGGTTTTGTCAAGTTGTTCCTTTTTCCTTCAGAATGTTGATTATACGAATGTGTCGTTCTGTCTCTGAAACTGATATACTGTTGAATAAATGTTTAGGAGTGAAACAGTTAGACGATTCATCTGTAAGTTCTGCTCCACTGCTTTAGTGAAAGACCTTTTTTTATATATGCTACAAAGTGCTGCAATAAAGCTTTGTTTCACTGCAACAAATTTTGACTATTTCTTCGTCATTTAACAGACTTCAAAGCTCAATGTATTACGTAACACTTGTCCATGATTCCAAAGTTTGAATTTATGTTTGACATATATTGTAGCAATGGACATCTGGGATGGTCAACTTTGAGCCTTAGCTGTTAGAAGACGAAAAGAAACAGCAGAAATTACTTATGGCAAATTAAAGTTTCATGACAGCTTTCTGCTCATGTATGCAAAATTGCATTCACCTATGTTGTTCATTGCTGGTTGCATTCACATATGTTGTTCATTGCTGTAATTTCGAAAGGAATTTGCTGTGTGCTTTCCACAAATCAGTTCGCAATCGAACGCACAGTCTGCGTTTTAAACAACTTTGGAAATTAATTTGGAAGAGATGCACAAGATAAAGTTTTCTCCTCCTGTTCATTTTACATCTGTCATTCCTAGCGTTTGATGACAGGTTACTTGTAGCTTTACGGTAGCAATCACAATATCATTATGTTTCTGCTGTTTTGGTAGCGACATATTTTCAATCTTAATACGACTTCTTCAGTAAATACTGCCAGTTATTGGATTATTTTAATAGTACTGATATTCATAGACCCAAACATAGCCGGGAAACGTATTCTAGAATTTCCCCGCCCTGGATTATACACGAGGAAACTCCTTTCGACGCCTGATAGACGTGCAATAATTACTTATATCGTCTAAGTTCTATATAGTGTTCATGTCTTTCGTGATTTAATGTGTGAGAGGTCCATATGCAACTGGAAGCAAGGTGTCCTGTTAGATAGCTGACGTACTTTTCGTTGTGACTGGGGAAGAGTTATTGCTAGTGTGACACAGTGACCAATATTGAGACTGCTTCTGTTCTTTTCATTCTGTGTGAAAAATTCAAAACTTATTCAGGTATCCAGAGTGAGTTTGGAAGGTAGGAGACGAGATACTGGCAGAAGTGAAGCTGTAGGACGAAGCATGAGTCGTACTTGATTAGCTCAGGTGGCTCGTGATGACTGGGTGTTGTGTGCTGTCCTTAGGTTAGTTAGGTTTAATTAGTTTTAAAAACCGACACGACCTACTTTCCATCGGCTAAGTGGCATGCCATCACATGGATAAGTGGCATGGCTGTCAACTACATCTTCCGGGACGACATCGTCGATCCGGCGGACTTTTGGACACGCCTCCAAGTACATCACCACACCCTTCGCCGGCATCGACACTATCGGGCCACTTTCGCGAACTATTTACAGAGTATTTTCACCAACCCGCCTCAAAGCTGGAATCTCAACGAACCGTGCCAGCCTAGACTGGACGATCCCACGTTCCCCTTCAATGGTCAATGATAGAATGCATTTTGTTCTGATGGCGCGCCAAAGTGGAGCATGGCGCGGAAAGCATTCCTATTTTATTTCACTTCTCTTTTCTCCTCCTCTTCTAAGTCTTTTTTCTCCTTACACATGTTTATCCTTTTCACACATAGCTCTCTATCTGCAGCCTATTTGTTTTCTTTCACCTGTGCTCCAAAAAAAAAAAATGCTGCTGACTAAGGCCGTTGCGGAAATATAGCTACCTTTTATGTTTTAGGTTTCCAAAGGATATTGTGTTATTTTATGAAGAACGTCGTCTTTTTTTTTCATACACAAGATATTTTTATTTGTTTTCTTAAAAAGAAGATGATAGAGCACTTGCCCTCCCCGCGAAAGGCGATAATTTAAAAAAGGTGGTAGAGCACTTGCCCCCGAAAGGCAAAGTTCCCGAGTTAGAATCTCGGTCTGGTACACATTTTTAATCTGCAGGAAGTTTTATTCAGATATGTTTTCTGAGTACTTTCGTATAAATGACTTAACGTAGCAGCAGCTCGTTAAAAAACAGCTGCATTTCGTTTGATTTCATACCCCATTAATTTTTACATCTCATTCGCGTCTTGCATTTCCAGAACAGTTGCAGTCTACAATTCATTATCGTTTATCAATGCTTTGTTAAGTAATTTTTCACGCTTTAGGCATAATATGATACAGACTTTTTCTGAAGCACTACTGTCATTATACTATGTGGTTCTGAAAACAAGGAATCGATCCTTTTCTCTTTGCCTGGCTTTTTTAACATTACAGTACTATTTTTCAAAAAATGAATTGAAATGTATGCTGATTGTGATTAGGCTTTGCGAAATGTTGATTGTGGAGGGGGAGCAGACTGCATATGTAAATTTGTGTATTTACTTTTTGTAGTTCTCACTTTTTTGTGTTTCTATAGTGAGTGTTCCATCATCTTGTTTTGGGTATTCTGGGCTAGGAATTTTGAATTTTGCATGTATCTCGAGTGTGCCTTGGTGTATTGAGTGCCTTGGTCTCTTGATAATTCCTTCCAAGCTGAGAACAGGATTCCATTGTTGTGTATTCATTCATCACTTCTTTTCCTTCCACTATGGTTTTTTGTTAATGGTAACTTTCTTCTATTGTAAGTTTCTGTGAAGGGCTATTTCAGCATCTAAGTGTTCTTAAGTCCGAGTTGGTCTGTCTTTCTTATCCATGAGATCATCTGGAAATTTGGGATACTATTGTTACTCTTAAGTTCCCTTTTGTGTAACTGATGTTGAAACTTCTACTTGTTTGTCCAATACAAATTTGGTTGCAACCTTGACATATGAGTTGATAGATCCCAGATGTGTTGTGATTGTGTTAAGATCAATTGCCCTCAGTTCCTTTGTATGGTTTTGTCTGTTCTGTAGGCAATTTTCAGTCCTTGTTTTTTGAAAAACAAGCTGTGAGCTGTTTTGTTGTTGTAGGTAAGTGTGTGCCATTTGTTTGTTTGTTGTTTTGGGTGCTGCTTTTTCAGACGTGTTGTGTTCTTTGTGTTTCAGTTCTGTGTGCCTGTGGTCATGTATTGGTGTTGATATGTTTGCTGCTGTGTGCTGGACGCATTTTTCATTTTTGTTTTAATTTTTTGCCTTAGTTTTTCTATCATCCTTGTTTGTCTATTTCCAAAAGCCGACTCTTTGTTATCTGAAGCTTATTTTTGTATTGCTCTTATTAAGGGGATTTTTACCAATCTTTGTAGTATGTGTCGGAACCCAGCTTCCTTATGGGTAATGGGATGGTCTGATTGTTCATGTATGGTTATAATTAAACTTCCGTTACTTGAGACAGTCTATAAAACTATTTGCCATACGGGTAGCCAACTTTATGGGAATGATATTTAGTCTGAGCGATGCAGGATATCCGTCAGTGCCATGGCTTGACGTTAGGCTCCAGTACTGTTACGACGACGTAGGGCTGAAATACAAGCAACAGTTAGCTTCGCAGTTGCAGTCAGTCAACGTGATCCTGGACAAGATGAGCAGGGATTTGCTGGTAAGGCTGATTTGCAAAACAATAGCAGTACTGCTACTGGCCTTCGTGAGTATCGAGGCATTAAAGGAATACGGAGAGGTACTCTTTCCGCACCGGGATTGAAGAACATGATTCGTAATTTCGAATTAACTGCCGACTTGTCAATTTCTCCTGGAAGAGACCGACGGCCAATTGCGCCACAAATTGTTGAAAAAGTTACTGTTGCCATGGCTGAGAATGCTGGACGCAATGTGCTACATTCAAGCAGTACGCAAGCTGTCAGGACAGCTGAACATTCCACAGTCCACCCTTTGAAAAGAGGTACGAGCATTGGCGAAATGGTATCTCTACAGCGGTTCCAGGCAGCCGTGGATGCAGATTTGCAGATGGTCAACACGTTGAGCAACATGTCTAATCTGGAACATAGTCGTGGTAAACAACTACCAAAAGTTATCCTCTCATGCGAAAATTAAAATGTTTTTCTTATAATCGTTTATTCGTTATTTCTGTCCCGTATGTCCGTAAAAAATGTTTCCGGTAAGTTTCATTGCCCCATGATCACTCGTTTTTCATGGGGACCCTCTCAAGTAGCGAAATTTGAATTATAACTGTCGAACAGAAGTACCGTTGTCCCCTGCTGATGCAAGCATTATGCCCAAGTCGAACAGTGCTCCGACAACAGTAATAATAGTTATCAGTAAATGGTCTGTCCCTTGCCTTAGGGCAGCGCGGGGTAGCGGCTCGACCTGAGGTGCGAGCATACGAAAATCTCGTGCGTGGTTTCTGAAGGCCAGCTATAGAATTGCGTGTTACATAAAGCGACATCGGTAGGCACAGCTGCATCACACTGTATGTTAATGGCTGTAAAAAAATATTAGGCTTAATTTATTAAACGACCTTCATATTTCCACTCTTTCCTTGTGTTAGTGAGAACTATTATACGACTGAAAAAAACAAACTTCGGTTTGCAAAGAACAAAGATCATGCATTATTTCCTGAGTTCTGTTTCACTTTTCGTATATGTATAAAATGGAACAGTTAGAGACAGGCCACATGCAAGAGACAAACGAAAGCCGTTTAGCATGACAGGTTTCGATAAGACAATAAGTGCGAAAGGCTCAAGGCCTTGACAACATGTGCGTGGAACAGACAAAAAATTTCCGATCTGTCACCAGAAGATCATTACTCACTGACGCGTAACAGCAATACTCACTGCACGGCAAAATACTGAGATCTGGAGAAAGTCCAGAGTCACATCCATTTTAAAATCTGCCAAAGAAACAGATGACACTAACAGCTAAGGGACAATTTCAATATTATGCAGCCTTTGAAGAATTGTCGAAGAGATGATGCTCAACAGACTCGTAGAAATACTGGAATCTATTTGGGTCCCACAATAAGCGGCTTCGGAACAGACAAATTTTGCACAACACAGATACTCAAACAAACGCAACACATCGAGGATGGATAGTAGCAAAGATGAATTACCGGGGATGTGTTTGTAGATTCATCAGCTCCTTGCGTCCCAGCTGACGGCACACTGCTATTACGGAAAATGTACGCTCTAAGATTGTGGAGTGAAACCGGTGACTGAAAATCTCCTACAAAACAAAAGATCATTTGTCTGTTTTCAACGGCAGGAAAGCCGCTGGAGAACACAGGTGAATAGCTTACCACAGGGTAGCCTGTTGGCTCCATTGATTTTCAATATCCTTAGCAACAGCCAGCTAGTTTCAGAAGGCACTCAAAGCTTTATATACACAGATGACTGCACAATAAAACCCGAAGCAACTTTGGGTTCATAGAAAATAAACTATGAGAAGCCGTTGATGAACTGGCTGTCTGCTATAAGAAAAATCAACAAGCGTAACCTCTCGAAGCCCAAAAGCTTTGTTTTCCACGTGAATAGTAGACAGGCGTCAAAGATGTTAGTGTGTTTTGGATGGAATAATGCTAGAACGTTGCACAAGCACAAAATTCAAGGTTGCCACTT
Organism: Schistocerca nitens; assembly: GCF_023898315.1. Classification (NCBI taxonomy): domain Eukaryota; kingdom Metazoa; phylum Arthropoda; class Insecta; order Orthoptera; family Acrididae; genus Schistocerca; species Schistocerca nitens. The sequence continues at coordinate 101,985,974 of NC_064618.1, forward strand.
ATGACAGAACACTCACTCAATGAAACATGGCATGGACAGGAGGAATATTAGCAGCTAGAACCATTATCGAGCATAAACTAGCATAAACTATAAGGGTTGCATAACCGTTGACAGCAAAGAGTAGGGCTTCAGTCAGCAGTTAAACAGTTGTGGAACCCGCTCTCCCTGTATGTTTTAACTCTAGCCATGACAGCAATAACCACAGGTTGTTTGAGCCGACACCAACTGACAAACTATACTTCGTAGTTTGTATCACTACATCCATTATCAGACACAAAGTAGCAGCTAACAATGAAAAGAATAAATCGTTTACATCTACAGCGGAACTCTTTTTTGGATATCAACCAGCCTGACACCTACATAAATTGAGGAAGGGTTTCCCGTACACCTCAGCAAATCCCACTACCGCGTTACCACAGCCAGAGGAGAAATGCAGCAAGAAAAAAAGTCCACCTCCGAGTTGTCCAACGCCGACAGGATACACAAAGAAGAGGGCCACACGGAGACCTTTGAATAGATTATGTTCTGAAGTTGCAAGAACAAAAAATGGCTCTGAGCACTATGGGACTTAACTTCTGAGGTCATCAGTCCCCTAGAACTACTTAAACCTAACTAACCTAAGGACATCACACACACCCATGCCCGAGGCAGGATTCGAACCTGCGACCGTAGCGATCGCGCGGTTCCAGACTGTAGCGCCTAGAACCGCTCGGCCACCTCGGCCGGCTGCAAGAAAAAAAATCAACATGAACACAGGGGGACAAAGACAGGCTACTACCCAACTTTAGCAGTGGGGAGGGGAGGGGGTATGCCCAAGCATATGCACTGTTGAATATCTCACGAAGTTTAGCACAAATGCGCTAGCCATGGGCATTTGTTGTCCTATAGAGTGATTGATGCTTCTTAAACAGTTAAATAAAAACAGTATACTTGTATACAATCACTAAGAATGAAGTAGAAGAACTTACTATAAGGAATTCCACCGCCCCTAAAATTAGAGCATAGCCAACAAATCATAAGGTTAATACATCAATAAAGCCTAGTGTGAATTCAATTAGTAGCACAGCTTACAAATAACTGATAGAACTACATGACTTACAGGTTGAAAAACACACATTCGAAAAACTTATCCCATAATGAACAACTATGATTTTATTAACAGTATGAATGGCCTGATATCACAAGCTAAATTGTTATCCCTAGACATTCCATACTTATACAGTCTGCCTCTAGATAAAACAGCTGGGGTAATAAGAGAGAGCCGAATGAAAAGGAAGGTAATGAGCAGACCAGAAATAACAGTGTTTATAAATATACTTCATGTAGTTTTCTCATATAATTACTACTCTTTTAACAACAAAGTGTACACGCTAGACCTAGGGCTTCAAGCTCTCTTAGTGGCGTAATATCTGAAATTTTTAGCAACCATATAGAGCACACGAAATAAAAATTAAAAGATGGTATCACAAGCAAAGTTAGATTTTATAAGAAGTACGTAGAAGAGACCCTCGTTCTACTTGATGGAACAGACGATGGAGTAACAAGCCTTTTTAATAAACTCAGTAGCCTGCATAAAAGTATCCAGTTCATGTTTGAATATGGAGAGAACACACTACACCTTTCTTTTTACAAGAAAATATCAAAACGGAATCAGCAGGTGTCTTTCAATGTACACAGAAAACCTGCTGGTACAGACACCACTATACTGAACTATTGAACTCCTCTACACATTCCAACATTCCATCACACATATATAGATGAATGCTGTACACAGACCACTTACAGAATTCGAGAGAGAGAGAGAGAGAGAGAGAGAACCTATGAAATGAATTGCTACAAACAATGGATATGAACCCTCAGTCATTAATACAGAGTCACACCAACGAGAAAATTTAACAAAACAAAATAAACAATACTCATACTGACAGCATCCCAGCAGTGAAGCATTTAAAAATTCCACATCGTGGTACAGCGTCTCATAAATTAGCTAATTTATTCGAAAGCACAGACGTAAAAAAATCAGCTTTAGCAGCACCAACAACTTAAGCAGGGGGCTTATTTACAATATAAAACTGCCAGATACAGATCTTGATGCGTCTGGCATCAGCCAGTGTAACAAATAGCATATATGCTAGACAGGAAGAAATTTCAGAACTCGATTTAAAGTACATACAGACAGCTACAGAATAAAGAAATGTAACAAAGCAGCTGGAGCAACACACATTAATGACGCAGGCCACCCTTTGAACGTAGAAGACGATCTTGATATTTTGCACAAAATTGGAAAAAAGTAGAAGGATGGATATCATGGCCGAAATGGAAATTTTCATTCGCAATACCTAAAATGGCGATAATATTCGTAATAACGTAATTTAATTCAAAAAATCAAATGTAAAATTATAAAAATTTTAAAAACGTTCTATAAGACTTTAAAAACTTTCAGAAATTTTCTATGTATTGTCTCAGTCGCACTTAACGTTGAAAACAATTCTACAAAGTAATGACCAATTTCGGTAACTTAACTATAATGCTCAGACCAGAGAACAGACAACCCAAAAGAATAAATTTCCTCAAGTTACAAAGTTATGTAATAATTGCTTTCGAATTAGTTTTAAAAAATTTACAGGGCATTAACTCTCCACGCGTAATATTATAAATACACTCTCACTGTACAAAACAGTTATATCATCCATAATATCCTTATTTCAAATGTTTAGGTGAAATGTGCTACATACAGACTAGAATAACATAAGGGCAAATATATTACCTACTGGCAAACGAATAAGAATAAGAAATAATTATTTAGAGGAGTGAATAGTTCATTGAGCTACCAAGCTACGAATTTATTAAATTTCGTGCATGTTTTTTGGTTTAAGAGCTTTAATCTCGCGTTTTTGCAAGTGCAAATTCATTCAGTCTGTAGCGCAGTATTTGCTCATTTGTTTTGTTTTGAAAGCAACCGTCCGTTCGTTTGGTAAGCCAGCCAGGCTGCAGCTCTCGGCTGGCATACAACAACAGAGCGGCAAGTTGTTTTTATTTTTCCGTGGTTTTCTCATAGTATATTTATTAAACTTCGTGCATGTTATTCTGTGTAAGACATTTAATTTCGCGTTTTTGTAAGTGTAAATTAAATCAGTCCGCAGCTACATGGATCATTAACGCATCAGCGTCCATTGGTGACACATCAAGACGGTAGCATGTTGAATATTTAGAATTCTGTATGATTTCATAGTTCACTTCTTCAGTCTTGCCAGGATGGTTAGGATGCGTGCATGCCGTGTACGGATGCAGTAGGAGGTGGCCGCAGTTCGCGAACAGCTGAATGCGCTTTTGGCTACGGTCAGTCACCTTCAGGCTGCTGCCTCGGGGTGCAGCGGTGGGGGAGAATCTGGCACGCCGCATGGTACAATTCAGGTGTCGCTTGTTTTGGCCGCGGGCCCTGCTTCTGAGGCACCTTCTAGTGCACCTGACGAAGTGGATACACTCTTACAACAGAGTGAGTGGCGGGTGGTAATGAGTTCGCGTCGCTCGGGCCAATGTAGAGACTGGCGGCCTGGCCTTTCCCACTCACCCTTTGAGTGGACAGACGGCCGCTCCTTCAGCAGTATACGAACAGGCAAAAGGGGGGGGGGGAGGGAGGAGGGGGTACACTAGTTATTGGGAGCTCCAATATTAACCGCGTTATGGAATTCTTTAAGCATATAGCTTTCAGGGCTGGAAAGGAAGCCAATGTGAGCTCGGTATGTCTGCCGGGGGCCTCATCCGAGATGTGGAGGCGGCCTCGCCTGTGGCTACTGAGCGTGTAGGGTGCAGTCTTCTGCAGGTTGTGGCTCACGTCGGCCTGTCGCATGGGTTCTCAGGTGAGCCTCAGGCGGCTGGCGTAGGTGGTGAAGACTTCTGGCCTCGAGTGCGAGGTGCAAGCAGAGCTCATGATTTGCAGCACTGTTCCCAGAGCTGTTCAGGGTCCCCTGGTTTGGATCCGAGTGGAGATTCAGCCAAAGGATTCGTCGACTCTGTGAAGCTCTTGGCTGCATATTTGTAGACATCGTGTGGGGATTCGTAGGCTTCCCCTTGATTGGTCAGCGGTGCACTACACAAAAGAAGCAGCCACTCGGGTAGCAGAGTACTTGTGCACGTTAGGCTAGGCCGTGATTTGGGATGCTGGATGAGCACTCGCCAGTCGATATGCAGCAAGGGAAGTGAAACGGCGTTCACAATAAAGACACTTCGACTCTCACAGTGTTATCAGTAAACTGTCGAAGTATTCGTAGTAACGTTCCCCAATTTACTAGCCGACCGCTGTGGCCTCAGATGTTAGGTCCCATAGTGCTTAGAGCCATTTGAACCATTTCAACCCAATTTACTGCACTCCAGGAAAGTTCTCACGGACAAATTCTTCTTGGGACCGAGAGCTGGCTGAAACCAGAAGCGGAAACCTCTGAGATATTTAGCGAGTCGTGGAACGTATATCGGAAATACAGATTAGAGGCCAGTTGGCAAAAATATTGTCTCTATTGGTGTCGGAACTGAGTGTGACAGTGAAGTCATCTGGTGGCGTATGGAAGATGTAGGTGAAAGCAAGTTAATTGTTGGCTGCTTTTACCCACCACTCGATTCTGCTGTGGCAGTTGTAGAGTCATTTAAAGAAAGTTTACCGCCAATAGCACGTAAATACCGAGACCATGCAACACTACTTGGAGGTGACTTTAATCTCCCGAGTATAGACCACTGGGATACCTATGGATTCATTGAAATGGGTGGGCGAGTGGGTGGGTGGGGTACAGCCAGAGAGCCACGTGAAATACTTTTGAACACGTTTTCTGAAAATTGTCTTGAACAGCTAGTTCGGCAGCTCACACGCAGTGGAAATATGTTAGACCTTGTAGTTACAAATAGGCCGGACCTTATCGATGGTGCCAGCATGGAAACGAGGATAAGTGACCATGATTGCATTATAGAAATTATGATTACGAAAGTTAATAAATCAGTCAAGAAGCCTAGGAGACAGTTTCTGCTAGATCGAGCAGATAAGTATTGTTAGTATCTCACTTAGCCAGTTAACTGACATTACTTTGTTCCAGTAACATGGATGTACAGGAGTTATATGTAAAGTTTAAGCAGATTGTAAATCGTGGGCTGGAGAGTCAAGTGCCTAGCAAGTGGAAAAAGGATGGAAAAGACCCACCATGGTATAACAACAAAATTCGTAGGATGCTCGGTTCAAAGGGGAACGCACAAATGACAACAAGCGAAGATCATCAGAGATTCTTATGACTGTGAAAAAAATCTACGTGCGAAGGATACGACAATTACCACCGTCACACCTTAGCAAAAGATCCGGCAGAGAATCCAAGAAAATTCTGGTCTTATGTAAAATGACTAAGCGGGCCTAAGGCTTCCATTCAGTCCCTTGTTGCCCAGTCTGGTGTGACAGTAGAAGATAACAAAACAAAAGCCGAAGTTTTAAATTTCACGTTCAAGAAATCGTTCACATAGGAGAATCGTACAACCATACCGTCATTTGACCATCGGACAGACTCCTTTAAGGACAACATAGTAATAAGTATACCTGACGTAGGGAAACGGCTCAAAGATTTAAAAGCAAATAAATCACCAGGTCCGGAAGAATCCCAGTTCGATTTGACAAAGAGTACTCTAAGTAATGGCCCCTTACGTTAGCTGGATTGATTGCGAATCTCTCGCCCAGCACGAAGTCCCACGTGACTGGAAAATAGTGCAGGTTACTCCAGTGTATAAGAAGGGTAACAGAACGTACCCGCAGAATTACAGACCAATTTCCCTAACTTCAGTTTGCTGCAGAATCCTTGAACACATTCTCATTTCGAATATAACAAGTTTCTTGAGACAGAGAATCTTATGTCCATGAATCAGCATAGTTTTAGAAAGCATCGCCAGTGCGAAACTCAGCTTGCCATTTTCTCACATGATATACTGAGAACTATGGATGAAGGGCAACAGGCAGATTCCATATTTATCGATTTCCGGAAGGATTTGACACGGAGCGCCACTGGAGGCATTTGACTAAGATACGAGCATATGGAATAATTTCACAGCTATGTGAGTAGCTCGAAGACTTGTTAAATAACAAAACCCAGTATGTTGTCCTCGACGGCGAACGTCATCGTCAGGAGTGCCCCAGGTGAGTGTGATAGGACAGCTTTTGTTCTCTGTATAGATAAATGATTTGGGGGACAGGATGGGTAGCAATCATCGGTTGTCCGGTGATGATGTCGTGGTGTACTGTAAGGTATCGAAGTTGAGTGACTGTTGGAAGACACGAGATGACTTAGACAAAATTTCCACTTGTTGTGATGAATGGCGGCTAGCCCTAAATGAGGAAAAATTTACGTTAATGTAGATGAAAAGGAAGATCAAACTTGTAGTGTCCTGCCTGACACAGTCGTTTAAATATGTGGGCGTAACGTTGAAAAGGGATACGAAATGGAAAGAGCATGTGAGAACTGTGGTAGGGAAGGCGGAAGGTCAACTTCCGTTCACTGGGATAGTTTTTGGGGAAGAGTGGTTCACCAGTAAAGGAGACCGCATGAAGGAAGCTGATGCGACCTAATCTTGAGTAGTACGCGAGTGTTTGGGATCAGTACCAGGTCGGATTGAAGGAAGACATCGAAGCAATTCAGAGGCGGACTGCTAGATTCGTTACCCGTTGGTTCGAACAACACGCAATTGTTACGGAGAGGGTTCGGGAACTCAAATGGGAATCCGTTGTGGGAAGGCGACGTTGTTTTCGAGAAACTACTGAAAAAATTTGGAGAACCGGTATCTGAAGCTGATTGACGAGCTAGTCTTTTTTCCCTATTTACGAGAGGAACTAGGAACAGAGTGAGTAGCAGTGGTAGAGTGCACACTCCGCCACGCACCGTACGGTGGCTTGCTACTTACCTATGTAGATGTACATTAATTTGAACCAGAAGTCCGTACAGCGTCTTAAAAACTGCCTACGAAAAGGAAGAAGTAAGCCACGAATGCTTGCTTGTAGTTAACAGCGCATGGAAGCAATATGATTATTCTAGAAAATATTCATCTTGAAAAACACCATGTAAGCTTATTTGAAGTCTAAAGTAAAGCATGAAATATATACACAACTTCGTCACACTGGGTAACTTGCTATAACAGTAGAAATGTATGTACACTGGGCGACACATGAGCCCCAGCGTACTCATAATTACAACAATACTGGCCGTTGCGTTTACAGGCGAATGACAAGTTAACAGCTACTGAAAGCCTTTTCTGTGTGACACTGTTATACATGTATTTTATGTTTGGCTTTTGACTCCAACTACAGCTTACGTGGTATATTTGACTAGGAATATTTTAGTACTTTGAGTAATCATGTTATTTTTATGCTGTGTTAACTACAAGCAAAGATTTGTGACATACTGCTTCCTCTCCACAGGCAAATCTCCGCTTGCAGTTACTGACTGTAACAGACATAATTATATGGACGTTTTAGTGTATAAAATTTTTTACGATGCTGCACAGGCTTTTCGTTTCACTTGCTGTCACAAACAGGATTGTACGTTCAACGAACTAGTCTTTCCTCTAAATAACGATTTCTTATTCTTACTTGTTTGCCAGTATACATTTGCCCTCATATTTGTTTTATGCTGAACCTAGCATATTTTACGCGAAGATTTAAAATAATAATTTTATGGACGATGCAACGGTCTTACGCACTGCGAGTGCATTTATAATATTACATATGGTGTGTTAATTCCCTACAATTTTCAAATAATAAGCCAATAGCAGTTTTTACATAATTTTGTTACTTAAAGCATTTTTCTTTTGGTTTGTCTGTTCTCAGTTCTGAAAGTGGTAGTTAAGTCGTCACGGCTCTGTAAAAAAAAAAAAAAAAAAAAAAAAATTAATGTGAAATGAGATTGAGACAACACATGCGAATATTATGAATGTTTTAAAAAGTTTTGAAGAAAATTTTCATATTTTTGTAATTTGACATTTGATTATTTGCTTTCGATCGCTTTCCACTATTCTGATAATGTCAGATGTATTCTTGAATTCAAAAACTCAGACTTCTGCAGCAGCCATAAACCAACACTCACGCAACAGCTTTAAGATATGCCAGCGCGAAACAAACAACTGTCAGATTCAGTATCGCGAATATCGCATGGAAAGAAGTCGTAGTCGATACACATTCACACGCTGAAAGGCCGTTGTATTGTATTTAAGGTATATTGTTTACATCCATCGAGAAAAGTTTTGTAACACCTACAACGCCTCTCGGTGTTGAAAAACAAAAATAGCTCCCAAATTAGCTCCCATGTCCTTAAAATATCAATTCACAAAATGACCCAAGTCCCTCCACAAGTAGTAATTACGAAAAATAAATAAAAAACAAATAGAGGGAAATATCTAGTATAGAAAGCAAAAGAAAAGGAAAATTTAATTATAAATTTTAGAAACATGGGAAGGGGGAAAAACTAGAAAATATTAAAATATTAGTTATTCCAATACGTAAGAAAATCAATATTATAGTCATAGAACGTAGGTCTGGGACACCAAAGATAGTGTTTATTAAAGTATAAATAGCCATACGTTGTAATTACGATACTCCAGTCTCTAGTCTGTTCTAGTTCAGAAGTTATTTAGGACGTACAGCTTTAGAGAACAACAATTGGGACTTTATTAAACGGGGATCAAGAATAGATCGTAACGAGATTGTTTTTGAGGATTGTCAATTCAAGACATTAATTTGGACATTTATCAGATTAGATAAACGGGAAGGTGAATAGTAATCTCTTTGGCTTTAATGTCAATTCGTGTGAATATTTAAACGCTTTACTGAATTGAGAATTTTAACCGGATTCGGACTTTGGAATGTGATACTGGGAAACTTTAACTTCACGCGACTAGAGATCATAGTTAATGACAGTTTGCGGATATTAAATAGAAATAACTTGTTTACCGAAAGTGACAGGATATTATCTAACATCTCTGATGCTAGCGGGAATCCTACTTAGACATCTAATTAAAGAACTTCTTTGAATGAGATCGTATGAGTGAACCTATTTATTAATAACTCTTGCCAATAAACTGACGTCGTTAATTTGAAACATAATACAAGTCTTGAACATTAATTTAACTTAGATTAATAAACGTTAAGGTTACGAAATCTATGCCAAGAACAAACTAGCGATTCGTAACTAAAACAATTGAACGAAAGGTTAAAGTATTGTCCATAGAGTAAATACCTCTGGAGTGAGCATTGCATTCTGCACATGTTGTGAACATTAAACCAGGATTGTCACGTGTTTTCGGAACTTCACTCTGCTTGTGTGCTTTCCGCAGCGTTTGAAGTTTATAATAACAAGAGTTTTTGTTGTATTTCACCGTTTAATGATAGTGTAACAGCGATGGTGAATTACTGTTGTTGCTACGGATGCAAAGAAAAATATGTGAAAGGAGGGATAGTAACTTTTCATGGGTACATACTATGTAGCTCTAATTATAGTTATCATATTAGTAAGAGACACTGTATACGTTAAAAATTTCGAGACGCATTATAATTAAGGCTTGATTCAATTTACGTCTCGTACAAAAGCTTACAAACAGTCGCTTCCTCTTGTAAATTTGCTAGTGGAACAGGAAAGGGAATGGTTAGTTGTTTCAGCAAAGACTATCCTCCATGCATTTATGAGTGATTTGTCGATTATGTATATTAGATTACTCAGTCTACTATTTATTTAATAAACTGGAAGCAAGTACGTAAAATGTGTGAAATAAATACTTCAAAGTGTCACAAGTAAGAAAAATTATGCTTTAGGTCGCAAAAACGAGAAAACAAATAAGCGGAAATATCAGAAAAAAAAGGAATTTGGAGGGATATAATCGCTAATGTGTGGCGAATTCGGTGTTTTTCGGACACTTGCAAAAGTACTAGCGTACTGTCAAGTCGTTTTGCAAGACTATCACTGCAAAAATGTACGTCAGGCTCTGTAATACTATAAAGTGCCATATCATATCGAAAACTACCAAAAATAGAGTCCATCTGAACTGGGACATCTATCGCAAAGAAGCAGAATGCAGTATCACTTGCCCTTAAAAGTTACGTAGCTGGTTTATTCCCGGTATAAAATGGATACTGGTCAAATGTCTGCGCAACATACACTCCTGGAAATTGAAATAAGAACACCGTGAATTCATTGTCCCAGGAAGGGGAAACTTTATTGACACATTCCTGGGGTCAGATACATCACATGATCACACTGACAGAACCACAGGCACATAGACACAGGCAACAGAGCATGCACAATGTCGGCACTAGTACAGTGTATATCCACCTTTCGCAGCAATGCAGGCTGCTATTCTCCCATGGAGACGATCGTAGAGATGCTGGATGTAGTCCTGTGGAACGGCTTGCCATGCCATTTCCACCTGGCGCCTCAGTTGGACCAGCGTTCGTGCTGGACGTGCAGACCGCGTGAGACGACGCTTCATCCAGTCCCAAACATGCTCAATGGGGGACAGATCGGGAGATCTTGCTGGCCAGGGTAGTTGACTTACACCTTCTAGAGCACGTTGGGTGGCACAGGATACATGCGGACGTGCATTGTCCTGTTGGAACAGCAAGTTCCCTTGCCGGTCTAGGAATGGTAGAACGATGGGTTCGATGACGGTTTGGATGTACCGTGCACTATTCAGTGTCCCCTCGACGATCACCAGTGGTGTACGGCCAGTGTAGGAGATCGCTCCCCACACCATGATGCCGGGTGTTGGCCCTGTGTGCCTCGGTCGTATGCAGTCCTGATTGTGGCGCTCACCTGCACGGCGCCAAACACGCGTACGACCATCATTGGCACCAAGGCAGAAGCGACTCTCATCGCTGAAGACGACACGTCTCCATTCGTCCCTCCATTCACGCCTGTCGCGACACCACTGGAGGCGGGCTGCACGATGTTGGTGCGTGAGCGGAAGACGGCCTAACGGTGTGCGGGACCGTAGCCCAGCTTCATGGAGACGGTTGCGAATGGTCCTCGCCGATACCCCAGGAGCAACAGTGTCCCTAATTTGCTGGGAAGTGGCGGTGCGGTCCCCTACGGCACTGCGTAGGATCCTACGGTCTTGGCGTGCATCCGTGCGTCGCTGCGGTCCGGTCCCAGGTCGACGGGCACGTGCACCTTCCGCCGACCACTGGCGACAACATCGATGTACTGTGGAGACCTCACGCCCCACGTGTTGAGCAATTCGGCGGTACGTCCACCCGGCCTCCCTCATGCCCACTATACGCCCTCGCTCAAAGTCCGTCAACTGCACATACGGTTCACGTCCACGCTGTCGCGGCATGCTACCAGTGTTAAAGACTGCGATGGAGCTCCGTATGCCACGGCAAACTGGCTGACACTGACGGCGGCGGTGCACCAATGCTGCGCAGCTAGCGCCATTCGACGGCCAACACCGCGGTTCCTGGTGTGTCCGCTGTGCCGTGCGTGTGATCATTGCTTGTACAGCCCTCTCGCAGTGTCCGGAGCAAGTATGGTGGGTCTGACACACCGGTGTCAATGTGTTCTTTTTTCCATTTCCAGGAGTGTATATAAATAATCCACGACACGTACGAAAAGAATCCGTCTGTACTAGGGATGTAGTGACATTCTAAATATACAGGGCGCTATACGGACAAACACAAGACGTCCCGAGAACACGTGACGAGGCCGGCAATGTATGTTGACAACACAAAATCTGTTCTGCGCATGTGAATGCTCACTCCAGAGATATTTACTCTATGCTATCGTTGTCTGTAAACATTGGTAGTAAAGCTACTAAAGATTTTTTCTCTCAGAGTTGGGAATATACGTGTAGTGACCCACGTTTAACATTGGGTTTTAAAAGTAATGAAAATGATACTTAGCCGGGACAATATTAAATAAGAGTAAAACCCTTCAATGATAGTCAATGTGTAAAAAATAAAATCGAACTTTCACCTATTAGACGAAAAAGCGAAAACAGAGAAAGGGCTGCTACAGTTTGTGCAGCGGAAGTACGTCAAATATAGTGTTAGATTAAGGAATGCAATAGTGTGATGCTGAACAACATCTCCGATACGATACAAACGATGTAGACGAAGCTTTGAGACGCTTTATCTTTAACTAACATCTGTATACGGAAAAGCCTGATGAGGAGCAAGACACGTTTGAAACGTTGCCCAATGTCTTATATTAAACCCAAAATAAAGAAATGTGACTCGTAGTAAAAAATTAAAGCGTATCAATTCACCAATATGTAGACCGTACCGTAGCAGAATGTAATCCGGGGAATGACCTTAGGTCCTCCACCGCGAATATAGAAGAATAAATCGGGTTCTGAGGAATTTCGATATTTCCCCGAGGAAAGTAGTTTAGGAAACGCGAAATGCAGTCGCGGAATCGGCCTGTGTGTGTTCGCCGACCGGGCCCCCTGCGGATGAAGCGGCGGGCGCTGGATTTAGACCGTTTCCGGCTGGCTGGAGCACAATACGGACGCGTCTCTCCAAGGGGACGGCGCCGGCAGAAGTTCTTCGTCCCGAGCCACGGCAGGGCGGACTGGGCGGTGTGGGTGGGGAGACGGGGCGGGCGCCACTTGTCAACTTCGGCGGTCCTGCCGGCACTGTACAGAGCCGCAGCCGCCGCCGCCACCGCCATCGCTGCAGCAGCCGCCTGCCTCCGGCCGGTTGGCACGTCTTCCAAACTTCTTTTTTTTTCGGGTTCATCAGTCTTCTGAACAGTCACACGACGCCACGAAATGCCCCACCGTTTTGTGTGCTGATTTCAAAAATGAAGGGGTAATAAGAGCAAACCTTCAAACGAGGGTTGTTCAGGCCGAACTAACTGTAAATAATGTAAATTTATCAATTGTTTAGAGTAAAAACAAGTGTATGTAAAGGGATCTCTCATCTCCAGTTCCCTTCAATTGTATATCGGAAAAAATATAGCAAGAATGTGGAATGAAAAATTAAAAGAACGGTAAATTTTACCAAAACAAACTGGAAACGAAGGAGCAGTGTGTTGTAGTAAACAGCCCGAAATATGCGTGCGATTTTGCTATCTTGAAATCCAGCGGACACGGAAATACAAGTCGATCTTTTGGAAGAGCCCTTAGAACAGCTTTGAAAGTCTCTCCATCGAAAATCAAATTTATCACTAACATTAAGGGGGGTAGGACGTCAAACGGGCCGACTTGGAGCAGGAGAGGCATCACACGACATTTTAATTTCCAGTGTCTATACTTTTACAAATAAGTTCATAAAACTTTGTCAGCACGACCAGGAATGATTCAGGATTCACACTCATTTGCAGTGAAATGGTTCAAATGGCTCTGAGCACTATAGGACTTAACTTCTGAGGTCATCAGTCCCCTAGAACTTAGAACTTCTTAAACCTAACCAACCTAAGGACATCACACACATCCGTGCCCGAGGCAGGATTCGAACCTGCGACCGTAGCAGTCGCGCGGTTCCAGACTGTAGCGCCTAGAACCGCTCGGCCACTCCGGTCGGCTTGCAGTGAAAGTTCGAAAACATAACAAAATAATTTTCTTTTTTACGTGCGAAATTTCTGTTGTGTTAGCAGAAGAGCCAACACCGTGTTACGAGAGGAGGCCGAAATGCACGCGTTTTAGCTCACGCAGGCTGGCGTGAGGAGGGAAGAACTATACTGACGTGAGGTCTGGAACATGACAAGGAATTAGAATTCGGAAACCGGAGGTAATTAGTTTGACACTTAACTTTAATCCATTAATGATGAACGTCGCTCCTGACGGTACATGAGTCACAATATTATCTGTTCAGAAGACATAGTAACTGAATATGGCGCCTTGCTAGGTCGTAGCGAATGACGTAGCTGAAGCCTATGCTAAACTGTCGTCTCTGCAAATGAGAGCGTATGTAGTCAGTGAACCATCGCTAGCAAAGTCGGCTGTACAACTGGGGCGAGTGTTAGGGAGTCTCTCTAGACTAGACCTGCCGTGTGGCGGCGCTCGGTCTACAATCACTGATTGGCGACACGCGGGTCCGACGTCTACTAACGGATCGCGGCCGATTTAAAGGCTAATACCTAGCAAGTGTGGTGTGTGTCGGTGACACCACAATTTCATTATTTTTTCACTTACTAATGGCTGTATTTGTTGCTACAGGTACACTTTTCTTCATAAGTTAGAGAGATTCTTTGATGAATTTTGCACAGCATACATACCATACTTACAGGTGTATGAAACTCTAGAATTTATTTAATTTATGAAAAAACGAATGAGCTGTTATATTTTAAACTTCATGTTTAGGAAAAACACAAATTTTATAGTTAATTACCTCAATTTTTACCACAGTTTTTAATAGATTTGGAAAATTCTAGAGTTTCATACACCTTTAAGTATGGTTTGTATGCTGTGCAAAATTCATCGAAGAATCTCTCTTACTTATGAAGAAAAGTGTACCTATAGCAACAAATGCTGCCATTAGTAAGTGAAGAAAATGATGAAATTTCACATGTAAAAAAAATTATTTAGTTATGTTTTCGACCTTCCACTGCTATGAGTGTGAATTCTGAATCCTTCCTGGTCATGCTGACAAAGTTTGATGAATTTACTTGTAAAAGTATAGACAGTGCAAATTAAAATGTCCTGTGGTGCATCTCCTGCTCCAAGTCGGCCCGTTTGACGTCCTATCCTCTCTCTCTCTCTCTCTCTCTCTCTCTCTATATATATATATATATATATATATATATATATATATATATATATATATATATATATATATATATATATATATATATATATACTAAGGTTTTACGTACAAATAGTGGTCGAACAGAAAATATAAAATAAAAAAATTTTACAGGAACGAGCCATTATCGATAGGATACAGAATTTGGAAAGCGCACATGGAATAGCAAAGTTCAAAATATGCGTCCATAGAGGGTGATGAATAGGGTTTCTGGGCTCAAACATACCCCAGACACCGGACGTGACTCATGATTGACGAAATCTGAGTGTAATGATATTTTCGTAAAGAGCAACGTATGGTTGGTTGGGGGGTGAAATTATTCAGCAGTAGCACAGAAGAAATTTAAAGTAGGACACTGACTGCAAACATCCTTCTATACTGCTTCATAGTACGGGGTGTTCAAAAAGTCTCTCCGCAGTGCCGTATGATTCTTAGCCGTGAGTGCCGTATGCCGCAGTGAATATACCGACATAAAACCCAGTGAAATACAAGTTATTAATTTATTTAATATTCATTTTTACTTACAAATTTTCACAGTAAATGTTGAAAGTTTCCCCACTGTTGTTGAATACACAATTCAATTCGTCTAATCATGTTTCTAAACACAAGCTGTAACAGAAGCAGTGAAAATGGATGTTGCAGTTTTCAATTCATCGATGGATTTTGGACGGTTTTTATAGACAGTTGCTTTCTCTGCACCCCAGAAGAAAAAGTCAGGTGGTGTTAGGACAATGTATCGTGGAGGCCAAAGAACTTGTGAAATTATGGCATCACCAAAAACATCAGCAAGCAGTGACATTGAAACGTGAGCTGTATGCGCTGTTGCGCCATCTTGTTGAGAATAGCCGTTTAATATGTCACTTAAAGCAAGTTCTTCTAGGAAAGGGTACAGAATATCACTGCAGTATCGTTGCGCGTTTATTGTTTAGTTGAAAAACCCAGGCAGGCGAACAATCATACGGCACGCACGGCTAACACTCATACGGCACTGCGGAGAGACTTTTTGAACGCCCTGCATATTAAGTTTAGCCTTACAAGCTGAACTTGTGCAGCATCTATGCTGTTCAAGAACAGGTAAATCAATGAGCTGTTGTATTAGAAGGAACATGTTCCAATGAGGCCGTCTCTGCCATCACATTGGCTTACGTGGAGTGCTATAAAGTTCTTACGTAAGATAATTCCAAGCGCTGCATATTTACGCTCCGTTAATCCTGCACTAAATCCAACGAAACTGAATAGGCGACATTTTAATGTAGAAAAATTAAGTAACGAACGACATGCAGAAATGCGGTAAACGTGATGGAACTCGCGAAAAAGGGAAGTGTAGAAGATAATAAATTCTGGAAAGCCAAACGTATGAAAACTGTAATATATAATGCTTAAAGAAGAATATACTCGAAAGGTTCTCCTTCGTGGATGAATAGAAGTATCAGGCTGAAAGTTCGAGACCCCAACAAAGCCTCATAATACAAAGAAATTCAAAATAATATTACAAGCTTGTGAAATAAGATCGTACGTTTGCGCCAAACTGTAAGTCACTTAAAACGGCTGACGGTTACGTTGCAAATGGGTACTGATCGTGCACGTCTTCTGTAGGGATCGAGACAGATTCAAAAAAGGGCACGAAGTTCCCTACGCAATTTTCGAATGCAGAATGCAGCGTCAATAGGAAAGAAGTTTTGATTAAACTTTAACCCTAGTATTGTACACCTCTGCAATTGTCACAAGAACAGTACACCGGTGTCACAGAGACCTTCAGTTATTTGCTGGAGTAATTGCCAGAATACAGATTGTTTTATAACGAAACTGCAATTTCATTTACTAAACGCATTTTATTACATCTCTGTCATGCACTTTTCCAAGCAATATTACTATTAACGTATCCAAAATTCGAGACTAACGAAAAACGGTCATGGAAACTTTTCAGTCATGAAACTTAAAGTGTTTCACATATGAACACATCATTTGGAGTTCAATTAGATGACGATGATACTCTTGTAATGGAGATGCACGTATTACAGAAATATTTTGGGATGTTCTCAATTATTCATAAATTCATTCCTTCATTATTTCCACACACTTGGAATATGGACTGCAATTTTATCCATGGTAGGCAGGTCTCATCTATTAGGGACAGTTGTGTTCCAGCAATGACCATTTTTACCATGGAAGACTGTATTTTCTTTATTGCTGCCCGACAATTCGCCAGACTTAAAAGTCTTACCACTGTCCATAATTGCTGCAGGAACATCCGCTTCAGAATCAGTTTTATCAAGAAACTCACTTACTTCACTTTCGTGATAGAGCTTTTCCAACAATGGTCTTCGTATAGCGTCTTCCGTTAGTATGTCATTCCTACGTGCCAGTTGAATCTACACGTACATCACATTCAGCAACAGAACAGTTATGCAATGTGTACTCCAGGGTCACACTGACCCTTCACAAAATATTTCTGAGAAATTAAGTAATCAACAACTTCTCACAACTTCGAGCACCTGCCCTGTACTAGGTCTCACTCAATGCTGAAATTTCATTGGTGATAACGGGTTGTACATGTACAGTAGCAAACAAAAAACCTCCAGGGTCAGAGTGACGCTTGTGTGCACTTCTATAGTTAACAACACGTAAATTCTAACAACGTGTATGCAACCTAGGTACGATCTCACCAGGTTCCTGATAGTTGCGGGTTAGTGCGCCCCTCTAGAAACCACAAGCGTTAACTACATCCATCGAGCAAGAGCAGAACCAACAGAGCAAGTCGCAAGTCAACAAAGTTCCTCAGTTGAACATCGAGGAGGTCCCACAGACACTCGACTGGGTTTAAATCCGGCGAGCTTGGTGGCCAGGGAAGTATGGCAAACTTGTCCTCATGTTCTTCGAACCTCTAAAGCACAATGCGAGTTGCCTGGCACGCCGTAGTAGCCTGGTGGTAGATGCAGCCGTGTCCAGGAAAAACAAATCGCATATAGGGGTGAAAGTCGTCCCCAAGGATAGATTCATACATGTATCGATCCACTGCGCATTCCAGAACGACGAAATCATTCAGGGAATGCCACAAAAACATTCCCCAGCCATAACTAGTACCGTGGAAGTTATTGTCTGCCGTTTTCAGAAATGTCCTATCATCCATTCCCTTCTTCTTGCCTGTGTTTTCCATGCATTCCTTTCCTCGCAGTTTCTGCAGATAACCTCCTCATTTATTATCTTAACAAAGCCCTAATTTTCATCATTCTTCTGCAACACCGCATCTCAAATGCTCCGATTCTATTCTGCACCGGTTTTCCCCACAGTCCATGTTTCACTACGTACTGTGCTCCAAACGTAAATTCTCAGCATGTTTGATACTAGCAGATTTCTCTTAGCCAGGAATGCCTCTTTTCCAGTGGTCATCTACTTCTTATGTCCTCCTGCCCCGCCCATTATTGTTTATTTTGCTGCCTAGGTAGTAGAATTCCTTAACTTCGTCTACTTGGTGATCCCCAACTCTGATGTTAAGTTCTTCACTGTTCTCATCTCTGCTGCTTCTCATTAATTTTGTCTTCCTTCGTTTTAATCTCCTTTCATATCCTCTGCTCACTAGACTGTTCATTCAAATCAACGGAGCCTGTATCTCTTCCTCACTTTCAATGAGTATAGCAATGTCATCAGCAAATCTTATAACTGATATACTTTCACCCCGAACTTTTATCCCACACTTGAACCTGTCTTTTATTTCCGTCATTGCTTCTTCGACGTATAGATTGAACAATAGGGACGGAAGACTAGATCCCTGTCCTTCTTTAATTCGAGCACTTCGTTCTTAGTCTTCTTGTCTTACTGTTTACTAATTGTTCTTGTATATATTGTGTATTATCCAGCCTTTCCTATACTTTAGCCCCATTTTTCTCAAAATTTCGAACATCTTGCGCCATTTTACACTGTCGAACACTTTTTCCAGCTCGACGGATCCTATGAAAGCGTCCTGATTTTTCTTCAGTCTTGCATCTAAAATCGACCGCAACCTCAGAACTGTGTCTACGTTCCTTTACCTTTCCTACAGACAAACTGATCGTCGTCTAACGGATCCTCAGTTTTCTTTTCCATTCTTTTGTTTATTAACCATGTCAGCAACTTTGATATATGAATTGTTAAGCTGATTGTGAAATAATTCTCGCAGTGATCGTCTCTTACTGTCTTCGTAATTGTGTGGGTGATGTTTTTTTGAGAAAGTCTGATGGTATTTCGCCAGTCTCATACATTTTACACGCCAACGTCAACAGTCGTTTAATTGCAACTCCCTCCAATGGTTTTAGAACTTCCCATGGAATGTTATCTGTCCCTTCCCTCGAAGTTCCTTTAAATTCTGACTGTAATGCCGGATCCCCTATCTTTCCCCTGTCGACTCCTGTTACTTCTTCCGTCATCAGACTACTCTTTCCCCTCATATAGGCCTTCAATGTACTCTCTCCACCTATCCGCTCACTCCTCTGCGCTTAAAAGTGGAATTCCCATGGAACTCACAATGTTACCACCCCTAATTTTAATTTCACCAAATGTAATTTTTTTTCACTTTTCTGTATGCTGCTTCAGTCCTTTGGAAAATCATTTGTTTTTCTATTTCTTCACATTTGTCGTGTAGCCATTTCTTCATAGCTTCTCTACGCTTTCTACTTATTTCACTCTTAAGGGGCTCCGGAAAGGCTCAAAATCATGAAAAGTTCAATTTTTACTTTTTTGCGTTTTCTGAATCTGCAGACTATTACCTTTTAATAGATATATAATTTATTCAATTCCGAAGACTACAACTATTTTTAAATTTTTTTTGAAATGTGTTCTACATGGGCGTGACCCACTGTGGCGCTGTTAAACTGCTGTCAAATGGTGTTATTATTAACGTCCGTGTTCATCAGGTACATTTTAGTGATGTGAGATAAAGTATGTGTTGTGGTTAACCTGTGATGGTTCAATATATATCGCTGGTGTGATTGTCGATTGTTTCAGTTTTATATACTCTGTCGTTATCTCGAAAATATTCGTAATTAATTCTGTTTCTTGAGTCTCTGTTTTGTTGAAGCATAATAATGAGTAAAAGTAAAGTTATTAGAAATCCTCTGAAGGCTTTTAAGAAAAGGAGAAATGTTGGAAAGCCAAAGGTATTTAGAAATATGGGAATGAAGATAGGTTCTAACATGGTACGAGCGATGCTTGCTTTAGACAAGGAACGCCTTCGGGCTGCAGACAGTGCTGTAAAGAGTCTAGAAATACAAGCAAGAGTAAACAGGAGGAGGAACAAGAGGAAGCTGGAGGAGGAGTTTGCAGAGGATGAAGATAATCCATCCTATGGACCTGGAATGCACTAAAAATTAATCCAATCTTTGTCGCTCGATTCCCAAAACTTTTATTTTCTCATACTAATTACATGTTTTCTAAGGATCTTCCACACATATTTGTTTCAAACTTTCAGTAAATGTTACACAGTACCTTCTGCATAATTTAACACAGCCTTTTTCCAAAAAACTGTATATTTTTAATATATAAACAAAAAATTGCAAAAAAATTTTGTGAATTTTCATTACAATTGAAAAAAAATCATCTTTAATAACTGAACTAAAATTTTGTAAAATCCCTGTGTTAAGTTGTAGCCCATATTCCAATAAATAATCTGTAAAAAGTTCAACTTCCTACCTCAAATACTTTGTGAGGAAAGATGTAATTTATAAGCGTTATTTTAACATTGCAAGTATAGGGCGTTCCGGAGCCCCTTAAGTGATTTGAATTTCTGTATTCTTGATATCCGCGAAAATTTTTGTGCTTCCTTCTTCCGTCGATCACTTGATCACTTTCTTCGTTACCCGCGGCTTCTTGCCACATACCCTTCCTTATGTCCACGTTTTCATCTCCGGCTTCGTTGACTGATCCTTTTAAAGATGTTCATTTCTCTTCAGTGAACTACGTACTGAACTATACGTTGTCGCAGTATCTATAGCTACAGAGAACTTCAAGCGTTTCTCTTCGTTTCTTAGTACCTCTTTATGCCACTTCTTTGCGCATTGATTTCTCCTGACTATTCTCTTAAATTTCAGCGTACTATTCATCATCACTAAACTGTGATCTAAGTCGATATCTGCTCCTGGGTACGTCTTACAATCCAGTCTTTGATTTCGGAAGCACTGCCTGGCCATGATTTAATCTAAATGAAATAAATCTTCCTGTATCTCCCGGCCTTTTCCAAGTGTACCTCCTCCTCTTGTGATTCTGAACAGAGGGCTCGCTGTTACCCTCTGAAACATATTGCGGAACTCAACTAGTGTTTCTCCTTTCTCATTCCTACTACCAAGCTTATAATCTCCCTT
This sequence comes from Schistocerca nitens, assembly GCF_023898315.1. NCBI lineage: Eukaryota > Metazoa > Arthropoda > Insecta > Orthoptera > Acrididae > Schistocerca > Schistocerca nitens. The sequence continues at coordinate 102,007,052 of NC_064618.1, forward strand.
AATCCTTTCTTCTTCTCCCCTATAAGCGCGTGCCAATCTTTCATGACTATTAGATCTTCTTCTACTTTACTTACTGAATCACCCTTCCAATATCCTCACATATTTCCTCTATCTCTTCATCTTCAGCTTGCCACGTCGGCAAGTATACCTAAACAATATTTGTCGGTGTTGGTTTGTTGTCGATTCCGAAGAGAACAATCCTATCGTTGAACTCATCACCGTAACTCACTCTACGGTCTACCTTCACATCCGTAACAAATTCTACTCCCGTTACATTTTCTGTTGCTGTTGATATTACCCTAAACTCGTGTGACAGGAATTCTTTGTCTTCTTTCCATTTTCCTTCACTGAGCCCATCTACATATAGATTGGGCCTTTGCTTTTCCCTTTTCAGATTTTCTAGCTTCCCTATCACGTTCAAGCTTCTGACATTTCACGCCGCAGCATGTAGAACGTTATCCTTCCGTTGCATATTCAATCTTTTGCTCATGGTCACCTCCCCTTTGACAGTCACCTTCCGGAGATCTGAATGGCATACTAGTCCGGAATATTTTGCCAATTCAGAGAGCATCATGACACGTTTCCAAATACGGGCAATGTGCTCTGTGGGTACACGTTATATGTCTTGTGATGTCCAGTTCCCTCTCCAGCCTCATAACGTTGATCATTGCTATTTCTTCCTCCTTTTAGAGGTATTTCCCGCCCCTAGAGCAAGAGAGTGCCCTTAACTCCTGTGCGCTCCTCCGCCCTCTTTGACAAGACCATTGACGTCAGAGTAGGCATAATCGTTGTCAGATTTGCTCTGGACCACTTCTGCCTACCACAACAACGGAGGACCACCGTACTGTGCCCCTAGCACATCGTAGCCCCTTTCCGTCGTGCCTATCCTCTTAGAACAAGTAATGGGCTCCTATCTCATCCAGCAGAACTGATCGGAGACTGACAGCAGCAGGGCCGGGGAATTACCGTTCCATGAAGCAGGTGGCGTCAACACCACAACACAAGTGGTTGCTCGTGAAGTGGCGCCGTGACGGCGATGAATGGCGTCACACTTCGTCTATCGACGAACAGCAACGCTGCGCTACTCCGAGTAACCATCGGCGACGAGTATGATGGCTCCTTTGGTACAGGTAACATTGTTACCATGTTTTGGTGAGGCCAGAGGTGTTATTCTTGGGGTACTGGAGTGGCGAACCATCGGGTATGACCTTAGGTCACGGCCTGTAGTGATTGAGGGAACTCTAATGGTACAACGCTATCTGATGGACACCATGCATCCTGATGTGTTACCTCACAGTATCCTATCGACAGGACAACGCTCGTCCACATACGCCACGTGTCTCTATGAGCTGTCTGCGAGCTGTTGAGATACTCCCGTGTCCAGCAAGATGGCCAGACCTGTCCCAGATAGAACATGTGTGGGGACCGGTCGGACGTCAAATTCGTCGTACAAGGAACCCCTCGAGTAAGAGCCCGCTAATTCAGTCTTTAGCAAGACTCATTTTAAAGTGTTGTGTTAACAATAACGATAGGAAAAAAAATATTAGCTGCTAATGACTCATCAAGTGCACTAGGAGGGCGGCATCGTCGACGTTCAAGGAATATTCAAAAGAAACCGTTGACTTGCACCACGAACAGCGATAAAAAATGGCTCGCCACACAGACCACAAATGTTTACACCATCAAGATCGAAAGGTAATTCCTTGGGAGATCCAAACCATGCAGGACGTTCAGCTACGTATCTTAAAGAATGCATATACACTGAAGCCCCAAATGAAGAGATATAGGCATCCGTATTCAAATACAGAGATATGTAAACAGGTAGAACACGGCGCTGCGGTCGACAACGCCTGTATAAGGCAACACGTGTCTGGCGCAGTTGTTAGATTGGTTACTGCTGCTAGAATGGCAGGTTATCAATATTTAAGTGAGTTTGAACGTGGCCCTAAAGTCGGAGCGCGAGCAATGGGACGCAACATCCCCGAGGTAGCGATGAAGTGGGGATTTTCCCGTAAGACCATTTCACGAGTGTATCGTGAATATCAGGAATCTGGGAAAACATAAATGTCCGACATCGCTGCGGCCGGAAAAAGGCCCTGCAAGAACGGGACCAACGACGACTGAAGAGAATCGTTTTGCGTGAGAGAAGCACAGCTCTTCCGCTAATTGCTGCAGATTTCAATGCTGGGCCATCAACAAGTGACAGCATGCGAACCTTTCAACGAAACATCATCGATATGGTCCTTCGGAGCCGAAGGCCCATTCGTGTACCCTTGGTGACTGCGCGACACGAAGCTTTACGCCTCGCCTCGGTCCGTCTACACCTACATTGGACTATTGATGCCTGGTCAGACGAGTCTCGTTTGAAATTGTATCGAGCGGATGGACATGCACGGGTATGGAGACAATCTCATGAATCCATGGACCATGCATGCCATCAGAGGACTGTTCAAACTGGTGGGGGCTCTGTAATAGTGTGGAGCGTGTGGAGTTGGAGTGACATGCGACCCCTTATATGCCTAGATACACCTCTGGCAAGTGACACGTATATAAGCATCGTGTCTGATCACCTGCATGTCCATTGTGCATTCCTACGGACTTGGGCAATTTCAGCAGGACAATGCGACACCCCACACGTCCAGAATTGCTACAGAGTGGATCCAGGAACACTCTTCTGAGTTAAAACACTTCCGCTGGCCATCAAACTTCCCAGAAATGAACGTTATTGAGCATATCTGGGATTCCTTGCTACGTGCTGTTCAGAACAGTTCTCCACTCCCCTTGTACTCTTAAGGATTTATGGAACGTTCTGCAGGATTCATGGTGTCAGTTCCTTCCAGCACTACTTCAGACGTTAGTCGACACCATGTCACGTCGTGTTGCGACCCTTTTGTGTGCTCGCTGGGGCCCTACACGATATTACGCAGATGTACCAATTTCTTTGACTATCCAGTGTAGAATCGTATTGGTGTAACGCGGTGATGAGCTTATCCAAAAACTGGCTACCCTGTAAGGCGTATGTGCAGACAGGGCGATAATGTGTTTTACAGACACAGAAAAGGCAAACAGTCAGTGGTTCCACGTCGTATGAATTGCAACGTCACACAACTTTCAGGAGGAATAGTTTGTCCTAAAGATGTATGATTTTGATATGCAAACCAGGAATCAATCAAAAGCAAGTTATTTTGACCATCTGTTTGCCAAAGTAGTGCTCATACCATATTTCTACTTAGTTTACGTCTGTTTTCCCGCTTTTGCTTGCTGTGACGTAAATATTCCTATCTGCCCTTATAAGATCACGCACACGAGAGAGAATCGTAGCACCTCCTCCCCGCAGCACAATAAATAAATTTCAAGCCAATTTACCATCCAGATTAACCGCCGGCGTAATTGTATACGAATCTGTTAAGGCATTGGTGTTAGTTGACCTTCGAACAGCTCTCTTGATACCTCTAATTTCCAGCGATTCTTTCATATGCATTTTCTCTCCAAATCCCAGGTGATCGGAGTTGAAAACAAATTCCTTACTGAACGATGGGATGAGTTCGTTTATGTCATCTTCAAATTTTCGGGTCGATTCCGCAGCTTACTATGCTTCGTCCTACGTTACGTTTTCCAATTCTGTAGCACTATTTGAAGCTATTCAACTATCCACGACTTCCCTTGAAGTCATTGCAATCTATGTCGCGTGCGGTTTGATGTGCGTAACGTAGTTGGTCACTATCGTGCGCATCCTGTAAATTGCCTCGAACATTCCTGAAACACGCAACACGAGTTCTTGTAGCAAGTGCGCCTTATTCTCCGTTGATTAACCGTAGTTTTTCTTATGCTGTACACGGCCAAATTACTGCGGACTTATTCGAAATCTGTTCGTACATGGATTCCATTTATGCTTAGCACTCCCTCCTTGGACAAAGATTATCGGTTATTACTTTTCACCGGAGGCGGGATTTGTGGCTCTTTGTCCCATAAGGACGATGAATAGACGGTTCGATACTTGTATCGATATTAATTTTGCTTGTAAACGTAGGCCTCCGCGGCCGTTGTCACAGTCAATAAAATTCTTCTGGTTCTGAGGCCGCATTGTCGACTATAAAACTCCGACGTCAGCAGTACGCCCTAAGGAAGGCGTTTTGCAATAGTCGCCGAAACTTCGGGATTTATAGTTGACAATGCGGCCTCAAACCCACAAGAATTTAATTGACTATTAATTTTGCTTGTTACACACGTATCGTCGTCATTGTACTCTTCATGTACATACATTATAGGGACAGTCGAGCGTATACGATACTACATATTCCACTGAGTTATCTTGCAGAAACTATGTTTTGTAGATATAATAATGCAATGCTTCCTTCGATTATCGTTGCCATTGCCCTGCTCTGTATTAACACCACCAGCACGTTAGCACTGTTGTGAGTTACTCGTCGGCTAAATAGTTCAACTAAGCTCTGTAACCTCACGCTGCGCTCACCATTGGATACCTACAGTCCCGCCCCATGTTGCCATTAGCAGCCAATATTATTGTTCCATGACAGCCAAAACGCGGGCCGTCGAATGCCGCAAACATCAGTGTTCTTTTGAGATCTCTCACTCAAGACTATTCGTGGCAGACCAGTTGCAGCACTTGGTTTTCAGTTTGCTTCTCGAGAGAATACAACTGTTTTATGATATACTTAACAACCGAATCAGCGTGTGCATCCAGGCGAGAAGGGTGCAACGTAGTACTGGTAAGTGGACTCATATTGCCAAGTTCTCTGAAATAACATCACATATCTTCTCAACCCGTGGAGTTCCATTTCGTTCCCTCCTACTTAGGTGCAACTTTTAGGTTAGATGCTAAGTTTAACAGCTCACTTTCAGAGAAGAATGTACGTTGGGAAAAATGGGTGAGTGACTGAAATTTTAAAGGATGGGGTTCGAGTCTTGATGACTCACGCGATTTGGTTTTCAGTGCCTCTTTTATCGATGACGAAGAGTTTTTAACGTGGAAATGTCGAGTGGTACCGTAGTAAGGCAGTTTGCAGGATGGGGGAATGGAAGGTCTTACCAGAGCCAGCAGGAACACACGCAATACAGCACTGCGGTGCTGAAAGCAGCATTCAGTACAGTTTTTAATGTCGAAACGAAGACAATTTTTTTTAAGCAGAGGAGCAAATGATATGTGACAATCGTAATTATTTGTAAATAATGTAAAATATGGTTGGAACAGAATTATTTTCTTATCACATAATTCGCTGGAGCTCATTTTTTTCTTTTTACCTAGAAAAAGCTATATTTCATTGCTAACTGACGTATTGTTTCCAAGGCAAAACCAAAAATATTTCGGTTGCCTTAGATTCAATTATAATCTTGAAATTTTCCACACTCTCCTAACAGTTTTAGTATTCTGTTGTTAGAGAACAAAATCTGCTTGTATCCCACATGGCGGCCCAGCAACCACACTGAAATTCATCGCACCCCTTTGGAGTGCAATGCAACAGCAGTTCTTCCTCTGGTGTACATGTTGGAACCGCAATGGACCGTTCGAAATTATTCGACGAAATCTGAACGTGATCCAATGCAGTAATGATGCTTATGCTTTCTCAACCCTGCTACGAGGTGCCCTCCTGTGGCTCGTCATGGAGGGGGCAATACTGACATATGTGTGAATGAAATGACAATGTGGCCCTCAAAAACTCCCCAGTTTGGAACACCCTAAACCATCAGTGCCACCCAACCTATTCTGTTGAGCACAATAAATATGTATGTGTACAGAGACAAACTGTTTTGGAGTCCCAGGCACTTGCGGATAGGCATTCTCTTGACACTCCTTCGATTCCACATGCACGCTGGCAGACGCAAGAACAGCAGCATAGTGACCCGTGATTTATTTTCAAAGAATATTCTTAAGAATTTATTTTATTTACTAGCGATTCATCAAGAACATTAACACATTTAATCGCACTATGTAAGCATGGGAGTAGTTGCCAGGGAGTAACTGATGAAATCATAACCAAATTCCTTTTAACAAATGGGAATTTTATTCAATTTAATAGTGCCTAAAAGCATTTTTAAAAAAGAAACAGACTTAAAATTATAATCAGAAAGCACCCTCTAAATATAAAAGTTACAATTTATCCAGAGGCAGAAAGAAACAAATTTTCACTGTACGAACTTTCGGGCAGAGAACCTTACCACTCCTTTTTGACACGGCCGTACTTACGACCGCTCACAACAGCCTCTGAAAGACAACACTGGTGCAAATCTGCAACACACCAGATAACTTTAAACTAAGAGTTTTAACAATTTACACAAGCACACAAACTATGCACCCCCCGTAGGAGGGATGGAAATAGTACAAAACACTGACAATTAAAATATTAACCTTGCCACCGAAGGTGCAACGTGATTTTAACTTCTAAGAAAAGTATTACGGTGAAAGGGTGGCAGCTTTATATACTAAAATGATCATTTAAGTAAAAGCCCATGAAACGCAATCTTATATAAAATTCTACAAGTTTGGCCAAACAAGTTAAGATGCTCTACAGTACACAGATACCGCCTCCCAAGGTCATAGGCAATAATATCAAAGTTTCCAAAGATCAAAACATATTTCAGGTATTAGGCCGTTACACTCCAAGCAATAAATTCGTTAACACACCAAATCCGACAAACATGACAGAGGTAGCTACTAACGCTAGGTAGATTGACAGGGAGCTTACCGAACAACCCGAACCGCAGGTTGCTCTAACCCACCCCTACTCCACAAGGGAAAAATGGACCATCCAATTTATAAACAACCATCTTCCCGCGGGTGGGCAAACGGAGAAGAATGGTGGGACGACCCCAGAGCAAAACGGAACTCACCAAGAAGACAAGTAGAATTTAACAAGAGTAAATAAAACAACATATCAACAATCACTTAACTTCTAATAAACTGCGATTTCTGGAGAAGACCTGGCGCAGCGGCCCCAAATCGCTCTCCCGAACCGTCCGCTGCCAGCCGCTTCAACGGACGCAGGAAGGCGCGCCGATCTCCCGTCTGACGGCGTCGTAGCTCGCACCGGCTAAACTGATGTCGTGGGTTGACTCCTGTTGCTCTTCTGTCGACCGCGAAGCCACTACCCCTCGCTATAAGCCGCGGCCCACTGGACTCACGTGGCGACCTCACATGCGCCGACGCTCAAGACGGACAAGTCATCTTGTGTCTCAATGCGCGACCGACCAAGCGATTGATCCAACCGCCAATGACCACTGCCTGAGCGAACTCGATCAGACTGGCGGCCTAACGCGCAGACTCAGATAAAGGAACTAAGCCCCGACCGGGCGACCACTCGCTGAGTTCTCTTACTGCCTAACAAATGCGGACGAGAGACAAACTAACAAGCTGGGGACGAGATACTGACCCGGAATCACCGACTGGCGAGCTCATAGGGCCCTTTAATTGGACGTGAACAGGCAACCTTTCCCCTTTCTCACCAGAGGGAGACACCAAATCTGGGATTGCCACAGCGGCGCCACCGGCAGAAACGGAGGGCGACTGCTTCACACAACGCGCTGCGGCGCGCACTTCAAAATAACAATTTTTTACCACGGCTCTCATAGCTTGCTTGCACAGGAGCTTACGACTCTCGTCACTTTTTGTCTCTGTATAGGTACATACAGGGTGACAATTAGTGAATTATATGAAATAAAATCATGAGCTCTTTTCAACTGTTTGCGCTAGGACGCTCAGACTGTACGGCTGGCCGCGGGGGCATGGGGGAATTACTGTGCGCATGCGCACGCGCCTTGTTGTGGTTTAGTGACGCGGCCCACTTTCATTTAGATCGTTTTGTCAATAAGGAAAATCGGTGCCTTTGGGGGACTGAGAATCCGCAGTTGGCGATCGAGAAGTCTCTTCACCCTCAAACGGTAACTGTGTGGTGTGCAGTGTCCAGTCACGGAATAGCTCGTGCGACATTCCTTGATCGCACGGTGACTTGAAAATAGGTGTTCAGGAGGTCATCGACGGCATCGATGTTCCGATATTGCAGCGGTTCACGCAGAATTTCGCTATTCGTCATCGCCAATGATGGCAGGCACATCGAACATGTCATAAACTAAATCTGAAAATCTGTAGTGGCGTTTACATCTTGAATAAGGTGTGTTTACTTCGTAGTTTGTAAATTATTTACGTTTCTTTTTTCATGTTGTTGTGGTCTTCAGAACAGAGACAGGTTTGATGCAACTCTCCATGCCACTGTATCCTGTAAAAGCCTCGTCACCTCCCAGTATTTACTGCAACCTATATCCTTCTGAATCTGTTTAGTGTATTCATCTCTTGGGCTCCTTCTACGATTTTTACCCTCCGCGCTGCCCTCCAGTACTAAATTGGTCATCCCTTGATGCCTTAGAACATGCCCTACAAACCGATCCCTTCTTCTAGTCAAGATGCGCCTCAAATTTCTCTTCTCTCCAATTCTTAACTCCTCATTAGTCATGTGATCTACCCATCTTATCTTCAGCATTCTTCTGTAGCACCACATTTCAAAAGCTTCTATTCTCATCCTGTCCAAACTATTTATCGTCCACGTTTCACTTCCATACATGGCTACATTCCATACAAATACTTTCAGAAACGATTTCTTGACATTTAAATCTATACTCGATGTTAACAAATTTCTCTTCTTCAGAAACACTTCCCTTGCCATTGCCAGTCTACGTTTTATATCCTTTCTACTTCGACCCCAAATAGCAAGACTCATTTACTACTTTAAGGGTCTCATTTCCTAATCTAATTCCCGCAGCATCACAGTCCATTACCCTCGTTTTGCTTTTGCTGATGTTCATCTTATATCCTCCTTTCAAGACACTGTCCATTCCGTTCAACTGCTGTTCCAGGTACTTTGCCGTCTCTGACAGAATTACAATGTCATCAGCGAACCTCAAAGTTTTTATTTGTTCTCCATGGATTTCAATTCCTACTCCGACGATTTCTTTTGTTTCCTTTACTGCTTGCTCAATATACAGATTGAATAACATCGGGGATAGGCTACAACCCTGTCTCACTTCATTCCCCACAACTGCTTCCCTTTCATGCCCCTCTTACAATTGCCATCTGGTTTCTGTACATATTGTAACTATCCTTTCGCTCCCTGTATTTTACCCCTGCCACCTTCAGAATTTGAAAGCCAGTCAACATTGTCAAAAGCTTTCTCTAAGTCTACAAATGCGAGATACGAGGGTTTGCCCTTCCTTAATCTATTTTCTAAGATAAGTCGTAGGGTCAGTAGTGCCTCCTTCACTATCTGAGTAATTCCTTTCATCTCTTCATACATTTCATCAATCTCTTCGACATCTGCTGAGCTAGTTGGCATATAAACTTGTACTACTGTGGTAGTCGTGGGCTTCGTATCTATCTTGGCCACAGTAATGCGTTCACTACGCTGTTTGTAGTAGCTTACCCGCATTCCTATTTTCATATACATTTATTAAACTTACTCCTGCATTACCCCTATTTGATTTTGTATTTAAAACCCTTTATTCACCTGACCAGAAGTCTTGCTCCTCCTGCCACCTAACTTCACTAATTCCCACTATATCTAACTTTAACCTATCATTTCCATTTTTAAATTTTGTAACCAACCTGCCCGATTAAGGGATCTGACGTTCCACGCTCCGATCCGTAGAACGATAATTTTCTTTCTCCTGATAACAATATCCTCTTGAGTAGTCCCCGCCCGGAGATCCGAATGGGGGCCTCCGGAATATTTTACCCAAGAGGACGCCATCATCATTTAACCATACAGTAAAGCTGCATGCCCTCGGGAAAAATTTCGGCTGTAGTTTCCCCATTGCTTTCAACCATTCGCTGTACCAGCACAGCAAGACCATTTTGGTTAGCGTTACAAGGCCAGATCAGTCAATCGTCCAGACTGTTGCCCCTGCAACTGCTGAAAAGGCTGCTGCCCCTCTTCAGGAATCACACGTTTGTCTGGCCTCTCAACAGATACCCCTCCGTTGTTGTTGCACCTACGGTATTGCTATCTGTTTCACTGAGGCAAGCAAGCCTCCCCACCAACTGCAAGGTGCATGGTTCATGGCGGGGGGGGTCTTTTTTCACACTTCGATTATCGTCACCCTGTATTTAACCCTTTATTGAAAGTCCTCAACAAAGGGGGGCGGGCGGCACTGAGGCCGTTGAGGTGAGGTGTTCCGAATTGGGGGCGGGGGGGGGGGGTGAGTGTGGGGTCAGTTGCAGGCATCCTTGGCCGTTTAATTTACGCAGGTGTCAACATCGCACCTCCTCGTGAACGCGCCACTGGAGGTCACGTAATAAGAGTGCCGAAAACCATAACGGCCCTTTGCTGCTGGGAATATCGTTCAAATTTCGTCCAATGGTTTTGAACATTTTCTAGTGGTTCCATCCTAAAAAGGGAACAAAAACTGCTGTCGCACTGCACTCCAAAGATTTGAGACCAAGTTTAATGGGGGTTCCTGGGCAATACGCCCTTATACACTACTGGCCATTAAAATTGCTACACTACGAAGATGTACTACAGACGCGAAATTTAACCGACAGGAAGAAGATGCTGTGATATGCAAATGGTTAGCTTTTCAGAGCATTCACACGAGGCTGGCGCAAGGGGCGACACCTACAACGTGCTGACATGAGGAAAGTTTCCAACCGATTTCTCATACACAAACAGCAGTTGACCGGCATTGCCTGGTGAAACGTAGTTGTGATGCCTCGTATAAGGAGGAGAAATGCGTACCATCATGTTTCCGACCTTTATCAAAAACGTCGGATCGTAGCTTATCGCGATTGCGGTTTGTCGCGGTGAACGCACATTGGAAGCGTGTATTCGTCATCGCCATACTGGCGTATCACCCGGCGTGATGGTACGGGATGCCATTGATTACACGTCTCGGTCACCTCTTGTTCACACTGACGGCACGTTGAACCGTGGACGTTACATTTCAGATATGTTACGACCCGTGGCTCTACCCTTCATGCGATCCCTGCGAAACCCTGCATTTCAGGAAGGGAATGCACGACCGCATGTTGCAGGTCCTGTACGGGCCTTTCTGGATACAGAAAATGTTCGACTGCTGCCCTAGCCAGCACATTCTCCAGATCTCTCACCAACTGAAAACGTCTGGTCAATTGTGGCCGAGCAACTGGCTCATCACAATACGCCAGTCACTACTCTTGATGAACTGTGGTATCGTGTTAAAGCTGCATGAGCAGCTGTACCTGTACACGCCATCCAAGCTCTGTTTGTCTCATTGCCCAGGCATATCAAGGCTGTTATGACGGCCTGAGGTTGTTGTTCTAAGTACCGATTTCTCGGGATCTATGCACCCAAATTGCGTGAAAATGTAATCACATGTCAGTTCTAGTATAATATACAGGGTGATTCAAAAAGAATACCACAACTTTAAAGATGTGTATTTAATGAAAGAAATATAATATAATCTTCTGTTGTACATCATTACAGAGAGTATTTAAAAATGTTTTTTTTTCACTCAAAAACAAGTTCAGAGATGTTCAATATGGCCCCCTCCAGACACACGAGCAATATCAACCCGATACTCCAACTCGTTCCACACTCTCTGTAGCATATCAGGCGTAACAGTTTGGATAGCTGCTGTTATTTCTCGTTTCAAATCATCAATGGTGGCTGGGAGAGGTGGCCGAAACACCATATCCTTAACATACCCCCATAAGAAAAAATCGCAGGGGGTAAGATCAGGGCTTCTTGGAGGCCAGTGATGAAGTGCTCTGTCACGGGCTGCCTGGCGGCCGATCCATCGCCTCGGGTAGTTGACGTTCAGGTTTCATAACTAACCTTTTTCGTAGGACTCTCCATACAGTTGATTGTGGAATTTGCAGCTCTCTGCTAGCTCTGCGAGTCGATTTTCCTGGGCTGCGAACAAATGCTTGCTGGATGCGTGCTACATTTTCATCACTCGTTCTCGGCCGTCCAGAACTTTTCCCTTTGCACAAACACCCATTCTCTGTAAACTGTTTATACCAACGTTTAATACACCACCTATCAGGAGGTTTAACACCATACTTCGTTCGAAATGCACGCTGAACAACTGTCGTCGATTCACTTCTGCCGTACTCAATAACACAAAAAGCTTTCTGTTGAGCGGTCGCCATCTTAGCATCAACTGACGCTGACGCCTAGTCAACAGTGCCTCAAGCGAACAAATGTACAACTAAATGAAACTTTATAGCTCCCTTAATTCGCCGACAGCTAGTGCTTAGCTCTGCCTTTTGTCGTTGCAGAGTTTTAAATTCCTAAAGTTGTGGTATTCTTTTTGAATCACCCTGTATTTGTCCAATGAATACCCGTTTATCATCTGCATTTCTTCTTTGTGTAGCAATTTTTATGGCCGGTAGTGCAGAAGCGGTGAAGCGCCCAGGGAGTGTCGGCAGTGACAAAGTCCGTCAAGAACACTTCGACCGCGAAACGTGTGGGGATCAACGCCACGAGGAAAAGGGCGGTTTCGTTGACACCCTTCGTGCCACACCATGAGGGATTTTCGTGTCGATTCTGAACGGCGGTGAGTCTGGAATATTTTCGTCAGCCAACCATAAGAAAACGGCGTGATTCCAACGTTGGGCGTCGCTGTTCTGACCTCTACTGCAGAGGCGTCAAGGGGGAGCGTTAATTGTGGGTAAGAGGTGGTGTGTGCCACCTTCCAATCGTTCGGCACGTCCGCGGTGGCGCTGGGCAGATTTTTTATGAAATTTGATGTCACTTTGACTTCATTAACCCACGTATGATATCACGTTAAACTCTCGCCTCTGGCCTTAACGTGTGTCAGCCGGCCTGTGTGGCCATGCGGTTCTAGGCGCGTCAGTCTGGAACCGCGTGACCGCTACGGTCGCTGGTTCGAATCCTGTCTCGGACATGGATGTGTGTGATGCCCTTAGGTTAGTTAGGTTTAAGTACTTCTAAGTTCTAGGGGACAGATGACCTCAGAAGTTAAGTCCCATAGTGCTCAGAGCCATTTTCACGTGTGTCAACACCTTTATCTTAGTCGTAGAAGGATTGCAGACCCCGATGGTCGTAGGGAGCCATGCTTTTGTACCATTACAGAGGAAGATTGTCGGCACATTTATGGCAGATTTCAAATTTCTGCTCAGGAATACGGCATTTCGAAGAAGTGATCCTTTAATTGCATTGGACAGATTCCAGAATGAAGTGTTAGTCTGCAACGGTGTAAGCTTTTTCTGAAAGTTACTGGCAAATGACTCTGTGCCAGACTGGAACTTGAATCTAGGATCGTTGACTTTTACGGGGAACAGCACTTATTCGTGAAATGTAAACGTTCCAGGCTCGAGTCCCGTAAAGTTCGTGCCTGACAAGAAGTTTAGTACGGATTTCATTCCACATCAGTTGCGCATGATAAGTTTTCAGAGCGATTGTGATTACGAACGGTACACAGTTCTCGTAAAAAATAAAAAGTATATTGGTTTTCTTAAAAGTATTTAAGTACTTAATGCCAACATCACAGCTGCCTACGATACATTTTTAGCTATCTACATAGCAATCATGTGACTTCTATCAAGCGGGCCACGACCGTGATATATCTACCGTATAAGGAACACGGTTATAGAAGATGCGGTGTGTGTAATAGAACATTTACGACGTGTGCCTGAAGTGTACACCAGCACGTGCTTTGCTTCTGTTTCGCAGTAATGTGGACTGGAGGCGTTGTACATTGTTAACACAAATGTTGATTTTCTGTGTAACAGCTTCCTTAACTTCACGCAAGAGTTTATTTGTAAGTCCCGGTTTAGTTGTCTCTCCAATATACAGGGTGTACAAATAAGAATCATCTGATTTGGCACGTCTAAATTTCTGGAACTAACAAACTTATACAATGAATTTTGTCTTCTGGTGAACGGAAAACTGAAAACGTTTTTTTCATACCTTTTCCATGAGATGTAGGGCATATGTCAATGCGGTATTCAAACCGTTTCCACACTACACCTAGCATGTCTTTTGTTACAAAATGTTCAAATGGCTCTGAGCACTATGGGACTTAACATCTGAGGTCATCAGTCCCCTAGGACTAAGGCAATTTCAGCAGGACAATGAGACACCCCACACGTCCAGAATTGCTACAGAGTGGCTCCAAGAACACTCTTCTGAGTTTAAACACTTCCGCTGGCCATCAAACTTCCCAGAAATGAACATTAAACCTAACTAACCTAAGGACATCACATACATCCATGCCCGAGGCAGGATTCGAACCTGCGACGCAGCGGTCGCGCGGTTCCAGACTGGAGCGCCTAGAATCGCTCGGCCACACCGACCGGCCTCTTGAGTTACAGCTTCCACAGCTGCTGTTATGTGATGTCCCAGTTCATTCATTGTTGTTAGTAACGAAGGTACATAAACAGCCCGCACAAGAAATAATCGCAAACAATCAGGTCCGGTGACCTTGCAGACCAGTAATGTAAGGCCGTATCATTTGGTCCATTGCGACCGATCCATCATTCAATAATCCCTCGATTTAAAAATTCCCGTACTTGTAGGTGCTGGTGTGGCTCTTCCCACTCCTATTGGTAAATGAAGTCTTTCGAATCGGTCAGCAACTGTGCGAAAAGGAAGTTCTCAAGCATATCGAGAGATGTTGTTCCTGTAACAGCCTTCTCGGCAAGGAAAAATGGACCATACACCTTTTCCCATGAAACTACACAAAACACGTCAAATTTTGTAGAGTCCCTCTCATGTTGTACAACTTCATGTGGTTGTTCCGTATCCCATATCCTCACATTATGACGGTGCACCTTGCCATTTAAATAGGTCGTTGCTTCGTCACTAAACACCAAGCGTGGAAGAAAACTGTCGTCCTACATCTTGCCAAGAACGAAATTGCTGAATTCCACACATTGTTGTTTGCCACCTTCACGAAGAGATTGCAGTAGCTGAGTTTTGTCAGACACTCGGTGGCGGCCAGGCACGTCCTGAACCGTCCCAGTCTCCGTTCTCTTTCTTCGACAGTCGAGGGTTACTATCATAATTGTCTTGCTCTTCGCACCTCTATAGTTATTCTTTGGAGACTTGCAGTCCATGAAATTTGTCTCCACTATCAAGTAAGTCTGGCTGAGGCTGCTGGTTGTTGTATTGTTGTTTCCAATGCAAGTAGATATTTTGATTTTGTGCCTGTATGATCAGTAACATCAAAAACAAGATAGTGAAGAGTATTGCTTTCATTATTTAACATTAGAGAGCCTTTTACAGTCGAAATTGCTATAAATTTTAGATCTCGGGCACCGTTTTGGTCGAGAAAAGCCACCAAAATCCCAAAGGCCTGCTGGAAATATTACATTATATTAAATAATCAACTGTACCTCTGTTTTTGTCAAATTTTAAAGTTTCATCACACTTGTATAGCTCTCTTAAGGCTGCTTTTGTTCGTAATTTGGAACATTGTCCAGATTCATCTAACACTCCACACCGAAATACTGTGACTGTATATTTTGCACAGTGGTCAGTCTTCCCAAAGTATTAAGCAACAATAAATACTCTGTGGAAATTCTAAATGTCGTAATGTAGCTAATGTTGTAGTAATGCACTTAACGTGGGGAGGATGTTTGAGTAGATCACTGAATATAGTGTCGGAAGGTTCGTGACGGGAGATACAAAATAATTTACACTCCTGGAAATGGAAAAAAGAACACATTGACACCGGTGTGTCAGACCCACCATACTTGCTCCGGACACTGCGAGAGGGCTGTACAAGCAATGATCACACGCACGGCACAGCGGACACACCAGGAACCGCGGTGTTGGCCGTCGAATGGCGCTAGCTGCGCAGCATTTGTGCACCGCCGCCGTCAGTGTCAGCCAGTTTGCCGTGGCATACGGAGCTCCATCGCAGTCTTTAACACTGGTAGCATGCCGCGACAGCGTGGACGTGAACCGTATGTGCAGTTGACGGACTTTGAGCGAGGGCGTATAGTGGGCATGCGGGAGGCCGGGTGGACGTACCGCCGAATTGCTCAACACGTGGGGCGTGAGGTCTCCACAGTACATCGATGTTGTCGCCAGTGGTCGGCGGAAGGTGCACGTGCCCGTCGACCTGGGACCGGACCGCAGCGACGCACGGATGCACGCCAAGACCGTAGGATCCTACGCAGTGCCGTAGTGGACCGCACCGCCACTTCCCAGGAAATTAGGGACACTGTTGCTCCTGGGGTATCGGCGAGGACCATTCGCAACCGTCTCCATGAAGCTGGGCTACGGTCCCGCACACCGTTAGGCCGTCTTCCGCTCACGCCCCAACATCGTGCAGTCCGCCTCCAGTGGTGTCGCGACAGGCGTGAATGGAGGGACGAATGGAGACGTGTCGTCTTCAGCGATGAGAGTCGCTTCTGCCTTGGTGCCAATGATGGTCGTATGCGTGTTTTGCGCCGTGCAGGTGAGCGCCACAATCGGGACTGCATACGACCGAGGCACACAGGGCCAACACCCGGCATCATGGTGTGGGGAGCAATCTCCTACACTGGCCGTACACCACTGGTGATCGTCGAGGGGACACTGAATAGTGCACGGTACATCCAAACCGTCATCGAACCCATCGTTCTACCATTCCTAGACCGGCAAGGGAACTTGCTGTTCCAACAGGACAATGCACGTCCGCATGTATCCCGTGCCACCCAACGTGCTCTAGAAGGTGTAAGTCAACTACCCTGGCCAGCAAGATCTCCGGATCTGTCCCCCATTGAGCATGTTTGGGACTGGATGAAGCGTCGTCTCACGCGGTCTGCACGTCCAGCACGAACGCTGGTCCAACTGAGGCGCCAGGTGGAAATGGCATGGCAAGCCGTTCCACAGGACTACATCCAGCATCTCTACGATCGTCTCCATGGGAGAATAGCAGCCTGCATTGCTGCGAAAGGTGGATATACACTGTACTAGTGCCGACATTGTGCATGCTCTGTTGCCTGTGTCTATGTGCCTGTGGTTCTGTCAGTGTGATCATGTGATGTATCTGACCCCAGGAATGTGTTAATAAAGTTTCCCCTACCTGGGACAATGAATTCACGGTGTTCTTATTTCAATTTCCAGGAGTGTATATCTCTCAAAGCATCTGTATCACTTCATCAGACAATTAAAACTTACATACTCCTAAGCTCTTGACATGGTTACGATGGTAATGGACGACTTTCTCTTCAAATAAAAGGAAAATCACACTGATCACTAAACCAGAGAATTTTCACAGTGATGAGTTTGACTTCATTTGCATTGTTGACTCTATTATCCATTAAATGCTGATGATTATGCTTCGCGTATCAAGTGTAACGACATGCACTTGTGAGGTTATTCATGCACAAATAATCGCGTTGTAAAATCAGTATTCTGATCGAGATAACATAGTACTTCGTCGTAGATCGCAGTACCTTTTCAGCAATTACGTTTTTCTTCAGTCACGTTAAGTTAACGAAGACTTTTATCTTCCTACGAATACTCTCGTGAGCTGGGTCAATACAGAGGTATTATTTTCTCGTTATACTTGTTACAATTGTTTCTGCAAACTTCTCGTTGCATGAGTTTCCTCTGAGGGTAAAGTTCTGATGTAGAAAACATCTAGACTTGTCAACCTGTGCTCTATAAATTACATTTTAACTATCTTAAAACATCGAGTAAAAGAGAGAACAGATAATATTGTGCCACAAGTATGTCACTGAACCAGCTGAGACGTAGTTTCGTTCCTCGCAGATATACGGTATAATTACTCGCATATTATAAAACAAGCAATGTTAAGTCACGATTGTTACATGTTTGAAGGAACTCTTTGACCATAATAAACAAGAACTCGGTTGTCGGCTAAATTCAACAGTAAGAATTATGCAAGATGTTTACTTCAGTTCTACTTTAATTTCCAAGGACGATATGACTACTTACTTTGAACGATCCCAGAGATTTTTGTACGCTCGTTACAACAAAATTGCTCGTTATATGGAAGAATGCGACGTGAATAGCGTAACAATTTGTAAGGGCTAAAGGACCTTATAGCGGACAGAACAATTTCCGAGGAATTTATATCTCCGTATTTACAGTGAACTTCAGATCAAAATACCTCAGCTATTTAAGCATTCGCACCACGTGCGCGAATTTAGTTCGCTACGATATCGCTGAAGTGTTAGAGTACGAAGTCTGATACGACTGCTAAACGCTGAAGCTGTTTGGCATTGGAAATCGATGTAGAGCCCTGTCTTCTTCATGTTCAGCATACAGATCGTGGCGGGACAATCGAAAGTTAGCGCGTAGTCTGCTTATTAAGAGCAGAGAGCATCTCAGTTCCTAGTGACTGTGGATGAGCAGCGCTAATTTATTATGTTTCAAATCAGACCTTCAAAGGATCATGTAGAAAATCTTTTAGATTACGTTATACCAACCTCACCAGAAGTCTCTGGCACTGTTTTCCTATTTTTGCTAAGTTGTCTTGTGTCCTATCGTGTAGGGACCATGGTTTCTTACCACTCAATACGCCGTTCTGTAGAGTTCTATGCCTAAACAATGGAGGGACACAGAAACAGCAAACGGGGTGCGAAACTTCGTTTCTGCTTTGAACAACACCGCTATCCATCCAAGAGCATATATGTACCCCATGCTTTATGGATTATTTCTGTACTTCTTTGATTATTACAACGAATTCTGACATGTTTTGCAGTTCTTTCTTGTGATACCTGGCCTGATGCGTAAGGTCCACTATTAGCAGGACAAAAAAATGTTCGCCACAAGTCCTTCGACAAGGCAACCGTACAACCGTTGATCACAAACGTCATTGCCACGATAAGTGCTAAATCAAACGGCCTACTAGAACAAAGGTATCTTACAAACATGCGTTCCTCGTCGCATTAATATCTCTTTTAGTGTTTAGAGATACCAGACTACCAGACACCATGGGGTGCAATAAATCTCAGTCCCCATTTCGTCTGGTGGATACTTTGTACAACATTGTGCTGCCTAATACGGCTTTGCACGAAGCGTACTTTCATAATTTGATACAACCTGAGAAGATCTAAGAAGTTTGCACGGGCATCACCAGCGAAATAACATATCACTTTTGTTCAGTTATATGAATTAGACGAAAACGTGAATCTTTAACTGAAATTAGAAATTCATAATACGTTTGTTCCTTTCGTACTACATGGTTCCATTGTAACGGCTTTTCCCTGATATAATCCGTTCCTCTCACTTCAGATCTGAACTATGAGGCATGGTGCCCCGTATATAATTAAAAAGCGGATTGGACAGGAGAGCTACGACACAACTGTTTTACGAATATGCGACCAGCAAAGTAGTAACAAAGTAATTTCTTGGTCGTTGTAAGGACCCAGAAAGGCTGACTGCTGGACTGTTACTTCCACTCCAATCGAGCAACAACCATCTTCACATGATGTATTCTGCAGATAACAGATTATTTAGTGAACCTCCTCTTTATGTTGCAATACTATTAAGGGAGAACTTTCTTCGCTATCAGGTACAGAGTAATGCAGCAAGTTAACTTAGTGGTATTTACTGCACGTTTGACCTACACTACTATAAGGAAATAAAAATATTTACTGCTAAAACTTCATTTCAGTCACAAAAAAATGTCATTACCTGATTTACAAGCCAATTACCTCTCTAAGGAACGACATTTAACGCAGTATTACGTCTGTAAAGATGGAATAAAAATAAAAGCGTAACCAGTTGTTATCAGTTACCTTTGTACGGTGGCAGAGTTTTGTAATGTACAAAGTGCTCACTATTTGGTTTCTGTTCTTTTGGGTTGATCTGATAATGAAATTAGGCTCGAAAATAATGTACAAACTGGTCACTATTTGGTTTATTTTCTTTTTTTTTTCTTTTTTGGAATTTGATAATCAAATTAGGTCGAATCTAGTCATCAAGTAATAACGTAAATTAATTCTGCAACTTTGACGATTCTCTGCAATTTCTTGCGTACTTTGGTTAACAGGAATAGTTGATGACGTCATGCCTCCAAGTATTCTGGAAGTCAGTACAAGCAGTGTAAGTAGCCTGTTTGTTGAAATACTCGCCATTGTAGTGTTAGGCAGCTGGCTGTGAACAGCGCGTAGCGTTGCGCAGTTGGAGGTGAGCCGCCAGCAGTGGTGGATGTGGGGAGAGAAATGGCGGAGTTTTGAAATTTGACATGAACTGATATATATATATATATATATATATATATATATATATATATATATATATATATATATATATATATACTCCTGGAAATTGAAATAAGAACACCGTGAATTCATTGTCCCAGGAAGGGGAAACTTTATTGACACATTCCTGGGGTCAGATACATCACATGATCACACTGACAGAACCACAGGCACATAGACACAGGCAACAGAGCATGCACAATGTCGGCACTAGTACAGTGTATATCCACCTTTCGCAGCAATGCAGGCTGCTATTCTCCCATGGAGACGATCGTAGAGATGCTGGATGTAGTCCTGTGGAATGGCTTGCCATGCCATTTCCACCTGGCGCCTCAGTTCGACCAGCGTTCGTGCTGGACGTGCAGACCGCGTGAGACGACGCTTCATCCAGTCCCAAACATGCTCAATGGGGGACAGATCCGGAGATCTTGCTGGCCAGGGTACTTGACTTACACCTTCTAGAGCACGTTGGGTGGCACGGGATACATGCGGACGTGCATTGTCCTGTTGTAACAGCAAGTTCCCTTGCCGGTCTAGGAATGGTAGAACGATGGGTTCGATGACGGTTTGGATGTACCGTGCACTATTCAGTGCCCCTTCGACGATCACCAGTGGTGTACGGCCAGTGTAGGAGATCGCTCCCCACACCATGATGCCGGGTGTTGGCCCTGTGTGCCTCGGTCGTATACGACCATCATTGGCACCAAGGCAGAAGCGACTCTCATCGCTGAAGACGACACGTCTCCATTCGTCCCTCCATTCACGCCTGTCGCGACACCACTGGAGGCGGGCTGCACGATGTTGGGGCGTGAGCGGAAGACGGCCTAACGGTGTGCGGGACCGTAGCCCAGCTTCATGGAGACGGTTGCGAATGGTCCTCGCCGATACCCCAGAAGCAACAGTGTCCCTAATTTGCTGGGAAGTGGCGGTGCGGTCCCCTACGGCACTGCGTAGGATCCTACGGTCTTGGCGTGCATCCGTGCGTCGCTGCGGTCCGGTCCCAGGTCGACGGGCACGTGCACCTTCCGCCGACCACTGGCGACAACATCGATGTACTGTGGAGACCTCACGCCCCACGTGTTGAGCAATTCGGCGGTACGTCCACCCGGCCTCCCGCATGCCCACTATACGCCCTCGCTCAAAGTCCGTCAACTGCACATACGGTTCACGTCCACGCTGTCGCGGCATGCTACCAGTGTTAAAGACTGCGATGGAGCTCCGTATGCCACGGCAAACTGGCTGACACTGACGGCGGCGGTGCACAAATGCTGCGCAGATAGCGCCATTCGACGGCCAACACCGTGGTTCCTGGTGTGTCCGCTGTGCCGTGCGTGTGATCATTGCTTGTACAGCCCTCTCGCAGTGTCCGGAGCAAGTATGGTGGGTCTGACACACCGGTGTCAATGTGTTCTTTTTTCCATTTCCAGGAGTATATATATATATATATATATATATATATATATATATATATATATATATATATATGATGACTATTAAGGTAAATACAACGTTTGTTCTCTATTAATATCTTTCATTTGCTAACTATCCCTATCAGTAGTTAGTGCCTTCCATAGTTTGATTGTTTTATTGAGCTGGCAGTAGTGGCGCTGGCTGTATTGCAGTAGTGGGAGTAACCAAGATTTTTGTGAGGTAAGTGATTTTTGAAAAGCACAGGTAAATGTTAGGCAGGGCCATTCTCTTGTAGAGATTATTTAAAGTCAGATTGCGTTGCGCTAAAAAATATTGTGTATCAGGTTAAGCACAGTCTTGTATAAATGTTCAAAGGGGACGTTACATATGTCGACCCTTAGCCTAGGATACCTCACTGGAATCTTCTGATTTTTTCTTGTAGTTTGTGTAATTAGTGTAGCTTTTGTTTATTGCCAGCGCGTAATTATAGTGAGAATTTCCATTGTAGTTGTAGTTTTTCATTGTTGTACAGTAAAACAGTTGTAGCATGCATGTAGATTTGCACCAAGTATTTCGCAGCTGCAATTAACTAGATATTATTTTCAGTCTTATGTTAATGTGTTCTCTTATTTTTGCTCTTCAAATTGTGTTTTTCTGTGTTGTCGTGTGAAATACTGTGACAATAATGGCGTGTGAAAAACGTAATACTAGGCTCCAAAGTAAACTGAGAAATGACAGTGAAAACGAAAGCAGTGTGTTAGCGCCACCGAGTCATGAATTAACTGATGTTCAAAGTAGTAATTTGGTAATTGTGCATAGGGAAATGGAGCGGGCGGCAAACAATGGCGTGGACAGTGAAACAATTAGTGAAGATGGAAGCATTATCGATCGATTGGTCGGCAACAGCTCGCCTCAGGAATCGGGAATGACAGGACACAATTTTGCAAATATTGTAGATTCAGGTTTTGGGTCCTCACCATTTTCTCAAATGAGTCAAGACACATTTTCCACTTGTCAAAATGTGAATGTTGCCGGTGCAAATTCACTGCCGAAAAGCACTGAGGAACACGTTCCAGACACCAGTGCATTGTTATTACAATTAATACAACAAATGGGACAAACACAGCAAAAGCTTCAAAAGTTAGACACAATGGAACAAAATCTTCGAAAGTTAGACACAGTGGAACAAAATCTTAAAAAGTTAGACACAGTGGAACAAAATCTTCAAAAGTTAGACACAATGGAACAACACCAGAGACAAACACAGCAACAGTTAGACGCAATGGAACAAAATCTTCACACCACACTTGAACAAACACGTGAAGATTTAACTACTGAGTTATATAAAATCGAATCGAAATGTCAAAAAGTCTGTAACGACGTAAAAACACAAATTTGTGAGCATTTTCAACCTATTTTTTCGCGGCATGAAAATGCACTACAGAATCACGAAGCAGCCATAAAAGAACTGCAAACTATTGTTCATGAAAATCATGAGACCTTGCAAGCTAAATTTGACGCAGTTGCATCTACCGATTCGGTTACGCAACTTGCAAAAACTCAGGAAAACTTAAAGGACACAGTAGATACTCTGAAACTTGGTTCAGAAAAACACACTGAGGAAATGTGTTCACTATCGGAGAAAGTAGCCGAACTTTCGGATCAGTTCACTAACTTATCTACGAAGGTAGATGATAATCTGAACGACACAAAACCGGTAGTCTTTAATGACACAGAAGAGTGCGAACAAATTAGGAAATTCAAACAACATCAGAATCAAATTAATACGCAACACCAAAGAGAAATCCGGGAAGTACAAGATCAGCTGACACAGGTAATACAAGAATTACGTATTTCAGAGGACACTCGCGCTCCAACACGGGAAGAGGGACTTAGAAATACGGAAAAGCCGCAAAATAATAACACAGGGCATTCGGAAGTTATGAAAGAAATTGGCAATGTGCACCGAATTTTGAGATGGAACGGCCGACACGACCTAACAATGACCAATATGCGACTCGCCGACATGATGATTTTGACTATAAGCTATTTATTACTACACGTAAATTCAAAACATTTAAGAATTCTGGCAACGACATTCATCCACAAGCGTGGCTCCATCAATTCTCTCATTGTTTTCCTCCCAACTGGTCATCGAAGCACAGATTAGAATTTATGTGTGGCTACTTGGAGAATGAACCAGCTGTAAGAATGCGATCGGTCATTCACGATTGCCACAATGAAGGAGATTTTTATCATGCCTTCCTCTCAGCATATTGGTCTCAAGCTACACAAGACCGAGTAAAACATAGCATCATAATGATGAAACATTTCGAACAATCTGAATGTTCCAGTCTTGTGAAATATTTTGAAGACATGTTGCACAAGAATCAGTATCTTTCAAACCCATACAGCCCCTCAGAACTCATCCGCATTTGCTTACTCAAATTGCTTGAACATTTACGACATATTATTTTAGCAGGACGTTGCAAAGACGACATTGAAGCTTTCCAGGGACCCTTACAAGAATTAGAAATTGACACAGACAGTCGCCGGATGCGAAAACAGGAAAACAAACACTACAGGTCACATACGTCACAATTCCGTGACGACAGAAACAATAACAGGACACGACAAGGCTATTCTTACAACGCAAATCGTGACCAAAACAGACACCACCCATATGACAAACACTGGCAGAGTAATAGTTACAGGGAAAGATCGCATTTACGAAGTAATGAATATGACAGAGACAATCATAGAAACAGACAATATGGTAACCAGAACTATTATTATCACGGGAGACAGAATAACTTCAGACGCAACGGTCCACCGTGCAATGAAAATTCAGGGAGAAATTCTCCACCACTTGACCGACAAGAAAGAAACTACGGAACCTACCGACATGACGACAGACGATATGATCGTAACGACAGACCTGAATTGCATCAGAACTGGCGGGATTCAAACAGAGCTGGGCCCTCTCGGCAAGGCGAATTTGTAGAAGTTAGGTCTCCTAATCCCAGTAACGACGTGCGCCAACAAAGAGACAGACAATGACTCGCACAAGCAGGCAGCCGCGTGCGCCCGCTGGCTCCGAGAAAAATAACATAAGACGCTAGCCTTGAGAAAATTTTTAGCATTCTTTACCGACGTATGCCACATGATAATTGCGTTGAAGTTGAAACTCTGCGTACTAGGAAGAGTAAAGGTTTACACCACATTTCACATGTAAAACCGTTTATTGAAAGATAATCTGCTTCTTAACTTTGTCTTTGCCATATAACTTTTCACTTTACATTGCTAGTAAGCTTTGTCAGACTTAAGAAACTGTTAACATGCAACAATGTTTTGAAGTTAAATATCCAGTCAAGAATCAAGAGAACTTATTTAAACAGAAATTAAGAATGCATTGTTATAGTGAACAGACGACACAGTGTTGTATTTGTACATTCTTGCTTGTTAGCTGCACGATTACGTAACGACTATCAGGCTTACATAGGACACATACTGGTAAATGAGATTTTAATGCAACATTTTGGTTTACTTGAAAATACATTCTGGGTTTAAAGTACTTTCTGTGAGATACCAGATGACACAGAGGTTAGTTTATGTGACAGCTACACGATTTTATCACGACACTACTAATGAGTGACAATTTACAATGTTGCTTTTGCGCTGTATCTGTTTTATATTTGCACAATTTTTCTGAATTCTTCTGGAAAGTAAAACATGTTTTAGTAGTAACTTTTGTGGTATAGCAATAATGAGACAGCCTTTTCTGTAGCACAACAATATGTTACAGCACAGTACTTTCTTCATCACGGAAATAAGCATAATAACTAAGATATCTATACTCAAAGCATTTCACTTTTGTTTATCATGAGGTAAGTACATTGACTTCTGCAGAACTTAGCTTTCGGAGGACGATAACTACGAGACTTCCACAGAGATTATCTTACAACATGACGCACAGTTTAGCGCTACAGTACACGCATTTGAGTGATTAATTTCGCACTTAAAACATTTATTTTTTTTAAGATATTTAAAGTGCAATGATACAAGGGTTTTCCGTGATACGTTTCATTCCATTGCTGTAATCTGTAACACCTGAGGGTATAATTACATTAATCCTCAGGGGGGTACACGCCTACTTTGTGTACCATGTGTTTGGCAAGCACAAGGAGCCCTAGCTATTATGGTATTTGCTTATACAACTTTACACATCGGTACCATATTTCTCTAACACATAAATTACACAGCTATCTGATTATTTAACAAAAAAACAAACATTTTTTTACTACATTAGTGACAGATGTTTACATAATTACACAGTTGAGTAGCTTCACACTTATGAAATTGCATTTTGTCAGTACTTTGTGAACTGTTCATATTTTTTCGGAGCCATTGTGGTACTATGAGAGCTTTGAATGATGTATTTGGTATGGGATCATGATTTTAAAGTACGTTTGAGGCAGATGACACTTTTGACATGAGCAGAGAATTTTTTTAGGTTTTGAAATTATTGGAGGAAGCTACGACAATTTTGAGATTTGACTAATGTGTTATGATGTTATTTTTACGACGACGATGTGTATTATGCTGTTGCGGTATGTTTATGATCAATAAGATGATGCTATATAAGGAATGTGATTACGCGTTTATATGTATATGAATAATGAATAGAAGGTAGGGACTCGTGAAAAAGGATGTTGTAAACCGAGAATCGTACTTTAAGAGTTATGAAATGTGTGTAAATGCGTGAATGTATCACAATGCCGGCGAAAATTTTTTGGACACTGTTATATTCATACCATTTTGTTTCTACAGATTTGTAACGCAAATTCTTGACCTATGAAATTTTTATATGAGACTGTCGCTGTAGCGAAAACTGCTGGCGTAAATATTTCGTTAAGAAAGGTAAGTGACCGTGAAGTAATTCGTTGTGAGCGGCCAGGTGTGTCAGACGCCTGGAGAAAAAGCCATTATTGCGAGCCCTTTTCAGCGGCACAGGTAGAAAAAAAAAGGGAGGCCATTATCCTCGCTATTGACGTTCCTTTGTAGAGAGCATCGCAAAAACGACACGGTCGAAATTGAAAACATATGTTGACACTGTGGAGCTCTTAATTTATGATATTTACAGGAATGCCTAATGAAATGACGAGAAATATTTTTACATCTGCACACCTGATTATGACAAGCGTCTTTCTACGAGAGTTGAGAGAATGTCTACTAACTTATGAAATGTCACATGACTATTGAATGATATTTTTATGCTTTGGTTTGCGTAATTGCTTATTTCATTTGATATCTAGTTTCTAGCTGCACTGCAGCATTGGTTAAAATAAAATTTTATAGATGTAGTAATATAAATATTTTCTGTCTACAGATCGAGTAAATAATAATTTTTTCAAAAAAAATGAGGGAGCACAAAAAGACATTTACCTTCACAGGAACTGCAATCATAGTTTTATTTTCAAGTACTTGTTAATTTCTTTTGTAGAATAAATTGTGATGCATCACTCTAGTGTTAAGATGTGACATAGGTATTAGACATGGCCATTTTTAGTGTAATACTTCTTCTGCTTGAACTTTGTCATGTTTAGGTATAAGTTATGCTGTTTGCCAGGCATACTGCTACTGAATTTTAATTTGTGTTACTCTGCTAAGCCAGATTTATTTTTCTTGTTTGCTGCACATTGCCTTATATTAGTCATAATATTGCAATTGCTTCGCTAATTTCTAAAATGCTGCTTCCTTTGCAAATCTGCACTTTTTTGTCATTGCTGTTTGCGTTAATTGTTTTATGTGCTGCTGCATTGCCTCGTCCCTTAGTTTAGCATCTGAGCTCAGTAGATTTAAGTTAGCTTAAGAGGGGGTAGACTATATAAGAACCTAACTATGGAGAATAGGGAAAGAATGCTTTGAAAGTTATATGAAAACGATTTGGGCCTAAATGAGTATTGTACAATGAGCCATATTTATTTTGAAAGAAATATGGTTAGAATACAGAAAAGAGGTACAGATAGGACTTTTTGGGAATAATGATGAACGAAGGGAGATCTCCAAGAACAAAAAAGGTTTTGTTCGCAAAATACTGCAGTACCAAAAGTTACACTGAAAACGAACACTGTCCTTTCCATTGTGTTATCCCCCTATGTGTTTGTGTACCCTTGTGTATTTGTTTTCTTCCTGTCTCTGTGTACTGTTTCATAGAACTTTTTTCTCTTCTAATACTAAGTTACATTTACTATGATAAGGAATACTGTTATACTCAAATACAATTGGCATTAATAATATGTTATTTACTTTGTAAAGATGCTTTAGACATTATTTTTCTGTTTTGTGTTAATGTTCATGTGTGAAGTTGATGTTTCGAAAGTTATTCTGATCTTTTATGTATGTACTCATGTCATAATTCCTGTAACACTGTTGTATATGTTATTTCTATTCTTTTGTAAAGCCTGTACCACAAATGTTATCTGTATTGTTATGTTCTTTAATGATGTATTTTGTACCTTTGTAATTGTATTCTTCTGTTATAAAATTGTAATTGACACCAGGTCATCAAATTAAGTAACTTGTAAGTTACATTTCACTGCACACGTTTCTGTTGGTCATAGTATATGGACAATATGTGAGAAGTAGGGACTGTTAGTGTTTGCACGTGTGTTAATAATTCGGCAAGGGACTGGTTAACAGCATTGCTGGTTCTAAGGACAATTCCAAAAACTTTGTGAGTGCACAAGTGGTGGTTATGGACTTGCTATATTATCCGCAAGAATCTTCAATGGTGATTGTGCACCTGCACAGTCACAACAGATGGCTGCTGGCCATCTCTACAAGGACTGCAGTGAGTCTGAACCTCTGGTGGCCCACCAGTACCATTATCTCTACAAGGACTACAGTGGGTCTGCGTCTTTGCTGACTCACCAGTACCATTATCTCTACAAGGACTACAGTGGGTCTGCGTCTTTGCTGACTCACCAGTACCATTATTTCTACAAGGACTGCAGTGGGTCTGCACCTCCGGTGGCCCACCAATACCGTAATCTCTACCAGGACTACAGTGGATCTGCTCTGTGATGACCTACCCACCAATACTCTTCAAAACTTCGACTGACTCCGCTGTGGGTTTGCTCTGTTGTGGCCCATTACCTGTCAGCATGTCAAGAGTCAGCACTGTCTTTCCGTTGGAAGGACAACGCTACTTCTTCAAGACTGCATGGAAATCCACTACTTCCGTGTGCATTTTCTTTTACCGCTCAGACTTTGAGAAAAACACTGCAATTTGATGAATGATCAGGACTGCCTTTATGGACTGCGAGAAAATTTTTGCTTTTGACCAACATTGTATCAATAAGTGTGTTCATTTGATATCTTTGTTATTGTAATTATGAAAAATTTCTTCAAATCTGTATTGGCCACTGTCCAACACAATTTGTAAAATTTTTTGTGGGGAGCATGGGGGCTATGTAAGTAGGCTGTTTGTTGTAATACTCGCCATTGTAGTGTTAGGCAGCTGGCTGTGAACAGCGTGTAGCGTTGCGCAGTTGGAGGTGAGCCGCCAGCAGTGGTGGATGTGGGGAGAGAGATGGCGGAGTTTTGAAATTTGTCATGAACTGCTATATATATATATATATATATATATATATATATATATATATATATATATATATATATATATGACTATTAAGGTAAATACAACGTTTGTTCTCTATTAATATCTTTCATTTGCTAACTATCCCTATCAGTAGTTAGTGCCTTCCATAGTTTGAATCTTTTATTGAGCTGGCAGTAGTGGCGCTCGCTGTATTGCAGTAGTGGGAGTAACCAAGATTTTTGTGAGGTAAGTGATTTTTGAAAAGTACAGGTAAATGTTAGGCAGGGCCATTCTCTTGTAGAGATTATTTAAAGTCAGATTGCGTTGCGCTAAAAAATATTGTGTATCAGGTTAAGCACAGTCTTGTATAATGTTCAAGAGGGGACGTTTCAGCAGATATGTAAGTAATTCTTTTCGACAGACGGCGGCTCTTATTACGAATTCCCACTTTCTATGGCAACACTCTACCTTATGAGCTTAGATGGCATCCGCTTCGAATAGCACAGCGTGGAATTCTTCGAAATTCGAGAATAGGGCATTGACATTTCAGGGCCTAATTGCCTTCTGCGGTGTCTCTACCAATCCTGATATCACTGATAACACAGGTCTGCGACATAAAAATTGTTTCATATTTGTTAAGTGATTTTTATGGTGTTTTCAACGCTGATTTCGGGAAAAATGTGAAAAAATTTCATCACGTACAGTTATTTCACAAACTACTTGTCTAGTTTTAACTTTTCTCGGTATTTGAGCACTCTAGTGAGTTTGAATTTTGGTTTTTGGGATATCCATAAACAGTTATTTAGCCGTTTTTGTACTAGATATACGTAAAATAAAGAGTAATTACGAGAAACCAGCAGTGTTTTCATGTCAGTGCCTGTCTGTCGCGCTGCCCCTTCCCCCGCCTTCACCAAGCAGTGAGGTTCTGCTGTTGTCGCTCAGTTCACAGTACCTCTACTCTCTGTGCTGTTCACGTGTCGTTGTTTCTAGTGTTTTGAAGAAGTGAGTGTTTTCTTGTGCTGTGAAGTTGTTTTATTGACAATGGACAATGGCTACCAGAGAATGTATAAACTCGTCAGAGTGCGTCTGTTACATTTGTGGTAACTATACCGTTGAAAAAGTATATTTCGCCTATTTTGGTATAGAGTTAGGCGATCAAGATAAGCTTTGGGCCCCACACGAAGTTTGTTCAATGTGTCTTGAAGATCTGCGGCAATGGTTTCAACGTAAAAAGCAGTCCTTACGTTTTGGAATACCAGTGGTTTGGAGGGAGCCAAAAAATCATAGTAATGACTGCTATTTTTATTCTTGCAACGTACGAGGTTTCAATTTGAAAAAGAAAAAGGATATTTGCTACCCTAACATTCAATCAGCCATTCGCCCTGTTCCTCGTGGAACCGAAGTACCACTTTCCTCTCCTCCAGATTCTTTGGATGATATAGATGATCACGAGACACTGGCTCAGCAAGGTGATAGTGAAGAAGACAGAGATTGCTACGATCCTGGCACAACCGATCCCATTCCATTCTCACAGTCTGAACTGACTGATTTAGTTAGAGACCTAGGCCTTTCTAAAGAATATGCACAGGTTTTAGGATCTAGGTTGAGAGATACATATGTTGGTTCCGGCTACATACTTTTCTTGGTATCGATCGAGGGAAAAGGAGTTTGTATCTTTGGTATCTTTCTCCTCTCAAGAAGGTGACCTGGTGTTTTGCAGTGATGTTCCTGGACTTCTGGCACGTTTCAAAATAGAATATGCTCCTTATGAGTGGAGACTTTTTATTGATTCTTCAAAAAGAGGCCTTAAAACAATTCTTCTACACAATGGCAATAAGTATGTTTCTATACCAGTTGGACACTCGGTTCACTTAAAAGAATGTTACTAAAACCTTGAACTGGTTTTAAGCAAACACTGCTATTCAGACCACAAATGGACACTATGTGGTGATTTAAAAGTGATTTCAATGCTGCTTGGTCAACAATGAGGCTATAAAAAGATCCCTTGCTTTCTCTGTGAATGGGGCAGTAGAGACAGAAAGATGGCCCTTGAGAAAAACCTCACTGGTAGGGGTTAAAAATGTTGAGAGGAAAAGCCTTGTGGATACTAAAAAGGTGTTACTTCCACCACTTCACATTAAGTTGGGGCTGCTGAAACAATTTGTTAAGACACTGCCAAAAGAAGGGGAGTGTTTTACATATCTTTGTGTACAGTTTCCTGGTTTATCCGAGGCAAAGCTAAAGGAAGGAATCTGTGTGTGACCAGACGTTAGAAAACAAATGACACATCCCAACTTTGCGGACCAAATGGAAACAAGAGAAAAGGCAGCATGCACATCTTTTAAATTAGTTGTTACCCGTTTCCTAGGAAACAAAAGAGACCAAACTACAAGAAAATGGTCAGAGACATGATCGACAACTTTGAGAAGCAGGGCTGTAACGTGAGCATTAAAGTTCTTTTTCTCCACTCACATCTTCACTACTTCCCTGCAAACCTTGGTGATGTAAGTGAAGAGCAGGGCGAAAATTCTACCAAGACATCAAAGAAATGGAAAGAAGATATCAAGGAAGATAAAACGTTAACATGATAGCGGACTACTGCTGGATGATAAAGAGAGATGATCCTCAACGAGTCCACAGCCGGAAAAACAATAAAAGAAGCTTCGACAGAAAGCGAAAGCGTTATTTTAAGGACTTATGAGCTTAAAGAGAAATGGAAGAGTACTGGAAATGTAGTTTAGAACATGATTTACAAATTAAATAAAATTTTATAATGTAGGAAAAAATGTGATAAATTGCATAAATTTTGTTATCATACACAAAAATACTCCCTTTTTTTGTGAGAAAACCTGAGGTGACAGAAAAAAATGGATAGGATTTTTGAAATCAGCGCTGAAAAGTACATAAAAGTCAGTTATAAAATTTCAAACAACTTTCAAAAATATTTTTTTGCGGACCTGTGCAATAGATCGGTGACATTTTAAGGTTTTGAAAAATATAATTGTGTGAAACAGCAGAGTACAGAATTGTAGTCAGTTTCACAAGCTGCAAAGGCTGGGAAATTATGCATATATTAAACTATTTCCTTTGTCAGTTCGCTTACGTTCATTTGCTAATAAAAGAAGGTAATTAAAAATGAAAAGGACAAAATCGTAGGTGTCCTACAATAATAATTTATTTCGTTGGTCAATTTTCTTCTAAAAGGCCATCATCAAATGGCTATTGCATGAAAGAGGATCTTGATTACTTCACGGCTAACCCGGTCCATAGTAGTAATATCTGTTGCAGGTTGCCTATCCAACGGCTTGCAAGGACATTAAAATTTTGATCTCTCATGCGTCACAAAATTATTGACCGAATTTAAAAACTGGAAACGTTGTCATAATTTTCTCGTTGGGAGCTATAATCTTACGTTGAAGGCTTAACACAGTAAGACAAGTATTACAATAAGAATCTGTATACGTTTGTTCTGAGGCAGCCTAACTTATTGCGTGCAAATACACAGATTACATTGAGTGTTTGATAATGAGAGCAATTAGCGAAGTTCAACAAATTTTAAACGTCATTTCACACCTTCTCGTGACTTTTTTCATTACATCATCAACGTAAAATATTTAACACAGTAACTCATTTATTAAGCAAGCACGTGTTTGAAGTATTTTTGTATATGTGAGTTAGGTTCTTTTAAGAATCACGAGGTCACTGCTACAGTACTGGTGAACAACTCTGACAAATATGTTACCTACGCATAGACAGGTCGAAACAAAGAGTAAATGAAATCTTCTGCACTGCAGTAATAACATAACTGAAAATGTTAAAGTTTAACGGTAAATAAATTTAAAAGAAGCAAACCAGAAATACAATAAGATTAAATATCAAAAAAACAGTGCGTTTTTGTGGAGAGATTCATGTTGGCTATTTGTTGGAGAGATAGCAAAATAAGGAAATGCATCAAGGAACATACTGAAATCAAGGCAGTTCTATGACTGTTGCGAAAATGAAGTAAAGATGGGTGGAAAGTGAAGACAGGCAGGTCTCAGGTGGGATGGTTTATGTAGGCTGTGCGTCCTTTGGAGGAGCGCAAGAACTAAGGGAAGAGCGAAACGACGACGCAGCGGAGTGGATAGGTGGCATTAAAACATAAAGGACCGAACTTACTAAATACAGCCAAAGACCGAACGTCCTGAGGAGGTCTGTACCCTGAAATGAACGCAAAACAGCTGCAGATGATGATGGTGATTGTTGTGAATTGGCAGGAGCCAATTCACGGGGTTTGGAGGAAGCCGAAAGGCACGCGTTTAAGCTCACGCAGGCTGGCGTGAGGTCTGGAACAGGTAAAGTAATTATACTATCAAGAAAAGTACGTAGCTGCTGGAATACTTAACTTTAATCCATAACTGGTGAACATCGGTCTGACTGCACATGCATCCCAAGATAAGTAACAAATGATAATGGCGCCTTGCTAGGTCGTAGCAAATGACGTAGCTGAGGGCTATGCTAACTATCGTCTCGGCAAATGAGAGCGTAATTTGTCAGTGAACGATCGCTAGCAAAGTCGGCTGTACAACTGGGGCGAGTGCTAGTAAGTCTCTCTAGATCTGCCGTGTGGCGGCGCTCGGTCTGCAATCACTGACAGTGGCGACACGCGGGTCCGACGTATACTAATGGACTGCAGCCGATTTAAAGGCCACCACCTAGCAAGTGTGGTGCCTGGCGGTGACACCACATTCCTCCCCCGCAAATCGGCGAACGGTTATGTTATAAGGCTTCCGCCCGCCGTGGGGAGGACCCCATGTTGACGTATGCGACGAGGTGGGGAGCCTAACAACAGGCGAGGCTGTGCCACCCGCACTCGGCCATTCGGTCCGAGGGGAGCTAGGAAACGCCTGAAAACCTAGTCCAGGGTGCACGCCAACATGCGGTGTATGCGCCCGTAGAGAGACAGGAGGGGCCGAAGGGTCGACCTCCATCGCGTCAGGGCAGCCGACGGGCGAAGACGACATCTGGTCCGGAACGGGCAAGAGTTCCATGGTGGAGGACAGCTGGTCACGGGAAGCGATCGGCGGCGCGTGACCCAGGGAGGCGCTTGGCGGTTAGAGAGAAGCGTCCACTGCGGGCGTCGCCGGCGGGAGAACAGGAGGCGGCGGCGGCGCGTCGCCATGGGGCAAAATGGAAGGCAGCGTCGGTAACACCTGGGGATGAGGCGAGCCAGTAGATGGGTCCCCAGGGCGCTGACCGGACGGCACCGTCGCTGAAAGCAGACGGGGAGCGGCAGAACCCGTGCGACGACAGAGGCGCAGCTGATTGAGATGCCGACGCACCTCACCAGAGGCCCCCAAAACCAGATACATAGCGCGGCCGAGGCAGCGAAGAATGCGCCCTGCGAGCCAACGCCGTGAACCTTAATAGTTGCGATAGTAGACAACGTCGCCTGGGACAAAAGCAGGCGTCTGCCGCTGCACAGGAACCTGATGCGGCGGATGTAGCAAAGACATCAAGGTTCGATGAGGACGACCATGGAGCAACTCAGCCGGCGAGCGACCATCTCGGGGCTGAGAGCGATACGAGGACAAAAAGAGCAATAACGCGTCCTCCCGAGAATGCGACTCTTTCAACTTCAACATCTGTGACTCGAAAGTCCGGACCAATCGTTCAGCGGCACCGTTTGACTGTGGCGAAAACGGCGCGGATGTCAGATGTTGAATACCATTGGCCTTGCAGAATGACTGAAATTCTGCGGACATGAATTGTGGGCCATTGTCGGAAACAATAGTCTGTGGAAGACCTTCAATGCAAAAGATAGCGGATAACGCTTGGATGGTGGCAGATGACGTCGTGGAAGACATCCGGACAACAAAAGGAAAATTACTGAATGAATCGACCACAACCAACCATCGAGCATTCCAGAATGGACCAGCAAAATCGATGTGCAAGCGTTGCCAAGGGGAAGTGGCTTTCGGCCATGCAAAGAATCAAGCATCGATTCCGAACCAAGTACAGTGCTGACGAGCAAGTTGTTTCGTTCGCACTATACCCCAATGTCCTTGGTGGAGAAGCCGTAAGACAGAGGACTGTAACGAACTTGGGACCACGACTCTGGACTGATCATTATCAGAACGCAACAGCAAAACACCACGTCGAACAAAAAGTCTCTCCTTGTGAGCAAAAAATAGGCGAACCAGCGGATCCTCGATCCGTGACTTTGACAAGGGCCACTGCGTAGCAACAAAACGCAGAACGGTAGCAAGGACAGGGCGAGCAGCTGTGGCTGTAGCTACACGACGAAAATCAATCGGAAACGATTCGACCACGTCATCGGTTTCCGAATCAATGAACATGCAAGCAAGTGCGGAGGAATCGAATGCTCTATCCTCAGCAACAGGCAAACGGGACAACGCATCGGCGTTTCCGTGCTTAGCAGTGGACCGATACAAGATATCGTAGCGGTACTGCGAGAGGAAAATAGACCAGCGAATGAATTTCTGCGCTGTACGTGGAGGTACAGGCTTGTTCGGATGAAAAAGCGACGTCAAAGGTTTGTGGTCTGTGATGATGGTAAAGTGACGACGATACAAGAAATCATGAAACTTAGTAACACCAAATACGAGAGACAAGGCTTCTTTCTCTATCTGTGAATAATTTCTTCGCGCAGACGAGAGCAATTTGGACGCAAAGGCAATAGGGCGATCATGCGATCCATCCTTGTGCGCAAGCACAGCACCGATCCCGAAATCTGATGTATCTACCATCAACAAAAGGGGTTTCAGGGGATCGAATGGCGTAAGGCAAGTATTGGAAAGCAACGCCGATTTCAACTGGCGAAAGACGCGTTCGCATTCCGTCGTCCAGACGAACGGAACACCTTTACGGCGTAAGCGATGAAGCGGAGCTGAAATGTAAGAGGCACATATTTGTTATAGTAATTGATTTTTCCCAGCACACTCAATAGCTGCTTCAAATTCTGCGGCGAAGGCAAGTCTAGTATGGCACGGAGGTGTTCTGGACTCGGATGTATGCCTAGGGCATTGATTACATGTCCCAGATAGGGTTGGTCACGAGCAAAAAACACACATTTGTCCTTCCGCAAGCGAAGACCATTTTGTCGCAAGATCTGAAATAATATTCTGAGATTGGCGAAATGTTCTTCTTCCGTCTTTCTGGAGATCATAATATCGTCCAGATAGTTTGCTGCAGTAGGGACCGACGCACAAACAGTTTGTAGACATTGCTGAAACAATGCAGGGGCGGATGCACACCCGAATGGCAATCGTTTGAATCGGTACAAACCAAGATGCGTGTTAACCACTAAAACGCGCTGGGATTCTTCGTCCACCGGTATTTGCAAGTACGCATCTGCTAGGTCCAACTTCTAAAAATATTTACCTGGGCACAGTTTGTGAAAAAGATCTTCCGAGCGGGGTAAAGGAAAAGTTGCAGTCACTAGTTGGGGATTCACTGTTGCCTTGAAGTCCACGCAAAGTCTCAATTTTCCGGAAGGCTTTTGCAAAATTACTAAGGGTGATGCCCAGAGAGAAGACTGCACACGTTCAATTACACCTTGTGATTCCAAATCGTTTAATGTTCTTGCGACCTCATCACGCAATGCGTGGGGAACATTGCTCGCTCTGAAAAATTTCGGTTGCGCGTTTACTTTCAGTTCCAAACAGGCTTCATAGTTCTTAGCGCAACCAAGGCCCGGTGCAAAAATGTCTGCAAATTCTTCACATAGACGAGAAACACTGGCTGAAGGCACAGTCTGGTTCACTGATACGACCTGATTTACTATAGACAAGTTAAACAACTGAAATAAATCTAAACCAAACAAGTTCACTGCAGCAGAAGAACGAAGTACGTACAATGACACAAGTTTTGTTTGTCCTTTGTATGTTGCAAGAAGGCTGCACTGTCCTAACACAGGGATATTCTGACCGGAATAGCTAGTTAACTTAACAGTTGCGGCACGCAACGGAGGTGTGCCCAGCTGTTTGTATGTGTCTTGATTGATCAGTGAAACTGCAGCTCCGGTATCTAGCTGGAATGGTATCATGTTGCCATTAATGGCCAAGTCTACAAAAAGTTTATTGTCCTGCTGACGACAAGAGCGACTGTCTCGTGCAACGTGAACTGACACTGGTACAGAATCACTTGCGACCTGACGGGATTTCCGGCGATGTCGATGCACACTATTTGTGGGACGAACACAGTCACTGTTAGCGAGAGTGGCACTGGGCGGAGTGGAATGAAGTGCATGAATTTCCATGGGCGAAGGTTCACGAGCCTGAGTATTCTTGGTTCGATTCTGGCATGAAGCAAAGGGCCTGGAATGGTTGTGAGTGTCCGATCTGAGATTTTTCTGGCAAACACACTGAACATGTCCGTGTTTATTACAGAAAAAGCAAATAGCCTGGCGTGACGGGCAATTCTCACGCGAATGTCTAGTAGCACACCGCGGGCATGATTTTAGCACTGCATTTGCTTGCTTGCACGGCACACGTGGCTGCGCGGATGGGCGCGAGGGCTGTTTACTGTTCCATGCAGCGCGCCCGGCGGGCCGGTTAACGTGACACACGGCTGGTGAAGTTTCAAATGATTCCTGAGCAAAGTCAAGTGTGTCTTGCCGATCCAATATGTCTAGCACTTGTTGAAGGGAGGGATTGACGAGCTTCAAAATCTGTTCCCTTATACGAACATTAGAAACGTTCTGTGCAATTGCATCACATACCATTGTATCTGAGTAAGGAAGTCCACATTAACACTCAAAAGCACAATCCCTAGTAAGGCCTTGCAAGATTGCAACCCATTCCCAATTAGTTTGACCGGCCATACGTTTTGTACGAAAGAAGGTATACCGTTTGGCAACTACATTGACTGATTCTTTGAAATATGCATCTAATGCAGACAAAATTTCGTCGTAGAACAGAGTTGCGACGTCGCGTCGGGGAAACAATTTGACTATCACACGGTACGTGTGCACCCCAACAAATGCTAACAAAAAAGGCTGCTGCTCGTTACCTTGAATTCTGTAGGCGGCGAGATGGAATCCAAATTGGCGTGACCACTCCGCCCAGCTTTCCAGTGCCGCATCAAAAGGACAGAAAGGTGGTGCAACTGCGTTTTGTGGCTGCAGTAGCGGTGGAGCGGCGGCTGCCGCATCGTTTTGCATTGCACGTTGACCCTGGACGAGCTGTCCAAGGGCATCCAATAAGGCCTGCGTCTGCTGATTATGCAAGCGATAAAATTCGGACAGGTCATCTGGAGATGGTGGTGAAGCCGTTACACAAGGAAATCAGTCTATCAACAAACACAAAATCCTCGGCGCCATGCACTGTGTTGGCAGAAGAGCCAACACCGTGTTGCTAGAGGAGGCCGAAATGCACGCGTTTAAGCTCACGCAGGCTGGCGTGAGGTCTGGAACTGGTAAAGTAATTATACTATCAAGAAAAGTACGTAGCTGCTGGAATACTTAACATTAATCCATAATTGGTGAACATCGGTCTGACTGTACATGCATCCCAAGATAAGTAACAAATGATAATGGCGCCTTGCTAGGTCGTAGCAAATGACGTAGCTGAAGGCTATGCTAACTATCGTCTCGGCAAATGAGAGCGTAATTTGTCAGTGAACCATCGCTTGCAAAGTGGGCTGTACAACTGGGGCGAGTGCTAGTAAGTCTCTCTAGACCTGCTGTGTGGCGGCGCTCGGTCTGCAATCACTAACAGTGGCGACACGCGGGTCCGACGTATACTAACGGACCGCGGCCGATTTAAAGGCTACCACCTAGCAAGTGTGGTGTCTGGCGGTGACACCACAGTGATGATGATGATAAATGAAATTTAATTTTTTTGGCAACATTCCCTAAGTATGTGTTCTGTTAATACTTCCGAAGAGAATACGGCAAACACCATAACTTGGTTCCCAGAAGCTTCGCTCAGTGAAAGTGAGGTCAAAATAAGCGAAACATGTTTCGGATTATTTGTAGTTGCTCGACCGTTTAAGAAAACGATGGTCAGAGTTTTGCGACGTACTTTGGCGATTTTTTCCGCGTGACGAGTTCAGCCGAAGTGGCGATGCATTGGTTTGTGTTGCGGCCTTACTCGTTTGGCCGCGTGTTCGAAACCACATTATTGTTTTTATTTTAAAAATTTTTGGTATGTATCTTTTCCATCTACCTATCCATGCCCGTTAATGCTTTCTAGAAAAATGTTTATTCCAGTGTATGTTGAAGTAATGTTTGTCTGCTAATTGTCTGTCTATAAGTAAAGAAAAAACTACAAAAAAACGAAAAAGTTATTCAAAATTCTTTTTTGTGAAATTTCTGTAGTGAGTCGTATATTATGGAAGAATATGAGGATGATGTAAATCCGGAAGTGTAAGGTTTGTATATGCGCAAGTCCACTTCCGTGTTTTGTTTTCTATAGTACCAGACTAAAATTTTTATATCAAGAGAGACATATTCCATGTACTGCATTTTCTTACAGACCTGAAGATGACAGCTAAGACAGTTGAAACCGGTTGTCTTTGAATAAAAAATATTTTGTACCATCTTGGCTTTTGAATGGCTTTAACGGTTCAGAATTCACTGATGTGGGCCACGTTATTATTGATCTCGGTATATTACCAAAATTACTGTCTTTCAAGAGATACAAAGACTCGTGCGATCACAAAAACTAGGATTACCTTCCATCCAGTGTCAAGTGTGAGCACTAATTGTAAGCGCCAGACTCATAGGGCAACAAAATTGGAAGTCACATTAACAGACTATACGTATCATCAATTCCTACTCGACAAATTACAGGCGTTATTGGAGGACGTTTCGCCTGATGAAGTGAAACGGATGTGGCTAATGCACTACGGAGCAGTATCCTATTTTCCGTACCTAGTACGATAGTGCCT
Source organism: Schistocerca nitens (assembly GCF_023898315.1). Classification (NCBI taxonomy): domain Eukaryota; kingdom Metazoa; phylum Arthropoda; class Insecta; order Orthoptera; family Acrididae; genus Schistocerca; species Schistocerca nitens. Next base: position 102,047,131 of record NC_064618.1, read on the forward strand.
AATGCACTTCACGTTCACTATAGATTTCTGACTATGGGAACATTTAAAGGTGTTGGTGTATTATACAACCATCCACGACGTGCACGTTTAGCAAGAGCATTTTCTCCGTACATGTGACAAAATCCGATGGCAGCCAAGTGTGTTCCTACGCTTTAATGACTCTCTGACAAAGAGCGCTGGAGGATATATAAGAATGAGTTATGATCACACTGTGCACTTTCTGTAGGGTCAGTGGGCTGGTAGTTGGGTATCACAGGCCATAATTATGTCTATCTCTAGACGTACTTGTTTTAGAATGTGTATTTGTAAGGCTCTTAATTCTTGTAATCTACACCTACATGGATACTCTGCAAATCACATTTAAGTGCCTGGCAGAGGGTTCATCGAACCACGTTCACAATTCTCTATTATTCCAATCTCGTGTAGCGCGCGGAAAGAATGAACACCTACATCTTTCCGTACTAGCTCCGATTTCCTTTATTTTATAGTGGTGATCGTTCCTCCCTATGTAGGTCGGTGTCAATAAAGTATTTTCGCATTCGAAGGAGAAAGTTGGTGATTGGAATTTCGTGAGAAGATTCCGTCGTAACGAAGACCGCCTTTCTTTTAATGATGTCCAGCCCAAATCCTGTATCATTTCAGTGACAGTCTCTCCCATATTTCGCGTTAACACAAAACGTGCAGCCCTTCCTTGAACGTTTTCGATGTACTCCGTGGGTCCTATCTGGTAAGGATCCGACACCGCGTAGCAGTATTCTAAAAGAGGACGCACAAGCGTAGTGTAGGCAGTCTCCTTAGTTGTTCTATTACATTTTCTAAGTGTCCTGCCAATAAAACGCAGTCTTTGGTTAGCCTTCCACACAACATTTTCTATGCGTTGCTTCCAAATTTTGTTCGTAATTGCAATACCTAGGTATTTACTTGAATTTACGGCTTTTATATTACACTGATTTATCGTGTAACCGAAGTTTAACGTGTTCCTTTTGGCACTCACTTGAATGACCTCACACTTTTCGTTATTTAGGGTCAACTGCCACTTTTCGCACCATTCAGATATCTTTTCTAAATCGTTTTGAAGTTTGTTTTGATCTTCTGATGACTTTATTAGTCGGTAAACGATAGCGTCATCTGCAAACAACCGAAGACGGTTATTCAGCTTGTTTCCCAACTTGTTCACATAGATAAGGAACAACACTACCTTGGGAGACGCCAGAAATCACTTCTGATTTACTCGATGACTTTCCGTCAGTTACTACGAACTGTGACCCCTCTGACAGGATACCACAAATCCAGTCACATAACTAAGACGATATTCCACACGCAAATAATTTCACTACGAGCCGCTTGTGTGGTTCAGTGTCAAAAGCCTTCCGGAAATCCAGAAATACGGAATCGATCTGAAATCCCTTGTCAATAGTACTCAACACTTCATGTAAGTAAAGAGCTAGTTTTGTTTCACAGGAACGATGTTTTCTAAACCCATGTTGACTGTGTGTCAATAGACCGTTTTCTTCGAGGTAATTCATAATGTTCGAACACAATATATGTTCCAAAATCCTGCTGCATATTGACGTTAACGATATGGGCCTGTAATTTATTGGGTTACTCCTACTACCTTTCTTGAATATTGGTGTGACCTGTGCAACTTTCCAGTCTTTGGGTACGGATCTTTCGTCGAGCGAACGATTGTATATGATTGTTAAGTATGGAGCTAATGCATCAGCATATTCCGGAAGAAACCTAATTGGTATACAGTCTGGACCAGAAGCCTTGGTTTTATTAAGTGATTTAAGTTGCTTCACTACTCCGAGGATATTTACTTCTACGTTACTCATGTTGGCAGCTGTTCTCGATTCGAATTCTGGAATATTTACTTCGTCTTCTTTTGTGAAGACATTTCGGAAGAATGTGTTTAGTAACTCTGCTTTGGCGGCACTGTCTTCGGTAGTACCTCCATTGCTATCGCGCAGAGAAGGCATTGATTGTTTCTTGCCACTAACATACTTCACACACGACCAGAATCTCTTTGGATTTTCTGCCAGGTTTCGACACAAAGTTTCGTTGTGGAAACTGTTATAAGCATCTCGCACGCGCTAAATTTCGAGCTTCTGTAAAAGATCGCCAATCTTGGGGATTTTGCGTCTGTTTAAATTTGGCATGTTTGTTTCGTTGTTTCTGCAATAGTGTTCTAACCCGTTTTGTGTACCAAGTAGGATCAGCTCCGTCGTTTGTTAATTTATTTAGTATAAACTTCTGAATTGCTGCCAATGCTATTTCTTTGAATTTAAGCCACATCTGGTCTGCACTTATATTATTAATTTGGAGTGAGTGGAAATTGTCTCTCAGGAAGGCGTCAAGCGAATTTTTATCTTCTTTTATGAATAGGTACTTTTTTCGCTTATTTTTCGAGGATTTGGGGATTACAATATTTAATCACGCCACGACAACCCTGTCTTCATTAGTCCCTGAATCGGTTTTGATGCTTGTTATTAACTCAGGATGATCAGTACTGTCTCCAATAAGGATTTGGGGCGCTTTCTTTTAAACCTGCTGCATATTATCAACTTTTTGCCATGTTTATTATGCTTACTATATCTGGCTCTGCGTGAGCACTTTAATGATATGTCGTTTGAAGGCGTCCTGCGGGGATTTTGAAGATGAATTACCTGGGAATGTACGTACGGGTATGCAGTGAATCAAAAATATTCCCTTTGCTACACAGTTTTTAGACGAATGAATCAAAGTAGTAACGCGATATGGCTGCTAAATTTGTAGAATATTATCTAATCACAAAGCGGACTGCGTAATCGCAAAAATCGTCTCAACACGTATGACGATACGTAAAACAATGTGTCTAACAAGATCTGTTAGGTTTTCTCGGCGTTATTGATTAATAGTATACTTCAGGGTATTATGCCAAGTTGTTTCCGTTTTCTGCCCAATATTTCGAGGACTGACGAAGTCACCTTCCCAAGGTGCGTCAAGTGTTGCTGTTATGCATAGTCGCTGCTTTGACTCCGACCAGACTATGCACTATCGCGGGTCTCATCCTATTATTTATAGCCGAGTTCGATAAAATGGAGCCGGCGGGAGTGGCCGAGCGGTTCTAGGCGCTACAGTCTGAAACCAAACGACCGCTACGGTTGCAGGTTCGAATCCTGCCTCGGGCATGGATGTGTGTGATGTCCTCCGGTTAGATGGGTTTAAGTAGTTCTAAGTTCTAGGGGACTGATGACCTCAGAAGTTAAGTCCCATAGTGCTCAAAGCCATTTGAACCATTTGATAAAATGGAAACAACAACTCGGCAGAACCGAGAAGCACACTACTGATGTGGCCTAACAGCTCCGTGCTGTGCGATGTGCAAGTGCACCCAGTCTGCAAGGATAGCTCACAAATACAAGACTTTTTATAGAATGAAGGACTGCGACCATGCCAGCTGATTCAAACCCAAGAACTTACCATTTCTACTGAAAAATCATGTACAAAAACGCAAATTATAATGTTCCCATTGGTTCACTGTAGTTTACATCTCAACTGCAGCAATCATTCTTTAAAAATTCTACCAATTTCTGAAGAAGTGCCACAGTGATCGATTGTATGCTGACTGCTAACTGCAAGTCGGAATGCACCTATTTAAATAGGAATATGATGATAAGAAAAAGCTGAGTTAAAAGAAACACGATAGAACGTGCAAAATTAATGCTCAGTGGCACACGTAGCTCCAACATAAGAAAAAATCACACAAACTGAAATCTGTACATGTCACTAAAGATTTACAAAAGCTCATTGATAGGGACTGTGACGGAATAAAGTGTTACATAATTCACATAGATTAGTAACAAACAGATTCTATATCGAGTATGGAAAACTACACAGTCCAGTAACATTAATGCGGCCACAGCCTATGTTCAGCGTGATGGATCAGTAACCACTAAAAGACCCCAGGTAGCAGCACTAGAGCTGAATGGTATATAAAGCGTGACGGGCGACGGCCGCTATCCTTCCCCTTGTGGAGGCAGGATTGCGGCCCGAAGAAGAGACCCCACCGATTCCTCGCTCGATGAGGGGGAATCAGAGGAAGAAGATCTGCCCGAATGCCTCCCGCTCCCAGTCGAGCGCAGCGAGAGCCCTTCCTAAAGAAAATCGCGGCACCTAACCATTCACGCCAGCGGACACCACCAAGCCTTCCCTTCCATACCAACCGTATGACCTGTGCCACATTCGTGGCATGTTGTAAGACGTGGTGTCGAGGAAGGAGCTGCTGACAATCAACGTCAATCCGGTATTAACCCCCCGGAACTGGGAGTACATCTATCGAGGCTCGGAGAAGTGGGTGAAGCAGGCCATCAGGCAGGAAGAAACCTGCCTCTGAACATCTTGCAGCCATCGCCTACTTCAACAAACTGGTTGAACTTATAGTTCTCGAAGGCACAGTGGATCTACGCTAGCACGCATCTATCCTTAGGGACCACATCAACCATTACATCCAATATGTTTTTCCTCCGCATGATGGCATGTATAAGCAGGACAAACTGAAGAATTAGAGCTAAGACAATTCGCCAGAGAGGTCAAGCACATCACCAGACAAGATCAAGGAGGAACAGCTGCTAGGCTGCTTACCCTCCGCCACAATCTGACTCTGTGATCAGTCAGTTAGTGCAGTTCAGTGCGGAAAACGGTGTAGTCGTTGTCGCAAATCGTACTCCTGTGGCCACCAAACCCTCTCCGAGTTAAAACCTAACCGCCAATCCATGGAATCACCTCGATTGGGCTGTTCGCTCCATGGATCCTAAGCGTTGAAACCTAGCGCAACTGGCTATGGCATTGGAGTTCGCATGGTTCTACATCGCTGTCGATACCCTCCAGAACTTCATTCACTTTCTATCTGCACGTCCGCATTGGAGAGGGTGGTTATTCAGATTTTTGACAGGTGATTACGTTAATATGACTGGAACGTGTACTTTCGTTACAAAGGCACAGAACCAGGACTCCACAATGGAGACACGCTCCCAAGTAATCCACTTTTCAGTGAAATCCACCATCCTAAACTTAAGAATGTTAAAAAAGAAAGTAGTTACGTATGAACTACACACTAGCTGCGATTGGTTAATTAAATTCAGTTTCAAGTGTGCTCTTCTTGCCTACAGCCAAATTGCATCCTACTGGCACGTTGTTGTGGAAACAGCCTATTGCGCCATCAGACTCTGATCAAGATCTTCCTCTAAGCTCCCGAGAACAAAAGTGCCTCTTCTAATACGCGAACAAGAATTCACCGCCAGGCGACCTGTGACCTAATTGGTCACCTCAGCAGGAACTCAAAAAATATATCCTGAGCAACTCACAGACTAACTGAAAAATCAACTATCTTATTCACAGTTGATAATTAGGTCCAGAATTGGTGATATGTGTGGTAGACCTCCGCGAACTGATACGCGAAAAAACTGTACACTGAAAGTTGCAAATGAAGTGTTCAAAGATACGAGCGTAACAGCCAACTTTCAGTTTGATTTAGGTAACATTATGACCAACCTGTTGGTACCTGTACAGGGTGTTCCAGAAGGACTCGTCATTATGAAGGATACGACAGGAACGATCATTCTAAGCATAAGAGTCGCAGTAAACATGGGCTCTACAATGCATACCTTAAGGTATGGGCATGTGTTCATTTTTGTTGTATGAAACATACACTCCTGGAAATTGAAATAAGAACACCGTGAATTCATTGTCCCAGGAAGGGGAAACTTTATTGACACATTCCTGGGGTCAGATACATCACATGATCACACTGACAGAACCACAGGCACATAGACACAGGCAACAGAGCATGCACAATGTCGGCACTAGTACAGTGTATATCCACCTTTCGCAGCAATGCAGGCTGCTATTCTCCCATGGAGACGATCGTAGAGATGCTGGATGTAGTCCTGTGGAACGGCTTGCCATGCCATTTCCACCTGGCGCCTCAGTTGGACCAGCGTTCGTGCTGGACGTGCAGACCGCGTGAGACGACGCTTCATCCAGTCCCAAACATGCTCAATGGGGGACAGATCCGGAGATCTTGCTGGCCAGGGTAGTTGACTTACACCTTCTAGAGCACGTTGGGTGGCACGGGATACATGCGGACGTGCATTGTCCTGTTGGAACAGCAAGTTCCCTTGCCGGTCTAGGAATGGTAGAACGATGGGTTCGATGACGGTTTGGATGTACCGTGCACTATTCAGTGTCCCCTCGACGATCACCAGTGGTGTACGGCCAGTGTAGGAGATCGCTCCCCACACCATGATGCCGGGTGTTGGCCCTGTGTGCCTCGGTCGTATGCAGTCCTGATTGTGGCGCTCACCTACACGGCGCCAAACACGCATACGACCATCATTGGCACCAAGGCAGAAGCGACTCTCATCGCTGAAGACGACACGTCTCCATTCGTCCCTCCATTCACGCCTGTCGCGACACCACTGGAGGCGGGCTGCACGATGTTGGGGCGTGAGCGGAAGACGGCCTAACGGTGTGCGGGACCGTAGCCCAGCTTCATGGAGACGGTTGCGAATGGTCCTCGCCGATACCCCAGGAGCAACAGTGTCCCTAATTTGCTGGGAAGTGGCGGTGCGGTCCCCTACGGCACTGCGTAGGATCCTACGGTCTTGGCGTGCATCCGTGCGTCGCTGCGGTCCGGTCCCAGGTCGACGGGCACGTGCACCTTCCGCCGACCACTGGCGACAACATCGATGTACTGTGGAGACCTCACGCCCCACGTGTTGAGCAATTCGGCGGTACGTCCACCCGGCCTCCCGCATGCCCACTATACGCCCTCGCTCAAAGTCCGTCAACTGCACATACGGTTCACGTCCACGCTGTCGTGGCATGCTACCAGTGTTCAAGACTGCGATGGAGCTCCGTATGCCACGGCAAACTGGCTGACACTGACGGCGGCGGTGCACAAATGCTGCGCAGCTAGCGCCATTCGACGGCCAACACCGCGGTTCCTGGTGTGTCCGCTGTGCCGTGCGTGTGATCATTGCTTGTACAGCCCTCTCGCAGTGTCCGGAGCAAGTATGGTGGGTCTGACACACAGGTGTCAATGTGTTCTTTTTTCCATTTCCAGGAGTGTATATCTTCTACTGCAAGCTCTTTGTTTTCCATATTTTAAGAGGTGGCAGTATGGATGAAAACAAGAAAAAAAGCCTAGTAAACATGGGCTCACAAATAAATACCGGTACCTTAAGAGCTATGAGGTTTGGCTCATTCTCCCTGCTGTGAAGTTGAGTTGGGTTGTTTGGGGGAAGAGACCAAACAGCGAGGTCATCGGTCTCATCGGATTAGGGAAGGACGGGAAAGGAAGGCGGCCGTGCCCTTTCAAAGGAACCATCCCGGCATTTGCCTGGAGCGATTTAGGGAAACCACGGAAAACCTAAACCAGGATGGCCAGACGCGGGATTGCTGTGAAGTACATTACTTTTGCTGAACAATTGCTAATAGCTCTTAAACTATGCAGACTGCATGTGACTGTTCAGAGATGTCACTAAACCCACACAAAGATGTAAACAACCACGCATGAGCAGCGTCTATTAGACGAAAGGGGTCCGACATCCGATCAGTTCCAGTCATTCCACCAGGAAGGAAGTACACGGCTCGTGTTGTCTGTGTTCAACCATGCCTAGACGGTCAATACCGCGGTTCGATCGCGTCCGTGTTGTTACTTTGTGCCAGGAAGGGCTCTTCACAAGGGAAGCGTCCATCCTGTCTCGGAGTGCACCAAAGCGATATTGTTCGGACATGGAGGAGATACAGAGAGACAGTAACTGTCGATGACATGCCTCGCTCAGGCCGCTCAAGGGCTACTACTGCAGTGAATGAGCGCTACCTACGGATTATGGCTCGGAATAACCCTGAGAACAACGCCACCATGTTGAATAATTAGAACGTCATGTTACGACTCAAACTGTGCGCAATAGGCTGCATGATGCGCAACTTCACTTCCGACGTCCATGGTGAGGTCAATCTTTGCAACCACGACACCATGCAGCGCGGTACATATGTGCCCAACAACATGCCGAATGGACCACTCAGGATTGGCATCGCGTTCTCTTCACCGATGAGTGGCGCATATGCCTTCAACCCGACAATCGTCGGAGACCTGTTCGGAGGCAACCCGGTCAGGCTCAACGCCTTAGACATCGTGTACAGTGAGTGTAGCAAGGTTGAGGTTCCCTGCTGTTTTGAGGTGGCATTATGTGGGGCTGATGTACGCCGATGGTGGTCATGGAAGGCGTGGTAATGGATGCACGATACGTGAATGCCATTCTCCGAACGATAGAGCAACCATATCGGCAGTATATTGGCGAGGAATTCGTCTTCATGGACGACAATTCGCCCTCCCATCGTGCACATCTTGTGAATGACTTCCTTCAGAATAACTAATCACTCTGCAGTGGCCAGCATTTTCTCCAGACATGAACCCTATCGATCATGCCTGGGATGTGCTGAAAAGGGCTGTTTATGGACGACGTGACCCACCAACCACTCTGAGTGATCTACGCCGAATCGCCGTTGAGCAGTGGTACAATCTGGACCAACAGTGGCTTGATGAACTTGTGGATAGTATGCCACGACGAATATAAGCATGCATCAATGCAAGACGACGTGCTACTGAGTATTAGATGTACCTGTGTGTACAGCTATCTGGACCACCACCTCTGTAGGTCTCACTGTATGGTAGTACAACATGCAATGTGTGGTTTTAATGAGCAATAAAAAAGGCGGAATTGATGTTTATGTTGGTTTCTATTCCAATTTTCTGTGCAGGTTTCGGAACTCTCGGAACCGAGGTGATCAGAATTTTTTTGATGTGTGTAAATAAAGCTAGCGTTGTTAGATTTGAGAAACTTCCCACACCTTAGCAATAGCTATTACATAAAGTTTTATGAGTATTTGATATTTATGTGTGCGAATCACATGTTATAAAATTACCAAGAAATGCATCTTGTTCATTTACAAGCCGTGATAACTTAAAAATCGCTAAATTTTTGCGTTTGTTATTCAATACACTAATTCATCGACACTGAAAATTTGTCTCTGTTATAGGCAACATTGAATTTAGTTAAAAAAAAGGAAAAAATTTGCAACGATATCCTCGTAAGTGCAATTAGACTTTCATCTTGCTATAGTCCGCCCCTGGTAACTGAGTGGTCAGCGTAACAGAATGTCAGTCCTAACTGCACAGATTCTATTCCTGGCTTGGTCGGAGATTTTCTCCGCTCAGGAACTGTGTGTTCTTTTGTCCTAATCATCATCATTTCATCCCCGTCGACGCGCAAGTCGCCGAAGTAGCGTGAAATCGAAAGGAGGCCCTAGTCACACTACACTTATCTTGCTATAGCTGTTCACATTTATTTAATTTTCTTTTCTACCACATACTACGTCGACAGTAGGTGGAATATCACCTGATTTTATTCAAATTCTAGAAACATATCTGTGGCCAGCCTTTAAAACTCGCAATGCGCTATTTTTCCTACCCTCCACAGAAAATTTTCATACTTTCTACTGCACGTAGTCTATGGTAATTGAGAGAACAGTAACATTCGAGTGACCTTACACACAAAGTGGAAGAACAGTTGAGCCACTCACTAAGAGTACTAAACCAAAATCAATAAATAAATAAGTAGATAAATAAAGCCCTAATGTCCCCGTGAAGCCAGCAAAATTTATTCTTGACATATGAAGTGACTGGAGATTTACGCGGGGCTTTGAATAAGTAATAAAATACACTTTTTTCTTGGTCAGTTTTGCTTGAAAAAATATAGAATTTGTTGAGGAACATCGTGGAATATTCCTGTTTCAGTTTCGATAGACAGCCGTGGTGGCGCCATACGAAGCCTTCAAAATTGTCTCTGCAACAGAGATGTGTTCCAAGCAGAGAACTGTAACTGAGTGTCTTTTTGGGGAAGACCAGAGCATGGGGGATATTCAGATGCCCTTGCAGAATATCTAGGACGATCTGGCAGTGAGCAAAGCCATGCTGAGTCGTTGGGTGAGGAGTCTGTCACCAGCGTGAGAAGGTCACGCAAATTTGTCGGATGTCCCGCACGCAGGCTGGGCGCACACAGCTGCGAGTGCCTCAGTGCGGAACGTGCGGACACCCTCAGTCGAGGTGACTGACGGATCACAAGCACCTCACCGCACAACTGCACGTTTTTGTCGGTAGTGCAGACACACTCGTCCACTAGTGCCCACTGTGATCCTCGCCGCCTGTCAGAAGAATGGCCTCGCTGTGGATATATGAACATTGCCCATTGCTGTGGCGCTACTTGTATTTCATGGACATGTGTTGTTGTGTGTATCACGTTATAAGGATTTCTAACCTCGTTCAGTGCGTGTGAGATATACACTACTGGGCATTAAAATTGCTACTCAACGAAGATGACATGCTACAGTCGCGAAATTTAACCGACAGGAAGAAGATGCTGTGATTTACAAATGATTAGCTTCTCAGAGCATTCATACAAGCCGGCCGAAGTGGCCGTGCGGTTCTAGGCGCTGAAGTCTGGAACCGCGTGACCGCTACGGTCGCAGGTTCGAATCCTGCCTCGGGCATGGATGTGTGTGATGTCCTTAGTTTAGTTAGGTTTAACTAGTTCTAAGTTCTAGGGGACTAATGACCACAGAAGTTGAGTCCCACAGTGCTCAGAGCCAGCCATTCGCACAAGGTTGGCGCGGGGGCGACACCTACAACGTGCTGACATGAGGAAAGTTTCCAACCGATTTCTCATATACTGTACAAACAGCTGTAGACCGGCGTTGCCTGGTGCAACGTTGTTGTGATGCCCCGTGTAAAGAGGAGAAATGCGTATCATCACGTTTCCGACTTTGATCAAGTTCGGCTTGTAGCCTATCGTGATTGCGGTTTATCGTATCGCAACATTGCTGCTCGCGTTGGTCGAGATCCAATGACTGTTAGCAGAATATGGAATCGGTGGGTTCAGGAGGGTAATACGGAACGCCGTACTGGATCCCAACGGCCTCGTATCACTAGCAGTCGAGATGACAGGCATCTTATCTGCATGGCTGTAACGGATCGTGCAGCCACGTCTCGATCCCTGAGTCAGCAGATGGGAACGTTTGCAAGACAACAACCATCTGCACGAACAGTTCGACGACGTTTGCAGCAGCATGGACTATCAGCTCGCAGACAATGGGTGCGGTTACCCTTGACGCTTCATCACAGGCAGGATGGTGTACTCAACGACGAACCTGGGTGCACGAATGGCAAAACGTCATTTTTTCGGATGAATCCAGGTTCTGTTTAAAGCATCATGATGGTCGCATCTGTTTTTGGCGATGTAGTCTTGGCAGGAGAGCCAACATCGTGTTACTAGAGGAGGCCGAAATGCACGCTTTTTAGCTTACGCAGGCTGGCGTTAAGAGGGAAGAACTATACTGACGTGAGGTCTGGAACAGGACAAGGAATTAGAATTCAGAAAGCGGACGTAATGAGTTTGATACTTAACTTTAAGCCATTAATGATGAACGTCGCTCTTGACGGTACATGATTGACAATATCATCTGTTTAGGATACGTAGTAACTGAATATGGCGCCTTGCTAGGTCGTAGCAAATGACATAGCTGAAAGCTATGCTAAACTCTCGTCTCTGAAAATGAGAGCGTATGCAGGCAGTGAACCCTCGCTAGCAAAGTCGGCTGTACAAGTGGCCGAGTGCTAGGGAGTGTAGACTAGACCTGTCGTGTGGCGGCTCTCGGTCTGCAATCACTGATAGTGGCGACACGCGGGTCCGACGTATATTGACGGACCGCGGCCGATTTAAAGGCTACCACCTAGCAAGTGTGGTGTCTGGCGGTGACACCACAGGCGACATCGCGGTGAGCGCACATTGGAAGTATGTATTCGTCATTGCCATACTGGCGTATGACCCAGCGTGATGGTATGGGGTGCCATTGGTTACACGTGTCGCTCACCTCTTGTTCGCATTGACGGCACTTTGAACAGTGGGCGTTACATTTCAGATGTGTTACGACCCGTGGCTCTACCCTTCATTCGATCCCTGCGAAACCCTACGTTTCAGCAGGATAATGCACGACCGCATGTTGAAAGTCCAGTACGGACCTTTCTGGATGCAGAAAATGTTCGACTGCTGCCTGGCCAGCACATTCTCCAGATCTCTCACCAATTGAAAACGTCTGGTCAATGGTAGCCGAGCAACTGGATCGTCACAATACGCCAGTCACTACTCTTGATGAACTGTGGTATCGTGTTGAAGCTGCATGGGCAGCTGTACCTGTATACGCCATCCACGCTCTGTTTGACTGAATTCCCAGCCTTATCAAGGCCGTTATTACGAGCAGCGGTGGTTGTTTTGGGTACTGGTTTCTCAGGATCTATGCACCAAAATTGCGTGAAAATGTAATCACATGTCAGTCCCAGTATAATATATTTGTCGAATGGATACCAGTTGTCATCTGCATTTCTTCTTGGTGTAGCAATTTTAATGGCTAGTTGCGTAGCATCTCAGGTACTGTGCATGATATTTTACAGTGAAAACATTAATTTTTAATGGGGAGGACCTAATGAAATATTTAAAAATGACCAACATAATGCAATAAAACGTATGATGACGTTAAATAAATAGCATATTTTAGATTGCCATCTCTAAACAAATGGAACAGTGTTATTACCATAATCAAACAAAACGTGCGTAATTAACTACACTTGTCTTATGTATATGAATTGCAAGTAGAAATTTAATTGATACATTAAACGCCGTTAAGCATAAATAACAATGTGGTTACATTCATAAAGTATCTTCATATAATACTGTCACCGAAATATAAGGACATGTGGAAATATAACATTAAAAGTTTACATTCAGTGAAGGATGTCTGCTGTTCATATGTCATTGTCATCCATCTCACCAAGGGACAGTTTTTTCCACGGAGATTCATACAGCCGTCATAAATATACCAAAAGATTTCAAAAACAGTTAGACCACAAACAATCAATAAATACTCAAACATTGGGTAACACACACGTAAGCACTAAATCAACACCAGAGCATAAGTTAAGCCTATTGAGGCTCTTGTAGTTTTATTTTTATACCATGACCTCTTAGACAAATCATAGATTCAGGTATATCTTCTGAAGAAGGCTCAGCTATTTTGGCTGAAACCTAGGTAAAGGTTGGTTTCATTACCGCAGTCGAGGCTGATAGTTTCTTATGTATTTCATGTCAATTATTTCTCACCGACTGATTTAGCCGGACGGAGTGGCCGTGCGGTTCTGGGCGCTACAGTCTGAAGCCGGGCGACCGCTACAGTCGCAGATTCGAATCCTACCTCGTGCATGGATGTGTGTGATGTCCTTAGGTTAGTTAGGTTTAAGTAGTTCTAAGTTCTAGGCGACTGATGACCTCAGAAGTTAAGTCGCATAGTGTTCAGAGCCATTTGAACCATTTTAACCGACTTATTTTAGCACTGGAGATTGGAGTGTTGCACTCATTGGGCTGCAGACATGCAACAACATTCCAAATGTCACAGTTGCTAACAATAAACTGCACCAGGAAATTAATAGTAAAAAAGAAATTCTAGAAATAGAACCGATGCATACAATATTGACGATTTAAAAGAAGTTTTAAGACAGTCGGAAAAAGGCATTGGGCTACATGCAAACATCAGTGCACTTAAATCCAAAATAAGGACGTTCAATGCAACGATTGACTTTAACCATCAAGCCATGACAGACCAACTACTGGGATTCACAAAAGGACAAGATTTGGAAAAGGATTGTAGTAAATTTTACACATCAGATCAGACAGTGGATGTACTCCCTGGCAGTACAATCGAGCGTAACATGTGCAACAAACTCCTAACATGCAATTTAGGGATTCTTCTACATCTACATGGTTACTCTGCAATTCACACTTAAGTGCCCGGCAGAGTGTTCATCGAACCATTTTCATACTACTTCTCTACCATTCTACTCTCGAATGGCGCGTGGGGAAAGAAAAGGAACACCTAAGTCTTTCCGTTCGAGCTCTGATTTCTCTTATTTTATTATGGTGATCGTTTCTCCCTAAGTAGGTGGGTGTCAACTAAATATTTTCGCATTCGGAAGAGAAAGTTGGTGATTGAAATTTCGTAAATAGATCTTGCTGCAAACAAAACCGCCTTTGTTTCAGTGACTGCCACGCCTACTCGCGTATCATATCAGTGACACTCTCACCCCTACTGCGCGATAACACGAAACGAGCTGCCCTTCTTTGCACTTTTATAATGTCCTCCGTCAATCCTACCTGGTAAGGATCCAACACCGCGCAGCAGTATTCCAGCAGAGGACGGACAAGTGCAATGTAGGGTGTCTCTTTAGTGGGTTTGTCTTTTAGTACCCATGTGGATGACCTCGCACTCTTCTTTCTTTAGTGCCAATTGCCACTTTTCGCACCATACAGAAATTCTCTCTAGATCATTCTGTAATTGGAATTGATCGTCTGATGATTTTACTAGACAGTAAATTACAGCGTCGTGTGCAAAATTGCTCAGATTATCACCTAGATCATTTATGTAAAACAGGTACAGAAGAGGGCCTATGACACCACTTTTCGGACGCCAGATATCACTCTGTTCTACTTGATGATTTACCGTCCATCACTACGAACTGTGACCTCTCTGAGAGGAAATCATGAATCCAGTCACACAACTGAGACGATACTCTATATGCACGCAACTTCATTAATAGTCACTTGTGAGGTACGGTATCAAAAGCCTTCCGGAAATCTAGGAATATGGAATCGATCTGAGATCCCTTGTCGACAGCACTCATTACTTCATGGGAATGAAGAGCTAGCTGTGTTGCACAAGAGCGATATTTTCTGAATCCGTGTTGGTTATGTATCAATAAGTCATTTTCTTCAAGGTGATTCATAATGTTCGAGTATAGTATTTGCTCCAAGATCCTATTGCAAATTGAGGCCAGTGATATGGGTCTGCAATTCAATTGGTTACTCCTATTTCCTTTCTTGAATATTGGCGTGACCTGTGCTACTTTCGAGTCACAGACAGAGGAACAGACTTTTCGTCAAGTGAGCGGTTGTATATGATTTCTAAGAAAGGCGCTATTGTGTCTGCACACTCTGTCTGATAGGAACCTGATTGGTATACCGTCTGGACCGGAAGAAATGCCTTTCTTAAGTGATTTGAGTTGTTTCGCAACACCTAAGATATCTACTTTTATGTCACTCATGCTAACAGCTGTTCTGGTTTCGAATTCTGGAATATTTACTTCGTCTTCTTTCGTGAAGGAATTACGGAAAACTGCATTTAGTAACTTAGCGTTAGTGGCACCATCATCGGTAACATTTCCATCGCTATCGCGCAGTGACGGTATTAACTATTTTTTGCCACTGGCGTACTTTACATACGACCAGAATCTCTCTGGGTTTTCTGCTATATTTTGAGACAATGTTTCATTGTGGAACCTATTAAAAGCTACTCGCATTGACGTCCGCACTAAATTTCGAGCTTCCGTGAAACTTAGCCAGTTTTGGGGATTTGCGTTCTTCTGAATTTGGCATGCTATTTTCGTTGCTTCTGCAACAGTGTTTTGACGTCTCATTAATTTATGCGTTATGAATCTGTCTGTTGCTGTCGATATTGTATCTTTGAATTTGAGTCATATCTGGTCAGCACTTGCATAATTAACTTGGTAGGAATGGAGACTCTCTCTTAGGAAGGCATCAAGCGTATTTTTATCTGCTGTTTTAAATAGATATATTTTGTTTTTATTTTTAGTGGTTTTGGTTGATATGGTTTTGAGACTCGCTAAAATGACCTTGTGTTTACTAATCCCTGTATCCGTCATGACGCTCTCTATTAGACCAGGATTATTTGTGATTAACAGGTCACGTGTGTTTTCGCAACCATTTACAATTCGTGTGGCCTCATGAAGTAATTGTTCAAAGTAATTCTCAGACAAAGCATTTGGTACAATTTCGGAAGATGTTTTCTGTCTGCCACCAGCTTTGAACATGTATTTTCGCATCCAAATCGAGGGTAGATTGAAGTCTCCACCAGTTATAACAGAATGAGTGGGTACTTTGGCAGAATCTATCTCCGGTTTTAGTCAGATTTGTGTTCCTATAACGATTTCAGCTTCAGTGCTTTCTATCAGCGCTTGAAGCTCTGGTACTTTTCCAATACAGCTACGACAATTTACAACTACAATACTGACTGTTGCTTGGTCGATTCTCGACGTTTCTTTCCCCTCTACCCTTTGAGACTGGAGCCGTTTTTGATCTTGCCTGTCTAAAAAACCACCCAGTCAACGCCACACAGCCCCTGCTACCCTTGTAACCACCTCCTGTGTGTTGTGGACACCTGACCTGTTTAGCGGAACCCGAAACCCCACCATCCCATGGTGCAAGTCGAGGAATCTGCAGCCTACACGCTCGCAGAGCCGTCTGAGCCTCTGATTCAGACGCTCCACTCGGTTCTGTACCAAAGGTCCGCAATCGGTCCTGTCGACGATGCTGCAGATGGTGAGCTCTGCCTTTATCTCGCTAGCAAGACTGGCTGTCTTCACCAACTCATACAGCAGCCGCAAACCAGAGAGAATCTCTTCCGATCCATAGTGACACACGTCATTAGTGCCGACATGAGCTACCACATGCAGTTGGCTGCACCCTGTACCCCTCATGGCATCGCCAGTCGGTCAGTCTGGGTCAGTCTCTCGTCCCCAGCTAGCTAGTCTGTCTCTCGCCTGCATTTGTTAGGCAGTTTGTCTGTCGTTCGGAGTGCTAGTATGTCTGTCATTTGTACTGGGATATAAGGTTGTTGAGAATCCTACCAACACTCTATACCTTCGAGTGACAGTTCAGACATTCGACTATCTTGAGCTGAGTATTGTGGACCAGAATAATGAACTTACCGACTTTCGTGGTGAGAAAATGAGTTGTACGACTACATCTAAAACAGGATGGGCGTAAGGTATAAAACCAGCACACACAAGCCATGGCACAGCCCTTTGCAGGAGAACTACAGGATGATAACGCATGTAGGCTAAAGCTTTCTTAAATCAGTAGGCACGGAACCCCTAAATGACATCAATCCTTACAAAGGTCCCAGTGGAATATGGTGAGCAGATTAAACTACTTGGATACTTGTCGCATAAACTTTATGTTTCAACGACATTTAACAAGAACGACAAAATTAGGATCGTCATACAGTACCAAGAGGCTTTAAGCCTCCTATACAAGAGTTTCATATATTTAGATAGGGCACTTAGAAAAACAATGGTTCTCCTGCAGTGAGGTTGAAGGTTACACGTAATTGAGCCGTGGTAAAAATTGCTGTTTTGAAGAGCGCGCCGCAGCGCGTAGTGTGAAGCAGTCACCCTCCGTTTCTGGCGGTGGCGCCGCTGTGGAAATCGCAGCTTTGGTGTCTCCCTCTGGTGGGAAAGGGGAAAAGTTGCCTGTGCATTTAAGTGGCGCTACGAGCTCGCCAGTCGGTTGATTTCTATCTCACCATCTATGGCCGTCCTATCGCCCTCACTCCCACTCTTAAGTACCTTGGCGTCACCCTCGACCGTCGCCTCTCCTGGACTCCCCACCTCCGGACAATCCAAGCCAAGGCACGCTCCCGACTCAGTCTCCTCAAGCACCTCTCCGGCCGTACGTGGGGTCTGGACCCCTCCACCATCCTCCACACCTATAAGTCCCTCATCCGCCCTATCCTTTGTTATGCCCATCCGGCTTGGATCTCCGCCCCCCCTACCTTTTATAAATCCCTCCAAATCCTTAAACGTCATGCTCTCCGCCTCGCCTATCGCACCCGTCTCCCCCCCCCCCCCACGCAGATCCTGTACAATCTCATCCCCTTCCCCCACCTCCTCTTTTTCCTTGAAAGGATACGGATCCTGTACACCTCCCGCAAACTCGATCCTCCTCACCCGCTCGTCTCCCCAATTCTCTCCCACCCCCGCCCGCTGCCGCGCCTGTATTCGCACGTCCCACCCGGTCTCCATCTCTCCACCCTCCTTACCCTCTCCCAAGGTGGCTTCCGCCAGCTCCCCCTCCCTGATGATGTCCTCCTCCCCTCCATCTACCCCTCCTATCAACTTTGACCCTGCCCCCCCCACTTCCGGTGTCCTTTCCTTTGGGCACCCTCCCTCCCTTCCCTTCCCTTCTCTTTCCTTTTCCCACGTCCCCGCCCTCCACCCCTCTTCCCCCAGGTTTCCCCTCCCCTTCCTCCCTCCCCCCTTTCTCCCCTGCCCGTGGCATCTCTGCTCTCTCCTCTCGCTCTCCCGCTCCCCTTCCTCCTTGTCTTCTCTTGGCAGGTCCCCGGACTCGCACACGCATAGTGAACATTCGCGCGCCGGAGATCATCGACATCAGTATCTCGTGTGTGTGCTTCGTTTTGTGTTTCGTGCAGTTCCGACTCCACTGTTCACATGTGCCATCGCCGTTCTCCGTGTTTTGTGCGCCGTGTCCACGAGTGTTAGTGTTTTTATCGTCCAACGTGAACGGCTTCATTTTTATTGTTTTTTTGTATCTCCATTTTTTGCCCGCCGTTTTTTGTATTGTCTGTATCACCTCTATGTCATGTTATTGTTCCACTTAAGGCTGAAGAGCAGCGTAATGTGCTGCTGCCAGCCCGCCTGTATAGGTGATTAAAATTACAATAAAGGAAAAAAAAAATCTCGCCAGTCGGTCAGTCTGGGTCAGTCTCTCGTCCCCAGCTGGCTAGTCTGTCACTCGCCTGCATTTGTTAGGCAGTTAGTGTCTGTCTGTCGTTCGGAGTGCTAGTATGTCTGTCGTTCGGATCAACCTTTAAAGCCGGCAAAATGAGAGTCTTTCCACTCCGCCAGTAAGCGAACTCAGCGAGTGGTCGCCCGGTCGCCAGTCTGTTCGAGTTTGCTCAAGCAGTGGTCATTGGCGGTTGGATAGATCGGTTGGTCGGTCGCGCACTGAGACACAATATGACTTGTCCGCCTTGAGCGTCGGCGCATGTGAGGTCGCCATGTGAGTCCAGTGGGGGGCGGAGTATAGCGAGGGGTAGTGACTTCGCGGTCGACACGAGAGCAACAGGAGTCAACCCACGACATCTGTCTGGCCATTGCGAACTGCGACGCCGTGAGACGGGAGGTCAACGCGCCTTCCTGCGTCCGTTGAAGCGGCTGGCAGCGGACGGTTCGGGAGAGCGATTGGGGGGTGCTGCGCCAGGTCTTCTCGAGAAATCTCAGTTCATTAGAAGTTAAGTGATTGCTGATATGTTGTTTTATTTACTCTTGTTAAATTTTAATTGTTTTCTTGGTGAGGTCACCAGCCGTTTTGCTTTGCTGTCGTCCCACCATTCTTCTCCGTTTGCCCCCCCCCCCCTCCCCTGCGGGGAGGTGGTTGTTTATAAATTTGGTGGTCCGTTCGTCCCTTGTGGAGTAGGGGCGGGTTAGAGCAAGCTGCGGTTCGGGTTGTTCGGTAATCTCCCTATCAATCTATCTTGCATTAGTAGCTGCCTCTGTCATGTTTGTCGGATTTGGTGTATTAACGAATTTATTGCTTGGAGTGTAACGGCCTAATACCTGAAATATGTTTTGATCTTTGGAAACTTTGATATTATTGCCTATGATCTTGAGAGGCGGTATCTGTGTACTGCAAAGCATCTTAACTATCGTTTGGCAAACCTTGTAGAATTTTATATAAGATTTCAATTCATGGGCTTTTACTTAAATGATCATTTTAGTATATAAAGCTGCCACCCTTTCACCGTAATACTTTTCTTAGAAGTTAAAATCAAGTTGCACCTTCGGTGGCAAGGTTAATATTTTAATTGTTAGTCTTTTGTACCATTTCCATCCCTCCTACAGGGGGTGCATAGTTTGTGTGTTTGTGTAAATTGTTAAAACTCTTAGTTTAAAGTTATCTGGTGTGTTGCAGATTTACATCAGTGTAGTCTTTCAGAGGCTGTTGTGAGTGGTTGTAACTATGGCTGTGTCAAAAGGGAGCAGCAAGGTTCTCTGCCCGAAAGCTCATACAGTCAAAACTTGTTTCTTTCTGCCTCTGAATAAATTGTAGCTTTGATATTTAGAGGGTGCTTTCTGATTATAATTTTAAATGTGTTTCTTTTAAAAAACGTTTTTAGCCACTATGAAAGTGAATAAAATTCCCATTTGTTAAAAGGAATTTGGTTATGCTTTCATCAGTTACTCCCAGGCAACTACTTCCATGCTTACATAGTGTGATTAAATGTGTTAATGTTCTTGATGAATCGCTAGTAAATAAAATAAATTCTTACGAATATTCTTTGAAAATAAATCACGTTTCAGTAATGCTTTAGTGTTCCTGATTCAGGAGATACGATACGAACTTATTGTGGTTGAGATTGACTGTACAGATGATGTAGGCATAGCAGCAGCCCTTGAAATATAAATTTCTGCATCACCCTCGGATTTGAATGGTTTAGAATGCAGAATGATTCATAGACGAGCCAGTCGTTAGAACAGTGGACGAGTACAAGTGATTTACTGCCGGCATACCTCTAAAAGTGTTTATGGGGTACTTAGAAAAGATAAAACTAATTATTATGAACGCTAAATTAATTCAAAAGATTAGTCTGGTATGGAGTTCAACGGACAACAACTCATGCGTTCAAGAACCACAACAGGAGAACGATATCATAGTCAATAAAATAATATGGAAAATACCTCACATCACTGTAGTGGACGAGGTGTGTTTGAAGATTTTAAAACTTCTGAACGCTGGTGCATATCTGCCATTAAATTTATGTTCAGAGGTGCTTTTTGAATACACAGTGCTACCGATGGCAACCGGACACACATGGGCCATTAAATGCTCTGTTCAGCTGCAGACACCCATATTCAATCCTTATATGCCCTATAAAAATAGGGTGGAATCGCTTAGATTATTCGAGCACACGTATAGCATCATCTATGTCAATGGCACGAAGAAGATCACACGTGTGTGCCGAACCTTCAACTATACAGCTGTTCAAGATGTGGAGTTCTACACATGTCTTCTCCTCCATCAGCCCAAGAGGATGTGTGGATTTGAGCAAAATAGTGTTTTGTCTGCTTCTGAAAATGTAAAACTTCTTTTAATCTGGATGAGAAATAAACGAATTTTTATCTCATATTCTGTGAACTTTTTTACTGATTTCACCCTGTACATTTACAGTTATATAGTACACAACTTCGTCCAGATACTGTATCTGTGGTTTTCTTCACCACAGGGATATAATTTTAGTATGTTTGTTATATGTTCATGGAAGCAGTCATGGTCACATTCCACATACTCCGATAACCCAATACTTGCAGTACAATATGCAAAATTCCAAGCAACATATGTTTTGTTATTGTTAATCTTCGATTTCATCTCCTGAAAAATACTCGTGTTCAGCGTTAATGTCATGTACGTGCCCTGCACACCTTTATATGTAGAATGCAAGGGAGATAGGTTTTTTTTTGTAAATAACAACAACAAAGATGAATGGTAACGAATTTCTTTTATTCAATTCTCACAAAATGGATCTTCAAATAAAATTTCTTTTTTTTCACTGCACTTCGGTTCTTGATACATAATTAGATTCTTTTTTATTTTTAAATGCAGTTATACCTTTTTTGTTAACTCAGTATTACTATTACTAACAACTAATACTAAAAAAAAACACAACCTACCCAACAGTGGAACTGGTTGAGAATTTATCACTTTCGGGGTACACTAGCACTGGCTGAAAAAATTCATAATTACTTGATTGATAGCACTTGCTGAAAATATTGGCAATTGTTTTCCAATGGACTGGGGGTTAAATTTATCTACAATTAAAAGCAGTCAGACTTCGATGACTAGCTGCAGGTGAACCTTAAAAACTATTTTATTAACATGACATGCAGAGACTATTTACAAGTATACATAATTTTTTCATCTGTAAGACTGTTTCCAAGTATGCATTCTGTCAGCATACATGGTGTGGATATGTATTTACAAGAGTTTTGTCCTATTTACACTATAGTGCACACATGGTGTGCATATTTTTGCTAGTGCACAGAACTGTGTTGGCACATATAGTGTACACATATATTTACACTATAATAAACAGATCATGCTGTTCCACATTCATACACTATTTACACTCTCTTTCACTCTCAGTCTCTCCACTCTCACCAAGTGAAAATGTGGGAACAGGACTGCTTCCATCCCATCTTCACAAATGACCTACTTCTCGTAGTGAGGCGACAGAACACTTTTAGATTGCTGCTCAGTGTACACTTTATGCCTTCGCGACTGAATACCGCTACTATATCATATGCTGCAGTTATGGTGGAGCACCGCAAACACCACTCTACAAGTATTACAAGCAGTCTTCAGTCATGAGAGCCCTTCATGCCACATAATGTACACCATTCTCCCAGTCTGGGTAGCACCTAGCAATGTGCAATATGTATACATTTTGGGTATAATACAAGAAACTCCACAATCATCAACCCATTCCCTTTGTCTTTCATACGGCCGCTAACTTTCTTGTTCTGTTGAACAATATCGTAAGGATGATCGGCTGCATATGAAGATGTATCAAATAGATGAGGTTATCTGTATCCATTTAAAGCAACTTTGGATCAACGAAAAGAAGTTACACAAACTTATAATGAAATTGACACATGTGGAGTTTGGACAGCTCTAATACACACATCCACACATAGACAAGTTTCATGAACTGTATTGTAGTCTTCGCCTACTCTACAGCAAGGAAGTTCTTACTGAAGATGGCTACCCATTTAAAATTTCGTTTGGCGAAACATTTCCTTATGCCAATCACATTGTGTTCTAATAAGAATTTTCTCAAATTTTCCATTAACTACCGGAAATCACGTTAGTAATTAATATTAAAAGTAACTGTTCGAAAATCGTTCTTTGTGGAAGCCCTCCTCTCGGAATTTAAATCAATATACTTCTGCAACCAGGGTGACTGCTTGAAGAAGGTAGTGCAGTGATGTTAACCAGCTCCATCCTTAAACGGAGACAGTGTTGGATGTTTTTGTAATGTGTGAAGGCATGAATTATCTCTGCTTGGCCCCCAGAATTGTCATCAGTTTGCCTCCTCCTTAACTAGTTGCTCTGGACATAGCGACAAATTGTTGCATGCATAAAGCAAACCAACAGGATATTTGGGCTCTGCCTCCACAATATATCCTACACTAGAACAGCCATCCCACTATGGAAACTTTCACTTAATCCCTTGCATTCGTTTCTGGGCCACCATATAAACTCTCCAGTTGTCAGCGATTGTGGCATATCATACCTGTATAAGTTATTCACATCCAAGTACATGATGTAGGTCGAATCAACGATTACATTGATCCTCTCATCCATTTGTGGGTTATTTGTGTTGGCATGTCTAAGGACAAACTGGCAAAGTCCCCCATGGATTCCTCGCTAAAAAGACAAAGGAAGCACGTCAACATTAGTCAATAGTTCGATGTGAACTTTCGTTTTCTTGAGCACAGCGTCCGAGAACAATGCAGGTGCTGTGTAATAAAAGATAGAATCCATAGAATATGTGGTCATTCATACACTCCAAAATTTCTCATAAACGTCAGCAAGAAAATGCGCATTTGTGTCCACATAAAGTTTTACATGCCCTTTAAATTTAGGATGTTAAATTCCAGCCAAACATTTACAGCATGCTCATACACAACATGCAGCGTCCAGTATGGCATCGCCTTGAGGTTACTGGCGAATGCAGTTATATTGTGTGTTATGCTTCCGTCGAGTTTTTCCCACACAATCTAGGAACTCGCATGGAAAATCTCTCTTCCTCTTCGAAAGTTGAAACTTTAAATAACTGGTATACGTACCTTGAGTGATACGCAAATCGACCTGACGCAGAGTTTCATCAACTTTGTGGAGTGGTGCCTGCAAACAACACAGCAAGTCCAGGAATTGGAGCATAATATTTTTGTTGTCATTGTTTGGAGAATGAAATATATTACTCAACGCTCTCAGGCAGGACACGGACGTGATCCTTTTCCATACCGAAATCACCCAAGTGATCGGGCATCAAACCCATTGAAACTGTGGAAAAAGACAGTTGTCCAGCTAACTTATACTTCACGTTGCATGTGTTCTGGGTGGCACCGCAAACCTCCCCATTAGATGACAGTGGTCCCAACAAGGCGTTTCCACCATCAGCCTGACGGCTGCCCACAGATATGACAATCAACTGCCTTCCTGTACAACTCATCGTTCTGCTTTGTCATAATGTTGGTGCTGTAAACCTTATCAGCCTCCTCTGGAAGTTTTTCCAGCTCAGTGAGCAGCCAAATCACTGGATTGCCCCCAGCTTATGATTTGTGATAGCTAAGACTCGAATCATACTAACATCTGACCTGGTACAATGCTATGATGGCACACTATGCGATCAAAAGTATCTGGACAGCTGGCTGAAAATGACGTACAAGTTTGTGGCGCCCTCCATCGGTAATGCTGGAATTCAATATGGTATTGGCCTAACCTTAGCCTTTATGATTGCATCCACTCTCGCAGGCACACGTTCAATAATGTGCTGGAAGGTTTCTTGGGAAATGGCAGCACATTCTCCATGGAATGCTGCACTGAGGAGAGGTATGGATGTCGGTCGATGAGGCTTGGCACGAAGTCGGAGTTCCAAACCATCGTAAAGGTGTTCTATACGATTCAGGTCAGGACTCTGTGCAGGCCAGTCTATTAGAGGGATATTATTGTCGTATAACCGCCACATGCCATGCATTATGAGAAGGTGCTAGATCGTGTTGAAAGATGCAGTAGCCATCCACGAATTGCTCTTCAACAGTGGGAAGCAAGAAGGTACTTAAAACATCAATGTAGGCCTGTGCTGTGGTAGCGCCATCCAAAACAACAAGGGGTGCAAATACTTCCATGAAAAAAACGACCATACCATAACACCACAGCCTCCGAATTTTACTGTTGGCACTACACACGTTGGGAAATGACGTTCACTGGGCATTCACCATACCCACACACTGCCATCAGATCACCATATTGTGTACTGCGATTCGTCACTCCACACAACGTTTTTCCACTGTTAAATGGTACAACTTTACGCTCCTGTCACCAAGCAGGGAGTCGTTTGGCATTTACCGGCATGTGTGCTACTTCAGCCGTTCGACCATGAAATCCAAGTTTTTTCAGCTCCTGCCTAACTATCATAGTACTTGCAGTGGATCCTGATCCAGTTTGGAATTCGTGTGTGATGGTCTTGATAGATGTCTGCCTATTACACATTACGACCCTCTTCAACTGTCGGCAGTCTCTTTTAGTCAACGACGAGGTCGGCTTGTACACTTTCGTGCTGTACTTGTCCCTTCAAGTTTCCACTACACTATCACATTGGAAACAGTGGACCTAGGTATGTTTAGGCGTGTGGAAATCTCGCATACATACGTATGACGCAAGTGACACCCAGTCACCTTACCACGTTCGAGGTCCGTGAGTTCCGCGGTGCGCCCCATTCTGCCTTCTCACTATGTCTAATGAGTACTGAAGTCGCTGATATGGAGTACCTGGCAGCAGGTGGCAGCACTTAATATGAAAAAGTATGCTTTTAGGGGTGTCCGGATACTTTTGATCACATAGTGTATGTGTTTTTTTTCTGAAGGTGGTATGTGAGGCTGTAGGATCGCTTTTGCAGCACGCCGCAAAAGTGAGGAGGTAGTCAGAGTCAGCATACACTACAAAAGGGCAATGCTCTTAACGGCGGGCCTTCTTGTTTCAATAATTTGTTATCCTCAGAGGTCATGGCAACACGTACTGGTTTCCTGATAAAGTGATCAACAAGATAATGTGCTGATAACCCAGTTGTGGAAAAGACATTGAGGAAACTTAGGCAAATGTGCTGTTTATATCCCTGTTTACTCAACTGAGATTAGGGCAAAAAATGGTTCAAATGGCTCTGAGCACTATGGGACTTAACATCTGAGGTCATCAGTCCCCTAGAACTTAGAACTACTTAAAACTAAAGGACATCACACACATCCATGTGGTCGTGCGGTAGCGTTCTCGCTTCCCACGCCCGGGTTCGATTCCCGGCGGGGTCAGGGATATTCTCTGCCTCGTGATGGCTGGGTGTTGTGTGCTGTCCTTAGGTTAGTTAGGTTTAAGTAGTTCTAAGTTCTAGGGGACTTATGACCACAGCAGTTGAGTCCCATAGCGCTCAGAGCCATTTGAACCATTTTTGAACACATCCATGCCCGAGGCAGGATTCGAACCTGCGATCGTAGCGGTCGCGCGGTTCCAGACTGAAGCGCCTAGAACTGTTCGTCCACACTTGCCGACTGAGATGAGGGCAGATTTGATCCAGATATTGTGATTATTTTCATTATTGTTATTATTATTATTATTATTGTTATCATCACCCTTAGAGAACAACAGTACGATTACATGAAGCTTACGCTGACCAGTTAAAATCGGAGAAAGAAAGAGGTCTGACGATTTTGTTCATAACTTTTCCATCTTTATCTGGCTTATTGTCCTTCAGGCCATAAACGTGAACCATTATCCCGGTGTAGCTGCACCCCCCCCCCCCCACCCTCATTTATCTGACTTGCATGGATGTCGAGGTTTAGTACTCGGCTCCGTGCTCCCAGAGCCATTAATGTCCATATTGGAAAACTTGGTCCATATAGCAATCAAGGTGAAATCATGTAAGAATTTCGTGATCTGTCGTATCTCACCATTTTCGCCAAACATATACAATGCTCGTCTCCTCAACATCGGAGTTATGCTTGACGGGATGTGTGAGTTTACTGCACAGCACAGTGCAGCACTTAATGGCGGGAAAACGTGGATTATTAACGACTTTGATGAGCTCTGTTCCCAGAACAGCAACGCACGCTTTCAGAAACCCAGTAGGATCTTTGTAGCCTCCTGCTGGGTTTTCTACACGAGATAACGAGATGCACTTCTCAAATGCATTCACCTCGTAGTTTAGCTGTGGCATCGCATTTTTAGGAGAGGGAACTGCCACTAGCCTCAGGATCACTATTACTACCAGTATGACTAGCAGCTGAGGACTATGGCCATCCTGTGGTGTGGGGCAATTAGATATGTGGCGTGGTGCCATATCCCTAAAAGGGCGCCAGTTCGGACGAGGAGGTGCACATACTGATTCAGGCCAGGAAGACCACCCGGGCTGTGGAGATGATTGCTACGAGCTGCCCGCAACTCCTAACTCAGTTGCCAGCAGTGGCAGCGCCCTAGCGCCCATAGGAGCAGAAGTGCAGAGCTGCCAGAGAGGTGCAGTGACGGAGGGAGTGTTGGGGACAATGGCGGCGGCGGCGACAGTGGCGGGTACGGTGGCAGCTGAAGCAGCAATGGCTCATGCAGCTGTGACCCTCATCCTGGCTGTTGAGCCATGCAGGACAGCATTCTGGCGAGGATGTCTTCACCTTGCCCAGCACACACTTCACAGTGTACTGTGGGGATGGTAGTTGCTGAGGAATACGTTTAGAGAGAGAATAGTGAAAAATAAGTACTTGTGTTATAAACTTGCCTGCAGTTGCAACGAAATGCAGAACACTGATTGTAAGTATTGTAAGTAGTACATAAAATAAAGAGGATATATAAATTACCTGAAGTAGCAGTGATGTCACTCGGCCTCTCCAGTGGCTTCACAGCTGCAAGGTTATCAGGGGCAGTCTCCAGCCAGTCAGGCATCTCCATGTCCAATTCTTTAAACAGCAGCTCTCACTCCAGCACCCCTTGACCTGGATCTGCATGGATCCACTGGTCCAGCGCACCGACATCGCCTACAACAACAACATATTGATTTAAAAAGCTAACTGCAACACAACGAAAAACTTTAACGGAAAGAATATGTACTTACACAATATCTCCGATAGGTTTATTCAGGGGTAGTGTAACGCACCTCTCGACTTCTTCGAAATCACTTAAAACAGCAAGAACATTTAGATTTAAAAACGTATGCACATGCATGAAACACAACATCACAATTTTTAATACGAATATGTACTTACATGGTGGAATCATCACTGAAGGCTGCTCCAGGGGTGGTACAGGGCTACCCAGACACACACTGGCATGCTGTCTTTCAGTATACAATTACTGGTGTACCTCAGCCAGAATTTCCAGAATGAATACTGCAAAAACAACAAGAGTTGGAAACTTTTTCTAACGAACGTATAATATGAAATTAAAACTCACTGAGCTACGAAATACGTTTCAACGAAAACGTACTACTTAATCTGAACACACTGATTTGATAATCTCATGCTATGAAATTCTTTTTAACGAAACTATACGAGAAAGTATGGACACACTAAGCTACGAAATTCGTTTTTAAAGAAAATGTGCTACGAAATTCATATTAGCGAACATAGACTACAAAATCTAAAAACACAAACTCATACTACAATATTCGTTTTAAAGTAAATATAACATGAAATATGAACACATTTAGATGCGAAATAATGAAAATATGTACTTACATAGAGATTCCTCCTGTGACTGCCGCAGACAGTTGCTGCTGCCACTGACACAGCTGCTGTTTGCTGCTGCTGAGCGCTTCATGATGTTAGACACAGTACCGACAACTCGACAGAAGGGGTGGATAGACGTACAAATGATGATAAGCGAACGCAGTCGCAGACTAGAGAAGATTGAAGATAACTGTAGAGTCAGTATGGGTTATACGGACTCAAACTCAGCTCACTAAGTGGGCAGAAAACATTATGAACGCTTATATATAGGAAAAACCTGATCAGCAGGTTCAGACACGTTAGGTATTGTTGTCCCACAGAATGCAGGCGAAATAGCAACTAGTTCTTCTGGCAAGAATGTCTTTTACAGTGTTCGCCAGTCCTCCTGGGGAGAGCTGGTGTAAAATCCTCTGGAATGGGTATTTCTCAAAATGTCCACATTCGAGGAATGCCTTTGTCAGAATTCACCAGTTCCCTGGAACACCTGTTGTTGGTTACATAAAAGCAGTCGTACAATCCTCTGGAACAGGTGTTGTCCACAATGTCAATGTTACAGGAATGTCTTTCTTGACGTTCACCGAATGACTCCGGAAAACCATAGTCAGCTACAGCAACAGCAAGGTCAACGTCCTGGTGTGTGCATGTGTGTGTGTGTGTGTGTGTGTGTGTGTGTGTGTGTGTGTGTGTGTGTAGACAGGAAACGCACCGTCATCCAGGAACCACTTTGTGGTTTTATCAGTGTCTTTCTAGTGTGCAGGTGGTCATCGTCCTTCCAAGAACAATACAACAAGCTGAGAAATGTGAATCTTCAGGTTTTGGCGGCGCAAGGACTGACTGTTCCATTAAGTTTCGGGTGTGCAGCCGCAAGAAATCTCCTTCTTCTTCTAATATTTCGGCTGTATAATGTTCCGACATCTTCAGAGTGAGTCGCAAGACTGCCGCTCCAGTGCTCGCTTCGTCCCGTTATACTGTTATACCGCGCGACTGCGCATGCGGCCACAGATGCAAATGCGCCAGAGACGTTGGTCGGCGGCAGAGACGTCCATAATGCGCGGGTTGTATCTATGACTCCGCAGTTGATCTGTGTTGGCATATCGATATATCATTGTGAGTTGCACTGTGACGACGTCTTTGCGAGTTTATTACAGCAAGTGCCGGATTCCAGGATTTATCAAGATTGAAACCACTGTCTCTATTAATTAAGTTCATCGTCAAGCGAATTTCAATTGCCTCCTTTACTATCGAGTCCCAAAAGGACGATGTAGTTGCCAAAATTTCGACGTTGTCATACAACATACTGTGACCATTATCAATACAGTGCTCTGCCACTGCCGACTTGTTAGGTTGTAAAAGTCGTGTGTCGGCAGTGGCAGAGCGCTGTATTGATAATGGTCACAGTATGTTGTATGACAACGTCGAAATTTTGGCAACTACATCGTCCTTTTGGGACTCGATAGTAAAGGAGGCAATTGAAATTCACTTGACGAACTTAATTAATAGAGACAGTGGTTTCAATCTTGATAAATCCTGGAATCCGGCACTTGCTGTAATAAACTCGCAAAGACGTCGTCACAGTGCAGCTCACAATGATATATCGATATGCCAACAAAGATCAACTGTGGAGTCATAGATACAACTCGCGCATTATGCACGTCTCTGCCGCCGACCAACGTCTCTGGCGCATTTGCATCTGTGGCCGCATGCGCAGTCGCGCGGTACACGAGTATAAAGGGACGAAGCGAGCACTGGAGCGGCAGTCTTGCGGCTCACTCTGAACATGGCTGAACGTTATACAGCCGAAATATTAGAAGAAGAAGGAGATTTCTTGCGGCTGCACACCCGAAACTTAATGGAAAAGCTGAGAAATGCCTCAAAGCACCCGCTTGTTTGAGATGATAAGAAATGCACTGTTCTTTGTCAGTCTTTCTACGAGTAGGAAGGACTCTGAAGCTGCCACTACGGGTCTGCTACCTCAAACACACTGGGGGTGGGGGGGGGGGGTGATTCACAAGGGAAGAGCGTCCTTCAGACAGAATGCAGGAAGTACGAGGGGCGTTCAGAAAGTAAGCTCAGATCGGTCGCGAAATGGAAACGACTGTGAAAATCCGATAAAGCTTTGCACAGATGTGTTGGGTAGTGTCTCTAGTATAACCCCAGTTAGCATCACGTCGCTCTTCTCATTTCTGAGCTCGCAGTGAGTGCGTAAAGATGTCTAGAAAATAGTGTCTGCCGTCAAGTACGAGGTCCTGGTGAGAAATTTCGCCTGAAGCTATGCAGCTAACATTACATAACTGTCGTGCTGTTTCTTCTTCAAGGCAATACTCAGCCGCATTCTGCAGGGGCAATGAAGATGCTCCTGCATCGTTTTCAAATGGAAATGTGAGATTACCCACAATACAGTCCGCAATTGTCTCCCCCTGAGTTTCATCTCTGGTCACATGAACCGCTGTCTTTGAAGACAACATTGTGACACAGACAACGAGGTGTAGGCCAGCGTGGAGAATTGGCGGAAAGCACTGGCGGCTGCCTTCTATGATGAGGCTATTGAAAAGTTGGTACAACGCTATGACAAAAGTCTAAGTCAGAACGGCGACTACGTAGAGAAGTAGCCGAAAGGTGTAGCTAATTGTTACAAGTAAAACATTTCCGATGTTCACTGTGGTTTCAATTTGGCAATCAATCGGATCTTACTTTCTGAACAGGCCTCGTATATTGTTAAGTGAACACTTCGTCCAGGGATGTCTTTGAAGTAGCCACTACAAGCCACACCGCTTTAAAGTTTGCCGGTGTTTCCAGAATGTTTTCCAAGTAACCCCTACAAGCGAAGAGGCCGCATCAAAGTGAGACTGGTACAACGTCCGTAACACTCGTGCTACAGCAGGTCGCTTTCGGTCGGCAGGCGCCTGCAAGCCGGCAGATGGTTGATGCTCACACTCAGTGCAGTGTCACACTGAGCGCCTAGCGTGGCTCAGCAGAATGCTGACTGCTGTAGCAAGTGAATGTGCTTCCAGCGCTAAGCTCCGCTTTGTTTTTTGACGATATGTATCATTTCCCACCAGTTTCTACGTGCGTGATGGATGTAAAGTGGTGTCATTTCAGTTTCCCGCAGTATATACTTGTATATAAAATTCGCTATCACCTTCATTGTGTAATTAGAGCAAAACATCTTCTCACTAATTATGAGGCATTTTTCGTCGGGCTAACGTCAGTTATGGTACTGTCTATTGAATCATGTAATTAGGGCATCGGCAGTTGTTTTCCCAACTGAAATTTGAATTTCGAGTTGTACTGTGAACTAAGTAACACACTGAGGCTGTAGAGTAATTACCAGTACTGTTTCCTGTTGTTGGTCGTGATTATTTTTACCTGTTAGGATGGTTGGTTCAAATGGCTCTGAGCACTATGGGACTTAACATCTGAGATCATCAGTCCCCTAGAAGTACTTAAACCTAACTAACCTAAGGACATCACAGACATCCATGCCGGAGGCAGGATTCGAACCTGCGACGATAGCAGTCGCGCGGCTTCGGACTGAAGCGCCTGGAACCGCTGGGCCACGTCGGCCGGCTGTGAGGATGCTTTCAACCACTGTCTTTTCGTGATATGTATGATTTACCGTCAATTCCACTATGTAATTAGAGAAAGAGCACTTTCCATCAATTTTGAAGGATCTTCAGTTGGGATAACGCCAGTTGTGGTACCATGTATTTAATAATATGATGGATGATTTGTAATTAGGCCATAGCCGAGTGTTTCCTGACAAAAATTTGAATTTACCACTAATTTTGACCCCAAAAATGGCATAATACAGAAATTTTCCAGCAGCATAACACCTTAAAACTTTGATGAAATAAAGAGTTCTTTACACACAAACAGCTCAGTACATACAGAGCTATTTTTCCCACCATTTTTCCGTGTCAGTAAGAGGAGGAAGGAAGGAGGTAATTAATTGATCAATTTAATATATTAATTAACTAATTTTATATCAGAGGTGTGGTATTGTCAAATCTACACCAGTGGTCAGAGGGGCGAGTTAGGGTGCGTACGCCCTTCATCGTGGATCTATCAGACGATTGTTGCAGCGTGTTGGGTTTCATATGTTTCATTACATACATGCCAACAGCAATGTGCCCTATAGAGTGTGAAACATGAGTCACCCGATAAGGCCACCTGTCACTACTCATTGGATTAGTTGCGGTATTGGAGTCGAAATTACAGCTTTCATCACCAATGAACCGTCCTCAGTTTGGGTGCATGAACCAGGTGCCTACTGCAAAGGATCTTACCTGGCAATGTTCGCTAAACGATGATTGAGAAGACGCCGTTGGTAATCCCTTGGTTCATTTACGGAGTCAGTTGCTCAACATTGCACGTCTATTCACCTGTACCCTTTTCTGCAGCAGTCGTTCATCTCTGTCGTCTATGAGCTGCGCTGCATCACAGATTTCTCAGCGCTGATTTGGGTTGCGTCATTTTGCCACGCACGGTATACTTTACCCACGGCGTCATATGAAAACAGCTTACAAACTTAGCCGTTTCGGAAATGCTTCCACCAATGGCCCGAAATATGACTATGTTGGGTATTAGGTAAATCGATCCATGAATGAATTACGACATCTACTGCACTATTTTCCGCAAATTGATGCCGAACAAAGTTCGTGTGAAGGAGCCACTGAGGAGAAAATTTATAGGTAAAGACAGACTGGAACACATACCACAAATGATTGAGAATCTCTTGTGTAAGTACTGCTCCGAGGTGAAGAGATGACACAGGAGAGGAAGTAGTGGTGGGCCACATCAAACCAACCAGAAGACTGACGACCCTAAAAAAATGTTTCAGTGTGGGATATGCGATCGGTGACATGGAGTAGGTGTAGAGGTGTCTGTCCCTCTAGTGGAGGACGTCATGAGTCCGCACCGCTCTACGCTCATCCGGCGTCCGACTGCACGCGCGCTATGACAGAGTCCCGCCCTTCAGCAGTCGGGCGTGCTCGATAATTCAGCAGCTGCAACACGTCCGTCTGCCCGGCCTGAGTGATGCCGTGACGGGCGAGCGCTGCGCGGTTGCATAAATTACGGCGCGCCTCCGTCCGCCTAGCCGCTCGGCAGCCAGGGTCGACAGACACCTGCGCGCGGGTTGTCACTGCGCTGGCAGAGTGCTTCTGGGTCTGCTACTGCGTGTCATCTCGACGTAGGGAAAGGTGTCACTCGTATGTAGGAGTATTACACACAGTAGTGTACGAAAAGCTGAAAGAAAATGAATAGCCCTGAGGAGATAAAAGGTTAATTCTGTGGAATTTCGATAATGGATTAGCGAGGAAGCAAGCTCCCAAGTTTCTCCAGGTATGCCACACACAGAGATTATTAGATCTCACAGAGCTACTAAATTGCGGAGATGTTAAGAATCATACGTTCGATTGCGCTTAAAAGGAGTGTCGCTGGTACTTGTTGTGTACATAGTTCCGCGTGGTCAGCGCGTACACAACTTTCCCACTAGAGCGCGCCCCGCTAAGCACAATTTTTTTTTTTTATTGTGTGGTGTGGACTGAAGAGATCATCCTTGATGACTTATTCTTCTAGGATGGGATGTAAGGATAAAAGGAAAACACTTTATTTATTACACATTCAGTTAGGCTTGGGCACGCAATGGGTCCTTTAGCCTGCTGTCTTTGGTGATGTCTATCTCCTGTGGAGGGTGAAATATGTCAAGGCTGTTATGTGTGACTGCTTCCTCGTGTTATGACAGATTGCCTATGGGGGGTGAATCGTTATTGACTTCGGTACTCGATACTTGTGCCATTTTGCATGGTTTACCGTTCCTACCGATTCTAATTGTCGAACTTCGTCCCTAAGGGCATCGATCTTGTCAAAAACTCGTAGAGCCTTGTCATGGACCTTCTCTTGTATAGTGGACTCGTGGAGTGCGGTGCTGGACCTTCTCTTGTATAGTGGACTCGTGGAGTGCGGTGCGGATGTCGACGTTTCGTGTCCACCATGGAACTCCTGTGATCCATCGATAGCAAATGTTTTGCAGCGCTTGGAGGTTGTTGTAGATGGAGTCGCACGTAGTTCCCCACGAGGTGGAGCCATACAACATTGTGGGTTCCACTGTTGCCTTATACAAGTGGAGTTTAGTCTTACGGTTGAGATCCTTACTCTTCAGGAACGGAATCAATGACCTGGCCATCTTCTGGGCTGCCGTCTTCTTGTCGTCAATATGCTACGTAAAGAGTAATTTTTTGTCAAGGTAAACACCGAGATACTTCACTCCCGGCGACCATGGGATAAATTAGTCAGCTATTTCGAGTCTGTCGTTCAGAACTGGTTTCCTCCGTGTGAACAGAACGGCTGCCGTCTTCGTCGGGTTGATCGTTATCCTATTGTGCAGCGCCCAGCGTTCCATTACAGCAAGTTGCCGTTGCATCCTAGCGATTAGCTGGTCCAAGTGTCGTCCAGTTGTCAGACAAGCCGTATCGTCCGCATAAAAACTCGCCGTAACAAGGGTGATTGTTGGGATGTCATTTATATATAAGTTGAAAAGCAGAGGCGAAGTGACAGCGCCCTGCGGAATTCCTGCGGAGATCAGTTTCATTTCGGAGTTTTTGTCGTCGACTCGGACATACAGTTTCCTGTCCTGCAGAAAGCTGTCTATGAGTCTAATGTAACAATCCGCAAAAGGGGTAGTGCGATGCAGTTTGACGATAAGGTTGGGCCGCCACACCTTATCGTAAGCTTTTTCGATGTCAAGGAAGACACAAATCGTGAAGTGCTGCTTGTTGTATCCTTCTTGTATCCGTTCGGTGATCCGTAAAAGTTGATGCTCGGCAGATAACTTGTCCTTGAAACCGAATTGTTCGGGTCGTATAACATCATGCGCTGTAAGCGTGTCATGGAGCCTCTTCAACAGCGCTCTCTCGAGCACCTTGCCAAGGGTCGGCAAGAGGGTAATTGGCCGGTAACTGTTGGGTTC
Organism: Schistocerca nitens; assembly: GCF_023898315.1. Lineage (NCBI taxonomy): Eukaryota > Metazoa > Arthropoda > Insecta > Orthoptera > Acrididae > Schistocerca > Schistocerca nitens. The sequence continues at coordinate 102,082,608 of NC_064618.1, forward strand.
TGCTGGGTCTTTACCTGGCTTTGGTACTGGAACTACTCGAGCCGTCTTCCATGCCGTGGGAAAATATCCCTGCAGAAGGCAGCTGTTGAGAATTCGGGTAAGGAGCACAGTTGGCTTCCTGGGCAACTGTTTCAAATCGGTGTTGCTTATGGAGTCGTTCCCCGGCGCATTATTCCGAGTCTTCCGGATAATTTTACGGATCTCTGCTGGTGTGGTGAGTTGTGGGCGGCTCTGCACAGGCGCAGTACGGAAAGCAGTCCATTCTGCTGTAACGACGGCTTCCTGTTCTTGCAGGCGGACGTCGTTCACGGGGGTCGCGGGTGTAGACATCTGTTCTTGGTAAGTCGTAGCATACAGCTCCGCCTGGGCGAGTTCGTCATAGAGGAGGCCATCTGGTCCTCTGATGGCTCGTTTAGGTGGCCGCTGGTGTCGTATGTTCTTGACTACCTGCCATTCGTTCTTGGTTCGAAGTAAGAACTCATCCATCTTATCTTCCCAGACCTGCTGTCGCCACTCGGCCACTCTCCTGTTCAGTTCTCGTGTTAAGACGTGTGTTTCTCGTCGATCGATCGGGTTTCTATAGCGGAGCCAACGTCGCCTACTCCTGTTTCTCTGTGTCTTCAGTTCTTGGAGTAGAGGCGGGAACTCATCGAAAGCTACTACAGGGTAGACCGTGTGAGTAGTTGCCCTCCGTTTGGCTGCCTTTACATCTACATCTACATCTACATCTACATCTATACTCCGCGAGCCACCTTACGGTGTGTGGCGGAGGGTACTTATTGTACCACTATCTGATCCCCCCTTCCCTGTTCCATTCACGAATTGTGCGTGGGAAGAACGACTGCTTGTAAGTCTCCGTATTTGCTCTAATTTCTCGGATCTTTTCGTTGTGATCATTACGCGAGATGTATGTGGGCGGTAGTAATATGTTGCCCATCTCTTCCCGGAATGTGCTCTCTCGTAATTTCGATAATAAACCTCTCCGTATTGCGTAACGCCTTTCTTGAAGTGTCCGCCACTGGAGCTTGTTCAGCATCTCCGTAACGCTCTCGCGCTGACTAAATGTCCCCATGACGAATCGCGCTGCTTTTCGCTGGATCATGTCTATCTCTCCTATTAATCCAACCTGGTAAGGGTCCCATACTGATGAGCAATACTCAAGAATCGGACGAACAAGCGTTTTGTAAGCTACTTCTTTCGTCGATGAGTCACATTTTCTTAGAATTCTTCCTATGAATCTCAACCTGGCGCCTGCTTTTCCCAATATTTGTTTTATGTGATCATTCCACTTCAGATCGCTCCGGATAGTAACTCCTAAGTATTTTACGGTCGTTACCGCTTCCAATGATTTACCACCTATGGCATAATCGTACTGGAATGGATTTCTGCCCCTATGTATGCGCATTATATTACATTTATCTACGTTTAGGGAAAGCTGCCAGCTGTCGCACCATTCATTAATCCTCTGCAGGTCTTCCTGGAGTACGTACGAGTCTTCTGATGTTGCTACTTTCTTGTAGACAACCGTGTCATCTGCAAATAGCCTCACGGAGCTACCGATGTTGTCAACTAAGTCATTTATGTATATTGTAAACAATAAAGGTCCTATCACGCTTCCTTGCGGTACTCCCGAAATTACCTCTACATCTGCAGATTTTGAACCGTTAAGAATGACATGTTGTGTTCTTTCTTCTAGGAAATCCTGAATCCAATCACAAACCTGGTCCGATATTCCGTAAGCTCGTATTTTTTTCACTAAACGTAAGTGCGGAACCGTATCAAATGCCTTCCTGAAGTCCAGGAATACGGCATCAATCTGCTCGCCAGTGTCTACGGCACTGTGAATTTCTTGGACAAATAGGGCGAGCTGAGTTTCACATGATCTCTGTTTGCGGAATCCATGTTGGTTATGATGAAGGAGATTTGTATTGTCTAAGAACGTCATAATACGAGAACATAAAACATGTTCCATTATTCTACAACAGATTGACGTAAGCGAAATAGGCCTATAATTATTCGCATCTGATTTATGACCCTTCTTGAAAATGGGAACGACCTGCGCTTTCTTCCAGTCGCTAGGTACTTTACGTTCTTCCAGAGATCTACGATAAATTGCTGATAGAAAGGGGGCAAGTTCTTTAGCATAATCACTGTAGAATCTTCTGCGTCAAAGTTCGTACCGCGATGTCGATGGCTTCCGGTGTTGAAACGTCCTGCGTCGGGCAGATATTGTTGTCAAGATATGTCCGAAATTGACCCCAGTTCAGAGTTTGTGAGGTTGGGGGCGGAAGGTTGGCCGTTGCGTGTTCCACTATGCTGATAACAGGTCGGTTGTCAGACGAAAGATCGTCGACGGTGCGGAGCTGGAGCTTCGTCTCAATATTTTTGATGATAGCAATATCTAGGACGTCTGCTTCTTGCCGATCGACGTAAGGAATCCGTGTCGGCTCTCGTGGGCCATGGACTGTGGTGCCCAGTTCTGATTCCATGGCAATCAAAGTTCGTCCACGAGGGTTCGTACGCCGGGAATTCCACGCGACGTGCTTGCTGTTGAGGTCACCTCCGAGGAATATTTTGTCAAAATTGGTGAAGATACTCCTTAGGTCGTCTGGCACCAGGTTTTTACCGGGGCTGTTGTACGCCGCAATGAAAGTGATGTTGCCTGTCGCCGATCGAACCGTTACTGCTGTTGCCTCCAGATGTTGGAGGTGTGGTAGTGTTTCATGATGGTGCCGCAGTTCCCTTTTAAGCAGAACTGCGGTCCCTCCACCTCGTTGGCCTTGTCTGTCCGTTCTATAGACGTACATGGTACGAAATCTGAGCTCAGTTGTTGGACGAAGGTGCGTCTCCGATACAAGTGCGATGTCGATTTTGTGACGTTGTAATAATTCAGTGAATTCTGTTTTCTTGTGTTTGATTCCGTTGGCGTTCCATATACAGATTTTCAGGTTTCTCGTAGTCCCAGGGCGATCCATCTTAAGGTGTTCCAAAGGCCGTCAATACACTTTCGATTAAAGAAAGTATCCCCACTAGTTGTTGCTGCACGGCGGTGAGAAGTTTCGCGACATCAGAGAGCGCTGGAGCTAGAGATTCCATCAAATGAGCTGGTGAGACGTAGGTTTCCGGTTCCGGTCGGCGTGGTGATGCTGCGTGGGCGTATGAATAATGCTGGCGGTGCTGTCGAGGTGGAAGTGTTTCAGGAGGAGGCTGTGTTACTGGCTGCCGTGTCGCCGCCGGCTGTTCTTGTGGCGGTTGCTGACGATGGGGCGGAGGGTGTGGCGTCAGGTTGGAGTTCCGTACTACACGGGTCCTCCGTTGAGAGGGCTGCGGGGAAGACCGTTGTCTGTATTTCCTGAGAAGTTCCCGGTACTTCTGACAGCCACGCCATGTGGCAGGATGGTCCTTTTCACAGTTAGCACATTTCGGTGGAGCCCCTCGGGGATGAGTACAGGCTGAAGATCGGTGTTGCCCTCCACAGCGAACGCAGCGAGCAGGCAAGCTGCAATAATTAGCCGTATGTTCGAATCGCTGGCAGTGGCGACATTGAACAGGTCCTTCCTGTCTGTTGTAGGTTTCAATAACGACTTTAGTATATAGAAGGTATTTGAAGTAAATCTTGTATCATTCCATGTAGGCTTTCACGGCCGGCGTCTTCATCAATAAACGGCAACTTAGCCCGGAAGTGTTTATTGATAAATCTTGTAGTTTTCCTTTTGGGCTGGCAACGTGACACAGTAAGCATCTTGAGGTCGTAATTCCTTCGTGTTGTCGTCTCGATTTTTAAACTGGTGGACGTTGATGACAGGAAAACCCTTCTCTATCAGTGCGTCTTTCAGTTCTTCCGCCGTAACTTCGGCAGGTAGACGTTTGACAACCACTTTGAGGTCCTTGTCCTCTGCGGCCTGATGTGTAAAAAAGTGGATGTCATTCGACACAAAGAAATTGATGGCCCGCCGTTGATCTTCATAGGAGTCAAAATGATATTTGACCCTATCTCGTTGGTAGATGGCCTTAAGACTGCCGTCAATATTCGCTTTCAGCGCCTTGTTGAGTTCCATGTAGTTCTTGGTATGGTAAATAGTAACGGGCGGGACTTTGCGTAGTAAGTTACGGCCAGAGCCATCTGTCCCCTCTTTATCTGCTTCGAGATTGACGTCACTCGTCTGGTGCATACGTTCTGGAGCATCCGTAGTATCTTCCGTCGTAATAGCCGCATAACGGTTGGAAGTTTTCAGTTCTTCTGGACGTTGTCGCTTCCGAGAGTTGTTCTGCTTAGGAGAAGCGTTGAGTCGTTTTCTTTGGCGAACTAGTGTAAAATCGCCCTCTCCGTCGGTGGGCTGCACGGTCCAAACTTCTTCAGAGGAGACTCTCTCCATTTCGTCGTCGTCTTCCGGTGGAGAGAATTGTTCCACGTCGCCTACTTGTTCTTCAGGCTGTGAAGTAGGAACTGTACTAGTCCGGTTGTCGTATACTTCCTAACTTTGCAGAATCATGTGCTGTATTTCACGTCTTAGTTCCCGTTGTTGCCGATCGTTCTGTGTTAGCCGATTTCTCTCGTCACAGGGGTTTGACTTACGGTGTCCTCCGCTCTGTATTCGCATATCGCTCGTCGTGGTCCTGTCCTCGTTATCTTGCCTGTCAGAATCCGTTGTCGTTGCAGGGGTCTTCCCCGTTGTATCCGTCCTGTGGGGAGCGGGGCAGGCCCCACCGACCGGCCAGCGGCCGACACCGGCGCGACCCAGCCGGCTGGCTCAGACGCGCGCGTTCCGTTGTCCGCACTCATCGGCATCGCGCGCTCAACTCTGGCTAAGCACAACAGCGCAGGCGCAGCGCTCGTCCGTCTCCGCACTACGAGATGGCGCTGCCTGAGAGACGGACCAAATTCTGCTTCCGCCGATCCGCGTATTAATATGTAACGCAGCCAATGAGATAGCTGCTAACGTAGAACCTTTTCTCCTCGCGGATCACACTCGCTCAGTGATACATGAACGCGCGAGGTATTATAACGAGTGTACAGACCTCCGATTAGTCAGTCTACATTTGTCTGCACCGGTCTGTACCAGTCTATAGTCAAGTTTCAGTCTGCGCCTAATAAGATTACCATATTCCTGTACATAGCCATGAAGATAAATGTATAGACACTTTTGTCAAGTATCAGAGATATGTGAGAATAAGATTAACGTACCAATACCAAAGGAACTTCAGATTGTCAATTGTAAATAGCATACAGAACCAAGTTAAGTAATTTTTATGCTTGTTATTATTTTAATAAATGTGTGTGGAAATTAATAAAGTTCTGTTTAAAGTTGGTCACCGTCAATCTGCTACTCTAAGCGTGCAAGTGGCATTTCTATCGTCTGACCTAACGCCAGAAGATAAACACGCCACGATAAGACCACGAGACATATTGCTGACACTCGCGTACTTCGTTAGAGCGAAAAGTCAAATACTCTGATAGTGTGTGTACTTAAGGTCTTACAGTACGCACACCACAGTACTGATCACTAAAGTGTAACTGATAAACACAGATCGTTCAAGCACAACTCTTTAATTATTTACATTGTTTAGCACTGAAATGCCGCTCCAGCTGTTAATATTTTACTTAGGTCGACGACCTGTTTCATCCTTCACATCCAGGCTGTTTTCAAATGGATCTAAAACTTCCATTATTAATGCACGATACGGATACACAAATATTTACAGAGCTACGTCAAATTTTAAATTTTCGTATAATGAATTAACACTGGCAGTTCCTAATCCACTCATAAGCTGCCTTTAAGTCAAGGCGCAAATCGGTCATGGACCTGAATAAACTACATATCAGCAACTGGAATGGCTTTTAATAAATTAAAAATATAATTATGGAACAACAGAGGTTGCCGAACGTTGATAAACGAACGATTTTTATTATTTCTGATTAAAATTGACTAGCGCATATGAGTAAAGGTAAAACCATGAGGTGCCATGGTATTAATTTGGTATTACAAAAAATAAACTTTTTGCTATGCTAACTACACATGAAACTTCCTAAGAACCCTGAGGTCATATACCTGTAGCCTTGTTTGCAACCTGTTTTCACCAGAACACGAGGCTGAAAAGCTGTAATGCAACATCATATCTTATTGTGTAATGGACAAATACGGTTCTGACCACTCAGTTTCTAAAATTTGTATCCCTTATTCTGCATATTCTGTTTCTGACTCTCTTGACCAAATGTTATCTTAATTTTGAGATGGTAAGTCCGTTTTAACATGAAGAATGGAAGCTGCAGACATAAATGGCAATAGTGTAAGGTAGATTGATTTTGATACTAGATAATGAGATCAGTGTATGGGAAATACGGGTGCATTATTTTCTCGCTCCAGATTTGTACTCTAATTACGTTTAGTTAAGTGTACACATGTTTACCACATCTCAATTCAAAAAATGGTTCAAATGGCTCTGAGCACTATGGGAGGTGAGCAGTCCCCTAGAACTTAGAACTACTTAAACCTAACCAAACTAAGGACATCACACACATCCATGCCCGAGGCAGGATTCGAACCTGCGACCGTAGTGGTAGGGAGGCCTCAATCCGACCTGATAGGGATCCCAAACGCTCGAGAAGTACTCAAGAATAGGTCGTATTAGTGTTTTATAGGCGGTCTCCTTTACAGATGAATCACATCTTCCCAAAATCCTACCAATGAACCGAAGACGACTATCCGCCTTCCCCACAACTGCCATTACATGCTTGTCCCACTTCATATCGCTCTGCAATGTTACGCCCAAATATTTTCGACGTGACTGTGTCAAGCGCTACACTACTAATGGAGTATTCAAACATTACGGGATTCTTTTTTCTATTCATATGCATTAATTTAAATTTATCTGTATTTAGAGTTAGCTGCCATTATTTACACAAATCACAAATCCTGTCCAAGTCATCATGTATCCTCCTGCAGTCACTCAACGACGACACCTTCCCGTACACCACAGCTATCCACCCTATCCAAAAGATCATTTATGTAGATAGAAAACAACACCGAACATACCACACTTCCCTGGGGCACTCCAGATGATACCCTCACCTCCGATGAACACTCACCATCGTGGACTACGTACTGGGTTCTATTACTTAAGAAGTCTTCGAGCCACTCACTTACTTGGGAACCAAACCCATATGCTCGTACCTTAGTTAGGAGTCTGCAGTGGGGCACCGAGTCAAACGCTTTCCGGAGGTCAAGGTACATGGCATCCGTCTGCTACCCTTCATCCATGGTTCGCAAGATATCATGTGAAAAGAGGGCGAGTTGCGTTTCGCAGGAGCGATGCTTTCTAACGCCGTGCTGATAAATGGACAGCCACTTTTCTGTCTCAAGGAAATTCATTATATTCGAACTTAGAATATGTTCGAGAATCCTGCAACAAACCGATGTTAAGGATATTGGTCTGTAATTTTGAGGATCCGTCCTTCTACCATTCTTATATACAGGCGTCACCTGCGCTTTTTTCCAGTCGCTCGGGACTTTACGTTGGACAAGAGATCCGCGATAAATGCAAGCTAAGTAAGGAGCCAATGCAGTAGAGTACTCTTTGTAAAACTGAATTGGAATCCCATCAGGACCTGACGATTTATTTATTTTCGACTCATTGAGCTGCGCCACAACCCCAGGGATGTCTATCACTATGTCCTCCATACGGGAATCTGTACGAGACTCAAACGGCGGTATGTTTGTACGATCCTCCTGCGTGAAAGATTTCTCAAATGCTGGATTTAAAATTTCAGATTTCATTTTGCTGTCTTCCGCTGCCAGGCCAGACTGATCAGTGAGTGACTGGATGGAAGCCTTCGACCCGCTTACCAATTTTACGTAAGACCAGAATTTCCTTGGGTTTTGAGCAAGATCTTTTGCTAAGGTATGACGGTGGTAGTGGTTGTATGCTTCGCGCATCGCTCTTTTTACAGCAGCACGTATCTCTACTAAGTTTTGCCTGTCCTCATTTTCCCGTTCTTTCTTGTACAGCGAGTGCAACTGTCTTTGCTTCCTGAGCATTCTCCGAAATTGCGCTGTTAAACCACGGTGGGTCTTTTCCGTCCGTAACCCACTTTTTCGGCACATACTTCTCCAATGTGTGATTTACAATGTGTTTAAAATTTGCCCATAATTCTTCCATGTCCATCGTACCGGAAGTAAACGAAGTCGAGGTTGAATCAAAAATATCGAATTTCGTACATAGTATGAGAGAACATCCATATCTTGTAAGAACTGCTGTAATTCCTCATCATCCACAGCCTGATAACAGTGAATATATATATATATATATATATATATATATATATATATATATATATATTGAGTAACCAGTTTTCTTATTGGTTTGCTATGGCCTGCCATGACTTTCTCACTTGTGTTAACATCAGGGTACCACTTTCACACAAGGTCCACTAACAGCTGATGGATGTATTCCAATAACTACCTCCCTCAACAGTTTTGACAGTCTACAGCTTATTCTAGTACCATGGAAGTATAACTACGGTCTCATAGATTCTACGCACCAACTTGAATAATCGCTCGGTTGCCACTTCCACAATGATTTCAGAAATTCTGATACACCTTATTTGAACTCAAGTTTTTCAAGTGCAACGTAGGTGTATAAATATGATAAACGTTTCCTATATGCGAAGTCAACCGTTCAGGATTGAGTTATGGGAAACCCTCACACAAAAGAATTGCTGGACAGAAACGTTCCCAATGGCAGGGTTCGACAACACGTGGACGTGGCGGACATTACATGCGTTTGAAAAGATTCTTTTCTTTCACATTGCATCTGACCATCATTGTATTTAAGTTTTTGGAGTGGTGGAGGAGTGAGTAGTTCCAGGAAACGGGAAAACATGATGTGAGGTGGAAATATTCGTAACACAAATTCCATGACGAAGTTTGTTATTGGTAACTGTAAGTACACAAAATCGTTCTGGACAAAAATGAAATCACAGTCCCTTACTTATAATGGCTCCATGTGGAACAACAAATTACGAGGTAGAAATCAGTGTGTGAACTTTGAGATAGTGGATGAAGGAAACTGATGTTACCTTCCAGCAACACTGTAACTAATTGGTAGGGCTGGAGAGGTCACTAGGTGAATATCGACCTTTCCCGCTGTGGACAATAAATTCCATATTTATCACAAGAAATAAGTCTCTGAAAACAGCGCCAAGTCGCACTTTGTATTTCTATTGACCGCTTTCGCTCTTAAAATGAACAAGGGCACCATCAGAATATACATTGTAAAAGACACATATTGAGATAATACAGAAAACTTACATTAAAATTACGTAAAGTACAGTTTCTACTTCCCATTTGGCTGACATCTCTAAAGATTAAACTGGCTGTACTATATTACTTAACTTATATTTAAAGCGTGTCACCCATGGATTACTCGCTCAAAAAAAGAGGAGCATGTCAACATGTGTCAATAGTTCGAAATCGACTTCCGTTTTCTTGGACATAGTTTTCCAAAACAATGCAGGTGCTATGTAATAAAAGATAGCATCCATGAAGGATGTGGTCATTCATACACTTCAGAATTTCTCATAAATGTCAGCAACCAAAAACACATTTGTGTCCACATAAAGTTTTACATACTCCCTTAAATTTAGGATGTTAAGCTCCTGCCAAACATTCACAGCATGTTCATACTCTGCATCCAATATGACATCGCCTGTAAGGTTGCTGGTGAATGCAGTTATGTTGAATAGTGTGCTTTCGTCGACGTTTTCCCATACAATCCACGTACTCATATGGTAAATCCCCGTTCCCTGTCACAAGTTGATACTTTAAATCATAGGTATGTGCACCCTGAGTGTTATGCAAATCAACCTGAGACAGAGTTTCACCAAGTTCATGGAGTGGTGCCTGCATAAAACGCAGCACGTCCAGGAAGTGGAGCATTTCTCAGCGCCCTCAAGCGGGTCACTGACCTGATCCTTTCCTGTACCTAAATCATACAAGTGCTCATTGATAAAGCGAGTACAAAACCCATTGAAACTGTGGAAAATGGCAGGTCTTTGTCCACGTAATTTATACGTCATGTTGTATGTGTTACGGGTGGCACTTCCGCGTTAGGTGAAAGTGGTCCCTACAAGGCGTTTCCACTATCAATCTAATGGCTGCGCATTGATATGGCATTCAACTGTCTTCTTGTACAACTCATCATTCTGCTGTGACCTTGCCATCATGTTGGTGCTGTAAAGCTTAACAACCTCCTATGAAAGATTTTCCAGCTCAGTGAGCAGCCAAATAACAGGATTGTCCATACCTTACGATTTGTGATAGCTAAGATTCGGATCATACTAGCATCTGACCGGGTCCACTGCTGCATATGGTATGTGTTTTTCTGTGAAGATCGTATGTGAGGCTGCAGTGTCGTTCTTGCAGCATGTCGTAGAAGTGAGGAGGCCCTCAAATGTCGGCATACACTACAAAGGGGCAACGCTCTTGATGGTAGGCTTCTTATACTTCAAGAATTCGTTTTCCTCAGTGGGCATGGCGTACTGTTTCCCTGGTAGAGTGATCCACAAGATGTTGTGCTGATAACCCACTTGTGGAAAATACATGCTCCTAGATGGTTTATTAAAGTAACTTCTTCCATTGGATATTCTCCAACCTTTTAGTTATACAGTAAGGATCTTCCTGTCTACATATTCGTAATACGTTGCATTTTTTTACGTTGAGAGTCACTTACCACTACCTACACCAAGTGTCGACTCTCTGCAGATCTTCCTGGATTCAGTTATAATTTTCTAGCGTCGCGACTTTTATGTTACACCAGCATCATCCGCGAAAAGCCTCATGGAACTTCCAACGTTATATAGTGGGTCTCTTATATAGAGTGTGATTCACTAACTATTGTCATCTAGAATAACTCCGAAAGTATAACAGTAGCTGAAAAGTTTGTGGGACAAATGTTGCATGGGACAACGGGTGCCATAACATGACGTTGGTTTTTTGTTGCTAGGTGGGGTCGCGTCAGAGATATGAAGGTCAATTTTGTTTTTTTTTACATCGGATGCTATAGTTTGTTAATTATTTTCTGATAGCGGCTATCGAGACGAATCCAATGATGTGTAACAGTAAGGTGTTTGAATATCAAAGAAAGTCAAAAAGTTTGCGTGAACGTCCATTTACACAAGGTCTTCGAAGTAATGACCATTGGTATCAATTCAGTGCTGCAGTCTTCTTATCTTGGATTGAGCGGTGTTTCTTATCACTTGGACACTTACCGAAGCACATGTTCTGACAATTCTCTCTCGTATATCGTGCAAATAGTATGAATTCGTCGAATAAGGCAAATCCATCTAACGTGCCATTGACATGTAAACACCATTCGACGGTTTCGCAATACAACACTAATAGGAACGATAGTATCGTCGAATCAAGCGAAAGTGAATGATGTATTCCTTCGAAGAATAAGTCGATATGCTTCTCATTACGGAGAATGCCAGCGAAATTCAGTGAGACACTTATACGCTGAAAGATTTCCTCGGTATACTCACCCTACACGTCGTATATATAAATATGTGTCTGATAAACTGAGAACAACTGGGTCTTTAACGCATCGGAAACATATTCGGCAAAAGAAATTTACTAATGAGGAAACGGAAATTGGTACTGTTGCCACTGTGGTTCGACATCCTTGTGTTAGTTCGTGTCAACACCATTCAGTCCATGATAAGAAGATTCCAGCACTGTATTGATACAAATGGTCATCACTTCGAAATGAGGTGCAGAGACAATTCCCAAATCGTTGGACTGGCCGCGAAGGAGATGTGTCGTGGACGGCTCGTTCGCCAGACTTGACGCCTCTGTACTTTTTCTTGTTTGGATTCGTAAAAGATATTGTTTATAAAGACGTTCCAGGTATACCTGAAGATATGCGAGAGAGAATTATCAGAGCATGTGCTTCGATAAGAGCCGAAGTGATAAGGAACACTATTCAGTCCATGATAAGAAGATTGCAGAACTGCATTGATACCAATGGTCACCACTTCGAACACCTTACGTAAATGGACGTTCGTGCCACCTTTGTTACCTTCGTTGTTCTTCAAAAACCTTACAGTTACACATCATTGGATTCGTCTCGATAGCCGCTATCAGAAAATAAGTACCGAACTATAGCATCCCATTTAAAAAAAAGTTGACCCTCATATCTCTGACGCCACCCCACCTAGCAACAAAAAACCAACGTCATATTATTTCCCCCGTTGTCCCATGCAACTTTTGTCTCACAAACTTTTCAGCTACTATCATACTTTCGGAGTTATTATAGGTGGTAATAGTTACTGACTCACCCTGTATACTGTGAAAAGTAATGGTCCTGTAACACTCTCCTTGATCACGCACGGAATGACTTTTACGTCTGAATCCATTCAGAGTAACACGCCGTCTTCTGTTTCCCAGAAGGTCTTTCATCCACGCCCACAGTTGATATTCCAGACGCTCGTATTTTGTTCACTTTGTGACACTGTAGAATAGTACCGAATGCGTTTCGGAACTCAAGGAACACGGTAGCTATCTGGGCACCTGTATTTACTGCTTTCTGTGTCTCGTAGACGAAGAGAGCGAGGTGGGTTTCGCATGACCGTTGTTTTCGAAATCCGTCTTGCTCACTACAGAGGAGGTTTTCAGTCTTCACAAATGTGATAATACTTGAGAATAAAACATGTTACTAAGTTCTACAAGAGACTGATTTCAAAAACATACGGCGATAGTTTTGTGCGTCTGTTCGACGACTCATCTTGAAGACGGGAGTGACCTGTGCTTTTGTCCAATCATTAGGAACGCTTCGCTCCTCTAGAGACCTATGGTACACTGATACTAGAAGAGCCACAAGTTCTTCCACAAACTCTGTGGAGAAGGGAGTTGACGCCCTGAGAGGTTCAGTGACCTTTTCTCTGTTGAGCGATTTCAGTTTGCTATTCCATGCTTTCATCACTTACTTCGTGTGAGGATTTTGAGGAGGCTCTACAATGTGATCTTCGTCTGTGAAATACGTTGGGAAAAATGCGTTTAGTATTTCGGCCTTTTCTGTGTCATTCTCGCCAACGGTCTTGCCGCAGTGGTAACACCGGTTCCCGTCAGATCAACGAAGTTAAGCGCTGTCGGGCAGGGCTAGCACTTAAATGGGTGACCATCCGGTGTGCTGATCGCTGTTGGCAAGCGAGGTACACTCAGCCCTTGTGACCCAAACTCAGGGTCGAGAAGTAGATGCTCCGGTCCCGTAAAGTGACATACGGCCGGGAGAGCGATGTGATGACCACATGCCCCTCCATGTCCGCATCCAGTGACACCTGCTGTCTGAGGATGACACGGCGGTCGGTCGGTGCCGTTGGGCCTTCCAAGGCCTGTTCCGACAGGGTCTGTGTCATTCTTTGTTTCAGTATCATTATGGTCACAACGCGGCCGGACAGATGGCTTCGATCCATTTACTCATTTAAGCAGAAGGTTTTACGATTTTCTCTCTAATTGGTAGCCAAACTTTTACTTTCGTATTCGTTGAACGCTTCAGACATAGCCCTCCTTACTCTAATTTTAGCTTTGTTTAATTTTTGTTTATCTGTGAAGCTTTGGCTACTGGGATGTTCCACTAGTTCCTTGCTGTGCCATCGTCTGCGAAGTAAATCTCGCCCACCTTGTTATTTCACTCACCATCCAACCTCTTCTGATCGATGTTCATTCCTTAAAGAGCTGCAGTTACTGCTGTAAGCTTAGAGTACAAGTCCAACATTCAAATCTCGAAATAAATGCGAGGCTCCTCATGAAACGGTCTCCTTTATGGTACTCTTGTTAACAATAACACCGCGTTATAAGTTGTTATGCTACTCGGAACATAGAAGGAACATTGATAAGGACAAAGTCCAAAAATGGTCTGTCTTAATTCTTAATTAACAGATTCCAGTTGATGCATCAATACAAAAAATTTTCTGTTGTCCCCGTGACGTCATAGACATTGTCACATCCGTTTTTCCCCTATGACTCGCAGCTTATCTCCGAAGTAAGAACCGACGACACGGAACAAACTGCCCAACCAAAAGGTACCGATAATCTGCTACGATGCTTATATCATTATCCCGACTTGCAGATATGCTGCGTCCATCCATGTCACAATATACGGGCATGAGAGAAACATACATTAAAACAATAAATTATCTACTTCATTATGAAAATTGCTGCTTGAAAAGATACGACATAGTTTGTTTAACCGGATACCGATTCATCATTGTGTACAATTATTACGCCTATAGACTGTACTAATCGATGATTACTGGATTCATAGAACTATCGAACCTGCACATAGATTATTTGCATCATTGGACTGTTGATGACTGCAAACATGTTGCCTGGTCGGACGAGTCTCGTTTCAAATTGTATTGAGCGGATGGACGTGTACGGGTATGGAGACAACGTCATGGATACGTGGACCCTGCACATCAGCAGTGGACTGTTTAAGGTGGTGGAGACTCTGTAATGGTGTGTGGCGTATGCAGTTGGAGTGATATGGGACCGTTGATACGTCTAGATACGACTCTGACAGGTGAGACGTACGTAAGCATTCTGACCACCTGTATCCATTCATGTCCATCGCGCATTCCGACGGAGTTCACCAATTACAGCAGGACAATGCGACACTCCACACGTCCAGAATTGCTAGAGAGTGGCTCCAGGAACGCTCATCTGTTTAAACGCTTCCGCTGTCGACCAAACTCCACAGACATGAACATTATTGAGAATATCTGGGATCCCTTGCAATGTGCTGTTCCATCCCCTGGAACTCTTACGGATATATGGACAGACTTGCAGGATTCATCGTGTCAGTTCCCTCCAGCACCACTCCAGACATTAGTCAATTCCATGCCACGTCGTGGTGCATGGTGCAGAACTTCTGCGTGCTCGTGAGGGCCCTACAATATAGTAGACAGGAGTACCACTTTCTTTGGCTCCTCAGTGAATATCCCGAGGGAGCTCAGTAATTTGCAGTTGTAGAATAAGCTGTGAAGCAAACAATATTTTAATAATACCTTTTTAAAATAGATACACATAGATTTTAACAGTATCCATGTGCGCTACTACAACACATATGCTTTCTAGCTCTGTTCGTTACGTAGTTGCCGAGTATCGGACGGTACAAACGTTCCTCCGCTTCTCGACCAAGATGACGGTATTCTGGCCAATATTCAGCGTAGCTCTCTAGAGATAATTAAACTCTTTCACTACCATTTGCGCGTATATGTCTCATGACAGGTTATCAGAGAACCAGTGGGAACTTGCTCCACATTATTGCTATTTATCAGTGTCCCACTGGTGAAAAGAAATCTGCTAGTTGTTTGTAGAATACGTACAAACACAGATGGCACATGAAGGTGTTGTATTCTTCCAATTTCACTGTTAACCGTCTTGTCGCTATATGTCTCTCCATAACGACTGCCATTGACTGTCTTTCGTATCCCATTTACAATGCAAATAATTACGTTTCTGAAGAAAATCGCAATTGTTAATGAGAAGAGTGCTGCTGGACCCCCAAATGCCGTGGTGAATGTTGTGGACCACCTACGAAAGAACGTTAAGACGATGCGCAGGAGGTCTTGAGAGAAAGAAGAAAACTAAAACTAAGACCTTATGTACCACGCGCCAATCTGCATTTGCAAAAACCGTTTTACAGTCTGGAAAAAGTTGGAGCAGAAAATATGAAACACTCGAAATTGCAGGCAGTGACAAAGGACTTGTAATTTTGAGTATCCAACCAAAATTTCAAACGTTCATAATCATAAATACGGCCCTAGAGATTTACTGTAAATATAACTAACCAAAAAAAAAAAAAAAACAGTAGATCTGCAATCACGAAGTCCATTTTGATCCTATGACGGTGTATGCCACCTGGGGGATAGAAGATGTACTGATACTGTTTTCAGCGTCGTCCTCCAACAGATAGCTTGGTGGCCTATGCCACCAGAGCAACCTTTGCCTCTAGCCTTTAATAGTGGATGCTCACAGCCAAAAGGCTCAGTGAGGTCATAATGTCTGAAGCAAGAAGGCAAAGATGCCACGGAGACGCAGTCGTGCTTCCTACTGCCAAATGAGCGAGTTTGAAAAGGCTAAAATTGTGGCCATCCGAGTGGCGGGCTCATCCTTTGGGAGATTTCCCACTCCAGTTGGACATGCTGCACCAGTTTTGCAACGATGCTGATATCAGTGGTCACGTGAACATTCTCATACCGGTAGACAAGGTTCTGAACGTCCACGAAGCACAGACACCCGCCCTGGTAGTCCTATTGTAAGGGCAGCAGTGGCAGCTTGTAGAGCAATCACAGCATATATAAGAGGACTTGTGAGCCCAGACGTGTCGACACGAAGTTGCGAACCGGTTATTAACAGTACCTATATCCATTCTTTCACTCACACTACAGCATCGACGTGCGCGGCTCGGTGGTGCCATCAGAGCATCACTGGGAAGATGGAATGTTCACGCCGTGGTCATCAGCGATGAAAGCAGATTCTGTCTGCACGGAAGTGATTGTCCTTTGCTCGTATGATGTTGACCTAGTGAGCGCTGTCTCGTAGAGTGCATTCTTAGAAGACACACTCTAAGGCTTGGGGTGTGATAAGGTGCAACTCTCTACCTTTGACGTTTGTGCAGGGGACGCTAACCAGCGCACAGTATGTGCAGAATATTGTTAGGCTCATTCTTTTGCCATCCTTTCAACAAGAAGTTGATGCCTTTCCAACAGCGTAATACTCACCCACACACTGGCTATGGAGCACAACACGTCCTGCAACATGTGCAGCAGCTTCCCTGCCCAGCATGGTCCCCGAACGTGTCCGAAATGGACACGTTTGGGTTATGATGGGACAAGAAGTGACTTTTGCCACTCGTCAACCGACCACTCTTTCAGAATTACGTGATCAAGAAGAGCAGGCGCGGCATAATGTTTCGGAAGACAGTATTCGCCATCTGTACGATCGACTGGATGCCAGAGTCAGTGCCTGTACTGTCGCCTATGAGGGGCTGAAGCAGGTACTAGTATGGGTGTCTCAGCACGGGTCGATACCTGATATCTTAGGACGTCGTGTGATATTGATCTGTAATTGTAATCAAGTTATCTATTCACTGTTGCAACCATAAATCTTGAGTGAATTGGAAACGCCATCTTCAGGCCACAAGTAGGCCACCGGGACCATTCGACCGCCGAGTCATACGGAGCTGAGGGTGCGGATAGGAGGAGCGTGTGGTCAGCACACCGCTCTCTCGGTCGTCATGATGGTTTTCTTTGACCGGAGTCACTACTATTCGGTAGAGTAGCTCCTCAGTTGACATCACGAGGCTGAGTGCACCCCGAAAAATGGCAACACAACATGGCGGCCCGGATGGTCACCCATCCAAGTGCCGGCCACGCCCGACAGAGCTTGATCTGATGGGAACAGGTGTGTCCACTGCAGCCAGACCGTTTCCGGAAACCTCTAAAAGGGTGTACTAATTTGTTTTTCGGCATTGTATGCCATAAACATATTAACACGAATTCTTTACAGACGATTGGAGAAACTGGTAGAAGCCGACCTCGGAGAAGATCAGTTTGGATTCCGTAGAAATGTTGGAATACGTGAGGCAACACTGACCCTACGACTTATCTTTGAAAATAGATTAAGGAAATGCAAGCCTACGTTTCTAGCATTTGTATAGATAAAGCTTTTGACAATGTTGATTGGAATACCCTCTTTCATATTCTGAAGGTGGCAGGGGTAAAATACAGGGAGCGGAAGGCTCTTTACAATTGGTACAGAAACCAGATGGCAGTTGTACGAGTCGAGGGGAATGAAAGGGAAGCAGTGGTAGGGATGGGAGTGAGACAGGGTTGTAACCTATCCCCGATGTTATTCAATCTGTATATTGAGCAAGCAGTAAAGGAGACAAAAGAAAAATTCGGAGTAGGAATTAAACTCCATGGAGAAGAAATAAAAACTTTGAGGTTCGCCGATGACATTGTAATTCTGTCAGAGACAGCAAAGGAGCTGGAAGAGCAGTTGAACGGAATGGACAGTGTCTTGTAAGGAGGATATAAGATGAACATCAACAACAGCAAAACGAGGATAATGGAATGTAGTCGAATTAAATCAGTTGATGCTGAGGGAATTAGATTAGGAAATGAGACGCTTAAAGTAGTAAAGGAGATTTGCTATTTGGGGAGCAAAATAACTGATGACAATGGAAGTAGAGAGGATATAAAATGTAAACTGGCAATGGCAAGGAAAGCGTTTCTGAAGAAGAGAAATTTGTTAACATCGAGTATAGATTTGTCGTTGCGTAACTACACTAAGGAGCAGGAGTGTCACAACACGTAGAACGGGGCGGGCCGGAATCTGCCTCGCGGCTCGAGTAGCATAACGTCAGCCTGGCTGCACATTTCCGCAAACGCCATGGCACACTGTTTGATCATAAGGAGAGGTAGTGGGCGGCCCTGCGAACGTGCCGCATGTAAATGTAAATTCTGTCACACAGCACAGGACTTGGCTCCATATCCCATATTCCTCGTTAACGCAGATTACAAACAAAACAAATTTTTAGTATTATTTACTTATATTTGGTGCACTGAGGACATAATTTTTTCTGATATAAACCGTCGTCAAACGGACAAATGTAGGCATTTATACAGCTTATGCGCTCAGTTTACCACATAATCGTGCCTGAATTAGTTTCATAATCGGAAAAAGGTCTTTCACACACGTAAGTTGTTTGAAATATTATGATATTTTTGCTACTTCATTACGGAGATTTGAAAACTCCACCTGAGGAACCCCCCCAAGGGACTCACAATTCTTTTGTGAATATGTAATTTGCACACATGGGGCCCTGCCCTTGCAGTATTCCTTCCTTTTTCGTGCTGCATGTCTGTTCGCCTACTCTTCTTTCTCCCCTCCCTTGGCGACCAAGTCTTGTGTAGAATCGGAAAACCGAAACTTGCGAAAGTAATGGAAGACTTCGGAATGTTTCATTTTTGTCCTTCTCTCCTTTCTTATTCTGTCTTCTCTTGTCTTTCCTCCGCTTCGGCGTTTGAGGTTTCCCTTTTCGTCCTTCTTCCTCCCTGTGCGTGCTTTAAGGACGGCTCACGTTTTTGACCTTGCTAATACGTAACTCTCAGCACCTGGGTCGACAGGTGTGACTCTCCCAAACCTCCTGGTACAGGCCAAGCGCAGATATGAGTGACTACCTTCCTAACAGCCTTCCATCTGTCTGGTGTACGATAGCTGTGACCTGAGGTGTGAACACTTTGCGGGGCCACCAGAAGGAAGGAGATCGCCATCGGAGACGCTGGAAATCATAGGGGATTCACCCACGGTGAGTACACAGAAATGGAATGAGGTCAAAGACCAGACGAATCTTCCTGTAGCACCCACTAGCTCGTGGCGTCACGCACAGAAGGAGATCAGAACTTTTCTACAGTGAACCCATTCGTGATTCAGGAAGGTATGTATAAAAAAATGCAGACCCACAACGGTTCTGCGCACGCCTTCGCTGTGGATGTTTGATCCTAGAGACATACACTCTCTTTCAAGCTAAATACTGCTTAAAGCTTCGGTCCTCGAGGGATACCCTGTTCGTGAAGAGCTTCATGGAACAGCGGTTTCTTCACTTGGTATTATATAAACTCGCTACTTGACAGTACGACTGAAAAAGATACGCAACATTATCAACCAGAAGAGGGTTGATGCAGAATTCGTGCCTACCAGCACCTTTTCCTTAAACTTAGCTATAATGGTGCTCCCATCGAAGGTGAAGGTGGGCTACGGAGTCACCAACCAATGGATTACTACCAATGTCAGTGTTATAATCGTACTCTCATGTCCTCTATAAACGCAGCAAATGAGCATGAGGGAGATTGCCCACCTCCTTCTCCCAACTGTATCAACAGCGCTGGTGACCATGCCGCTTCATCCCTCAGATGCCATACGTACCTCGAGAAGCGAGGCATTCAGGAAATCAGCCCGAAGGAAAAGGTATCCCTCAGTGTTGCAAAATATTAGCTAGCTGATAGCCTTGCACACTACTATCTGGCAGTTACAGTACCGTTATTGTTACGTCACAGTCCACGATAGCTATGGCCGCGCAGACCTGCGATCTCGAATTAAGTGCTACGGTTGTGAAATCGCCTAGTGCTAATGAGGCGTCCTCACCTATACGCACTGAAATTGCTTAACTATACAAAAAAAAACTTTGCTAATACCGATGAAGTCACTTGTGACGCAACCTGACGAATTAAAATTTAGAAGGGATACTCCTGAGATGACTTTTGCAGGGATAGTATTGTCCGCATAGTCTCGTTTTCCGAAGGGTGTGGGAGATAGTGATAAAGTTTCCTTCCTCTCAGGACACAGGCCAAAATGGGTACTGGTACAGACCAAATATGCGTTAATAATTTCAGAGCAAGGAGGTGGCTACGCGCCAGTGTAGTTGGAAGATGTACAGAGATGCCAGAGGGGAAGTGTTACGATCTAGCAAAATAGAATGATACAGACTGGCGTACAGTCATGCGACGTCCCGTCTTTCCTGGGAAAAACCGAAGCGACTGAATGAAAAAGGAAGTGTTAGCACTATATCCACATTACCAGAGAGTAGGCACCCAATCTGTATACTCAGTTTGGTCATCAGACATAGTCAAGATGAACTGTTACGAACATGGGAAACCAACAGGTATGAAAAGACAGGAATTACGGAACAACGGAATAAAAAAAAAAAAACAGTACGACCTGTGAATTAGCACGCGCGACATTTCGCCTGTCAGCTACGATCAGTGGTACTGTCAAACTGAAGTCGGGATAACCTATGTTGTACTGGCCCTAGAAACCGCTAGAGGTTCTGTCACTTTAACCTTCCTAAGTCATACCCTGGTTCTAGACATTCCATGCTCATTAGACGAACTGGTAGCACACGCAGAATGGAAGAAATGTAGCCGGACAAATGTTGCATCACGTGCAGGAATACCGCCATAGACAACATCACAGTGTCGCGATTATAAGCCCGACCTCTACCAGCGCTGTAGGGGTTCTGAATGCGATTTGTGTAATCCACTTCTGTTTTAAACGAAAGTCAATGCACAGTTGGGATTTAATTGTGCATCAGATACTCATTGATTGGTTTGTAAATGACACTCAGACATAGCAAGGAAATTACTTGTAATCTAATAGATGAACCTATAAATACAGGGTGTTACAAAAAGGTACGGCCAAACTTTCAGGAAACATTCCTCACACACAAAGAAAGAAAATATGTTATGTGGACATGTGTCCGGAAACGCTTACTTTCCATGTTAGAGCTCATTTTATTACTTCTCTTCAAATCACATTAATCATGGAATGGAAACACACAGCAACAGAACGTACCAGCGTGACTTCAAACACTTTCTTACAGGAAATGTTCGAAATGTCCTCTGTTAGCGAGGATACATGCATCCACCCTCCGTCGCATGGAATCCCTGATGCGCTGATGCAGCCCTGGAGAATGGCGTATTGCATCACAGCCGTCCAAAATACGAGCACGAACAGTTTCTACATTTGGTACTGGGGTTGCGTAGACAAGAGCTTTCAAATGCTCCCATAAATGAAAGTCAAGAGGGTTGAGGTCAGGAGAGCGTGGAGGCCATGGAATTGGTCTGCCTCTACCAATCCATCGGTCACCGAATCTGTTGCTGAGAAGCGTTACGAATACTTCGGCTGAAATGTGCAGGAGCTCCATCGTGCATGAACCACATGTTGTGTCGTACTTGTAAAGGCACATGTTCTAGCAGCACACGTAGAGTATCCCGTATGAAATCATGATAACGTTCTCCATTGAGCGTAGGTGGAAGAACATGGGGCCCAATCACGACATCACCAACAATGCCTGCCCAAACGTACTGTAGAGCAATGAGTCGCATGTCAACACAAGCACCGAAGTCAACATTATCTTCCCTCAATTGGGCCAACTGGCGGTGAATCGAGGAAGTACAGTACACACTGACGAAACTAAAATGTGCTTTAACATGGAAATTAAGCGTTTCCGGACACATGTCCACATAACAACATTTCTCTATTTGTGTGTGAGGAATGTTTCCTGAAAGTTTGGCCGTACCTTTTTGTAACACCCTGTATAGAACTCTGAAATGACGTCTAGTGAATAAAGATGAAAGGAAGAATGGCATGGGCCCACAAAGTAAGCAGTATTCTATTAATTATATTTTTTTTCTTTGATTATGGAGCGAAATGTGAATAATTTCTAACTGAAATATCAATTCACCTTAAAGTTAATGAGTGAATTACACTTTTTTAATTCCTCAGACTTCTCTCAGAGATGAATAACTATCACATTATAATAATTGTTATTATTTATAGGTAGCCTTGGTGAAGAGAATGAGAAACAATTGCTCACTTACATAAAACAGTTACAAATATGTGGATTTCCACCAACTGGAGAAACTCTTCGTAGGCTGGTATTCCAGTTTGCGGAAAGAAATGGAATTCCTCACAGATTTTCTAAAGAAAATCAAATCACAGGTGGGGACTGGTTACAGTCCTTTCTGAAACGTAACCGACAGTTAGCTATGAAGAAGCTACAAGTTCTATTGATAGAGCTATGGAAATGAATAGAGAAGCTATTGCAGCATATTTTTCTTTAGTTCTGGAAGTCTTAACAGCAAATTCATTACTGGATAAGTCTGGCCGCCTGGACAACATGGACGAAACTGGGCCAGACAAAGTGATAACAGAAAAAGGTTCTCCTTTTTTATATCAAGTAACTTCCGAAGAAAAAGGGGAAACCACAACGGTAATCACTTGCCTGCAATGCTGAAGGCAACTTTATTCATCCAGAGTGCATTTTAAAAGGTAAAAGAAAGAAGTCTGAATGGGAGGATGGACTTCTGAATTGTTCGATTGTATTTATGAATGAGAGATCGGGGTATGTCAACTCTGATATATTCATGACTCCCAAATAACAACAAGAAAAGTAGTTCTGCTTCTCGATGGGCACACCTCACAATCTACTGATCCAGATATGCTTGATCTTGCAACAGAAAATGATGTGATCGTGTTTTGTTTACATCCGCATTCAACATACTACCTTCAGCCTGTTGATAGGTGTGTTTTCAAATCACTGAAACAAGCTTTATACAGGACAATGCGAAGCTGGACATTGTGTCATCCTGGACGTAAAGTCTCACGAACACAGTTCCCAGTCTTCCTCAGCGAAGCCTGGAAGAAAGCTGCAGTTGCATCCAATGATCAATTTGGATTTGAAGCTTGTGGCTTGTACCCATACAACGCGAAAAGAATTCCAGAGGAGGCATTTCAAATTTCTGATCTGGTTGCTACTGGTGTGGCAGACAAGAATGAAGGATATAACATCGACTGTAGAGGATGTGCTCGGGTTGTTCTCCCACAGAAAGACAATAGAAGACTTGAAGCACAGGTTGATAACGAACCGATGCCAGGAGAATCGTTCTAAGAAATTACTCCTATGCCTATCTTGGATTTAATGATTATAAAGATTCCGCCTCGATTGCATATAGAAACCGAATGTTGACCAAGGTTTCGGCGTGGATAACCACGCCTTCTTCGGAACAGAAAATTGCCTTGAAAAATGTTGGCACTAGAATTACCTTATTCTCGAACAATAATACTTACATTTATAGTTTAAAATTACAATTCAGAACACGCAAATATTAAATATTCACTAAAACATAATACCTTGTTATAAAACTAACTAGGGAAGACGGTAATATGATTAATGAATTATCACTAGTGAGTGCTGTCATATAATCTTTTGCAATGAGGAGTTGGTCATACAGTTGGTCACTTATTACAATTTTGAAACAGCAAACATTTCAAAAGCCCAAGAGCATTAGCAAGAGAAATAGTTAACATAATACCTGACACAATAATTGATACACAATTTCAAACAGTTGATTCCAATAACCTAGGTCAGGTGAACGTATAACTGAATGAATTGAACGCCCTAATTAGCACACACATAAATGGTTTTGAGAATGCACCATCTTAAACCAAGAAAAATTCAACGCTCCATTCATGAAGAGGACTGCCACAAAAGGTCTAGAGCGAAGGCAGCCCACGCTACTTATCTTTTTACCAAAACAACAAATGTGCTTGCGTAAAATAGGACCAGCACAATAACGAGACGCAGCGCCTGCTAAAGTACATCGGTTAAGTCTTTCAGCAGCGCCCAACAGATTCCACTAGCAGCAGGAGGTCTTTCTTAACCACTTGCAAAAACAAAGATCAATGACAGCGGCACTGACACCGATGAGGAACAAAAGATTAACATGGTCGTGCGGCGAGCGGCGTGCTGTGGGAAGGCGAGACGACTCACTGACCATCGCAGACGGGCAGCTGGATCACCAGAGCCGGCAAGGACCGGCTGTAGACAGACGGCGCCGTGCCAAAGCAAGTCCTGACGAGGAGGCGCGGCAATTCAAACAGCCACAACTCGTGACGACTTAATGTCGGCACATCCTCGCCCGCCAAACTGAAGCCCACAGGTGGCGGATTCTGGTTGAAACTCGCACTTGTGCATTAAACACAATTCTGCACTACATCTTACAAAGTAAGTAAGAGGACACAGTTCACCTTGGCCTCTAAATGATAAGGTGTTATCTTCAACAAGTAAAAGAAATATGGTGGCCTGAACAACTGGGGCAAGGCACTCGATCCAACTACCATGCTGAGCAACAAACAGTTATAACACTAGTTCCATCAGGAGAATCACACGTTCTTATTTTGGTGCTTCCTCCTTCACTTACGGTTTGAGATATATGGGTCCTAAAAATCCTCCTGTTTTGCGGGTTCCTGACCAGCGAGGAGACTGGGGTGAGGAAGCGCAAAATTCGGTCAGGTCCCACAAATCTGGGCAATAGCTTTCCTATACCTTTTTCCACCCCACGACTTGTCGTCCCAAGCCGGCCGAAGTGGCCGTGCGGTTAAAGGCGCTGCAGTCTGGAACCGCAAGACCGCTACGGTCGCAGGTTCGAATCCTGTCTCGGGCATGGATGTTTGTGATGTCCTTAGGTTAGTTAGGTTTAACTAGTTCTAAGTTCTAGGGGACTAATGACCTCAGCAGTTGAGTCCCATAGTGCTCATAGCCATTTCAACCAAATTTTGTCGTCCCAAAGTTCTTCACCACGCCTCATCATGGCTCTGAGCACTATGGGACTTAACATCTATGGTCATCAGTCCCCTAGAACTTAGAACTACTTAAACCTAACTAACCTAAGGACATCACACAACACCCAGCCATCACGAGGCAGAGAAAATCCCTGACCCCGCCGGGAATCGAACCCGGGAACCCGGGCGTGGGAAGCGAGAACGCTACCGCACGACCACGAGACGCGGGCCCACCACGCCTCATCCCCTGGTCTCAGCAAGATCGGCCGTCTTCCTGAATTATAACGATATTCTATCTTTCCATGAAGTACCTTCAAGTTACTGCGGGCGTGCTTCCAATTATCGCTGATCTGAGCAGCGTCCATCCTCTCCCAAGGCAAATCGTTGAGTGACCACAAGTTCGCGAGTGACGAATTAGATTTGAATGCAAACATAAAGCTAGCTGGTGTGGCCTTGTAGGTCGCATGTATGGCGGTATTGAAGGCGTACCGTACCAAAGACAAGGAACAAACCCACTATGATCAGTATGTTGGAAAGCGATCAAGACCGCCCTCAAATTACGATTAACCCGCTCCGCCAGGCAAGAATTTAGATAATAGGGTGTGGTTGAGCTAAGAGCCATCCCTATTTCGAAGCAGTGATTACGGAATGCGGCCGATTTAAAGGATATAGCGGTATCAGAAACTAGTATCTGTTAAGACCCGAAGGTATCAAAGATACCCTGCAAACATTTAATAGACGTTTGGGTGGTAATATTTCGAGTGGGAAGCAACCAGCAGAAGAGTGTCAACACGTCTATGCAACCTAAGCCATACCTATTGCCATCTCTGGAACGTGGAAAAGGTCTCACGAAATCAACATAAAATTTTTTCATAGGTTCAGACGCAACATCGAACGACAAAAGGCCTTGTCATGTATTCAAGGCCGGTTTACTGATCCCAAAGGTTTTTCAACCTAACACCACCTCCTTGATCTGTTTATCCATGCTCTTCCAAATAAAGTATTCCCTAAATTTCACGCTCGTCTTGAACACATATAAATGACCTCCCACCACAGTTTCATGACAATACTTAAAAACTAAGGAAACCAGGTCACTCGGCACACAACTTTCTCACCTCTTTTCCTGGGGTCAGTGAAACAAAATACATTTCCCTGTAAACAGTACGGCCTGACGCTTTCTCCTTTCCTTAATGCTATTCATCATTGGGTCCCCATCCTGGTGCATGGCAATGTCCTTAAAAAGAAGCGGGAGCCCACTAAGAATGGCGCAACTTTGATCAAGGAGTGCCTTCGGAGTAACCTTTCCTGGAGTTTCCTCATCATCCTGTTGATCCTCCGAGTCCTGCGCGAACATTCGGCTCAGGCCATCAACCACAACATTTTCCGAATCACTGATATGTCTGACATTAAAATCAAATGCAGCAATTCGTACTGATGTAGCTATTCGCCCTACTCTCCTTGGCCTTGTCAAAACCCTACGGAGATCCTGATTATCGGTTTCTAACAAAAATGGTTGGTGTTCCAAATACAACTTAAATTTTTCAAAGGCGAACAAGACTGCTAGGGTCTCCAGTTCGCATACTGAATATTTGGCCTTTAATGGCGACAGAGTAGGAGAAGCATAAGCTACAGGGCGTGTCCCAGACTCCTGCAAAAGAACAACCGCAACTCCTGGCATGGAGGAGTCCGTTTGGAAAATAAATCCCTTGCTGAAATCAGCCATAGCTAACACATGGCCAGTGGCTAGAGCCTTCTTTAAGGCCTCAAAAGACGCTTCTTGGGAAAGACCCCCACTCGAATTTTTTTCTTTCTTCCGGAGGTCGTTTAATGGTGCAGCTATTCGGGCCAAATTTGGCGCAAAGTTTCGGAAATAACTGACCATTCTGATAAAACAATCCACCGCTTTGACATCTTTTGTAGTGGGACACGAATGGATCGCCTCACTGCGACTATCATCGCTCCTAACACCCTTCCCAGAAACAATATGGCCCAGGAACGATATTTCAGGTTGAGCAAATTTTACCTTCGAAGGGTTGACCGTAAAACCCGCCTTTCTTCAGTCGTCTGAGCACTTCTCTAATATGACCAATATTTTCCTGGAAATTCTCACTAAAAGTTACTAAATCATCAAGGTAAAGGTACAAACACTCAAATTTAAGAGCAGAGAACTCCGGTTTCAGGATAGCTGAAAGGATCGCTTCCCTGTAGAGAATTGGAAGGGAACTCAATTATACTCGTAAAGTGCCCAATCAGTGTCAAATCCCGTGACGGGTTTGGACTCCTCGGCCAGAGGGATGTGGTAATACGCCTGGTTTAGGTCGAAGGTCGTAAAGAAACCAAGAGAAGCACGAATGCAAATCAGAAAGGCGTAAAGATTGTAGGACCTTTTTTTTTTTTTTTTGTTAAGGACCCAATAATCAGCAACAGGACGCACCCTGCCGGCGACTTGGGAACCACGAATATAGGAGAGGAGTATGGGGATTTAGATGGCTTAATAACTCATTCATGCACCATTTTCCCAATCGTGGCCTGTAACACTTTCATTTGGGGAGGAGAGCACCTGCAAG
This sequence comes from Schistocerca nitens, assembly GCF_023898315.1. Lineage (NCBI taxonomy): Eukaryota > Metazoa > Arthropoda > Insecta > Orthoptera > Acrididae > Schistocerca > Schistocerca nitens. The sequence continues at coordinate 102,110,359 of NC_064618.1, forward strand.
GTGGCCGCCTCATGGGAATATTATCTGTCAGCACGATCTTATACTCTGCTTCTTTCACTTCACCTACGCTATCAGTGAGCACATCACTAAATTATTGACGTAATTTAACAATCTGCCCTTTCTGGTCGGAAAACAAATGTCCAAGATTAGAAACGGCAACATCCGTGCCTACTGAATGAGTTAAACACTTCTGGCGCACCACAAAACCATTTACTACATGTTTACAGAATTTAAAACTCCTTTGGAGAGCAAATTCAAAATAAAATCTTTTCTTACTCCACTGTCTAACCAGTCCCCACTTTAGAAATAAAATCAGCCCCTACGACAGCTGGCACTGAAAGGTTGAATGCCACCCTTAAGGGAAACCTCCACGTAAAATCACCAATCCGAATTTTAATCTTACTTTACTTTACATGTGGCAAGGGCCTTATCGACCATTCGCCTGCTCTATGAGCCTCTCCCACTTCCGCCTGTCAATTGCGCTGTTTGTCCAGTTGCTGTTGCTGTTCATCCTAGTTGTATCCTCCCGAATGTTATCCCGCCATCTGATTCTGGTTCTCCCTCCTCCTCTCGTTCCATCTATTGTTCTGCTGAATGCCATTCTAGGTAGTCTATTCCCTGTCATTCTCGGTATATGCCCTGCCCAATTCAACCTTCTCCTCTTGAGCACTTCGACGATGTTACGGTGTTTATACAGCCCTCTTAATTCTTCATTTATTCTTATTCGCCATTCCACGTATACAGGTCCAAAAATTTTCCTTACTATTTTCTTTCGAATATTAACAGTTTTTCTTTATCTTTCTTTCTAAATATTAATGTTTCACATCCATATAACATCACAGGTATATAGTATAATCATATTTGTCCCAAAAATTTACATTTGCTCGAAACTGGCTAACTGACAGGACTCAATTCCACCCGACACTTTAGGTAAACTACAATGCTCCTGATACGTTAAAACCCACTCGTCCTTGACCTAGGACATAGAGCTTCCAGTATCAAGAAGAGTACAGACATGCTTTTCATTTGTAGACACACACACACACACACACACACACACACAAGGGACTTGCGCCCCGGGGATCGCCAAAATTCTTCTACAAAATCCCCTTCTTCGCGATCCCCACTTGAGGAACCGTCAACTCTCTTTAAAATTCCCATGTGCTGTACAACTCCTGACAATATGCTCACTTCCCTGGCACCTGAGGCACCATACTACAGATGACTCTGCCGCGCGGGATCAGCCGAGCGGTCCACGGCGCTGCAGTCATGGACTGTGCGGCTGGTCCCAGCGGAGGTTCGAGTCCTCCGTCGGGCATGGGTGTGTGTGTTTGTCCTTAGGATACTTCAGGTTAAGTAGTGTGTAAGCTTAGGGACTGATGATCTTACCCATAAGATTTCACACATATTTGAACACTTTGTACAGATGACTCTGATTGCCAGCTGGTGTCACTAATTGGCATTCCTTGCAACAAGGTACAGGGTGTTTCAAAAATGACCGGTATATTTGAAACGGCAATAAAAACTAAACGAGCAGCGATAGAAATACAACGTTTGTTGCAATATGCTTGTTACAACAGTACATTTTCAGGCAGACAAACTTTCGAAATTACAGTAGTTACAATTTTCAACAACAGATGGCGCTGCGGTCTGGGAAACTCTATAGTACGATATTTTCCACATATCCACCATGCGTAGCAATAATATGGCGTAGTCTCTGAATGAAATTACCCGAAACCTTTGACAACGTGTCTGGCGGAATGGCTTCACATGCAGATGAGATGTACTGCTTCAGCTGTTCAATTGTTTCTGGATTCTGGCGGTACACCTGGTCTTTCAAGTGTCCCCACAGAAAGAAGTCACAGGGGTTCATGTCTGGCGAATAGGGAGGCCAATCAACGCCGCCTCCTGTATGTTTCGGATAGCCCAAAGCAATCACACGATCATCGAAATATTCATTCAGGAAATTAAAGACGTCGGCCGTGCGATGTGGCCGGGCACCATCTTGCATAAACCACGAGGTGTTCGCAGTGTCGTCTAAGGCAGTTTGTACCGCCACAAATTCACGAAGAATGTCCAGATAGCGTGATGCAGTAATCGTTTCGGATCTGAAAAATGGGCCAATGATTCCTTTGGAAGACATGGCGGCCCAGACCAGTACTTTTTGAGGATGCAGGGACGATGGGACTGCAACATGGGGCTTTTCGGTTCCCCATACGCGCCAGTTCTGTTTATTGACGAAGCCGTCCAGGTAAAAATAAGCTTCGTCAGTAAACCAAATGCCCACATGCCCACATGCATATCGCCGTCATCAATCCTGTGCACTATATCGTTAGCGAATGTCTCTCGTGCAGCAATGGTAGCGGCGCTGAGGGGTTGCCGCGTTTGAATTTTGTATGGATAGAGGTGTAAACTCTGGCGCATGAGACGATATGTGGACGTTGGCGTCATTTGGACCGCAGCTGCAACACGGCGAACGGAAACCAGAGGCCGCTGTTGGATCACCTGCTGCACTAGCTGCGCGTTGCCCTCTGTGGTTGCCGTACGCGGTCGCCCTACCTTTCCAGCACGTTCATCCGTCACGTTCCCAGTTCGTTGAAATTTTTCAAACAGATCCTTTATTGTATCGCTTTTCGGTCCTTTGGTTACATTAACCCTCCGTTGAAAACTTCGTCTTGTTGCAACGACACTGTGTTCTAGGCGGTGGAATTCCAACACCAGAAAACTCCTCTGTTCTAAGGAATAAACCATGTTGTCTACAGCACACTTGCACGTTATGAACAGCACACGCTTACAGCAGAAAGACGACGTACAGAATGGCGCACCCACAGACTGCGTTGTCTTCTATATCTTTCACATCACTTGCAGCGCCATCTGTTGTTGAAAATTGTAACTACTGTAATTTCGAAAGTTTGTCCGCCTGAGAATGTACTGTTGTCCCAAGCATGTTGCAACAAACGGTGTATTTCTATCGCTGCTCGTTTAGTTTTTATTGCCGTTTCAAATATACCGGTCATTTTTGAAACACCCTGTAAATCCTTCTTCGCCTCCCTGATCAGCATGCACTACAAATGGCACACGACTCATTAGCTCCTCTGACGAAATTTATGTGGCTGCTTGCTAAACAGCGCCCTAGAGCCGTCATTGTGCCGCATTCCTTGCAAAATGTTTTCAACTGTTTCCCCTTAACCGTCACTCAAATACAAACTTCTACCGCTGTCCTTTAGCCTTTTGACATACTTCTCTAGTGGTTCATCAGAATACTGCACCGAAAACTAGGTTTTGCCTACAAGCTCATGTCGGACGTGGGCGCTCAAATAATTACTACAAATTAGCTCACAAAATGCAGTGAATGAGTGTCGAGAACGCATTTATTCCATCAACGCCTGTTCTTGTATTCCACTGACCATAGGCATCAGTAACAGGTAACAACGTTAAGCACTTAATCCAACAAAACACCGCTCTATCCTGCAACTCGAACAAAAATAACTGACATTCTCAGTGTCTCATCAGTAGAATCCAATGACAAACCTTCTGCTCCTTGCAATAATCCCTCAACGGTTTGGGTAACTTAACAAATAAGTCGGAAAATACTACAGAACGAGACCCATAACATGTTTGCTCTCCCATTGGGAGACACAACACCCCTGACGCAACACCCCCTACACGAGCTAACATCCCCTGAATTCGCACCAGCGTTCATCGAACTGTTCGCACAGCGCCCTGGATACCCGGTTGGAAGGCGTGGCGTTAAACGGATCCTGTGCCCTCCCAACACAATGCATAACCCGAACTTTAATTCTGTTAACTTGGTACGAGACGGCTCGCTAAACTCGAGAAAGGAGATTACTGATTCTAATTCCGATAAAGTTAGCTTAATGCTGGAAACGGCGCCACTCACCTGCGCTTCCAGCAAGTCTGGCGGGGTTACTAGGCTACCAACAACTTCCTGCAGACGCCACGCTAACTTGGCCACACTACTCGATGTATCAACCTCGTGAATGTTTAGCTCGTAAACTAACTCTTCCTTCCGCAGTTCCGACAGCGCGAAAATCTCCATTGTAGCCATGCTGTGACAGAACCACAACAAGTAACACATGCTACTTTGTATACAACCCATATAAGCAAGTAGTGCTTTGATATCACACCCACGCCAGAATATCCTAACCACTCGCTGCTCCCAAAGTGTATCAGAAATAGTGAGTGGAAGGGTTAGAACGAAGCGGGTATGATAGTCTTTCGAGCAACTATTTATTAGAATTTTAAAAAACAGCAAACATTTTTAAAGCCCAAGATCACCATAAGAAAAGTAGTTAACATGATACTTAACACAATAAATGATACACATTTTCGGATTCCAATGGCTTAGGTCAGTTGAACGTATGACGGAATGAGTTTCACGCCCCACCTAGTAGGTTGATATAGGATTTTGAGTATGCACCACGAAATATTCAACACTCCATTCATGAACAAGACTGCCATAAAAGGTCTACACCAAAAGAACAGATTTGCTGGCATTAAATGGTACCGGAAGAATAACCTGACACAGTTCCCGCTAAAGTACATCGGCTAAGTCTTTCAGCAGCGCCCAACAGGTTCCACTACCAGCAGGAAGTCTTCCTTAAGCACTTTTAGAAGCGAAGTTCAATGGCGGCGGCACTGACACCGCTACGGAACAAAGGATTAACATGGTGGTGCGGCGAGCGGCGAGCTGCAGTAACAGCGCCACAGCAGGTCCCGACGATGTGGGAATTCAAGTCGCCGCAACTCGTCATGACAATGTTGGCACAGAAAGGATGACTGATTTCTGCAAACAGGTACAGGTGAACCTACTTGCAGGAGTCTCACATCTACGGGGTGACAGCAGAAAACGTTGAAGTTGAAGGTAAGTGTAGTGTACCAGTAATTTATTATTTTCATTTATCGTGTTGTTGCAAAACATGTATTATAGCAGTTACCAGGTGGTCTGTTAGACGACAACAACTAAACGCAATGGTGAAAGAGAGACTAAACTTATTGACAGAAACTGGAGGGTGTTTAAGAGTGACTTATGAGCTTAATGCAGTGTTTGGACAGCATATTTACAACGAAACAACTGAAAATATGTGCACAGGTGTACTCTTGGGCAGACCAACTATTTCCAGAATTTCGAACTTGGTCATCCAAAGAAGATGTTCTGTGACGCACAGACTACTGACCAGAAGTAATTGACCCATATCTGAGGAAGTGTATATGTGCTGAGCACATCAAAGTAAGCAATGAATATTAATTATTTTAAGAAATGAAGCAACCAGGGAAGTTTTTCCCGCTTTTATCTATACCAATAAGCATTCCTTCGCCCATCTTCACTTCATGTAATACAAATTTAAACCTTCAGTTAGCACCTCGTTAAAATCATCGCGTTGGACGCTGCAGCTTCCTCTGTATGCTCCGTTTGCTGCTCCTACTGTTTTTGCATTTGTAAATGTGGCGGAGAGAATTTATTTGTTTCAGTGGCAATGGCTTATCACATCAATTCAGGAATTTAATTTGACGTATACTTCTATCATGTTTTATGCCGGGGTATGGTCGATTTCGGCTCTCAGATGAATATTTCTTTATGTGCACATCAGCGTCTGTGCTTCCCTAGAACACTCTTTGCGTACTATAGCAATATGATAGCTCTACCCTCTCCCTCACCATTCACGAATGATTCGCACGAAAAACGTCTGTAGGAAATCTTGCACGAGAACCTGAAATGTCTTGATTTAGCTGTGAATGTCAATTAACGACTCGTACACGGAATAAAACAGTACGCTTCCAAGGCATTTCTCTGAAATGTTCGCTGAAATTAAAAGCAATGACGGCAACGTGAAGAGTGCGGTGGGAGTTCCACTGTTAAAGGCAAAGGAGACGGCAGATATGTGGAAAGAGGAAGTTACGTTGAAGGGCTCTATGAGAGGCAGGATTTGTTTGATAAAGTGATAGAAGAAGGAACTGGTGTCGATATGGAGGAGGTAGTAGATCCAGTATTAGCATCAAAATTTAAGGGCATTTTTTTCACATTCGTATTTTTATCTCATTATAAAATTTGCAATTTTACGAATAAAATTATATACATATCACTTATAAATCTTCTTTTTCTTTTTTTAAATGTAATCTACACCGGTTGAAAATGTTAAAATTTTTATTTGCATTATTTCAAGATCTAATAAAGTCGGTAATTTTTTTTATATAGAAGGCTGTTGATTTCTGTGTTATAAAGGTTAAATTACGCGTTTGTATCGGTACCATTGTCAAAAATAGTATCGTATCGTTTCATAGTATGAACACGCGCTGTATTTCGAACGTTTTTCCGAGGAAAAGTGGTGAATAGAACGGTAAATCTCTCAAAAAGTAAAGTATGACGCCAAAACGAAGAGTTTTTTAGGAACGTGGTTTCATGGTAATAGATTTTCGAATAAAAGGTAACATTATGTTCAATATGTGGTGTGTGAAGTCACAATGAAATACAAGCAAACTCGTCACTATCTAGAGAAACACCCATTAGCGCTACAAAGATTAAAAAAAACGTTGTGATACACAGTTTTCTCAAAACGAAACTGATGTAAATGATACCTTAAGTTACATTATAATAGATTTACACTTCCCAAGGTGAATGTGTGTGTTCTAAAACATGCCGAGGGCAAGTTAGTTTACGTGAAGACAATGAGATATCAAATGGAATAGCCAGGAAACGTATGCTTCATTGTGCCAGTTGCAAACACGCTCATTCATTTTGGAATTCTGATAAGTGTAAAGATAATTATTTTGAAGTAAATGTTAGGTGGTTTTATGGACTGAGAGCTATTGGCAAAGAACACACTTCAGCAGAATGTGTGCCGTGATGAATATGCCACGCCCACCTTGTAAAATCGACAAGTATGCATGATGTGGAATCTGTTAGATGTGAGTCAATGAAGGGTGCTGCAAACGAAGCTATTGAAATAAACGATGGTATGACTGACATACCAGTAGATTTTGATGGCACTTGGCAGAAGTGCGGCTTCAGTTCGAATTCTGTTGCTACGGTGACCAGTGTGGATGCCATAAATTTCCAGATTTTATAAGTGTAAATCAGGGAATAAAGAAGGCTATATCTGTGACAGAAACTGCGAAGGAAGAAGCAGTGGTATGGACGCATCTGCAGCTTTTGAAACGTTTAGTCGATCTGTGAACGAAAGGGGAGTGTGTTACACTTAGGTGATGGAGACTCAAAAGCATATAACAGTCTAGTAGCCGCTCGGCCTTATGATGAGAAGATTATCACAAAACTGGAATGAGTTGGTCATGTCCAGAAGATGATGGGGACCAGGTTGAGGAAGCTGAAACAAAGTTTGAGAGACAAGAAACGTTCTGATGGTAAAACCATTAGAGGTAGACTGACAGACAAAATGATTGATGAACTATGCAGTATTATGGAATGGCCATGAGAAATAATACCGAGGATTTGTTGAAAATGAAGCAGGCAGTATGGGCTACTTTCTTTCACCGACTGTCAACTGATGAAAAACCAGTACACCACCTTCGCCCTCTTGGACCTGATTCATGGTGCAATTACCGCAATGCCCAGTACTCAAACAGTTCATACAGCCATAAACATTCCATCCTAGCAGCAGTCATGGATATCATAAAACCTATTTACAGAGACTTGACAAATTCTGAATTACTGAAGAAGTGTCTGCATGGTCAGACTCCAAGTCCCAATGAGTCGTTCAGTAATCTTATATGGACTCGCTTACCAAATAATATTTTTATTGGAATGGAGACACTAAAGTGGGGGGTAAGTGATGCTGCTATTGCTTTTAATGATGGCAACATTGGTAGGGTGAAAGTGGTACAGCATATGGGAATTAATGCTGGAGCAAACTGCATCAGAGAACTTGAACGGATGGACAAGGTTCGCATTGATAAAGCAGAGTATGCAGCACTCTTGGCCACTAAGGAGTCCAGAACGAAGAAAAGAAGAAAAAACTTGGAAAAATACTCGAGCGGATGATATACAGTACGTTACAGGGTGCTTATGGGTGACTAAAAATAAGAAATTTAAGCATATATTAAGTGAGCTACAGTCTTTTGAAACTAGGAACCGTTCCTGAAAATTAACATTTTCTGTTGCATTTTTCCCTAACTCTCAGAAACCACTTCGAGCAGAGCATTTAAATTTTCAGGGAGTAATAACATACATATCCTGAGTCTACTGAACTAAAAGAAGAACACAATGTTATGTATAACTAAAATTATTTAGGATAACGTACAAGAAAGTACACAAAATTTTAACCGTGTAATTAAAAAAAATGTATTGCCGAAAGCAGAAGCTGAAATGCAATTATTGTAGTTCAGTAGACGCAGAACATACAGTTTAATGTCCTGTAAAAGTTTCATGTCAATGGCTACAGTGGTTCCTGAAATACAGGGAAGCCAAGTCATTAAATTTAACATAGTCGGGATAGGGCGTTGCAGCTCCCCTTAAAAGGGCTTTGGAAGACTTGAGATCAAACAAGCCAGAAGGGATGGATGACATTGAATCAGAATTTCAGTCTTGATGCTGGCACAGGGAATACTGGTAGTGGATGGTTTACCCCTGCTATTGTTCGATGTGAGAATGCCTCTCTACCTGGACTTGAATCATTCGCCGACCGAGATGTCATCGCTTACAAGACCTGGCATTGTGGAATAGATGCTAAGTCTCAGTCTAGACCTAGTTATGTTTATAGCAATATGCCTTTTACATTGTATACCCGCTCCTGTCGTAAAGTTAGTAATGATGAAAAAATACATGTATGGATGAAAGGACTTGGTGTACTTGCTGAAAATGTAACTTTGTACTATAATTATTAATAAAGTGTGATCTGTAGCGTCAGCCACTAACCGGGCAAGGGTACATCTCGAATTGGGGGCTCAAGGATGCAAGAGTTTTAAAAAATTAACAAAGCATGGTGCCGCACTGCCCGCTGGGTGCCTAGACGGCCGGTTACGCAACCCGCTTGGCTCGGCGCCAAGCCGGCGCACCATCAGACGCGCACACCTAGAATACCCAGTGTGCGCGTACGGGATAACGACCGCCTGCTGGTGCCTGGACCACTTAACATATTAACAATAGTAATAAAAAAAGGAATCGCCGAATATCGGTCACACTTGTAATTCGAGATAAATGCAACGGAACCAGGGCACAGCGTAGTTACATGGATTTGCAGTACCAAGTATCCCGGACCCACGTCCAAATGGTATAAGGAATGACTAGCGAAAATCAAAGTGGACACACGGAGCAATCACATCCAAACATTCCACCATTTAAAGTTAGTCCAGGAGCTCGCCGTTAACATGTACGCCAGGGCAAACTCCCGCGCTCTCCTCAGGATTAAACGACTCTTAAACAGAGCCTACGTTGACTGGGGACTGCTTTCGGACTCCAGTTCCGCTCTCCGCCAGACCCAGGCGCCGGAATGTCGACGTCGTGCGTCCTCGCAGTACTCCAAGCGCCGACTGACTACTCGCCAACCGGCCGGGGTGGCCGAGCGGTTCTAGGCGCAACAGTCTGGAACCGCACGACCGCTACGATCGCAGGTTCGAATCCTGCCTCGGGCATGGATGTGTGTGATGTCCTTAGGTTAGGTTAGGTTTAAGTAGTTCTAAGTTCTAGAGGACTGATGACCTCAGAAGTTAAGTCCCATAGTGGTCAGAGCCATTTGAACCATTTGAACTACTCGCGATGCTCCACGTCACTGACGCCGACCTAGTCTCTGTCACTGCCCCCCCCCCCCCCCCCCGGTCGAGTCTCAGACCTCGCGAGCCTCGGCCGTCATAAATATAGGGCGCTAGCCAGCCAGGACGCCGCAAAGCTAGTAACTTCGACAGAGAAACTATCCTGCCAAGAGCATCGATGGAATTCACGGCTCAAAAACACAATGTCATCCGAACTGAAGGAATCACAACATGTCAGTTTTACTAAAATCTCCCTTACAATGATTGCAGCTCGTTACTATCAAAAGGGCAGTAACTTCAGTTTTATTAGATCATTGTGTCTGTGTTATCCAGTGGTCTCCAATGTCAAGTGGTAATTCGATAAAAGATGCTAGTTTTAAAGCATAACACAAGAATGAGCCAAAACATTATGTCCAACTTGAAACCCGATAGTCAAGGGAAGGCAGGATTCGGTTACGATTGTGGACAGGGCCGTAATCAGTTACTATTGGTTGCCTATTACAGCTACACACATTTATTTTTAAAATAGTAATTCCGGACTCAACAATGAATAAAAAAGTACCACATGTTATTATTGAAGGAATAAACAATAAATAATAGTGTTTTCAGTGTGTTGCAACTTGTAACGTTCCCTGGCAAACTCACGTTATTAAAGAACAAGAGTTTATTTGTACCATATACGCCGCTCTGGGCAAGTTGTATATATCGTAATTATTGAACAAAAATATTACTGAATGTGGTGTAAAAGACATTTGTTATTCTCCTTACATTTTTATTTGTAATATTTCTCTGTATTTAGGATAGGAATTTTTCTGTACTTATTATGTGATTGTAAAATGTGTCAATATTTGCGGTATCAGAGATATGAAAATTTGCCAGAAGAGAATAATATCGTCAATTTACAAAGAAATGTTAATAATCAGTACTACTATATAAACACAATGCATTATGTATTGTTTGGTCTTCTCTGTTCAGAAGTCATTGCGGTAGGACACTGCGAAAGAGTTTTTTACGAATGTGTAGACTTCTTTTGTCTCTGTCTGGACTTAGCCGCCATTAGACGATGCGTTACGAATTAATGTGAGTTGTATTACTGTTTGATCTAAATATATCAGTATTTATCAAAAGTGTGAATTATTTATGTAAATTAGCTTGCCCACGTCATCTATAAAATTTCTTTAAGAATTTTTCAGCATTTTTTTTTTAGCGGTGTTGCTGGGCTGTGCCGCGACCAACAATAGCAGAGGCGGCACATTAAAAAAATTATCAAACCCGTAAATCGGGAACAGATGCATAAAAATCAATAGTGAATTAAGAAATTGTTCTTCTTTTTCAGTGATCCTGTGGCTGATAAAATTTGAATTAATTATACGTTTGTGCATTCGTAGGCGGATAGTTAATGTTAGTTAACATTGAAATTTAAACAGTTTGGTTCTTTCAAAATACTTAAATGTATAGCGAAGTAGGTTTGATCAGTGATAAATGTCGGCTTGGCAATAATTAAAACATTTTCTGCTAATAGAGACAATCTTGTGTTCTGTGGCTATTGCCGGGATAAAATTCAGTAAAAATATTTAACAAAACCCACTGCATCTTGGAAGTGTATGCCAAGGCCGAATGATTTAAAGGACTCAATTCTCAACCTAATATTCTTAACCAGTTCATATGAGTTCACGTAAATATTTTTTTCTTTAAATGTACGTAATTCTTAAGAAAGTAAATTTTTTTATTACCACACGAAAATAAGAGAGTGGTTCTACAACAAAGTTCGCAAGGAAAGAGAAAGAAAATTAACTTAAAAGCAAAAAATATAAAATTTATTATTCCTTAACGAAATTTCAAACTATTCATATTCAGATTTCGTTAAATTGGCGCCCAGCGTGTGGCTCGAATATGCAGTGGCCACTAAATACCCGTGAGATAACTAGGGAATTAATATAGTCGAACTTTGTTGCAGAACATTTAATAATTTTTCTATGTATTGTATGTATTGCATAACCAATATTGTGTGGTAATACCTGTGTAAGATTTTTTGCATGAGAACACTATGTACCCAGAGGCAAGCTGAAGAAGAGAGCTCATTATTTCGAAAAATTAATTACCTACCACAATATCAGGGGGCAGCTGCACCCAAGATAGATCACCAAAAGGTAAAGCTACAGTGTAGTTGTCCTGTGGGTAGTAAAGTAGCCTCAGTGCAGTGTTCTCGGATCATTAGTGGTGTGCTTGTTGTTAGTGCTTTGTTTTAAAATAACAGGACATTTAAGTAGTTAGTCATTGTAGTATATAGTAAGTGTGTATTAGTTAATGTCCATTTCTTGTGTGATTATGTCAGTGAAACCTGAGTGTTAGGATATTTAGTTCAGATTTTATTTCTTTTGTTTACTATGGTTAGATTGCGTAGTCAGAAAGATATCAACATGGATAATGAGCAACAGTCAGTAAGTAGTGATACCGAGTTAGAAAGTGGGACACAAAGTAATGTTAGTGACGTAGTTCAGGAAGTACAATGTGAGAGTCTGGGGGCAGAAGGGCAAGAAATGTTGCCACTGCCACCCAGTGATTCAGTTGATAGCGGAAATACTGTGCCATCCGCAAGCACTGGACACGGACCAGAGAGTGGTGAGGTGTCAGAAGTGCAATCATTAAGAGTTATGTTCGAGCGCATGCTCAATTTCCAAGCTGAATTTGTACGTGTGCAAGCAGAGCGTGATAGAGAACGTGATGCTGAACAAGCAGAGCGTGACCAAAGACTGGTAGCTGAATTTGCATGTAAACAAGCAGAGCGTGATAAAGAACGTGATGCTGAACAAGCAAAGCGTGACCAGAGATTGGTAGCCGAATTTGCATGTATGCAAGCAGAGCGCGATAGAGAACGTGATGCTAAACAAGCAGAGCGTGACCGACGCCTGCATGAGAGGGACTTGCAGTTGATGCAAACTTTAGAAGTTATGCAAAGTGACATTGTTAGTTTGAAACAAAAATATGAAACCATACCCAAAACGGTGCAAGAATTAAGCGAAAGAGTAGATAGTATTCAAGTGGCTAACGCCAATATCGTAGAGGAAATCAGTGTCCTGACTAACAGAGTCGAACAATTAGAAATTGACACAACTCAAGTAATTGAGAACAAAGTGACCGAACAAGTGCACAAAGTAGAAAATGAAGTTATAAAAGAAATAGATCAGAAAGTGCACGCCGCAATTGAGGCCAGAGAAGTGGACTCAAGAGCGGAAGTGCAGAATCTAAAAAAGATTGTGCAAAAAGACATTCCGCTGTGGCAGCGGAGTGTGGACCGTCGTATTGCCGAGATGGAGCTTAGCTTGCGGCATGACGAGGCACAGGCGTATGTCACGCCAGCCATGTCCAACAATGATAGGCATATAAATATAGCAGTAAAAAATTGCGACTGCGAGACAGAACAGGCAACCAATGTAAGCGAAACAAATAAATGTCATTCCAAAGTAGTGATTGAAGAAAGCCTGATTAGGAACCGACAGTTTCAGATCTTTACAACGGAGAAGAAATCTGTTCACCCTGTAGTGTTTATCAAAGGATTTAGAAACATTTTGCCTAGCGTTTGGAGTCATACCCAGAAAATACAGTTTGTTATGTCTTACATACAAGGAGATGCTGCATTATGGGCAACCGAAGCAGCTGACAGTTGCGATACATATGAGCAATTTGAAAAGGCATTCTTGGCCAAATATTGGTCAACATGTATTCAGGAGAGATTACGGAAGGAGGTATATAATCCAGAGCCGTATTCTCCACGACTAGGCAATTCACGAAAATATTTTGAGAAGTACATTAATAAGACCCGTTACTGGGACGAGCAGATTTCATCTCGGGATTTGATCAGACTTTTGAAATCACACTTGCCGATACATGTAAAGGAAAAACTTATACACGTGCCCGAAAACGATATGGAACATTTCTTGTCTGTTCTGGACTCAATTGACCTGATTCAGGAGGATGTTAAAGCAGCCTCTGAACAGGCTAGAAATAACGGAAACGGTTATAGAAATGGTAGAAATAACACGCCTCCACCAAGTAATGGAAACGGCGGAGGTAACAATAGGAGACAAGATTATGCACAAAACGGGAATAGAGGTAGAGACCGGAACGGCAATAGTCCGCCGGTGAATAATGACAGGAAAAGGAGGTTCGATGACCGGTATGAAACAGGCCCACCAAGCAATAGTAGATGGAAAAATGCCAGGGGGCCGTGCAACACTAATACTTATAATGATGCAAACCGAACTTGGCCACAGAACCAGAGGCCCAGTCCGGACCGGCAAAACGGTGAAAGATATGACAATAACCGACCGCCACCACAAAATGCGCCAATTGCGCAACCGTGGCGGCCGACGCAACACAACTTGCATATAGTGGAGGTCAGTGACACAGAGCAGCCACACCCATCCACTATCAATAATTCAACAAACTAGATGCAGCCGAGATACGCTCTCCATCGTCGGCTGAGGTTTGGAGTGAGAGCAGCCCGACACAAAACAAGACACCGAACAAAATCTGTATCCTTAGGTATAATGACGGGGTACAGATGGGAGATGAACTAATAACTGAACCATCCACGTGCATAAAGGAGCACAAAGACAAAGTACAAGCGATAATAGAGATCAAAATTAACAATATTGATGTGCAAGCGGTCGTAGATACAGGTGCTACTGTCAGTGTTATGAGTATGGACTTATTCAAAGTACTGGGGAAGGAAAGGCGTATGCTGACTTTTCCCGTGAATAATTGTAAAGTCACTGGAGCCATAAGTGCACAGCGACAAATAATTAAACTCCAAGTGCGGGTAGAGATGTATTTAGGGGATGAAGCCATAGCGTGCTCATTCCTGGTAGTAAAGGGTTTAAAGGTAGCCTGCATTTTGGGGGTAGATTTTTTGAGAGAAAGGGACGCAATAATCGACCTTTCTCGGGGAAAATTAAGTTTGATGAATGCTGGTAGGAGAATAGAATTGTCCATGCTCAGATCTGAAGAGGTACCTGTACCTAATTGTAATGCTATTAACATAAAGTGTAGGAATCAGTCGATACTACATTTAGACAATCATTGTCTAGGACAGAATCTCTATTATCCTGACGTACAAGGTGATCAATCAAAAGCAAATATGGACGCATTAGTGAACAAAGTATCACAGTCCGAAAATTTGAATTCTATGCAACAGCAGGATTTGGTACAGTTATTATTTAATTATGCAGAGGTATTTTCAGAACGACCAGGAATTGTTAAGGGATATCAGTACAATATCGAGGTGAAACCTCACAAAACTTACTGTCGAGCCTCATACTCCATTCCTTAGTCGAAGAAAGAAAATAGTAGCTATCTCTTAGCAGATCCCCACTCAGGGAGAGTACGGGGACTGTATCCGCGTAAGGATGTAAAAGCATTCCTACAGTAAAAGACTAATAGTCCTATGTAGACACCATTCTTTTGTAAATAATGAACATTAATAATGTGTGATCTCTAGAGATAATGTACTAGTGTAGAAGTATTTAGTTATAAGAATATGATTGACTTTCTCATGTGTATGGATATTTGTGTTATGTACTCTTTTAATTTGTGTTATCTAAAACATGCTCTAAATGTCTGCACAGATAATCTGATTAGTGCAATTATTTGTAGTGTTAAGCTGCGAAAGAGTTCAGACAAGAAGAACATTTTAGTAATGATTAGTTAGTGTACTACATAATTTTCTATATATGTGTCAAATTTGAGATATTTCTTGGCACAATCTTTTCTATTATGTGTATGTATGTATGTATGTGTAGCTGTCAGATTGACAGATTCGAACCCAGAATGATATCAGTAATGTGAGGCCCTGAGAACTTTATTATCTCACCAATGTTATCAGAGAAAATAATGCACCCAGTAGTGACCCGAGGGCACCACGGGAGGCAAACTTGTTGCAAATTTATGTAATGCAAATTTACGCACAAAGAAGCTTCAATTGAAGCATGTGCAGAGTCAATCAGTAAAAAAGAGCTAGCCAAAAATACTCCAAGTCAATTTTTGCCTACAGAGACTACACTGTAGTTACGTAGGACGTTGATAGTAAAGTGTGACGTGAGTTCAAAGGAGTTATTGAACAATATGCCTGAATCCGGCTGGAATGCACAAATAAAATATAATCGAACACGAATATAGATGACTTTTGGGCAAACTAATACGAATTTTTAATATTTGTTACCATGTACGCAAATATCACACCTTGGTAAAGAGTTGTGAATGTGCTGTTACAAAAAAAAATGTACAGCGGACACTGTAAATAAAAATAAAGGAACTTTAACAAAAGTGCAGTATTGTGCGGCAGAGACAGACAGTGACTGTTAAACCTGCAGCAATACGTCACGGAGTATTTGTGTATAAGTAATAAAAAACTTTATCATCGCCGTGTGTGTAAGTGGACAAGGAACTAGCACGACACGAACAGTGAACCGATAACGGACGGTGGATCAAGTTAGTGTCAAACTTTTACTCTTTGTGTGTCAAGGGACGCTAGGAAAGCGCATTGACTACAGAGATACATTTTGTCCTGAGGTGAAAACTTGCGTGTGACTAATGACAAGTCATGACATGGTGAAAAATATTGTGTGCCCATAAAACGTGTTACTGTGACAACGAAACATTTTGCAAACCAGACTAGTGAAGGCCTACTGAGTAATAACTGCCACTAACTGTGTGCGTTCTTTCCCACAGCAGGAAAAATGCCTATAAGGATAGTACACTGTTTGTGAACTTGTTGCATGTTTCCTGGAGCACTGCAAGAAGACGTCGCACGGGCGAGCTGATATCCAACGCGCATCCGGCTACACCAGCTATGCAGCGGCCGCAGCAGCCCGTAGCAGACAGACAGCCACGCCCCTCCGCGCCGTAGCTGTCAACGCCGGGGGCGGTGACCTACACGGAGTCAGCGCGCCGCGCCGAGCGCCGCTCAACAATCACTCCGCACCGCTCACCAAATACAGCATTATTGACTTTTTTGAAATGTTCACATAAACTGAATAACATGTCAATGACTTCATTTCGATAAACATTGAACATTTACTATGTATGTCCGTAAGTGATATATCCTAGGACAAGTGACCTTGTAGTGTATCACAAGAATAATAGTATCACACACGAAAAACTTCCGTTGAACTGTATGTGACTGTGATATTGTGTAATTGTGTAACCGTTTGTGACGAACTGCTAATTAAATTCAAATGAATATCTGTTAAAGAGACAATATTGACTATGAACCAACTGGGATGGCTGGGCTCCGGCACAGTTTTGCCCAGGTTTCCTGTCTGCCTACGCCCAAATGGGGGAGCCATGAACTTATATAACCCTGGGACTAAATAAAAGAGCCATTCCGTAAAAAAAAATACAGAACTGAAAAGAACGTTACTGGCACCATTGTGTCAAAGTGTAAAAACTCTTTGCCAAATGCTGCCAGGGGGCAATGTAACGTTCCCTGGCAAACTCACGTTATTAAAGAACAAGAGTTTATTTGTACCATATACGCCGCTCTGGGCAAGTTGTATATATCGTAATTATTGAACAAAAATATTACTGAATGTGGTGTAAAAGACATTTGTTATTCTCCTTATATTTTTATTTGTAATATTTCTCTGTATTTAGGATAGGAATTTTTCTGTATTTATTATGTGATTGTAAAATGTGTCAATATTTGCGGTATCAGAGATATGAAAATTTGCCAGAAGAGAATAATATCGTCAATTTACAAAGAAATGTTAATAATCAGTACTACTATATAAACACAATGCATTATGTATTGTTTGGTCTTCTCTGTTCAGAAGTCATTGCGGTAGGACACTGCGAAAGAGTTTTTTACGAATGTGTAGACTTCTTTTGTCTCTGTCTGGACTTAGCCGCCATTAGACGATGCGTTACGAATTAATGTGAGTTGTATTACTGTTTGATCTAAATATATCAGTATTTATCAAAAGTGTGAATTATTTATGTAAATTAGCTTGCCCACGTCATCTATAAAATTTCTTTAAGAATTTTTCAGCATTTTTTTTTTAGCGGTGTTGCTGGGCTGTGCCGCGACCAACAATAGCAGAGGCGGCACATTAAAAAAATTATCAAACCCGTAAATCGGGAACAGATGCATAAAAATCAATAGTGAATTAAGAAATTGTTCTTCTTTTTCAGTGATCCTGTGGCTGATAAAATTTGAATTAATTATACGTTTGTGCATTCGTAGGCGGATAGTTAATGTTAGTTAACATTGAAATTTAAACAGTTTGGTTCTTTCAAAATACTTAAATGTATAGCGAAGTAGGTTTGATCAGTGATAAATGTCGGCTTGGCAATAATTAAAACATTTTCTGCTAATAGAGACAATCTTGTGTTCTGTGGCTATTGCCGGGATAAAATTCAGTAAAAATATTTAACAAAACCCACTGCATCTGGAAAGTGTATGCCAAGGCCGAATGATTTAAAGGACTCAATTCTCAACCTAATATTCTTAACCAGTTCATATGAGTTCGCGTAAATATTTTTTTCTTTAAATGTACGTAATTCTTAAGAAAGTAAATTTTTTTACTACCACACGAAAATAAGAGAGTGGTTCTACAACAAAGTTCGCAAGGAAAGAGAAAGAAAATTAACTTAAAAGCAAAAAATATAAAATTTATTATTCCTTAACGAAATTTCAAACCATTCATATTCAGATTTCGTTAAAAACTTACAAAATACAGCTACAGATAATGGTTAAAAAAATAAAAACAGGCCACTGTGATCACGGCTGAAGGCCATACACGCCAAGAAAGGCAATGAAATTAAGAACTAGCCACAATTACAAATCACAGGTATTAAAATATTAAAAAGTAAGTGGCCGCCAACACAGCAGAACGTATCAGACGCCAGGAATGGCAGTAAATAAGGTTAGAAGGCTTACTGCTAAAATACAAATATCGAACTTTTTTTTTTTCAAAGCAGGTGACCACAAACACGGCTGAAGGTCTTACACGCCAGGAACGGCAATTATATTAGAAATTTAGACACATGCTGTAAAACAGCAAATACAAGCAAAGGTTAATTAAAAGAAACAAGCCACTGATCAACAAACGGATGATATAAGATGATGGTAACCTTGTAACACAACCCTTAAACTGCTAGATTTATTCTGGAAGGTGACTGGAACTATTAACTAGACATACAAAACCTTTAACGTAGGCGTTACAAGGTATGGTAATAAATAATACAACAATAAAACACAAGGACCAGTCACACACGGTGCTCCAGGAATCGATCTCTGAGAAGGTCTGGCAACAAACACTTTCGCGAGCAATGAGATAGGCTCCCAAGAGTTGCATTCACTTCACAAGATGGTAACTCAGACTAGTGGCAGTATAACGAATGACTAAGGATAATCTTGTTGAAGCTACCTGATGTTCAATAAACCAAATGCAAGAATGGAACAACACGCCAAACCCGAAACTGGCAGACTGCACTACGCCCCCAGAATACTGTGCTTACAGCGACTGAAACGAGAAAGGAATCACTACCACCAGAATAGAAGTATCACAAACGGCCTACAATCAAGAAAGCTGTCAAAATTACACGCCTTACCGGACAGCAGCGGTAAGGCGAGGAAACGTACACTGCCGTTACATACACTAACGCCCAGGGCAGGTAACTAGGGCGTTGGCGGCCACCAGGCAGGAAAAATACCGCTGGTTGAACTTCACCAACAGCAACGAGTTGAACGCAGTAAATAGTAATAAGAAGTCGAGGAAAGCTAATCAGATCTGCTTTCCCCAAGCACTCCACTTGCTGCACTTCGCCTCGGCAACACTACGAGCAGCAACACGAACCCAAGTCACGGGAGAAACGCGAGATATCACAGTGGTGGAGGTTTCTCTACTTGGATTGAAATGCACTCATCTTAAAGCCTACAGGACCTGGTTTACGACGAGGCCTGGAACCCTCGTGACCACAGCCCTTCCATCTGGCAGTCCATGCGAGCCACCAGCAGTGCCGGAGCGTTCACGCACTCTGCGGACCTGGCTCCTCCTGAGTCCCCAACCGAACTGCCACTAACACGACCCGGAAAAACAACGACGTCACCCCAAAGATAGAGCAACAGTTACTACATATCGATGTTTAATAGCGTGTTGTTCCACTTTTGAAACACAGTACAACAGAGATTCTGCTTGACGTGGATTCAAGTCCTGGACAGAGTTCCAGAAGTATGTGGTACCTGATGTCTACGCACAGATCAAGTAATTCCCACAAATTACGGGATGGTGGTTTACAGACACGCAGCTGTCGTCGGATATGTGTTCCAGTGGGTACAGATTTAGCACATTTCCTGGGCAAGGCATCAATGTGAGTTCACTACAATGCCCCTCAAACCATTGAAGCACGAATCTCATCTCCCAACAATTTCCCTGGCGGATGATGTCATCGCCATAGTGGGAGGGAGGGGGGGGGGACTTACGGGATGAGACTACGCAGGTGGTCCGCAGTAATGTTCACGTAGTTCACTGGGGTCATGATTCCTCCGATTACGACCACAGATCCCCTGGAAGCCCAACTCAATGTACCCCACAGCATAATTCTGCCCTCAGTGGCATGCATCTGTGGCACCCATTCACCTTGATGACGGCGTGTAAGGACCCAACCATCGACGTGGTGTAACAAGAAATGCGATTCGTTCGACAAGCGACACGTTTCTAATAGATGTTGAAATCCCACTGATTCCATTCCCACGGCAATCATAACTGATGATGTTGGATCAACACAGGAACACGTTAGGGTCGTGTGATGTGGAGCTTCGCGTTCAACAATGGCATTTAAGCGGTATGCTCCGAAACACTTGTGCCTGCGCCAGCATTGTACTCTCAATCTCTGTTGGTCCATCGTGGCCAGGGGACATCGGCTACTTAAATAATTGTCAGTGTCAACAAAATTCGTCAACAGCCGTGTACTTTAAGATATCATTTTATTTTATTGCGAAGGCTACCAGTTTCGGCGTTTCGTTATGCCATCTTCAGACCCCATAAGCATCTATCTGAATAAAGGAACTTGTCGCATAGCCCCATAAATCTCTGGATGTCGTGAATTCAATCGTTACATTCTAAGACTTGATAGCAGCTGAGTACACCTGCAATTGCGTATGGGGTCTGAAGATGGCATACAGACATGCCGAAACTAGTGGCCTTCACAATAATATAAAATAATATCTTCAAGTGCACGGCTGTTGGTGAATTTTATTGCCACTGACAAGCATTGTTCTCTGTCGTCAGACCTGTCACAGACCGCTGCCTATCCAGGATTACACAGTGGGGGGTCCCCCGACCTCTATGTTTTGTGATAAGACGTGGTCGTCCAATACCATGCGGCCTTCTCGTTATTTCACCATCCTTCAATCATTTTCCATAGGTGCTCACCACAGTAGTACGGCAACAGGCGACCAGCTTCGCCGTTTGAGTGATTCTCGTTTCCACTCGCACACATCAATGTGTGCTTTGTGAAAACCGGTTACATCAGTCAATTTCTTCATTCGCGGCCCGTATATTCGCTATAATGAGTCCCATTCGTCTCTCTTCCGCTTACTTAATGAGTTATGCTGAATAACAGTAATTATCCATAAACACATTATATTTTTTAACTTCCTGACCAGTTCTGAATTACTCCAAACACTTCCCTCATACTGAACTTCCTTTTGTACTTTAGAAATATAATTATTAAAACTCACGTAACCTGAAATTTCATGTCTGTATTGCTGGTTCTGTGTTGTCTTCGCAGGAATTTCATAAATTGTTTTATCGAGTATCCACCTTTGAAAAAAATCACACGTTCCTGCATGCTACCTTTCACGACTTTCGCGATAACCATACCTCGCATTGGCCTTTGAGAAAGAAGTGGTGTGATTCACACGAAGATTCATATTGTTTACTGCAAAATGTATAGAAAAATTGACAGTGGACGACAATTCTCAACTAGTGACAACCTGTGATAAATGTTCTTAAATTTCGCATTGCATAACTGGAGGACGAGTTCCAAGATTTCAAACTGTGTGCAAATTAACCTTCAGCACCCTTACTCATAAGTATTTGAAGTATATCAGTAGATATTGGTTGTTCAAGAAAAACCTACTTTGATGTGTCAGCTTCCTTCAAAACCGCACTTTAGTTTATTTAAATTCATTCCATTGACACACACGCACGCACACACACACACACACACACACACACACACACACACACACACACAGAATACGCAAAGTGGTAAGTCAATGTCATGGATTCAGTTTCACTTCAGGAACAGTTCCAACATATTTATCAAAATCCAAAGGGCGCTTCATTTGCTTTGTTTCTCACACCAGCTCCAGGTTACTAGAGTATACAACCACCAAAGAATATGATTTTCACTGCTTGCCTCGTCAATTTATACGCTGGCCGTTGTGGCCATCATTTTTTTCGAAGCACATGTATGAGTTGGCAACAACGTGTCATTCACTCAAGAAGCGCACAAACCCATTCGAAAACTTCCTCTGAGTAATCTCACGGTTTCTTTTTCTAAGAGACACTACGCAAGCATTACAAGTGGTGTCTTTACTGCCCGTCTGCTTAAAGCGCTCGACATCTCGTCCCGTTGTTTGCACAGTTCTAATTAAAATGGCCCTCAGTCTTGCAGTGTTCCCTGTTAAGGGATTATTGGCCGTTATTAAAAAACTTGAAGACGCTGTATCCCCTGTTCTCATTCTCTAGCCTCGTTACGCTATGAAGAAATTTTCTAACTTCCTCACAATCCTTTGCTGCTATTCTGAGCTCTGCTATTTTCGTACAAAGACAAATTTCTTCAAAATGTGTGAAGGCCTATAACTTCCAGACTGAGACGTAAACTCACCGACAAACAGACACGCACGTGCCTTCAGACACACTAACTCTCTCTCTCTCTCTCTCTCTCTCTCTCTCTCTCTATCTCCCTCACTCATAAACATACACGCAAATACACACACAGACACACACACACACACACACATATACACACAACATGAGGATGTCTTAAAACATTAGCGCTCGATCGTTATTAATTATTCTTCTACCAACCTGAGGTAGAAGACAGTGACAGTTAACGAGCGGCTTAACACTTGTTGAATTAACAGTTTTGTTTCGTAAGTATGTTTTAAAAATCTCCTCTGCGTTAAGCTATTTTTCTTCATAGTTCTGTACCGTAGAGCACACAGCTGAAAAACACATTTTACAGTTTACTTTTTTCTTCGTGATAGCAACTGTCGTTCCCATCAATATATTACTGTCCATCTGAACAGTTACATGTGTTTCAAAATGAGCCAAACTTCGGCATACTTCTTTGAAAGACGTATAAACACTTTTACAGATGATGCAGTAACTTGAATATAATTCCACATAATTTATTAGCACGTGAGCAGACAATTTCTTTGGATTACCAACGCTGGTATCTGTGGACTTAAACGAGTTGCTCTTTTAACGTCGTTGACGTTTGAAATGTATGAGAGCTATACTGATACAACAAGGAAATAAAATAAGAACAGGAATAATGTAGGAGAAATTAAGGACACGTAGTTTAGCAGTGAAGCAGATAACATGCCATAAACTACTTGGACGATAGAAAGGTCCATCCTATAAAGCATTTTATTATGTACATTTTAAACTTTTGCTTGAAATGAACGGCTCCGGAGGATACCCAGCTCAGCCGGAGACGTCAGTGCATCTACAGAAATGGGAAACATACTGGCATGTGCACAGTATTGTGTATTGTGTTCACAGTAGTGTGTACCTCATAACGTGGCGAAAGGGCATGGCTGTGTGTGTTGTTCTTAGCGTAAGTTAGTTTCAGTTACATTAAGTAGTGTGTAACCTTAGTGATCGATGGCCTCAGCAGTTTCGTCCCATAAGACCTTACCACAAATTTCCAATTTTTTCCATGAGTTTAGATAATTATTCACCATTATTAGACAAAAGAAAATCTTCAATTACATTTTCTTTGTGGGCACATAAACACACAATGAGATCAGAAGTATTTGGACATTCCTGTGCAATGCAGAACCTACCAGTGCAGTGTAAAAGGCGGCGGGGAGTGTCGTGTTGTCAGTACAGAATCAGTAATAGCACAATGGCTCCTTCCAGTGAACAGTGGGACCGCGAACGTCTATTAGTCATTGGATGTCACCTGAGAAAGAATTTCATCAGGGATATGTCAACCGTTCTAAAGTTGCTTAAGTCGACTGTTGGTATTGTAATTGTGAAATGCAAACGCAAAGGACCAACCACAACTCAACGAAAATCAGGCAGATCTGGTGGTCAGGGACGGTTGAGCATTCCTGTGGAAGATTGAAAAATCGCATGAAATCAGCGAAAGGAATCACACATCACAATGACTATCAGTAAAGAGGAGAATCGGCTGCAGTGATCTAGCAGATCATTATAAGCCACAAATTTCTGTAGCTAATGGTAAGCAACACTTGAAGTGGCGTAAAGAGCGAAGCCGCAGGACGGTGGACTACTGGAAACGAATGATTTGATGTGATGAATCACACTACTATAGTAGAGCAAAGCAGGCGTCAGTGGATTTTGTTAGTGTGGATTGCCTATAGATGGAAAGGCACACTTTCAGGGGCAAACCTATTGTTCCCATTGGATTGACAGGTCCCCACCAACGCTTCCCTATCCCTTTCCCACCCCTTTGGAAACTCCCCTCGCCAATACAACTACACACTTTTTATCAATTTGATTGACTAATTAAGAAAATCGATCAAGTAATTAGTCCCTCCCACTCTGGTAAATCCCCCTAGTCCTCCCCTCCCACCCCCAACAAGAAATTGGCGGGAAAAAGACTCAGTTGATTGGCTATTTGACACGAAATCGAATGCAGTGTATGGAATTTTGTTTAAACCATTTCTCGTAGACAAGTCAATATGCGGAATATGGTTTATTTAAACAATTCATGGGATACAAACACTGCTCATTTAAGCAGTTTGTGGATGACTAGGCACCAAAGAATATTTAAACAATTGCAGCGCTTATTTATTCCGATTGTGCATGGAAACATTGAGTGGGTTTAGTTTGCATTTGCTGCTGGAGTCACGGGTGTTAAGGGACTTTTCTTTGCTCACTCTTCGATAGATGAGAAAATTAGGACAATTAAATATCTAAAAGTTCATGAAATGTTTCGAAACCCACAACAGATTGTGAAAAAAAAAGAAAAATACTTAAACACAATTCGAAGCACTGTCCTATAGACGAGAAAAGAATTTTTGATGTTCTACAAATGCTGGTCAAGAGATGTTCTAAAGCCTCAATGGCGGTTGGGAGAACAGCATCCCAACCAGAAGAGACTGGTCTGCTTGGACTTGACTCCGAACACTCAACCAAGAAGACTTTTGTAGATACACTGCTCTGCTCCTGTCTGTAGAGACTCCTATGGCCCCCTCCCCCAGAAACGACGTCTTTTGACTCTCTCATGTTATGGAACTTCCCTTCAATAGAACATTCATATTGGTTCGTACTGAATTTACCCCCAAATTGCTGCTGCTGGTTACGGAGCACTGTCTGCCACTTTCTGCAGGTACACAAATTACGAGATTTTCAGTGGCTAACTAATTTGTAGAGATCGAGAAACACACAGCAGTCATATTGCACTGACATTAAATCCTGCAAAAGTGGTCTACGGATCTTGAATGGAGTGAAGTGCTACATAGTAGCCACCGTTTAGGATCTCCCATGAGGATCTCCCATGTGTGTGTCTATCGTCGTTGCACCCAATGTCCTAATTACAGATCATGTTACTAAATAGCACAAACCATGGACCAGATATCAGTGTCCTTTGATCTCGTGGCCCTGAAGCAAAGTTTTAATTTGTTGATCAGAAAATTCCAGACTCTCAGTTTTCTGAGAAGGACAGGTTTTCGCAAGGGGGTTCATAATCCACTTAGAAGAACCATAGGTGATGGACCTGTCACTCAAAAGAAAGCAGTAGGTTTGCCCTGAATGTATACTTAACCATATGTAGGCAACCTGCAGTAACCGAAGTTCGCTCCTGAGTGCATAATTGCTTCTAATGTAGGCAACACGCACTAAGAAATCGAGCTGATGCTCATTTTGCCCCACTACTCGCTACTCCATAGAGCAACCCAATGGAATGGTTTGGGTTCCGCTAACTCCTGGAAAGCGTACCTCCCATCATTCGTAGAGCCAACAGTATGGAAAAGGTGGTCATCTGGTATAGGCGTGTTTATAATGATTAGGGTGTTGACAGCTCAATGGGCTTTAGATAATGATAAATGCAGTAGAATATAAACATATTTAACAACACAGTGTACTCCCTACGGTAGAGAAGCAGTATAAGCGATGATGGTATCTGGATGAAAACCACCTGTCATTAAGCGGCATCTGTGAGGCAACCGTTTGTAGACAATCAAATACTGGCCAGCACAGAGTCCCGATCTGAACCCAATGAAACACCTCTGGGTTGAGTTAGGATACCAACGTCGTTCCAGGCCCTAGCTTCGAAAGGGGCTTGAGGAAGAATGGGCTGCCATTCCCCCCCTCCCCCCCACCCTCTCACCCCTCCCTCCCCCCTCCCCACACAGACATTCAGACAGCTCACAGAAAGTCTCTCCAGCAGATCTAAGGCCGTCAATAAGAATGCGGCTGGACACACTCTCCATGTTAATGTCCACTAACAGGTGTCTGGATACTTTCGATCAGATAGCGTACATCCTATCCAACCCCACATTATGGCAAAAATGATCATTGTACCACAGAACTCACTACAAAGAAATGACACATTCCTTAGAAGAACCAGTGTGCAGTTTCCAAAAGGTACTATCCATTTTCGGAGACTGTATCTCCAACTAGGGTGAAGCTAGAGACAATGGGAATATTTTAGCTTATGCAGAGAGACTAAAAGATTATCACTGGGCCAGCTACAAGTTGCCAGGTTCCATGGTCGCCTGGGCTGGTACCCCTGGTGCAAGCAGCAGATTCTATGGGAATCACAAACTTGGATATATTGAAAATACAGCGTTTTACGCAACTGTTATAATATTCTGAATATTTCATTCTTCAATAGTGTGCAGCACCACCACAGTAGCACCGGTACATGGGAGTATTTCTTACTTGTATGTTGCCTCAACGATTAATCAGTCGGAAAGGGCGTATGGACATGACACTGCACCACAACCATCGAGGATAGCCCAGTCTGTGAAAGACTGCACCGACACTGAAGAGCTAAAGAAACTAATACACCTGCCTAATATCGTGTAAGGCCCCCGCGAGCACGCAGAAGAGCCGCAACACGACGTGGCATGAACTCAACTATTGTCTGAAGTAGTGCTGGAAGGAATTAACATCATGAATGCTGTAACAGTACGACGGGGTGGGGATCTCTTTTGAGCAGGACGTTGCAAGGCATCCCAGATATGCTCAATAACGTTCATGTCTGGCGAGTTTGGTAGCCAGCGGAGGTGTTTAAACTAAGAAGAGTGTTCCTGGAGCCGATCTGTAGCAATTCTGGACTTGTGGCGTGTCGCATTGTCTTGCTGGGATTGCCGAAGTCCGTCGGAATGCGCAATGGACATGAACTGATGCAGGTTATCAGGTAGGATGCTTATTTACGTGTCACCTGGCAGAGTCGTATCTAGACATATCAGGGGCCCCTATCACTCCAACTGCACACGCCCCACACCATTACAGAGCATCCAACAGCTTGAACAGTCCTCTGCTGGCATGCAGGGTCCAGTGGATTCACGAGTTTGTCTCCGTACCCGTACACGTCCATCCGTTCGATACAATTTGAAATGAGACTCGTCCGACCAGGCAAGTTTCTACTCATCAACAGTCCAATGTCGGTGTTGACGGGCCACGCAAGGCGTAAAGCTTTGTGTCGTGCAGTCATCAAGGGTACACTAGTGGACCTGCGGCTCCAAAAGACCATATAGATCATGTTCCGTTGAATGGTTCGCACGCTGGCACTTGTTGATGATCCAGCATTGAAATCTGCAGCAATTTGCGAAATGGTTGCACTTTTATTGCTTTGAACGATTCTCCTCAGTCGTCGTTTGTCCCGTTCTTGCAGGATCTTTTCCCGGCCTCAGCGATTTCGGAGATTTGATGTTTTCCGGATTCCTGACATTCACGGTACACTTGTGAAATGGTCGTGCGGGAAAATCCCCACTTCATTGCTACCTAGGAGATGCTGTGTCCCATCGCTCGTGCGTCGACTTAACGCCACGTTCAAACCCACTTCAGTCTTGATAACCTGCCACTGTAGGAGCAGTAACCGATCTAAGAACCGCGAAAGACACTTGTTGTCTTAAATACACGTTACCGACCGCAGCGCTGTATTCTGCCTGTTTACATTGTTCTGTATTTGAATACGCATGCCTATACTAGTTCCTTTGGTGGTTCACTGTATGTACCGTTGCAGGATTACGTCTATGTACCTTTTGCTTCCAAAAACTTTGGATGAACGGCAACGATTCGGAGGAACAGCAGTGGATGTAGTAGCTCCAAACGTATTCGCAAAAGTATGGAATAAGTCTGACGGTCGTCTGTATGTTTTTCGTGTGTCCAGTTAACATTTTTGAACGCAAAACGAAAACTTTTTTCGTAAATGTAACTGAAAAAGCACCCTAAGGTAATATGAGGAGGCGGATAGAAGATAAAAGCTTGTAATGTGGATGGTTCTTTTCAAAATAAGAACATTGTAGTCATGTTGCGGGTGACAGTTTCGTACTTAACATACCTTTCAGATGCCATAAAATGTATCCCTAGTGACATAGAGTGATACATAGCATCCCATCAGATGATGCGAATTAAAAGAAAACAAGGGGGCACTGTTAAAATCCTGATTGTCTACTTAAATTACCAGGAGTTGCCCAAGTAAACATAGGGTACCGGGGCTCACATAGACATATACATAACTGGATCCAACGAACTACAAAAAGAAACTATGGGTAACTATAACACTCTGATTTATTGTCAACAGACATCTAAAATTTTTAATATCAAAAACAGTCTTGATCACAAATTATTTATTCCGGTAACCGGTTTCGACCACAAATGTGCTCATCTTCAGACCAGTGAGTAAGAACCTCCTTCTGGTGGTCAGTAGCGATTTACCACCAGAAGGAGGTTCTTACTCATAGGTCTGAAGATGACCACAGTAGTGCTCGAAACCGGTCACAGGAATAAATAATTTGTGATCAACACTGTTTTTGATAGTTGTTGTTGTTGTGATCTTCAGTCCTGAGACTGGTTTGATGAAGCTCTCCATGCTACTCTATCCTGTGCAAGCTTCTTCATCTCCCAGTACCTACTGCAACCTACATCCTTCTGAATCTGCTTAGTGTATTCATCTCTTGGTCTCCCCCTACGATTTTTACCCTCCACGCTGCCCTCCAATACTAAATTGGTGATCCCTTGAAGCCTCAGAACATCTCCTACCAACCGATCCCTTCTTCTGGTCAAGTTGTGCCACAAACTCCTCTTCTCCCCAATCCTATTACCTCCTCATTAGTTATGTGATCTACCCATCTAATCTTCAGCATTCTTCTGTAGCACCACATTTCGAAAGCTTCTATTCTCTTCTTGTCCAAACTATTTACCGTCCATGTTTCACTTCCATACATGGCTACACTCCATACAAATACTTTCAGAAATGACTTCCTGACACTTTATACTCGATGTTAACAAATTTCTCTTCTTCAGAAACGCTTTCCTTGCCATTGCCAGTCTACATTTTATATCCTCTCTACTTCGACCATCATCAGTTAATTTGCTCCGCAAATAGCAAATCTGCTTTACTACTTTAAGTGTCTCATTTCCTAATCTAATACCCTCAACATCACCCGACTTAATTCGACCACATTCCATTATCCTCGTTTTGCTTTTGTTGATGTTCATCTTATATCCTCCCTTCAAGACACCATCCATTCCGTTCAACTGCTCTTCCAAGTCCTTTGCTGTCTCTGACAGAATTACAATGTCATCGGCAAGCCTCAAAGTTTTTATTTCTTCTCCATGGATTTTAATACCTACTCCGAATTTTTCTTTTCTTTACTGCTTGCTTAATATACAGATTGAATAACATCGGGGAGAGGCTACAACCCTGTCTTACTCCCTTCTCAACCACTGCTTCCCTTTCATGTCCCTCGACTCTTATAACTGCCATCTGGTTTCTGTACAAATTGTAAATAGCCTTTCGCTCCCTGTATTTTACCCCTGCCACCTTTAGAATTTGAAAGAGAGTATTCCAGTTAACATTGTCAAAAGCTTTCTCTAAGTCTACAAATGCTAGAAACGTAGGTTTGCCTTTCCTTAATCTATCTTCTAAGATAAGTCGTAAGGTCAGTATTGCCTCACGTGTTCCAGTATTTCTACGGAATCCAAACTGATCTTCCCCGAGGTCGGCTTCTACTAGTTTTTCCATTCGTCTGTAAAGAATTCGCGTTAGTATTTTGCAGCCGTGGCTTATTAAACTGATAGTTCGGTAATTTTCACATCTGTCAACACCTGCTTTCTTTGGGATTGGAATTATTATATTCTTATTGAAGTCTGAGGGTATTTCGCCTGTTTCATACATCTTGCTCACCAGATGGTAGAGTTTTGTCAGGACTGGCTCTCCCAAGGCCGCCAGTAGTTCTAATGGAATGTTGTCTACTCCAGGGGCCTTGTTTCGATTCAGGTCTTTCAGTGCTCTGTCAAACTTTTCACGCAGTATCGTATCTCCCATTTCATCTTCATCTACATCCTCTTCCATTTCCATAATATTGTCCTCAAGTACATCGCCCTTGTATAGACCCTCTATATACTCCTTCCACCTTTCTGCTTTCCCTTCTTTGCTTAGAACTGGGTTTCCATCTGAGCTCTTGATGTTCATACAAGTGGTTCTCTTATCTCCAAAGGTCTCTTTAATTTTCCTGTAGGCAGTATCTATCTTACCCCTAGTAAGATAAGCCTCTACATCCTTACATTTGTCCTCTAGCCATCCCTGCTGAGCCATTTTGCACTTCCTGTGTCGATCTCATTTTTGAGACGTTTGTATTCCTTTTTGCCTGCTTCATTTACTGCATTTTTATATTTTCTCCTTTCATCAATTAAATTCAATATTTCTTCTGTTACCTAAGGATTTCTACTAGCCCTCGTCTTTTTACCTCTTTGATCCTCTGCTGCCTTCACTACTTCATCCCTCAAAGCTACCCATTCTTCTTCTACTGTATTTCTTTCCCCCATTCCTGTCAATTGTTCCCTTATGCTCTCCCTGAAACTCTGCACAACCTCTGGTTCGTTCAGTTTATCCAGGTCCCATTTCCTTAAATTCCCACCTTTTTGCAGTTTCTTCAGTTTTGATGTACAGGTCATAGCCAGTAGATTGTGGTCAGAGTCCACATCTGCCCCCGGAAATGTCTTACAATTTAAGACCTGGTTCCTAAATCTCTGTCTTACCATTATATAATCTATCTGATACCTTTTAGTATCTCCAGGGTTCTTCCATGTATACAACCTTCTTTCATGATTCTTAAACCAAGTGTTAGCTATGATTAAGTTGTGCTCTGTGCAAAATTCTACCAGGCGGCTTCCTCTTTCATTTCTTAGCCCCAATCCATATTCACCTACTACGTTTCCTTCTCTCCCTTTTCCTACACTCGAATTCCAGTCACCCATGACTATTAAATTTTCGTCTCCCTTCACAATCTGAATAATTTCTTTTATTTCATCATACATTTCTTCAATTTCTTCGTCATCTGCAGAGCTAGTTGGCATATAAACTTGTACTACTGTAGTAGGTGTGGGCTTCGTATATATCTTGGCCACAATAATGCGTTCACTATGCTGTTTGTAGTAGCTTACCCGCATTCCTATTTTCCTATTCATTATTAAACCTACTCCTGCATTACCCCTATTTGACTTTGTGTTGATAACCCTGTAGTCACCTGACCAGAAGTCTTGTTCCTCCTGCACCCGAACTTCACTAATTCCCACTTTATCTAACTTTAACCTATTCATTTCCCTTTTTAAATTTTCTAACCTACCTGCCCGATTAAGGGATCTGACATTCCACGCTCCGATCCGTAGAACGCCAGTTTTCTTTCTCCTGATAACGACATCCTCTTGAGTAGTCCCCGCCCGGAGATCCGAATGGGGGACTATTTTACCTCCGGAATATTTTACCCAAGAGGACGCCATCATCATTTAATCATACAGTAAAGCAGCATGCCCTCGGGAAAAATTACGGCCGTAGTTTCCCCTTGCTTTCAGCCGTTCGCAGTACCAGCACAGCAAGGCCGTTTTGGTTATTGTTACAAGGCCAGATCAGTCAATCATCCAGACTGTTGCACTTGCAACTATTGAAAAGGCTGCTGCCCCTCTTCAGGAACCACACGTTTGTCTGGCCTCTCAACAGATAGCCCTCCGTTGTGGTTGTACCTACGGTACGGCTATCTGTATCGCTGAGGCATAGTAAATATTTGTAATAACTTTGATCACTGCATACTCCCACAATGTATTCAAAAGACATCGAAAATGTTTCGTCCACTGAAACGAGGATACAACTAATTATAGAGGGAACAAGGGATTCAAAACACGTACGAGAGCCTTGGTATTGCTGGATGGGTACGTTATAGAAACAATGCAAAACAGAGTTGTATTTTTTTACCTTCGCTAAAAGGCATTCTTTACATTTTCGGAATACTTTGATAAATGTCTGGGCGTTTGGTAGTAGGGTGGTGCACGGTATTTCCATCGCCTCTATCATTCTCGTTATCCGTGTTCTCGGTCGTCTCGGATAGAACCCGTTGTGTCGAAGTAATCGAGCTCGTCGTACCAAAGATCTTCTAGTAGCATGCCTCGAGAGTCTTGACCACAGCAGGGAAGTGCGGCCGAACCTACAAGAGAAGTGTGTGAGACTTCCACCAGGAGGAAGCTGTAGCAGTTCGTATGGCTAGACACAGCAACGATTACGCAACCAGTGACCGTCGGTATTGGTGCACTGCATCTATATGCAGTATTTAGAAGAAATTTTGTTTTCTGCTACACATCCCTCTGATCGTTTTGGAGTTGTTTCGTTGCTGGCACAAGGACCATGGCAAACGTCAGAACCACAACTGCCTCAGAGCGACTGACCGCCGGCCAATGTTTCTAGTGAAGATATGCGTTTGAAAACATTGATATCTCCTGGTCGTGTCCCTATTATAGACACACGCCGGTTGTGACTATAGTTAACTGATTTGCTCCTCCTCTGTTACCTGATGGCAATTCACAATTATGTGCTGGCAGGGGGTTCTTTGAACCTCTGTCACATTATGTCTCTATCGTTCTACTCTTTGAAAGCGCGTAGAAATAATGAACATTTAGACGTCACCGTGCAAGCACTGATGTCTCTTATCACAATGGTCATGTCTCTTATCTATGTCGGGGTAAATAAAATATCGTGGCATTCAGAGTAGTAGGTTGGGGATTGGATTTTAGTGAAAATACCTCGTCAGAACGTAAAACGCCTTCGTTTCAAAGGTTTCCATTGTGCGAACTGGACATTTCATATACGAAATCACGAATTCAGTCTCACAACTGAGACGACAGTCCATAGGAAAGCAATTTCGTTGAAAGCCGCTTTTGAGGAATGATATCAAAAACATTTTTGGGATTGCAAAAATGCGGAATCAATTTGAGAGACTCTGAATGCAGCACGTCGTGTGAATAAAGTACCAGCTGTGTCTCACAAGAGTGATGCTTTCCAAGTCCATGCTGGTTTAATGTCAATTCTTGAAGGATTAAACGTTTCATCTACCCTATGCAAGTCTGTAGTATAAACTAAGGCAGCTACAGCAGTTTTCCAATATATCTACTTTTGACGTTTCATTCGAATGTTTAACGAAGAATAAGATAAAAAATACACTCATGATAGACGTAGCTACCACAAAATATTTCAGCTAGCTAGTAATTGCACGATGAAGGAAACTGTTCTTTCTTGCAAGTGTTCTGCATAACATCTCAAGAAAACATGTATTCTACCAAGATAACTGAACGAAATTTAAA
This sequence comes from Schistocerca nitens, assembly GCF_023898315.1. Taxonomy (NCBI): domain Eukaryota; kingdom Metazoa; phylum Arthropoda; class Insecta; order Orthoptera; family Acrididae; genus Schistocerca; species Schistocerca nitens. Next base: position 102,144,150 of record NC_064618.1, read on the forward strand.
AGTAGACAGTTTTTGGCTGCAGCCTTGCCAAATAATTGTGTATATATAGTTTGTTATTCACGTTTTGAGCACTTACAAAATGAACTCTGTGTCTTTGAAACAATAAGCTCTGCACGAATGAAATTCGGTTCTACTGAGGCATATCATTTACAGATTACTCTGTAACTCCAAGTATTTCGTAAAGAGTTCACAGAATTTGCTTCAATTTCTCGACCGTTCCAGTCGGTTATTAAGCTCGAGAAAAACGAACACCAAAATCTTTGTGTGCAAGTTCTAATTTCTCTTACGTTAATATCATCCTTAGTACGGTGGAGACAACAAAAACATCCTTGGTACGGTGGAGACAACAAAAACTGTTTGCATTCGGAAAAGAAAGACGATGGCTTAAATTTCGGGGAAATAATGTGCCGCAGTAAAAAAGCGAATGATTTAATATTGCGTCCCCTCCAACCTCAAGAAAAAAAAGGAAAAGCAGTCAATCCCATCAGGTAATGATCGCAGTATTCCAGAAGATGTGGAACAACCGTAGTGCTGGCATTCTTCTTAGTAGCCTTCTTGGGTCTTCTAAGGGTTGTGTCAACAGCCCAACTTTCGCCGCAACATGCGATGTTTCCCAGTTACATTGTTTGTATTTGTAGCCGCTAAGACTTTCGTTAGACGTGTAACCCTCATGTATGTTTTACTTATCAATTTCTCGAAGCTTGACGGAACCTGCTTAGTAATCATGTAGAAAACCTCACACATTTTATTGTTTAGGCCAGGTATCACGTTTTGCACCGTGAAGATAGATTTTCAACATCATTTTCCAATTCGCTTTCCTCTTTGAGAAGTCTACTAGATAGCAGCGTCACCTGACATAAATCTAAGAGAATACTATTATATAGACGTATTTGAAATAGCAGAAGGTGTACATCACTTTACTTGTGTAATCACACTCATCACTTACGGTTCACTAGGTTACTGTGAACTGTCACCTTTCAGACAGGAAATCACGAATCCAGTCGCACAACTGAGACGGTAGTCCATAGGAAAGCAGTGTAGCTGCAAGCTGCTTATGAGGTGAATACAAAAGACTTTTTTGGACTGTATAAATATGGAATCAATTTGAGAGCCCCTGTAGGCAGCACAACGTGCGAACAAGGTGCCAGTGTATAACAGAAGTGATGCTTTCCAAATCCATGCTGGTTTGATGTCAATAGGTAATATATTTCGGGGTATTTCGTAACGACGGAAAAAGTTTGTGTTCATACGTCCTGCTAGATATCGATCTCAATAAAATGGATCTGTAACCCATTGGATTATTTTCTTTCGTATGTATTTCGGTGTTCTGAGCAACTTCCCTTTCTTCTCACACACTATAAATATTAGAATACACCTCATGACGTCATAGTAAAAGTACTTAAGCTGCTACATTGTTGATGCACTATATGCACTCTTAAATTGTTAGCCCATTCAAGAAAGACATTGCTTGTAGAAATATAATCGTCCAGCTACGACTATAACAGGGTCATGACAAGACAGTGAAACATGTCTAGTAACGTTGTGATAGTTTTGTTACTTCCTGGAGTGACAGAGAATTATCTTGCATGATTCAACAGATATATTTGCGGTATACAAATCAATCATTCTGAATGAATTCCACTTCACCGTGTCATCTACCTATCAAATATGTGTTTACAGACAGGGGAGGCCGGCCGGGGTGGCCAAGCGGTTAAAGGCGCTACAGTCTGGAACCGCGTGGCCGCTACGGTCGCAGGTTCGAATCCAGCCTCGGGCATGGATGTGTGTGATGTCCTTAGGTTAGTTAGGTTTAAGCAGTTCTAAGTTCTAGGGGACTGATGACCTTAGAAGTTAAGTCCCATAGTGCTCAGAGCCATTTGAACCATTTGAAGACAGGGGAGATTAGTTTCAGGCAGGAACTAGAACTACTGCATACAATTCGAATTATCTGTATCAGCCATGGCAAGGGCAATGAGGAGACGATGAACGCTGCAGTTTGTTGCTTGTTCCATGAAAACGTCGACGCACTGTAAAGAGTAAGAGGCAGTAGCTCACAGTTCCAAACTGGCGCGCAGTAACATTTTACGTCCTCTGTGTAGAGCTACAAACAGCAATGTCGAACTCAAAACGACGTCTGTAGAAATTTTATCATCTTAAGACGTCTCGCTTCATTCAGCAACCAGTAGATCTAGATGTAAGGAACATGAAGTATTGCAGAACTGTTAATGAAAATTCACAAATCTGTTAATGAAATCGTATCACTGAATTCAGTGTAAACTGTGTTTCATTTAGCCACGTTTAAAGCCTAATCGCAACAACAAAACAAACAAAGTAACAAAAATCAACTTTCTTGGTGTTTGTTCGACAAGGGGCGAGAAAGGCAAACACATGTGTGTACCAGAAGAGAGAATGTGCGGTAGGTGTGTTTGCCAACCAAACTTCTTGATGCTGTCTTCAAGGTAGCATTTGTTACTCTGGCACTGCAAGGCGTCTCATTTGTTGGCAACATATGTCAACTGCGAAGGACGCATCCTTGTGAAGTATTCCGTAACACAAAAGACCTTTTTTGTGCCACCAGATGTATGTCAATAACAGTGCATTTTGTGCATGTAGAAGGTCACCGTTTCAGATAATGTTTCTTGTAGCTTGCCCACTGTTTCCTACTTATGAAGCTACTATATGGTACTTCAAATCGCCATCAGGCCGCACTGATTTAGGTTTACGGTGGCCTTTAATATGTTACGGCAAATGAGAGGATCATTCCTTTGAAAGGGCACAGGCGACTTCCTTCCCATTCTTCCCAGTTCGAGAGTCTGCTTCGCGACTAATCTCGTTTTCGACAACACTTTGTACCGAAATTTTCCTTTCTTTTAACCTCTTTATGACTACTGAAGACAGGTGTCGCACGAAAGGTAATTCCTCGTCACATTTGCCAGTTATCGTATACACTGTTAGTCACTATAGTAGTAAATCGCAGAAACGTTCTTCATCAACGCCTGGTCATCAATTTATCTGTAAATGATCCTACTTGAAACGATATAATTTCACTTCCTCGGTAGCACTCCCTCCATATAAGGCACAGGTGTTTCGAATTGCCTCCACTGCTTTCATCTTTTGTTAAACACAAACAGACACAATGTCACAAATGTTAGGCTTCCTCTGTTTTAGACTCCGTTTTCTAATACATTAACGACGCTCCTCATCACGTCAAAAATGAGAAATATTCAAGTTCCCTTGGCAGGAGGTGTACTACATACTTGAACAAAATAAGACCACAGATAAATACACTTGCATGCCATACAAAATCGCCACCGAGTATGCTGAAATATATTATTATATAATTTGCAATTTAACACAATGTTGTACTTGCTAATGCGACTGCAAAAAAGTGCGCTAGAGATCATATGCTCCTTGCCCGATGTGTCGCTATCACTTGGATCGACGTTGGTCCGTATTAAGCAACCACCTGCTGATGGCGCTGAAATTGGTCTCACCATGACAGACACCCATGAGCGCTTTCACAAGATTTTTCTACTGAGGGCTGGTTAGAAAATGAACGAGACTGTTTCTAACCTTCTGTCAGACTGATTCTCTTAGCAGACAGACAGAATACGGCTTAAAAAAGATAGGAAGAGGAAGGGTTTGATATCTTGGCCTTGCATTTGCACTACATGACGTTGACTATTAGATTACGAATAGGTTATTCACAACAACAGCTCAAGAGGAAGTCATCACTTCTCGTATCGTGTGCTGCGTACCCCATTATGAGAAAACATGATGCTAACACATGTGAAATTCAGTTGTTGGTTGAACTGTGGCTAGCTTGTAACAGCTAAACTGTGGGTTCGATTTCAACTGAGGGCACAAGTTTTTAAGAGCCACAAACCTATCCTCGCCACCTCCTAGTGCCAAGTAAAGAATGCAAGGGTGTACAGTTGTTCCAAGTCAACATTTAGCATGTCCATTCGCTACTGACTGGAACAGGGTTGAATTAGTTTTGGCTGTTAGGGGCGGAAGTTGCTGCTCCCAGAAATTCTCTCTCTAGTAGTCTAAGCTTTCTTACACTGTGAATGTTATTTTCGTTCAGAAACCGGTCATTTATTATTTGAAGTGACCTTCAGATTTTGAAAATATTGGCATTGGACTGGAATTCCAATTTTTCTCCGGACTTGAACCCTTCGAGATGATAGTGTCTCATAATTTCGTTCTTTCCTTATGATGCAAAACTCCTCCGGTTCTCTATGACCGGCTTGATCCTAACTGCTAGACATGGGAATTTGATAACTGACACCTCTTTGTTTGAGGTTAACAACAACAACATGCGCGGGGTTGGAGTCTGAGGCAGCACAGAACAATTCGTTGCGTTACCTCTGGCTGAACATGTGCACATATCGCTTCTGGTGAAGAAACAATAAATACTACATGTCTGTTTGTAGCTATAAGACAATAGCGAAAGGTGCTATGTTCAGATCCCTGCCGGGCAATAATCATTTGTATCGTCGTTTCAGGTTCCAGTTTCACGCTATTGGTGAACATATTTCATATCTGACATCTGATTGTGCTTACGTAACAAGTCACATGGGTACTGGGTTCAGCTCCCCGTCCACCAACGCAACTTTGCTTCATGGCGTTTCACAATTGTGCATTGTACTTTATTACACAACTAGCCATTAAAATTGCTACACCACGAAGATGACGTACTACAGACGCGAAATTTAACCGACAGGAAGAAGCTGCTGTGATATGCAAATGATTACCTAGAACGTGCTAATATGAGGAAAGTTTCCAACCGATTTCTCATACACAAACAGCAGGTGACCGGCTTTGCCCTGAGAGACGTTGTTTTGATGCCACGTGTATGGAGGAGAAATGCGTGCCATCACGTTTCCGACTTTGATAAAGCTCGGATTGTAGCCTATCGCGATTGCGATTTATCGTATCGCGACATTACTGCTCGCCTTGGTCGAGATCCAGTGTCTGTTAGCAGAATATGGAATCAGTGGGTTCAGGAGGGTAATATGGAACGCTGTGCTGGATCCCAACGGCCTCGTATCACTAGCAGTCGAGATGACAGGCATCTTATCCGCATGGCTGTAACGGATCGTGCAGCCACGTCTCGATCCCTGAGTCAACAGATGTTTGCAAGACAACCATCTGCACGGACAGTTAGACGACGTCTGCAGCAGCATGGACTATCAGCTCGGAGACCATGGCTGTGGTTACCCTTGACGCTGCATCACAGACAGGAGCGACTCCGATGGTGTACTCAACGTCTAACCTGGGTGCACGAATGGCAAAACGTCATTTTTTCGGATGAATCCAGGTTCTGTTTACAGCATCATGATGCTCGCATCCGTGTTTGGCCACATCGCAGTGAAGGCACTTTGGAAGCGTGTATTCGTCATCGCCATTCTGCCGTATCACCCGGCGTGATGGTATGGGCTGTCACTGGTTACACATCTCGGTCGCCTCTTGTTCGCATTGACGGCACTTTGAACAGTGGACGTTACATTTCAGATGTGTTACGACCCGTGGCTCTACCCTTCATTCGATCCCTGCGAAACACTACATTTCAGCAGGATAATGCACGACCGCATGTTGCAGGTCCTGTACGGGCCTTTCTGGATACAGAAAATTTTCGACTGCTGCCCTGGCCGGCACATTCTCCAGATCTCTCACCAACTGAAAACATCTGGTCAATGGTGGCCGAGTAACTGGCTCGTTACAATACCCCAGTCACTACTCTTGATGAACTGTGGTATCGTGTTGAAGCTGCATGGGCAGCTGTACCTGTACACGCCATCCAAGCTGTGTTTGACTCAATGCCCAGGCGTATCAATGCCGTTATTACGGCCAGAAGTGGTTGTTCTGGGTACTGATTTCTCAGGGTCTATGCACCCAAATTGCGTGAAAATGTAGTCAAGTGTCAGTACTAGTATAATATATTTGTCCAATGAATACCCATTTACCATCTGCATTTCTTCTTGGTGTAGCAATTTTAAGTGCCATTAGTGTACATTCATTTCGGTGTTACGTCTCAGGGGTAGTATAAGCGTCACTGGGTTCCAGATGCAGAGCTAAACGTACTGTCATTTATTCCCATGTTTTGTCATTTGGCCTTGTAAACTGGTATTGATGAACACATCGATGTTTCACGTCTCTTTACGCCCAGTCGAGTCTCGATCACACACGCAATTTTTGTTTGGTTAAGAGTGTGTTCAAATTTGGATCACAAAGAACAACTCGTCATGTCATTTAATGAGTGTGAAAAGACTTATTGTAATGAAGTTTAATTCGCAAGCGTTCAGGACTGTCTCACCTCTAATAATGTGTTTTCAAACATTTGTTGTATAACAGTACTGGTCTGCATCTGGACTGGCTGCCACAAAGAGCAGTTTTCTCTAGTAGCCTCTTGTGGTTCATATTTTATACAGTCAAACAATTGTACTGCAGACGGTTTAGGGGACCTGTGACACAGCTATGCTATGTTGGTTGCGTACAGTCTGGTGCGGCCTACCGATTGGAATTCTTGGGTGGCCCACTTTCTGTGCTGTGCATTGTGCAAAATGCTATAAATTGGTTAAAACGTGGATGATTGAAGAGCGTGTTATTCGCCAGTAATGTAACTCCAAAAGTGGAAAATACGAATATTAACATTTCTTTTTGGGAAACCTATTCTTAACAATGTGTAAAACGCAATCAAAATTCACTTTAAAGTAGCTACGAGGGTTGTCCAGAAAGTAAGTTCCGATTGATCGCGAAATGAAAATCACAGTGAAAATCAGAAATGTTTCATTTGTAACAGTTAGCTACACGTTTCAGCTACTTCTCTACATAGTCGCCGTTCTGACTCAGACATTCGTCGTAGCGCTGTACCAACTTTCCAATACCCTCATCATAGAAGGCAGCCGCCAGTGCTTTCCGCCAATTCTCTACGCTGGCCTAAAGCTCGTTGTCTGTGCCAAAATATTGTCTTCATAGCCAGCGGTTCGTTTGAGCAGAGATGAAACTCAGTGGGAGACAATTACGGGCTGTATTGTGGGTAACCAAACATTTCCAATTGAAACGATGCAGGAACATCTTCATTGCCCCTGCAGAATGATGCTGAGAATTGGCTTGAAGAAGAAACCGCACGACAGTTATGTAATGTGGGTTGCATAGCTTCAGGGGAAAATTCTCACCAGGCCCTCGTACTTGGCGGGAGACACTATTTTCTAACATCTTTACGCGCTCACTAAGAGCTCAGGACTGAAAAGAGCGACATAAATCTACCTAGAGTCATACTAGAGACACTGCCCAAAACATCTTTCCAAAGCTTTATCGGATTTGCATAGTAGTTTCCATTTCGTGACCGATCGTAAATTACTTTCTGGACAGCCCTCGTATTAACGCAAATTAAACGCATCTGCAGGTCTCTTCCAAGTGAATACGCGGAAAACTTGGTTTCAAGCATGCCTAGGAGATGCCAAGCAGTTATCGATGATGCTGGTGACTGAACGTATTATTAATTGTAATTGAATTTATTTTTTGTTGATATATAATATACGTATATGTTTCAGTATATTTTCAAATAAATTTTTCTAGTGCATAACCCGATCAGTCTTCCTTAACAGGCAGTACCGCAGTGCATATTCACTCAGACTCTTCTTCTTCACAAGAGTAACTAACTGTATTCGTGGTTGGAAACTGACAACATGTCGCGCACTTTATCTAACCTTTCCTAGTATAAATTCCATTTTAACAATTATTCGTCTATTTAATACAGTAAATACATGAATCAACGCTATGGGGAACGTGTACCACCCCCTAGATCTAGTGGGGCTGTTCCATGGCAGCTCCTATCCCTAAATAAATAATGACGATATAGACCATCTCCACACTGTCAGTATCGTACTGAACGCCCTGCAGTCCATACAGTAACAATGCCTGAAACCCCAAAAAGAAGTAGCTTAGGCATAATATGCAGAACATAGTTCCAGTTAACTGCTGAAATGTTTATTGATTAACTGTACACCAACACTGAAGTGCCAAAGAAACCGGTTTAGGGATGCGTATTCAAATACAGAGGTATGTAAACAGGCAGAATACGGCGCTGCCGTCGGCAACGCTTATATAAGGCAACAAGTGTCTCGCCCAGTTGTTAGAGCGGTTACTGCTCCTACAATGGCATATTATCAAGACTGAATTGAGTTTGAACGTCGGCGCTCGAGCGATGGGACACGGCATCTCCGTGCTAGCAACTTGCTGCAAATTTCAATGCTGGGCCATCAGTAAGAGTCAGTGTGCGAACCATTCAACGAAACGTCATCGACATGGGCACTCGTGTAGCCTTGATGACTGCACGACACAGATTTTTACGCCTCGCCTGTGTCCGTCAACACCGACATTTGATTGTTGATGACTGGAGACACGGTGTCTGGTCGGACGAGTCTCGTTTGAAATTGTATCGAGCGAATGGACGTGTGCAGGTATGGAGACGATCTCATGAATCCATGAACCCTGCATGTTAGCAGGGGACTGTTCAAGCTGGCGCAGGCTCTGTAATGGTATGGGGCGTGTGCAGTTGTGCGATCCCTGATACTTCTAGATAAGACTCTGACAGGTGACATGTAAGTAAGCATCCTGTCTGATCACCTGCATCCACTCAAGTCCATTGTGCATTCCGACGGAATTGGGCAATTCCAACAGGACAATGCGACACCCCACAAGTCCAGAATTGTTGTAGAGTGGCTCCAGAAAAACTCTTCTGAGTTTTCCGCTTACATCTGATTATGCTTTTGTAGTAGTTATATCCTAACTTCTGTAAAATGCACATACTTCTTAAACAAGTGTTTCATATATATCTTAAGATGGATTTAGTTAATAGCATGTACTTTCACACTAAATTGTAGTATCTTTTTAACAGCAGCCAATTTGCTACATTTCGCAGAATATTTCTTGCTAGGACCTCTCTGTGTCATTTCTTCAGGGATAAAATGCTTGATTTTACTTTTGAATTTCATTTTGAAGTCTTAAAAGTACGTGAGCATACGTCAAATTCTGTGATAAACCAATAATAATACTAGGATCCCATTATGCAACCACTGCTTTTATTTATTCATTCATCTATCGTACAGGAGATCAGCTTTCGTACAGTTTACCTGTCAGATACAATCATGATCATAAGTGTGCACTATGTATTTTGAAGGTTAATAAAACCGACGAACTGCAGGGACGGATTCTTGATTGGAAACGGAGGAAAAAAGGTTGTATGAACACGTGTCCGAAAATGCACCGTTGCCACGGTAGATGGGCTGACGAACTGAAGTTCCTCTGACCATGTGCCGTATGTTCCTTTTGTGTTGCAGACAGCGTGATAAACGCAGCGTGCTGCAGGCTACAGAAAGGTCCGGTATTCATGTCGGGAACAAGCAGGTGGAAACGGTCGCGAGGCAGCAAGGCTGTACCGGAACAAGTACCCCCACAGACACCAACCACATCACACATTTCAAGCTCTTTTTGGGCGTCTGTGTGATCATGGGTCCTTTCACACAGACGAACGCGCAGGGAGTCGGCGGACTCTGCGTACACTATATCTGGAGGACCAGGCTCTGCGGGATATTAAGACAAGCTCCAGACAACCGGCCCGCCATGAGTGTATCCTGAATGACAACCGCTTCTGTCCCGGTCACCTGCAACGAGTTGAACATCTGTTGTTATGTAGTGTGATGCAGCTCTATACTGCGTTCTGGGACAATTTGTTGTTGTTGCACGCACATCGTCCATTTCCAGACACATGTTCATAGTCAGTTTTTTCCTCCTTTTGCAGTCAGCAATCCGTCCCTTCAGTTTGTCGTTTTTATTTAGATAGTTATTTCTTATGCAAAGGAAGGCATCAGATACGTCAGAGAACAAATAAGAAAATTCCAGTCCTGTACAGAGTACAAGGGGAAAAAAGTGTTGGGTGTATTTCTGATTCTTCAAAAAGATTAAGGGTTATGATTCACGTTAGAAGGGGCGATTGTAAGGGGTTATACCTGTTTTCAGAACATTCAGTTTGCAGATATGAATAGATTAGTAGGAATTCAATCAAATGGCTTCCTGTGACATGATCAGGTACGTCAGCCAGAATTACTGGCATTGCAAGGCGTCACCAACAGAGATCTTATTACCCATAAAAGGCACTGGCTGGTACAGGGAAAGCACAAATGAAGACCAAAGCAAAACATAAGACCAATCGAACTTAAAGGAGGAACCGTATCTAAAGTGCATCAACATGCACAGTCGCTGACAGGCCCCAAATCACATTATAGCATTCATGATAGCAAAGGTCATATTTATCAGAAAAACTTAACATTCGAAAGCTACACATATTATATTCAGAAATAAATGCTCCAAACCCTGTGCCACATCGATTGATTTTTATGACTAACTGCAACATAACCTTTCCATATTCCATAACTGACACATGTCCAGTGTGTGACAAATTTAGAGCCGACTGTTCTAAACTTGATCTACAGATAATTAACGACAAAATTGGAACTCAGATACAGACTTCGAATAAACATAAAAGACATATAACGAGTTATAATAATATAATATAACGAGTTTCCTAACTTTCGAAGTCCAGAAAATCTAAAATCTGTGAATAAGAAAGCAGTCTATATGGATTAGCAGGAGAACCTTACGCTTCCTAATACTTCAACCAATGAAGCATAGGCGGCTATCATTTTATTTATTCGATATTTATTTACTTTATTCGGTAAAGTAAGTATTTTATCTATTCCAACAAATGACCATATGAAGTTTGTTTAACGCTGTTGCGTTACTTCCAGGAAATTTTGCATGATTCTGTGTGTGAACTCATTTTAATCTAGACACAATAAAAATATTGTGTATAATGTCAACGGGCAGCTAAGGTGACGGACGTCGTCTTCAAGTTTTTGACGTAATGAAAACTCCGCTTATATACTTCCATGGGATTTTTGTTGCAGGTTGCTAACGAATTCTGGTCTAATGATTAGACGTTCGTTAAATTCAAACTTTAAAAAGTTAGTCTTCTGTTAAACTGACAAATTCAAGTAAAACATCGGTTAAAGTAGCCTCTACTTTATCCTCAAATTTGCATATCTATTAACTCTTCACGACTGCATAGGCAGAGAAATAAATTTACACTTCTCCAACTTTTTATTGATCTCGTCAGCATATATACGGTTGGGACATTAAACGTTTGATGTCTAAATACACATGGATGCATTACAAGTGGCACATACGCTGGTGTGAGATTTTCCATTTTCATCTTTAATTACATTACTTCAATTAATTCGCAACAAGGACCAGGGTCATACAACTCTAGGTGACACTATCTTCTTTATGTTTCTGTGACAGCAGTAGCGCTTGTCTTATCGTTTGCGACCGCAGCGACACACACACTGCCTGCGTCGAATTGCAGCGCTCTCGTCTCGCCACGCATAATAGAAAAACAAACAATCTTCTTCACCATACTGGTATGTCTTCCCTCTCGTAGGCTCTGTGCAATTAGAATACTGATGCGTCAGCGCTTAAATTTTGTTTCACCACACTGTGTACATCTGCTCATTCTGCAAAAAGAATTGTTTTTCTAATACTTACTAGAACAAATTGTTAACAAAATTGGTGTCTCTGTGGCTGTTATTTCGAATCCTATTTTGTTTCTCCTACAACCTATGTAACCTTATGTTGTGCAAAAGAGCATGTCCTGCTTACTATCCCTCACTTACTGCACATTCCCCAACGCCACGACTATTATTATATATTACATGCTTTTTCAACAAATTTATGTAAGTAATTAAACAGCAGACTGATGGTAAAAGCATCAACACGCCCAGTAAACGCTACAAATCAGTTTTCACTAAATGCTCTGAAAAAAATTCATTTGTGTCAGAAATTAGTTTCTCTGTATTGAAGTAAGTTTCAGAGTTTTACAAACTTTACAAACATGTGCACTGCATGGACAATCTCATTACACTGTTGTTGTTGTGGTCTTCAGTCCAGAGACTGGTTTGATGCAGCTCTCCATGCTACTCTATCCTGTGCAGGGTTCTTCATCTCCCAGTACCTACTGCAACCTACATCCTTCTGAATCTGTTTAGTGTATTCATCTCTTGGTCTCCCTCTACATTTTTACCCTCCACGCTGCCCTCCAATACTAAATTGGTGATCTATTCATGCCTCTGAACATGTCCTACCGACCGATCCCTTCTTCTAGTCAAGTTGTGCCACAAACTTCTCTTCTCCCCAATCCTATTCAATACCTCCTCATTAATTATATGATCTACCCATCTAATCTTCAGCATTCTTCTGTAACACCACATTTCGAAAGCTTCTATCCTCTTATTGTCCAAATTAGTTATTGTCCATGTTTCACTTCCATACATGGCTACACTCATTACACTACGAATTCATACCGAGCGACGTGGCGCAGTGGTTAGACACTGGACTCGCATTCGGGAGGACGACGGTTCAATCCCGCGTCCGGCCATCCTGATTTAGGTTTTCCGTGATTTCCCTAAATCGCTCCAGGCGATGGTTCCTTTCAAAGGGCACGGCCGACTTCCTTCCCCATCCTTCCCTAATCCGATGAGACCGATGACCTCGCTGTCTGGTCTCCTTCCCCAAACCAACCAACCAACCAACGAATTCATAATCTCTGCACCACTCATTTCAGTCATCTTTCTTATTGTACTTACGTACGCATCCTTCTAAGACTCGACAGTCTGTTTCCTATTGCGCTTGCAATTGTTAACTTTTGTCGCCGCATAATTTATAGTGAGATGCGTATTTACTAGAGCTTCCAGGGATAATATCTGCAAGCCCGTACTAACAAATAAAAAAAATTTGATTGCGTGGTTAAATGGTTTAGCATTTCATATGAAAATAAAGCCAACAAAGAACATAAGTTCATTTCCTCTCCACTTCCAAGATTTTTATTTATGATGCTTTTATGAAATTACAGATGCAACAGTGAAGAAAGTGTATTAAATTTGTATTGTCACATTCATAAAAGCCAACTGCAAAAATTTCTGAATCGTTCATAATTTTACAGTCCAAAACGACTTAAAACGCAGAAGAATTTCATGGAAATGTTTTGTTCATTTGCTGGTTGGGGGATAGCTTCATCAGAGGATTTCTACCGTCGCACGCCTGGTACACAACGAGTTGGTCACATGACAAAGAACGATATTTCACGCTCGCAGCAGGCGGAGAAATATCGTGTTCATTCCGCTATGCTCTGTGATGAAACTTCGCGGAATGCTAAAAATAAGTTAAAAGTTCTGAAACTACAAAACACCTGGTGAAAACCTATTTCAAAATTTTTTATGAGCAACAGTCACGCCACAGTACGTTTACGACTTCGCAGCTTATACGGACGGAGGATTCGCTTGTAGTTTCATTCCCGCCGTCAAATTTCCAGCTGATAATAAGATTAGCAAATGAGAAAATCTTTACTTTCCTTATTCGAGAGATATGCAGCGAAAATTGTGAAAGGTTAACAGACGATGTTCCATTGTAATTACTTGATGCTTGTTACTGTTTCACACTGAACAGCGAAAAGGCTTGGTTAAGGGGAGTAGCGCACGGTGTCAGCCGTGATGGAGTCGGTGTATGAAAGACAAAGTGAATACATATTACTTGATGTAAAGGACTTACGTTTCTTGTAATTTTCAGTAAGAACCTGTTTCCGGAGCGTGTGTTTGCTTTAATTTATTAAAATATACAACACATTATCCAAAGACTCTTAGACAAATTAAAGCAGTTGTACAAAGAAGAACGTAACTGAATAATAAACTCTGGTGACATGTTCCAAAGATGTGACTGAACAAAATAATTTCCTATTTGAAGATCCTAAATTACAAATAGCTAGGATATAATAACGATATTAAGCGGGTAAGTGAAGCAGCTGAGATTATAGAAAGTATTTTTTTAACGCAACGAGATAAATTATAGTAACTTAAGTCAAGGAATTGGGGCATGTGAGTAGCAGCGGTAATTTTCAGCATGGTCTGGATCGGATTATGAGTAGCATCTGCAAGTAGAAGCGCTGATTGAGGGAACTGTGTCTGGTCGTTCAGTACTAAGCTTAGGTTGATGAACATGTGTTTATTAATTTCCACTATTTCAAGATAGTTCATCTTCCTTCCTTTCTGGATGTGATGTCATACTTGATGTTTCATCTTGTAACTGTGGCCTTCTTTATGCAGGTGGTTTGCAAAAGTAGAATCTCCTTTTCTACGTTTCCAACTTCCGTGGTGTTCCTTCAAGAGGGTACATATTGTCCTGCCACACTGACCTATATAGAATTTGCCACAGATACAAGTAATTTTGTATACTCCACTCTTTTCCAAAGCTGTAGAGCTGGGTTTACCATTGGGCAGAAAGTCTCCAACAGTGTTGTGGATATAAAATGATGTTTCTCCATTCCTAGGCTTAAACATTCTGGCTGCGTCCAGTGAGACATGCAATTGTCCACCGTTTATCGCATCCTTGAGGCAGTGGGTCAAGGAAAGCATAAAGAAGAAAGTAAGCCTGTTGGTTTTGCTTGTTGAGTATTATGGCTATCGTTCTACCTTAGTGGACTCCATAATGCACACAAAGCAAAAACAACAAGGGAAAATACGTGCTATATTTAACATGGTGTATAGCTCGAGCAGGATTCGGTGGCCGACGTGCAGTGATAAGTTTTCGTCCAAATCCCTGGGCTAGTTCATTCGTTTGTTTGGAAGGCTAGGCCGATAAGTGTTTTCACCTTTCCGCAGTCAGCGATGACAGAAATGAGGCGTGCACCCTGCAGTCTTCCTCAAAAGATTTTGCAGAAACTATTCGGTCAAACAAATTAATTTTTCATTTACTTATAGCTTTATATGTAAGGGTCATGATGATGTACCCATCATTTCGTTAATGGTCATAGTTATTGTGATATTTACGTGAAAGTAAGACACTGTACTAAATTCGAAAAAGTGTGCAATGTGAAATAGAGATCGCTATGATTTTGGGTTTGGTGCACATTACATAATATGTTTTTGTGTATGAAATTTAGCTAACGTATTGAATTTTTCTTTAGGTTTGGGTGAGGTATCTATCTGTTACCAATCTCGAGAAAATTGATCTCATGTAGCACACTCATTTGCGATCTCGCCGCGCCACAACGTTCCTCATATTTCATAAACGGTTTCAAATAACGAAATGAGATTTTGACAAATAATAGCATACAAAGAGGAGAGTATTTTACAATCCGTTGTTATGTAAAAATTCTTTATCTACCGTATTATTCTAACAGCTATAGTCATTTTCGGTGAAACACTGTAATTCTTAAGGACCATCGATAGCTGTTGAAACGCGAAATGCTATTGGTTTCAGTATGACGTATGTGAAGAGATTACACTTTTTTTTTTTTTTGTACTGGCGATGTGCTTTTTAATAAACTGCTAATTTTACTTTTTCTCAGTTCCTCGCTTAATAAACTTACTAAATCACTGTTTCAGAATTTTCTCGCAGTTGCGTCTGCACAACATGTTTGAGGCGAGACACTGTAATTTCCGCTGTGTTTTCTCAAAAGAAGCAAATTTTGACATGGCAATCAGAGAAATGTGTAGGTTTTATTCGAAATTCGCCACTCATAGCGCGCTTTTGATAGTTGCAAATGGTTAAGAAGCCAGGCGAAAATAAACCGTTGCATTTTCGTCGTAATTCTTTTTAAATACTAACGAAAGCAGTGGTGACTATAGATCCTGTTGAATGGTCACCATGCAAGTGTGGGCGTGGAGGGCCCCCACTTAATATTTGCAAAAAATGTGAGTGTAGGCTTTAGTTTAGAAAGGCACCTTCCCCTCCAGTGCTCAGCATTTCTCCTACAGCGCTCTGAGCGATCCCCCACCACTGCTGCTCTCCCTATGCTTCCGCAGTCGACTGCACACCTAGCGGCCACTGCACTGTATCTTGTGCTTTGGGAAGCTACCAAACACTGCGCTAGTGTGGTACGTAGTGGGAATGGTAAAAAAAATTAGTGTTGCAGCTAGAGGTTTTCTAACCCTGATTATCATTGTTCTGAAGTGCATTCAATCTTGTTAAACGACCAGTTCAGCGCGACCAAATCTTCTTTCTTTTTATGGCACTAAATTGGGTATCCTTCAGCAGCTACTATGTTTTGGGAAAGAAGATTTCTTGAAGTTCTGTTTCTCTGAGTAATTGGCCTATGTGCGTAATTAACATGGTCTATTAAAATGTGTTCAATATCGCCTACGCCCGATACTGGAATGATTCATATTGACGATCATGTGCTGACTTACTATTCAGTTTTATCTCGAGTTTTATCAGGTAGAATATCATCACAGTGTCCTTCACTGATAAAGCTTCTAAACTGTCGACTGATATGAAGAAAAGGCAGATGTGATCCACATCAAGTCTTTAGGCTGCGTACTGCGCTGTTCAGAGCAAAGCAATGCGAACACTGAAAGCAGAAAAGACAGTATTGTATTAAAAATGTAAGGTTATGGAAATCGATGTAACCAGACATATTTTGCAAGCAGTATTCACATATAACTTAAGGTGCAGACCTGAAGCAGCATGGAATGATGTGCCGTAATCTGTCATCCAAGCTCCGTAGACTCGACAGCCAACTCGGTTGGACGCATTGCTGCTGCTACGGTTGGCAGCACCATGTACCAAATTTCGCACCCTGTGTACACGGAACTCACCGACAAGTTTGTCCACCTACTACTCCTGTTGCCCTACACATGCACAGTAAATAAAAGTTCCTTATTTGCCATCCGTCGTAGTGTTTCAGTTTGAATGGCCAGAGGTATATGTACTGTCCTGCCCCTTCCCCCAACTCAGTTTCCATTGTGTTGTTTTGAACTGGGGAGTGGTAGATGGTATCTCCATATTCACCATCGACCATCCACCAGTCGTCAACTGCCCACTCGGAGAAATGGAACGCCCTACCACAGGAAGTTTTGACCAGTCTTGTGACCAGCTTGGTAGCAGAGCATGTGGTTGTCACACACCCTATTAAGAACCATGTCCAGCCCTTTCTAATGTTGAGGAGACCACCATAAATCGCGGTGACTTCAGTATAATTATTGTCTACATTTAAATCTACATCAGGGACTGGATGTTTTGGTTCGTTTCATCCCCTTCAAAATTGGTCAAGCCATCTCTCCATTGGTCTTCCTAAAGATCTTTTGCCTCTTGCTTTACATTGTTTTAGGGCTTTAGTGATTCTTGCATCTGGCATATGGGCTATATGTTCTTTCTATTTTAACTGATATTGTTTTATTATGTCAAATACGTTTTGCGTATTCAGTTCATCCTGGATGTCATCATTTGTCTTTTTGTCCATCAGAGTATGTCTAGCCATGCATTTTAGGAAATTCATTTTACATGCTTCTCTCTCTTCATCTCTCTTCTTAAGAGTCATAGAGCAGTGCTGGTACAACCATAAACTTATAGAACTTTAGTAATCTCCTTGGAGTTTCTTTCTCGATGATTAGCGTCAAGTTCCACACATATAGTTTAATACATTTGGCTTATTTTGTACTTTATTGTTTGCTCTATATATAATAAGGCACCCTAAACATTTAAATGTATTAATCTGCTCTATGATCTGCTTGACAATTTCAATCTTAACTCGCATGCACTGGTGTCCTAAAAATGCCACTGATTTTTGTCTATGTGGTGGACATGTTCAGATTGTCTTCTCTGGCTATTTTACTTAAATTAAATACAGGTTCTCGTAAATCATTTTCACTCTGACTAATAATTGCTTGGTCGTCAACAAAAAGTAATGTACTAACATCCACATCATTAATTTTAAAATTGGTTTCTTGTCTCTAAGCAAGTTCTGGTTACGTCGTAGATATACATATTTAAAAGAGAGTGTGAAAGCGGAAATCCTTGTCTGACTCTTTAAATTATTTCAGCCATATTATGTCTGCTGCCTGTATTTTTATTTGTATTTTGTTATTTATGTATATACCCTGTACAGCTCTTGTAAGATGAGATAGAATCCCTTTGCTTCTTAAACTCTTCTACAGTTTGTTTCGATTGACTTTAGCAAACGCCTTTTCATAAGTGAAAGCCAGAAAAGTTGGTAACTGAATTCACAATGTTTTTCTACTGGTTGTATCATGGTGAAGTTACAGTCAAAACATGATCTATCTTTTTGAAAGCTATGTTGGGCATCAGACAGTACAGTTTTGGCGAATGGCGATAGCCATTTTGTTAAAATTCTAGCATACAGTTTATACCATGAATTCAGAAAGCTAATACTACGAAGTTCTGAGATTCGTTTCTGTTGCATTTCTTATACATTGCGCATATCTGGGCTGTATTCCACTCTTCAGGTATATAACCACTTCGCCATCACATATTCATTATTTTTGCAATATTTGGTACACATCTTATCAGGTCTATACTAATTTTCTCACACAGTGGTGTCTACCTGTTCTTGCTAGACATTACTGCATCCTGTAGCGTCTCCAACGTTACTCAGTATACATTCCTATCTGGTTCAGACAGAATCACCTGTGTAAATTGTACTGATGTGTAAATTACACATCCGTCCAGAGTGTTTTATAGTATTGTAACCAGTTAGATTCAGATACAGGTATTGTATTTATTCGCAGATTGACCTTATCTTCTTTGTTTAAAAGTTTGATCATTTTGTATGCTTTATGGTTCAAATGGCTATGAGCACTATGGGACTTAACATCTGTGGTCATCAGTCCCCTAGAACTTAGAACTACTTAAACCTAACTAACCTAAGGACACCACACACATGCATGCCCGAGGCAGAATTCGAACGTGCGAACGTAGCGGTCACGCGGTTCCAGACTGAAGCGCCTAGAACCGCACGGCCACACCGGTCGGCTTGTATGCTTTATCTTGCCTTCGTCTTACATCTCTATATTTTTCCCAAAAAGGTCATCAACATGTTTGACTTTCCTTTTGAGTAGATCGCATTTCCTTTTATAACCTGGTCTCAGTATTTCATCGTCCAGGGAATTCAACATTTTAAATAGACGTGTGTCGTATCTTAAAGTAGACTGTGTATTTCATCATCCCAGTATAGCAGGTGGATTTTGAAAAACTTTTCTTTCTTATCTCAAGAGCTTCTGTTGCTGGTTTAACTAGCGCTTGCTTCATATTATTCCAATCCTGGGTTATGTTACCCACTTTTATAGTTAGAGTTATGCATTCTTGAAGCCTCCTCTGACACAGGAACCAGATACCCTTTCCTCTAACTAAATGTACTTTGAATGTTACATCAGCATTATTTCTTCAAATTTTTAAGTTATTTTATTTTTGAGACTAGCTGAAGCGACATCTGGACCTCTGAACACCCATGTGTCTTGCACTAAAGACCGAGTCTTCTTATTTGCAATTACGAAATCTATAATTGCGGCTGAGCCTCTAGCTGACCATACATACACTCCTGGAAATGGAAAAAACAACACATTGACACCGGTGTGTCAGACCCACCATACTTGCTCCGGACACTGCGAGAGGGCTGTACAAGCAATGATCACACGCACGGCACAGCGGACACACCAGGAACCGCGGTGTTGGCCGTCGAATGGCGCTAGCTGCGCAGCATTTGTGCACCGCCGCCGTCAGTGTCAGCCAGTTTGCCGTGGCATACGGAGCTCCATCGCAGTCTTTAACACTGGTAGCATGCCGCGACAGCGTGGACGTGAACCGCATGTGCAGTTGACGGACTTTGAGCGAGGGCGTATAGTGGGCATGCGGGAGGCCGGGTGGACGTACCGCCGAATTGCTCAACACGTGGGGCGTGAGGTCTCCACAGTACATCGATGTTGTCGCCAGTGGTCGGCGGAAGGTGCACGTGCCCGTCGACCTGGGACCGGACCGCAGCGACGCACGGATGCACGCCAAGACCGTAGGATCCTACGCAGTGCCGTAGGGGACCGCACCGCCACTTCCCAGCAAATTAGGGACACTGTTGCTCCTGGGGTATCGGCGAGGACCATTCGCAACCGTCTCCATGAAGCTGGGCTACGGTCCCACACACCGTTAGGCCGTCTTCCGCTCACGCCCCAACATCGTGCAGCCCGCCTCCAGTGGTGTCGCGACAGGCGTGAATGGAGGGACGAATGGAGACGTGTCGTCTTCAGCGATGAGAGTCGCTTCTGCCTTGGTGCCAATGATGGTCGTATGCGTGTTTGGCGCCGTGCAGGTGAGCGCCACAATCAGGACTGCATACGACCGAGGCACACAGGGCCAACACCCGGCATCATGGTGTGGGGAGCGATCTCCTACACTGGCCGTACACCCCTGGTGATCGTCGAGGGGACACTGAATAGTGCACGGTACATCCAAACCGTCATCGAACCCATCGTTCTACCATTCCTAGACCGGCAAGGTGAACTTGCTGTTCCAACAGGACAATGCACGTCCGCATGTATCCCGTGCCACCCAACGTGCTCTGCAAGGTGTAAGTCAACTACCCTGGCCAGCAAGATCTCCGGATCTGTCCCCCATTGAGCATGTTTGGGACTGGATGAAGCGTCGTCTCACGCGGTCTGCACGTCCAGCACGAACGCTGGTCCAACTGAGGCGCCAGGTGGAAATGGCATGGCAAGCCGTTCCACAGGACTACATCCAGCATCTCTACGATCGTCTCCATGGGAGAATAGCAGCCTGAATTGCTGCGAAAGGTGGATATACACTGTACTAGTGCCGACATTGTGCATGCTCTGTTGCCTGTGTCTATGTGCCTGTGGTTCTGTCAGTGTGATCATGTGATGTATCCGACCCCAGGAATGTGTCAATAAAGTTTCCCCTTCCTGGGACAATGAATTCACGGTGTTCTTATTTCAATTTCCAGGAGTGTATTTGTGGATTTTCAAAAATGGTTCAAATGGCTGTGAGCACTATGGGACTTATCATGTCAGGTCATCAGTCCCCTAGAACTTAGAACTACTTAAACCTAACTAACCTAAGGACAGCACACACATCCATGCCCGAGGCAGGATTCGAACCTGCGACCGTGGTAGTATCGCGGTTCTGAGTTGTGGATTTGAATTCCCAAAGGATGTGTCTGTTTTCTTAGTTCATGAGGATACTTTCAATCTATATTCATTATTATTTATTACGTCCGCCCCTGGTAGCTGAGTGTTCATTTCCGCTTCGCGCGTCGGACGACTAGGTTATGCTGTTAGTTCTACCTCTACCGTAGCGCTCCGTGTTCTCCTCGTGTCCGTTTAGTGTAGTGTTGGTCTCCGTGCACGTCGCATCGCTGGTTGTCGGCTAGTGTTTGGTGTTCGTGGGGCCCTTCCTGTCGCGGCGTCGTCTCGCGTCGCGATGTCCACGATGGTTACCACGAAAATTCCGCGTACAGGTACTGCCAGCTTCACCTTCGACAAATCCACGCGTCACGTCCAGGCCGGATCTTCGGAGATTGGTTAGTCGATACAATTAAGGTCACTACCCATGAGGTGCATACTGCATATCTTGACTACTAACTAACTAACTAACTCCGTCTACAGGCCGCAAGCGACCCATCGGGACCATCCGACCGCCGTATCATCCTCAGGTGAGGATGCGGATAGGAGGGGCATGGGGTCAGCACACCGCTCTCCCGGTCGTTAAGACGGTTTTCTTTGACCGGAGCCGCTACTATTCGGTCGAGTAGCTCCTCAATTGGCATCACGAGGCTGAGTGCACCCCGAAAAATGGCAACAGCACGTGGCGGCGGGATGGTGACCCATCCAAGCGCCGGCCACGCCCGACAGCGCTTAACTTCGGTGATCGCACGGGAACCGGTGTATCCACTGTGGCAAGGCCGTTGCCCACTGCATATCTTGACAGCGAATTATATGTGTTTTTTGTAAAGACCCGCTCCAGGTTGATAATTTCTCGTCACGGTTCTCAGGTACACTTTACGCACCGTGATGGTTCCACTAGTATGGTTCTCTTGGCAAATTCAGAAGTGATATATACGAATGTCCGAGTGCTTAACCTTCCGCCCGAGGTAGACGACTGCTTTCTGAGGCTTTTTTTGCTTCCTTAGGGGAAATACGTCATATTCGAAACGAACGCTGGCCTGCTCAGCACCGCTTACAGGTCTATAGTGGTATTCGGTCGGTGGAAATGGTGGTCAAAAAACATATTCCTTCTCATCTACCTGCCTCGTGATGACTGGGTGTTGTGTGATGTCCTTAGGTTAGTTAGGTTTAAGTAGTTCTAAGTTCCAGGGGACTGATGACCATAGATGTTAAGTCCCATAGTGCTCAGAGCCATTTGAACCATTTTTGAACTTCTCATCTACAGACATGTGGTTATAGGGTCCATATTACGTACAGTGGCCAAGAATGAACATATTATTGTAATGAAACCGGTCATTTCCGTACTAACTGTCCGCAACGTTTGGTGGCATTAAAACCTACATACGAACAGCGTAAAAAATTGACTTTAATTGGTCTTCTCCCGCAGGGATCTCAGACTGAATCGCTGTCTGTTACTGAGGGACGCAGTGATCCGTTGACCGACGACACCGCCCTTGATTTTCCCCCGCTGTCCTTGCGTAGGGATGTTGATGTCGTCACTTCCGATGTGCCCAACATGATTTCTCACAACAAGCGTCGCCGATGGTGCGGCTGATGAACCTTCCCTATTGCCTCGCCCTTCCGATGGGCCTCCAGGAAAGGACCCTCTTTCTCAGCCTGAAATCGTGGATGAGGACGCCACAGGTGCTTTCACGCCTCTGCAGAAGATCCCTGACACCTTATCTGGCGTTGTTCACGTTGTCGCAGCCACCCCTTCGGAGACGGCCGTGAAGAAACCTGCTTCCGGTTCCCACGTGTCATCTCCGGTTCTCTCGGACACTTCTCCTGTCAACTCCGTTTCCCATCCCCCTTCTGCGACTTCTGTCACCCCCTCTGGGTCACAGCCTTTTCACATGAAACAACTGATTGATTCTCAAGAGCAACTGGATCCCGTTATTCACCAACCTTCCCTCTGCGGACGAGTGGGATGTAGAGGCTTCTCTCTCGCAATCTGAAACGCAATACCTACATGATACTTCCACGCGACTGAATGCGGCAGCGTCGGCGCCGCGGAGCCGCAGTCGAATCCGTAAACAGCCACAGAGAGCCGCGTCACGGCCGAAGAGAAAACAGTGGGAAGATGAGGGTTCTGTTTCGTAGTTCTTGTCTCTCTGGTTCAGCGATTGATTCTGGTATGGTTACTTGTACGTTGCTCCGTTAACTGACGGATCTCTACCGCTCTTTGTTCTTCTTTCTGCGTTGAAGTTCCATGCAGGCATACACATTTCTTACTCTGAATATTAACAGAATATGTTCTGAGCTTCGGTTCGCCGCTTTGTGACAGTTTATATATCAATCTGGCGTAGATGTTGTTTTCTTACAGGAAGTCTTATTCGGCCAGTTTTCCATTCCAGGGTTCTCAACCTTTCTCTATGCAGCTTCCGAACTTACTACGGACACTGTATTGTTTTATAGGGAAGGCATTCCGTTGATAATTTCGAAGTACTCGACAGTGGAAGAGGGATCGGGGACACGTTCTGCGGTCTCAGTTTACTCCTTCTTTCTGCCCCTTCTGGCACAGGTCGTACTATCACACGTTCGAGTTTCTATAAAGAATAAATCATTCACCTGTTTCGTAAATCCCCGACAAAGATTATCTTAGGCGGGGACTTCAATTGTGTTCTACGGCTAGTGCAACAGTTTCCTAATTTTAATTTCAGTAAAAAACTCGACGACCTGGTCCACTTCTTGCGCCTGTGTGACGGGTGGGTTTCTCGCTATCCTACACTTGTGCGACATACATACTTCACCCCCACGTCTAGCAGTCGCCTCGATCGCTTTTACCTTTGCGATTCCTTGAGTGGGCAACTTTGATGTGATACCAGCCTGTTTTACTGATCATTGCGCCGTAGCAGTAACGTTTAATTACGAGCAGCAACCGGTAAAATTGCTTCGTCCTCCCTGGATGCTCAATATAGCCTATTTGCAAGATACCTCTCTTAGTGTCGTCTTAGAGGACGTATGGGTTCGTTGTTCTATGGACCGGTACTCGTCTATTGTGGCATGGTGGACACTGCATGCTAAACCGTAAATCCGTAGGGCTCTCGTGCGTTTTGGAGCTGCGAAGGTGGCCGAAGATCGACGGACGCAAGACTTTTACAACTCAGTTTTACGTCAACTGTACGATAGTGCTACGCTTGCTCCCCTACGGGTTACTGATATACAACGCATGAAAGCCAAATTGCTGCAGCTCAAACGAAGTCAAATGGAGGAACTGCGGACGAGGTCTCAACCACGTTCCCTTTTACAAGACGAATTGTCGTCACTATACTATCTAGTCCGTTTACGGGCGCGCCGGAAACGTGTGTGCCTTGCCTCCCTCACAACCGTTGACGGCCGCGTGTTCACCTCCCACCGTGACATTTCGGATTTTATTTACACCTACTTCACAGATCTGTACGATACCCATGTCCCGGCTGAATTCTCTCTCGACGACTTTAGATCCTTGCTGCATCGCGTCGTCACTCCTCAATTAAACGACGCCTTTCTGCGTCCCTTTCACAAGGCTGATATACAGGGTGTTACAAATAGGTACGGCCAAACTTTCAGGAAACATTCCTCACACACAAAGAAAGATATGTTATGTGGACATGTGACCGGAAACGCTTACTTTCCATGTTAGAGCTCATTTTATTACTTCTCTTCAAATCACATTAATCATGGAATGGAAACACACAGCAACAGAACGTACCAGCGTGACTTCAAACACTTTGATACAGGAAATGTTCAAAATGTCCTCCGTTAGCGAGGATACATGCATCCACCCTCCGTCGCATGGAATCCCTGATGCGCTGATGCAGCCCTGGAGAATGGCGTATTGTATCACAACCGTCCACAATACGAGCACGAAGAGTCTCTACATTTGGTACCGGGGTTGCGTAGACAAGAACTTTCAAATGCCCCCATAAATGAAAGTCAAGAGGGTTGAGGTCAGGAGAGCGTGGAGGCCATGGAATTGGTCCGCCTCTACCAATCCATCGGTCACCGAATCTGTTGTTGAGAAGCGTACGAACGCTTCGACTGAAATGTGCAGGAGCTCCATGTTGTGTCGTACTTGTAAAGGCACATGTTATAGCAGCACAGGTAGAGTACCCCGTATGAAATCATGATAACGTGCTCCATTGAGCGTAGGTGGAAGAACGAAACTAAAATGAGCTCTAACATGGGAATTAAGCGTTTCCGGACACATATCCACATAACATGTTTCTTTATTTGTGTGTGAGGAAAGTTTCATAAAAGTTTGGCCGTACCTTTTTGTAACACCCTGTATATGATGTTGTTACAGGCTCTCAGTCCCGCAAGTCGCCTGTATTAGACGGTATTCCCAAGGAAATTTATGTTCAATTTTGGCCACTCGTTGGTGACACTTTAAAGTCAATGGTAAATGAAGTGATGCGTGGAGTCTCACTTCCTGCTCCTTTTCAGGAAGGTAAACTGGTCCTCCTCCTGAAATCCACAAGTCGACCTGCGATTGATTCCCTCCATCCCATTACTCTCCTTAACTTCGATTATAAAATTGTCGCTCGAGCAATCAGTATGCGTCTCTGTAAGCTCCTCGATATCATTACTGCCGCCCACCAAAGCTGTGTGCCGGGACGCACGATACTGACTTCTGTTCTCGAATGTCGTGAAGTAATTTCGGTGGAGGCTGCCGCTCATATCCCAGGGGCTCTGTTTCCTCTTGATTTCCAAAAAGCGTTTGATCGTGTCAGCCATGATTTTCTTAATGAGAGTGCTCACTGCTGTCGCCTTTAATAATGATGATCGACAGTTCTTAACTCGCTTTTTACCGGTTCCACTGTTTCGGTGATTGTGAACGGTCACCCTACTCCCCGGATATCGATCAGACAGGGTTTACCCCAGGGAAGCCTCTTATCCATGTTACTTTTTGTCTTGTTCTTAGAGCCCTTACTTCGCCGCCTCGCCATGCAATTACGTGGCTGGACTATATTGGGGGAACTTTTTTCGGTTCGTGCATACGCCGATGACGTCATGGTTTTAGTACGACGTGTCGAGGACACACCGAGGCTTAAGGATACCTTGGATTCATTTTGTCGTCTTGCTGGTGATCGCATTAATGACGGTAAATTAACGTTCCTACCGTTGAGAGGCTTCGATCATGTCGTCATTCCTTGGGCAAAGGTCGTCAATCACCATAAGACCTTACGAATCTGGGTGGATCGCAATCCGATCAAAATGGCGACACTAATTGGCGTGAGATTACTTGTCGTGTTCACGGGACGATCCTTGAACATGAACGCCGTTCCCTTAGCCTCCTTCGGAAGGTGCGGGTCTCAGAGACCTATGTTCTCACAAGGGAACCTCCCCATCGCACCCCCCTCAGATTTAGTTATAATTTGGCACAGTGGATAGGCCTTGAAAAACTGAACACAGATCAATCGAGAAAACAGGAAGAAATTGTGTGGAACTACGAAAAAAATAAGCAAAATATACAAACTGAGTTGTCCATGCGCAAGATAGGCAACATAACAGGAGATTGTGAGCTCAGGAGCTCCGTGGTCCCGTGGTTAGCGTGTGCAGCTGCGTAACGTGAGGTCCTTGGTTGAAGTCTTCCATCGACTGGAATATTTATTTTCGCAAAGTTATGATCTGTCCGTTCGTTCATTGACGTTTCTGTTCACTGTAATAAGTTTAGTGCCTGTGTTTTGCGACCGCACCGCAAAACCGTGCGATTAGTAGATGAAAGGACGTGCTTCTCCAATGGGAATCGAAAACATTTGATCGCAAGGTCACAGGTCAACAGATTCCTCCACAGGAAAACACGTCTGATATATTCTATACGACAATGGTAACGGCATGTGCGTCACATGACAGGAATATGTTGTCGACCCACCTAACTTGTACACTTGGCGAATGGGTTTGTTGTGGATGTGATAATCACTCCCAAAAAAGGGATGAAAACATAAGTGTGTGTCACATAAACTGCAACAAATGAATGCAACAGTTTCACAGTCACATAGTTTTCCCTGTGCTCTTTCAAAGCATATGTTTTTAACGGTTTCTAACGTTTTCTAATTTTTCCTTCTGTAGACCGTCAAATCATGCATATGTCCAAGCAAATCTGAACATGTCCTGGAATTTTGGAGGCCGAAGTTGATTATGTGTGAGTGCCTGAACTTTGATAATTGTCTGAAAATAAAAAAAAAATTAACTTGTTGCTCGAGGGAAGGCTTGAACCAAGGACCTCTCACTCCGCAGCTCCTGACGCTAACCACGGGACCACGGCGCTCCTGAGCTCACACGTCTCCTTGATGTTGTATATCTTGCACATGGACTACTCAGTTTGTATATTTTGCTTATTTTTTTTTCATAGTTCCACACAACTTCTTCCTGTTTTCTCGATTGATCTGTGTTCAGTTTTTCAAGGCCTATCAACTGTGCCAACTTATAACTAAATCTGAGGGGGGTGCGATGGGGAGGTTCCCTTGTCAGTAAAGTTTATTACGTTGCGCAGGTCTTCCCGCTTCCCGCGATGATGGCCCGCAGACTGAAACAGCTGTCTGGTCGATTCCTGTAGACATATCTTTCGTGTTCGGTATGAAGTCGTGGCCAGGCCTCGAAAGCTTGGAGGATTGTGTTTTTCCGATATCAAAGTGAAGACATCCATCTTATTTGCACGCCGCAGTGTTTTAACCTGTACGCGGGCTCCGAATTCAGTTACCTCTCGTTTACTTTCCCGCCTCCGGCCGGTCTGTCTGACCTCTCCTATTGATACTGGACGCATTAATTCTAAATTGCAGCACATTCGTGAATACTTTCTAATTATCGGTATCCTACGTGCTGATATACTTTCTATGACGCATATTACTACCAACATGTTATCAGCCCGTTGGGGTACACCAAGTCCCCTTTCTCCTGTTGAACTTGCTTCCCCGTCAACGACTTGGTAAACAGTCTGGTCTCGTATTAGTCTTCCTATATTGCCGATGGAGGTTGTTTCAAAGTGGTATAAGGTCATTCACCGTTTGATACCTACTGGTGGTCGTCTTTTTCGTATTGGCCGTCACCCGACTGATCAGTGTGAGGAATGGCATCAGACTGACACCTTACTTCACAGGCTTGTTGCTTGCGGACGGGATCATTGGCTCTGTGTCCGCCGTCAATTAGCTTTCCTTACTCCAAAGCCTGAAACCGCTTTCCCAGACGACATTTTCCTACATCCAGGTGTATCCTTTTTTCCTCAGACGAAAACGAACGCGATTGACGGGCTCTTGAGTTACTATGTTCACCATGTCGTTGAAGGCGGGAATGACCCAGATCGCTGCGTTTTTCACCATTATCTGACAATTGCACATTGAAAATGGCAGCAGTTGCCACGATACCGAACGCTTCTTGTGAATATGCTTTTTCTTGTGTTTAACCGTCAGGGTGTTGGTGAAGTTCCCCTGTGATCCCTGTTTCTTTCCTGAGCTTGAGTGCCCTCTCTTGTAGCTTTGTTTTGTCACTTTTTCTCTTCCACATGTATATGAGAAAACAAAAAAATTGATAAGAAGGATGGGATAATGGGTTAGTCATCCCGTTCAGAATTTAATAATTGTTTATGCATGAACTAATTTGTTGATTTTGTTTTTGCAGCTGATATTACATGATGGTTTGACTATGGTTGTCTGATTTTCATGAAAATACCAAGTCAATCTGATAATAAAAAAAATAGTGGTCAGCGTGACGACCCGTGTTAGATTCCTTGCTGGGTCGGA
Organism: Schistocerca nitens; assembly: GCF_023898315.1. Classification (NCBI taxonomy): domain Eukaryota; kingdom Metazoa; phylum Arthropoda; class Insecta; order Orthoptera; family Acrididae; genus Schistocerca; species Schistocerca nitens. Next base: position 102,172,951 of record NC_064618.1, read on the forward strand.
GATTTTCTCCTCTTAAGGACTGGGTGTTGTCTTTATCAACATTTCATCCCCATCAACTTGCAAGTCGCTGAAGTGGTGTCAACTCAAAAGGTTTGCAACAGGCGAACGGTCTACCCGACGGGAGCCCATAGCCACACGGCATTTCCATTTATATTATTTATTACATTTTGCCTTTCAGAACAAATGCCGGCCGGGGTGGCCGAGCGGTTCTAGGCGCTACAGTCTGGAACCGCGCGACCGCTACGGTCGCAGTTTCGAATCCTGCGTCGGGCATGGACGTTTGTGACGTCCTTAGGTTAGTTAGGTGTAAGTAGTTCTAAGTTCTAGGGAACTGATGACCTCAGAAGTTAAGTCCCATAGTGCTCAGAGTCATTTGAACCATTTTTTCAGAACAAATAATGTTTGGCAGAGAGTTGTTACCCATCCTTGCAGTTTAATCTCCTACCATTATCAGATCATCATTTTTGTTTATATTGTATATGGTTCTTTTCAAGATATCATAGAGTCTTCAGATTCATCGTCCCGTCCCTCATGCGGGGCATATAATCAAATTACCGATAAATAATCTCTTCGTATCTTTATTAACCCTTCATTGATGATGGTGTAAGAGTGTACGTTGTTTGTTAAAGTTTTCTTCAACATAACAGTAACTCCAGCACAGGCTCTTTCCTCTTGATGGATTCCGCTGTAGATCATGTCATTCCTGTTTATTGTTGAGGAACGTCTTGATTTCTTTTTCCTATCTATTGTGGTGGCCATGTGAATATTTTATGATTTTAGTTCATTTTCTGGTTGTACTTTGTTATCTTTTAAACTGCGGATATTCCAAGTAGCCAATTAAGACAACCTTGACATACAACAGGAACAAATTACATAGAATAGACAGCGCATTCATACTGGCTTGTAATTATTGTCTTTGAATAAGAGTGTCATTTCTCTCAGTCTCATAGCGTATTTATTCCACTTACCTCTTGTACTAGGCTACAGCAGTTCTTTCCGTGCGAGGTACAATTTTCTTGGATCTATGTTACTTGACAGTGAGGCATCATGCAAAAGTTACTTTCGTCCTTAAGTTTAGCACTCAAGTGCATATTGTGAAAAGTGATGGTCCTATAACACTCCCTCACGACATACCCGAAGTTTTACGCCTGAAGATTTGTGCCCGTTAAGAAGTTTACTAGAAACTCTTCAGTACAATCACACGGCTGAAGTGATATCCCATTCCTCTCAACAGCAAGTAGTTCGCCTTCCGTAATATTCGCACATGCATTGTCAATGCGCTGACGCATGTTGTCAGGCGTTGTCGGCGGATCACGATAGCAAATATCCTTCAACTTTCCCCACAGAAAGAAATCCGGGGACGTCAGATCCGGTGAACGTGCGGGCCATGGTATGGTGCTTCGACGACCAATCCACCTGTCATGAAATATGCTATTCAATACCGCTTCAACAGCACGCGAGCTATGTTCCGGACATCCATCATGTACATCGCCAGTCTGTCATGCAGTGAAACATCTTGTAGTAACTACGGCATAACATTACGTAGGAAATCAGCATACACTGCACCATTTAGATTGCCATCGCTAAAATGGGGGCCAATTATCCTTCCTCCCATTATGCCGCACCATACATTAACTCGCCAAGGTCGCTGATGTCTGTTGGTGAATGACGCTTCGTCGCTAAATAGAACGCGTGCAAAAAATCTGTCATCGTCCCGTAATTTCTCTTGTGCTCAGTGGCAGAACTGTATACGACATTCAGAGTCGTCGCCAAGCAATTCCTGGTGCATAGATATAAGGTACGGGAGCAATCGACGTTGATGTAGCATTCTCAAAAGCGACGTTTTTGAGATTCCTGAATCTCGCGCAATTTGTCTGCTACTGATGTGCGGATTAGCCGCGACAGCAGCTAAACACCTACTTGGGCATCATCATTTGTTGCAGGTCGTGGTTGACGTTTCAGTTGTGGCTGAACACTTCCTGTTTCCTTAAATAACGTAACTATCCGGCGAACGGTTCGGTCACTTCGATGATGTCGTCCACTATACCGAGCAACATACATAGCACACGCCCGTTGGTCATTTTGATCACATCAGCCATACATCCACATGATATTGACCTTTTCCGCAATTGGCAAACGGTCCATTTTAACACGGGTAGTGTATCACGAAGCAAATACCGTCCGCACTGGCGCAATGTCACGTGATACCACGTACTTATACATTTGTGACTATTACAGCGCCATCTATCACAAAGCGAAAAAAGTGGTCCAACTAAAACATTCATATTTCTTTACGTACTACACGAATGTGTAATTAAAATGGGGGTTCCTATTTTAAAAAACGCAGATGATATCAGTTTGACCTATGGCAGCGCCATCTAGCGGGCCAGCCATAGCGCCATCTGGTTTCCCCCTTCAAGCTAGACGAGTTTCGTTCTTTGTAGTTTTTTTCGTTTGATGCTTATGTCGTGCGATATTTGGCCCGGTCACTGTCAATGGACCACGCTGTATATACAAATAAGTGTCTTGCGAAACTGATTTAGCAATGCGTCGTATTGTATGACGCCTTGACATAACGATCTGACAAAACATTATGACAACTGGCCACTGTGACGTTGGATGGCAACTGGTGGCGTTGCGGGCACATAAAACGATAATAAAAAGTTTACAAGCGGAGCTGGCGAAGACGGGGGATCATCCTAGCGAAGATACGGGCTGCAAATGGGTAAATCTGTTGAGATAAGCGACTATAGCAAAGGTCAGATTATCATTACGCAGGGCCTGTAAACGAGTATATGGAAAACGGCGAAGCTGGTCGAATGTTCACGTGCTACTATCTTGAGCATCTACGGAAAGGGGTGTAAGGACAATGAAAGATCCACTATGTGTTAAATGGTTGAACGTCCCCGACTGTTCACAAAACCTGGGGTTCGGAGGCTTGTCTGCTCTGTAAAGTGTGATAGATGGTGATCTGTGGCATATCTGTCGAAAGAGCATAGTGGTGCTGCACGAACAAGTGTTTCGAAACACAACATTCACCGTACGTTGTTGAACATGGAGCCCCGCAGCAGACCACCTCTACGTGTCCACATGCTGACCCAACGACATCGTCAATTACGATTGCAGTGGGTACGGGACCACGGGATTCGACCGTCGATCAATGGAAACGTGATGGCTCTTCGGGTGATTCATATTTTTGCTACACAAAGTCGACGGTCGTCTCCACAAACGCCGTCATCGATGTGAACGGCAGCTAGAAACGTGCAGAGGCCCGCGGACGCAGGCTGGTGGAAGCAGGGTCATTTTACGGAAGACATTCCTCCGCGTTTGCCTGGGACCTGTGGTAGTAACGGAAGACACGCTGACAGATACGAACCAACTGCATCCTTTCACGCTTAATGTCTTGCCCGGCGGCGATGTCTTTTTTTTAACAATATACTTTTCCTTGTCGCATATTCAGAACCGTGCTAAAGTGGTTTGAGGAGCTTCATAGCGAACTTAGATTGATGTCTCGGCAACCTAATTCGCTTGATGTAAATTCTATGGTACCCATCTAGATAGATCGTTATCGGGCGCCATCGTCGCATACGCAGATCAGCGTGCCATTATTTACGCGAATTACATGACCTGTGGATAGAAATCAAATGCCACATACCTCCACAAATCTACCAAGACTCTGCCGGATCCCTGATATGCAGAATGGGTGATGTATTTCGTTCCAAAGACGGACACCCAAGCTATTAAGCAGGTGGTCACAACGTTATGGCTCATCAGTGTGAATTAATTTTCCATAGTAACTATTACTAGTTTAAGATTGGCACGCATAAAAGAAATTTTCTTCATTACGGAAACAACCGTGTTCAGACATCGTACTTTTGATGTCAGGAAACTCTTTCATTTCTGATGAGGGTTAATTAACACACAATATGTGCATATGAGATCCCACTTTACCTAACAGTTCATCACAAAAGTATCTAAGTTGGTTGCGTTTATATTTCGTCGCTAGTGTCTCAGTGGTACAGATGCTGGCATTCAACGTTCTTGGATGAATACTCCAGTTCGTTTAGCCGTCCTTTTCTTACACTTATTCTCATGGTTTTTTAGTCGCAGTCAGCATATTCGGAAGACGTTCTTGTGGGTACAAGGATGGGAATGTTCTTCCAACAGGACACAGGACGGATGCCCTGCACTCTCTAAACATCAGGCCGCGCGGGATTAGCCGAGCGGTATTAGGCGCTGCTGTCGTGGACTGTGCGGGTGGTCCTGTCGGAGGTTCGAGTCCTCCCTTGGCATTGGTGTGTGTGTTTCTCCTTAGGATAATTTAGGTTAAGTAGCGTGTAAGCTTAGGGACTGATGACCTTAGCAGTTATGTCCCATAAGATTTCACACACGTCCAAACATCATCTACGCCTAACTTTCCCCGAAAGATGCGTCGACAGAAATTGTCACGTTTTTTGGCCACCAAGTCCCCGGACTTTACCTGTATAGATTTTTGTCCGTTTAGATGGTTGAAAAGCGAAGACTACCAAGGAAAACAAAAGACGAATTCAGTGTTTGTATTATGAATACTGCTGCCCTCATAAAAGAATGCCAAGACGATCTCAGAAGAGAGACACGTGGTGTTGTCAAGAGAATTCGAAATTGCACGGAAGTGAGAAGTGAATTTGTGAAAATCAAGTTTGAAATTAATAATTTACCTAGGCGAATCAAATTCTCTGACTCTTTGTTTGGGTTGCATTCTAACAGCTGTATCTCTGTAACCAATGAAAACTGGAGACAGGTTACATGGAACGTTTTAGTCATGTTAATATATACCGTCATCTCATACAATATTTACTGTCCCTCCTGGTTCAAGTTGCGTATCTATTTATGTAACTCAGTTCACAGTTTATTCGCAGTCAATTACAATTCTCATGTTTTTCATATCAGCGTCATTCCTACACTAACTGAAGAGCCATTATACGATTCCTATATATACCAATCGCTAAACCCTATTCGTCAGTTCAGTTCATAGTTTACATTGCGTTAACCATTGTACCTTTGCCATCTTCATTACGTAATCCGATCCGCACACTGTGTAAGACGTGGTGTCCTGACCTTCGTTGCTTACATATTCCGCCCTCACAATCATACTCCGTACATCTAGACGCTTCATTTGAACCCAAACTCGCTAAGATAAAGTCAATGTTGTATGAATTCCTGTAAACGATATGCAAATATAAAGTAAGCGCACCGTGGTTGAAATACTCGACGCTGGCGTACACACATACATTCCAGACACGACGGTCACAGGAGCTTTTAGTTCAGGAGACGCAAACCACACACCAGGGGGCCGGTCCCTTCGGAGGACGACTCAGCCTATCTATGTCGGCTGGTGACCACCCATTGAACAAACAGAGTATGCCCGAGTGAAAGGAGGAACGACCCCGTGTTCGGCTTAAAAGCTAATTCCGCTATATTGTATGGGAGTGCCCAGCCTACCCATTGCTTACAAATACAGCACGTAGTTTCAGAGATTTTCACAGGGAGACAGTAAACGCCAAACGTCGATGGTACAGATTTCCGGATTGGTTGCCTTAAATGAAACGTCATTCTCCCGTTTTAGAAGAGCAATGCTGATTGACAGATTATATTGCTGACGCCTTGAGCTGAAGCAGTAATGGAAGAGACTGAAAGATATACACCTTCATGTGTGGCTTGGAGAGGGGCCGCTCCGTTGTCGCTCTTGGAGCGAGAACACGTAACGAAAGAGTGCGCGCTCGAACGTGTACTCAAAGAGCGAGGAACAAGTCTCTCCTCAATACTTCACTGGGAGAGCATCTCTGTCGAGAGCGAAACAGAGTGCGACTCTATATTGAGCCCTAGCGATTAAGCGTTGTTCACTGTGTTGGCCGCCATACTTATTGTGCAGTGTGAACGGACAGAGTTATAGTTAAACGCCTGCGAGCGAATTTTTGAGTGGCATCGTTGTGGACTGGTTATCTGACCGGTGTACCACGCCAATAGTTAGACTAGGAGCGATTAGGAGTTCTTAACTTCATCAAGGCATAGGGAGAGTTTGATTGGCGAAGGTCACTCCAGATAGAACGAGAGTTATCTTATTTGTCAGCAGCGAGCGGCGCAGACAGCAGTCATCGCAGCTTACGGTATTGTGCGCTACAGCTCTTGCGAGCCCCATATCTCCTCCACAACAGTACACTTCACTGCATTTCATGTGCGACAGCCTTGACCATACCTAGCAACATTCTAACAGATAATTATTCAAGTTGAGTAGGCACGGCTCCCTGCCATTCTGCCAAGTCAATAACAATCTTAAACTTTGTATAGAAATTTCATTAGCGAATCCTATCCTTGAGAGGTAACTTCACATCCCGAAAAGAACCCGGAAATAACTTGTTCAGTTCATTGCCATTGTGATTTCTCAGAATTTCAGCAAAATAAATAATAATTTTCGTTAGTTTCATGTTTTTGTTACACTAACTAGCACTACTCCAGTACCCAAGTATTCCAATAGTTCCGTAAGAAATTTTGTGAATTTTTGTGTCATTTCCTTACAGCGGACGTCTCCAGAAGATATTTATTGCTGAAAGTTTTTCAGGCATTTCCCTTTAGAACGTTAGGAGCGTCTATCTGACTTCTGTAGTAGTGTGGGGGTGGAAATTGCATCTTGCAGGAGCCACAGTGTAAAAGGTACGTCTCAGATTAATCCATTGCGCAGAATGACAGAATAGCACCCAAGCCACACCACAGAAAATGGCAACCCTGCCAGGATAGGTAAAATAGGTAAGATACCAGGATAGGAAAGTGTCAGGGTAGTTAGGTACGGCAGGTCACAGCAGTAGCGCTTTGCGGAACTTTCTTTGCTATTTGCGAAGATTGGGATCAGAATAGATACAGGTAGTGAAGAAAGCAGAATTGTAGGGAAAAGGGCGTGTGTTATTGTGTTGGAAATTATTGCATTTTGTTACGATTTTTGTGGAGCTGTTAGGGCATAGGATTTTCAGGTGATAGGCACAGACGCAGAGTGACGCAGAGATGCAGTGTGACGCAGCATCATATAAGTTAGAATTAAGAAATAACATTTTTCTCCCTTTGCAAGCGCACAGGTGGAGATTGGAGACTGTAGCAGAGCAGACAGAACATTAGCCGAGAAGTCACGATGTTGTTGTTGTTGTTGTTGTTGTTGGTTCAACCAACTGGTAAGTGGTCGTACAGTATGGTAGATAGGATTGAGGTGTATTGAAAGAATTTCCATGTTAACGAGAGCAAAAGTCAAAAGGTTACGTGAGAGACTGAAAGTAGACAGGTTGGGGGAGAATCAACCAGATAGACAGCAAGTAAACGAGCTTATTGAGAACAGGACAGAAGGTGAACCTGAGAATAGGACAGACGATGAATCAGAGAATAGGACAGTCGGGGAGCTGCATAATCAGCAGGATCAGTTAGACTGGGATAAAATTGAGACAGATCAGATGGGAATCGAAGGGACAAGAACATCGAATTTCCAGAATATGAAATCCCAGGTAGGGCACATTCTGAGCCAGAAATAGACAGCCCACGTAAGAAATGGCAAAGATTAAAAGCGAAACGAGCACAGGAAATGCGTTTGTTTGCCGCATATTCAGGGACAGAATACGCGTCAATGCAATCAATGAACCCGCAGTTAGCTAACGTTCAAAGAGAAGTGGACAGTGAGGAAGAGGGGGAACATTTAGAATACGTCGAACCTATCGTATATATTCTAAATATGCCCCAACAACAGACACAGAATTTTGCGGAGTTACGTGCGCCACGAAAAGGTTCCTTAACAGACGCAACTGTACCTGCAAACACAAGACATACAGAACAGAGAGGACAGAATGCGGAGTTGTTTGCGCCACGTAATAGTTCAATGACAAACGCAACTAGACCTCAACACAGACAGCACGGGTTATTGCAGTTATTAAACTCAGAAACGCCACAGCTTAGCCCAGTAAACGACGTAACTGACCCAGTGGAAAACAATAGATCGAGAATACATAGTTTAGCAGAAGATAGTGTTTCAGGACAGGACGCGATCATGGAGATGTTACAAAAAATGAACGCTAGTATGACGATACAGAATCAGGATATTAAGAAACAGAATCAGGATATTAAAAAAAAGAGTCAGGATATTAATACACAGATGACGAAACAGAATACACAGATGACAAAATAGTATCAGGAATTGAAACAGGAATTAAAACAGTATAATCAGGAATTGAAACAGGATAATCAGAGCTTGAGACAAGAGATCGAGACACAGATTCAACAGGTTAAAATCCAGATGGAAGGACGGATCGCTAGAATTGATAGTCAGATCACTCAGATAAACAAAGACGCGAAAGAATCTAGAGAAAGAATTCAGGTATTAACACAAGGTCAGCAGCAATTACGCACTGACATGGACAAGGTCCAATTGGACATCGTAAACGTTGACAAAAAGGTGGAACGTTTTACGAAAAAAGCCACTCGAACAGCAATACAAATTTCGGAAGAAAAAGCAATTCAAAGCAAGGTCGCAAAGGTTGCACTGAAAAAATATGATCAGCGGATCAATAAAATAGAACTTCAAAACAAAAATCAGTTTTAAAACTATCGAAGAAAAGATCGAGACCGATTACACCTGTAGCGAATCAACTGACACGTCAAGCATTAATTCAGTACACGAACACGCCGACTAAGAAAGTTCAAGTAGAACCAAGGCTAGACGTAACACTCACGCAGAAATCGAAACAGAAACCCAGATTAAAGTAATACATGACATGCCACAGGACCAGGCACAGTATATAGAAAAACGGGACACATACATTCAGCCGATACCAATCGAAAGACAGGGAACTGAACCAGTAAATCCAATGACACAACATAATAGCAGGACAGGTACTATACCGCGAACGACGCGAGTAGAAACACACGAACAACACGTTTGTTCACCAATGACACGATATGACGGGGATATGAGGCAGGAAATTGAGAATAGGCAGACAGACAGTAGATTACCAGAGAATAAACAGGACGACACAAGCAGTGGCAGATTTTTTGAGTCCATGAGTCAGCCACAAACCGGATTTATGAGTAGATATGATACAGACCACTTTCTTACAGTTAGAAAATTTTAACATGTCATAGAAGAAGGTGTAGCTTGAATGCACTCATATTCATCGATCAGTTTCAAGTAGCCTCACCAAACCACTGGAGCGTAGCTCACAAACTTCATTTGTGCACACATGTCAGGTAGAGTAGCAGAGGTGATGCAAAAGATCGCCGGTACCTGTACGTCTTACCTACAGTTCAGAACAGCATTTCTCGAAAGATATTGGTCCAAGGAGGCGCAAAACAAAATAAAATACGAGTTATTTCAGATGACACCATATGAAAACTCAGGGGAGAAGAGCGTGGTAAAATTCTTTCATTCAATGGACAAAAAGAATCAATGCCTAGACAAACCATACAGTAACGGAGAGCTGATACGCCTATGTAGAATGAAATTACCGGTAAAGTATCAACAGGCGACAGTAGGAAAAAATGAAAATACCGAAGAATTCAAAGAGGTTTTAAGGGAACTTGAATTTATGTTTAAAGAAGATGAGGTGAAAGAAAAAAGGAAGGAAAGGGAAGAGCAAAAGGAGAGGACTAGGAACGAATATTCCAATAATAATAATCGAAATCCTAACACCAATAATTTCAGGCAATTTAACAGACAAGGACAGTGGCACATTGGAGACATTTGGCATAGAAACGATAACCAGAATAATTGGTACCGAAATAAGAACGGTAATGGACACTCATACAGTGGCGGATATGGGTTTAGGAATCAAAATGCCAACGGTCAAGGGTACTTTGAAAGAGGTTGCGATGTTAGAAACAGCAACTGGCGAGACCAGGGCGCGAATAACTACCGAGGAAATTATGGTCCACATAGACAAGAACAACACAGCAAAGAGAAACCAGATGTAGAAGTTAGGCCACCGAATACTGCAAAACGTAAAGATTGAAATGAAATGTGCGGAAGAGGTTAGGCAAACTAACGGCCATCCTATCTTATACTAATCACTAAATCAATGCATAAATTGAAAATCAACAAAATAACACATTAATTAAAAGAAAAAGAGACACAATACACACTAACAATCTCTTGTATTATCAAGTACACTACAACATGCACACAAACAATAAATGGTACATAACAATTAAAAGAATGAAGAAGTGGTAGGTCATAAGTAGAGTAAAGCAAAGAAATCATACATATACAAAATTTTTGCCACTATCAGAAAATTTTTCAGTTGTATAAAATCAGAGTTTTTTTGTAAGTAACAAATATATGTAAAACAAAAATTGTAAATATTTCTACGTGTCAGATTGACATCACCACCAACACCAATCACCAGTTCCCTTAACACCAGATGCTTCGAGATAGCGACGGAGAGGGTACAGACATGTTGAGAAAGCACTTAGGGCAATAACAACAACATGAAGACCAACGCCACATTGGAAATGCAGGTTGCAACCAGGTTGGACTTCTGGAGGACAACGCACAGCACGGACATTTCATATGTAACGACACTGCTACACAATGGAAGAGCGTGGGGAGAATCATAATACGACGAGACGACAATGAAGGTACAAAAAATTACCAAGATCTACAAACTGATCAAGTAACATTTGGAAAGGAAGTCAGATCCTACAAATCCTATATCAATCCTACACTAAAATTCACATATTCCTAGCCCAAGAAGAACAGAAGAATGCAAGAAAGAAGAGAAGAACAGAAGATGCAAGATGACGAAGGGCGGAAGACAGCAAGATACCTTTCTCTCCTATCATACAAAGCAAATTGCTACAAACGTTTTTCCATGAACTTGGAGGCATGACAACTACTACAACCAGCTCTCCAAAAATAAACCTTGAATCGTCAAACAAATACAAGCGAACAGCAAACGGAATATTAGGTAGTACCAACCAACATTATCTAGAAACAGAGTAAGCAAAATGAACAGTACTCTCCCTACCACATCATCAAATCGCAATACTGAACCAGGTGTGAAGTACCAAGACGTCACAGCACAATATTGGGTGACGATCGTCAGTAGTCAAAAAAATGGTTCAAATGGCTCTAAGCACTATGGGACTCAACATCTTAGGTCATAAGTCCCCTAGAACTTATAACTACTTAAACCTAACTAACCTAAGGACATCACACACACCCATGCCCGAGGCAGGATTCGAACCTGCGACCGTAGCAGTCCCGCGGTTCCGGACTGCAGCGCCAGAACCGCTAGACCACCGCGGCCGGCCGTCGGTAGTCAACTGCAATCATCGAACTGTCATACCGTCTCAGGTGTGACAGCAAAGGAGTAACAAGACATCACTGTTTATGCAGTAAACCACAGTCATCATCATCGGTTAAAAGTACCACTTCATAATGACAATGTCAACAAGTAAGACCCGCATGCTAGAGAGCTTATCTCATGATTTGTGACACCCATACAAATGGGTCGACGCCTTCCAGTATTTCAGTGGGGATCGTCGATCACAGAAACTGACGCAGCACAAAATGAAAAGACTGATAAAACACGAATGTAGAGTTAAGAAAATGATATGTTTATAATTTTTTTCCTTTTTTGTAGAAGTGATTATTTTATCATATATGTTAAGCCCATAATGTGATAGAGACCTTAAAATATTATCTAAAGAAAATTAATTCGTAAAAGTAGATAATCTCAAAAATCCCTGTAAAGCCAAGTCTGATTTTTATATAAAAAAGGTTTGGGGTTTTGATTAATAATAGGTTCACTCTTAAAAGAGTGACACAAATAATGCCTAAACAAATAAAACACAGTCACGCAACATATCTTTTGTGAACATTCATGCGAAGCTTAACTAAAGAAAAGATATAACCACACTAAAATATGATACACTGTACATTAACGAGTTTAGAAAAAAATTATGGTAAAAACAATTTTTGGAAATGAAAAAGAAAAACAGAGACACGTACTGGCAATGACAAAGAATAACAACCTTTGTAAAGTCTCTATTTCACTAACAACAAAACAAAAATTGTAGAATTAAAAAATAGAACCAACAGCTATAAAGAAATCATTAGAAAAAATTGTTAAGAATGGCTGAGAAAAGTTTATTGCAAAATCTAAAAGAACAATTTTTGCCTGACTTTGACAATATTTTACTCGGCATTGACAAACCCGAGCCGAAAATATTGTCAGAAAAAGGGAGGTATGTAAGACATCATGGTGTCCTGACCTTCATTGCTTACATATTCCGCCCTCACAATCACATTCCGCACATCAAGACGCTTCATTCGAACCCAGACTCAATAAGATAAAGTCAATATCTCCTCCGTACTTCACTGGAAGAGCACCTCTGTCGAGAGCGAAACGGAGTGCGACTCTATATTGAGCCCTTGCGATTAAGCGTTGTTCACTGTGTTGGCCGCCACACTTATTGTGCGGTGTGAACGGACAGAGTTATACACTCCTGGAAATGGAAAAAAGAACACATTGACACCGGTGTGTCAGACCCACCATACTTGGTCCGGACACTGCGAGAGGGCTGTACAAGCAATGATCACACGCACGGCACAGCGGACACACCAGGAACCGCGGTGTTGGCCGTCGAATGGCGCTAGCTGCGCAGCATTTGTGCACCGCCGCCGTCAGTGTCAGCCAGTTTGCCGTGGCATACGGAGCTCCATCGCAGTCTTTAACACTGGTAGCATGCCGCGACAGCGTGGACGTGAACCGTATGTGCAGTTGACGGACTTTGAGCGAGGGCGTATAGTGGGCATGCGGGAGGCCGGGTGGACGTACCGCCGAATTGCTCAACACGTGGGGCGTGAGGTCTCCACAGTACATCGATGTTGTCGCCAGTGGTCGGCGGAAGGTGCACGTGCCCGTCGACCTGGGACCGGACCGCAGCGACGCACGGATGCACGCCAAGACCGTAGGATCCTACGCAGTGCCGTAGGGGACCGCACCGCCACTTCCCAGCAAATTAGGGACACTGTTGCTCCTGGGGTATCGGCGAGGACCATTCGCAACCGTCTCCATGAAGCTGGGCTACGGTCCCGCACACCGTTAGGCCGTCTTCCGCTCACGCCCCAACATCGTGCAGCCCGACTCCAGTGGTGTAGCGACAGGCGTGAATGGAGGGACGAATGGAGACGTGTCGTCTTCAGCGATGAGAGTCGCTTCTGCCTTGGTGCCAATGATGGTCGTATGCGTGTTTGGCGCCGTGCAGGTGAGCGCCACAATCAGGACTGCATACGACCGAGGCACACAGGGCCAACACCCGGCATCATGGTGTGGGGAGCGATCTCCTGCACTGGCCGTACACCCCTGGTGATCGTCGAGGGGACACTGAATAGTGCACGGTACATCCAAACCGTCATCGAACCCATCGTTCTACCATTCCTAGACCGGCAAGGGAACTTGCTGTTCCAACAGGACAATGCACGCCCGCATGTATCCCGTGCCACCCAACGTGCTCTAGAAGGTGTAAGTCAACTACCCTGGCCAGCAAGATCTCCGGATCTGTCCCCCATTGAGCATGTTTGGGACTGGATGAAGCGTCGTCTCACGCGGTCTGCACGTCCAGCACGAACGCTGGTCCAACTGAGGCGCCAGATGGAAATGGCATGGCAAGCCGTTCCACAGGACTACATCCAGCATCTCTACGATCGTCTCCATGGGAGAATAGCAGCCTGCATTGCTGCGAAAGGTGGATATACACTGTACTAGTGCCGACATTGTGCATGCTCTGTTGCCTGTGTCTATGTGCCTGTGGTTCTGTCAGTGTGATCATGTGATGTTTCTGACCCCAGGAATGTGTCAATAAAGTTTCCCCTTCCTGGGACAATGAATTCACGGTGTTCTTATTTCAATTTCCAGGAGTGTAGTTAAACGCCTGCGAGCGAATTTTTGAGTGGCATCGTTGTAGACTGGTTATCTGACCGGTGTACCACGCCAATAGTTACACTAGGGGCGAATAGGAGTCCTTAACTTCATCAAGGCATAGGGAGATTATCTTATTTGTCAGCAGATAGTGGCGCAGACAGCAGTCATCGCAGCTTACGGTATTGTGCGCTACAGCTCTTGCGAGCCCCATATCTCCTCCACAACAGTACACTTCACTGCATTTCATGTGCGACAGCCTTGACCATACCTAGCAACATTCTAACAGATAATTATTCAAGTTGAGTAGGCACGGCTCCCTGCCATTCTGCCAAGTCAATAACAATCTTAAACTTTGTATAGAAATTTCATTAGCGAATCCTATCCTTGAGAGGTAACTTCACATCCCGAAAAGAACCCGGAAATAACTTGTTCAGTTCATTGCCATTGTGATTTCTCAGAATTTTAGCAAAATAAATAATAATTTTCGTTAGTTTCATGTTTTTGTTACACTAACTAGCTCTACTCCAGTACGCAAGTATTCCAATAGTTCCGTAAGAAATTTTGTGAATTTTTGTGTCATTTCCTTACAGCGGACGACTCCAGAAGATATTTATTGCTGAAAGTTTTTCAGGCATTTCTCTTTAGAACGTTAGGAGCGTCTATCTGACTTCTGTAGTAGTGTGGGGGTGGAAATTGCATCTTGCAGGAGCCACAGGGTAAAGGGTACATCTCAGATTAATCCGTTGCGCAGAATGACAGAATAGCACCCACGCCGCTCACAACTGTTCTCCACATTTTAACAGCTTCCCAACACCTGGAATGATGATTAGTAGAGACCGGGTCATATGAATCGCAAAAACCTTAAAATATGCATGGAAAATGCTTAAAAATGCATGAGAAATTTCAAAATATGCAAGATCAAATAACAAAAAAAAAAAACATGGTAGTAACTGCGTGCATTATATCTCAAAGTCGAAGCTGTGCCTATCAGTTATGATTAAGAGCGCCGGCCACGCGAAAAATCATTTACAACACTGATATCATTTTCGGAATATTTTCTGGTAGTGGTTAGGAAAGCGGCCTTTCTGTGATTATTTTCTAAACATTTGCAAAATGGGGAAGCATACTTTGTTTCAAGAATTGTTCCTTCTTTGCTATTATTGTCGGTAACAAGCGGATGCGATGCGAGTGAGTCGCAGCGAAACAGTCGATTTGTACAGCACCATCTTCTAGAGATATCGCATGCAGGAGGGTACACTCAAAAAATCCGTGATTTTTTATTTAAAAAACAACATACAATCATGAATTTTCTTGAACAGAATTAACTTTTAATTTATGCTATTAGATCAAAGCATCGTTTACAATATTACATTTTTCTACTATTGTAAACATAAACGACCTAGTACTGTTCCAAAAGTTCGGTAGTAAGATTGTGTCTTCGATCACTCCACACGTTTTTATAAGCAGAAAAGGACCGTTCTACATCAACTGAGGTACCTGGGTAGTATTTGAAAGTGCGTGCCATGCTGGCACTTACTGTTTCTGGTAAAAGTTCATTAATAAAACTATCATTCTGGCATTAGGGTTGAGATCCTGGGTTATGGTTTAAAATGTTTTCAAACTTTTCTTTAAGAACCAACAATTAAATTTGCAACATAATTGTCACAAATGTCTGTAGTTTCGTCAACTGAAATCCAGATACTGCTGTCCTTTAGTTAACGGAGTATTTCTTCCAGAACATTTACGTAAATTGTCGGTATGTAATTTTCATGCAGTGTTGATTCATATGGTATATTTTGATTAAAGCAATATTTTCGCAGTAAGCTTTTGGGGATGGGGTTTTTAAGTTTTTGAAGAGGAATATTGCTTGCAATGAATGCTTCACATAGATCCATGATACTTTTTTGGTTACTTTTGGACAAAGCCCTGCTACTGCAACTTGCTGTTGTCAGAAGTTGTTCTCGTGGTCATTTCTCCTGCATTCCTGCGATATCAAGGCTTGTCTTGACATACTGGTCTATTTGAAACTTTTTTTTTTTGCTCGAAACGTTTTTGTCCCAAACTCGACAATATAAAACAATTCCGTCATATGTAAATGTTCCAGGATGGTCAGCTATCCACGAAACGACGTTTCTTTTTTCGGGCGGCACGGTGCACAACACGTTGCACACTACACGTCCTAAGCACGTTCAACTGCATACAAGGAAATAGAAAGCTAAACTGTAGCAATGGGCGTGCGACTAAAAGCTTGCATCAATTTTTGCGACGTGTAAGGTATGACAGCGGAGGGGATTAACCGGGGCCGCGGACGCAGGAGCATTGACTCTGTCGGCCCATTCCTGTTCCTTTTCTGTAGTGATTTCGCTGGGCAGTGGCTCTCGGATAGCGATTGCACGCAGTTCTAGGTCGCTGTCAATCTGTGAGACATCAAAACTACATCGACCTAGAGACCACCCTGAGCATCGAGTAGTGTGAAGCAGTCGCCCTCCGTTTCTGGCGGTAGCGCTGCTGTGGCAATCACAGCTTTGGTGTCTCCCTCTGGTGGGAAAGGGGAAAGGTTGCCTGTTTGCGTGCATTTAAGGGGCGCTATGAGCTCGCCAGTCGGTCAGTCTGGGTCAGTCCTCGTCCCCAGCTTGCTAGTCTGTCTCTCGTCCGCATTTGTTAGGCAATTAGTGTCTGTCTGTCGTTGAGAGTGCTAGTATGTCTGTCGTTCGGATCAACCTTTAAAGTCGACAAAATGAGAGTCTTTCCACTCGGCCAGTAAGAGAACTCAGCGAGTGGTCGCCCGGTCGGGGCTTAGTTCCTGCATCTGAGTCTGCGCGTTAGGCCGCCAGTCTGCTCGAGTTTGCTCAGGCTATGGTCATTGGTGGTTGGATCGATCGGTTGATCGGTCGCACACAGAGACACAAGATGACTTGTTCGTCTTGAGCGTCGGCGCATGTGAGGTCGCCACGTGAGTCCAGTGGGCCGCGGCGTATAGCGAGGAGGAGTGACTTCGCGGTCGACACGAGAGCAACAGGGGTCATCCCACGACATCAGTCTGGCCGGTGCGAGCTGCGACGCCGTGAGACGGAAGATCGGCGCGCCTTCCTGCGTCCGTTGAAGCAGATGGCAGCGGACGGTTTGGGAGAACGTTGGGGGTGCTGCGCCGGGTCTTCGCCCGAAATCGCTGTTTATTAGACGTGATTGGTGATATGTTGTTTCATTTACGTGTTAAATTCAACTTGTTTTCTTGGTGAGGTCACCAGTGTTTTGCTTTGGGGTCGTCCCACCATTCTTCTCCGTTTGCCCACCCGCGAGAAGGTGGTTGTTTATAAATTGGGTGGTCCGTTTTTCCTTTGTGAACGAAACTTTAATAAGAAGCTGGTTTGTATGCGGGCCCACAGTCTCGATGTATTCCGTAAAAGTAAACATCGACCGATCTAGACTGTCAAAAATCTTATAAATCGTATAATCGCTAAGTTTTACAGCCTGTAATGGACAATCTTTTGAAGACTTAATAAGAAGAACATACATACGTGTGGTCTGTAAGAGAGCATACCAGTAACATCCACTTTTGTCTAAAGCGGTCCTACTATAAAAAACAGACTACTTCATCATTTCCTCAAATGGCTTTCCGGATTATATTGACTGAAGACCAAATTCAGGAATGAAGTAGTACCTGCAAGCATACGAATTCGAACTGGAGTTACTTGCTTGTATATGACCTGATACCTAAAGCGGCTGCTGCGTCTAGTCCGTATAGTTCGATTCCGTGTACGAAATTCATTTTGTCACCTAGACTTTCTAAACGTTTTGTTCCTTCGCGGCACACAGGATACTCGCTATTCTAGCTATCGAGTATTTCATACAAATTGATAGTATGAAACGTGTAATGCCGGCTTCATGAGCTGCATAATCTCTGAGCCTCTGAGTTTGATGTCTTTCATTTCAACGTACTACCGACTCAAATGATGTTACAGCGAGAAGAGTTCATTGCTTCGTCTTCATAGATTTAAGGCACTTTGTCGCTGCCCGCTGTCGCATTGGGAAAGAAAGGTAGAGAGAGAGAAAGAGAAAGCCTGAGACCTGTAAATAAAAACCTATTTTAAAAGTATTTCCCAACGCTGTTGAAGCAATTGTGCCACTGCGACTAAAGGCAGTGAATGGCCTTCTAGTAATGTTCCTGGGGCAGCATTGTGACCCAGTATCGAACGTAGTGCTTGTCGTCCTCCAACAAGAAACCGTTTGCCTCTCAGAACCTTCTTTAGCTCGATAAAAATGGCATAATCGCAGGGAGGCGCAATGTATGGGGTGTGACTGAGAATCTACCACTAATATTTGCTAAAAACTCCTTTAGTGCTCTGGATGTGTGGAGCTTTGCATGATCGTAGCAGGATGGCCCCAAAGGTGAGTTGCCATAGTCGTATCGCTTTGATCGCTTCGCAAATAATGTGGTCGGGGTTTGAGGGTATCGCTGCACATTCAGCGTTACCCCGTGCCGGAAGAAGTCTATATGAACGCGCTTTTCAGGAGGAAGAAGGTGGTGAACACAATCATTGTCGCAGTAATGTGAAAGGCGTTGTTTATTTTGGGAGACTGCGATCCAGCATGTCGTTTTGAGTCGGATTTGCAATGGTGACGCCACGTCTCGTCTCCAGCAAACAATCGTCGCCGAAACTCAATGTCTTCCTTGGCACAGCGCATCAGATGTTCCATAGAGAGAGAGAGAGAGAGAGAGAGAGAGTTCCATTCCACAAGATTTCCTGCGCTGGTTGAAAACTTAGAGGCACTCACTGAGCGCATACTGTGCGAAATTCCAGTATGTCGTTTATGACGGCGAAAACACTTCCAAGGCTCAGTTCGAACTCTACGGTAATGGCTGCTACCGACGCTCGCTGGTCTTCAATAATGAGAGCGCCCACCTCCAGGAGAATGCCATAGGTGATGCGGTGCGGCGTTCCAGAACGTGCATCTTAGTCCAACGACACCCCTCCTGCCCTGAATCGCTTACGCTACGTCTAGACCGCTGCATCGGACTTGCACTGCTCTCCGTACATTTGTGCAATTCTCCGATGAATTTCCGTACCCCGCACTCCTTCCGCTGTAGGAAGACAACACTACACCCGTTTGCTCTTGTTTTTGAGACTCCGTTTCCTTGTTTTCAGCATGACTGAGAACAGTAGACTGTAGCCGCGTTGTCCGTTGGATGTACAGCCGTGTCCCTCTAGCGGCGAATTTGGGAGCTCAGCGCTATTATGTTCTCACGTTCTTCCGTATGCAATAACATCACGATCCTTCCAGCGATTTTCGTTTTCGTGCCTCTAGGTCAATTCTTTTTTATTGGATCGTACATAATGAGAGACAATAATATCTGTAATGTTCTTTTTCCATTTATCAGCAACAAGACATTCAAGAACAAATGTCATGGGCTTTCACGTTTTCAGTTTATACTGAGCGCCAGTTCTGGTTGGGCACAGCCGCATACCACTAGCTATTTGATGTCCCGAGGAATGTTCTCTCAGAGAATTAGTCGATTCTATTGCAGTCCCGCGGGTACTAGGTAAATGTAGATCGATTCCGACAGAGCCCCTCTTCTGTGGACGAGCGTAAAACAACACAAACTCTGGGTCAAGTGCCCCAATCCTTGGCCCCTACCGTTTGTTTCCCCTCAAAATCCGTTTATTGCGTGGTGCACAGTAAATCTAGGGATTTGCTAATACAATCTCCTCTTCAGTTTTCGACGCTGGGATTGAGATGAGATTGAGATCAGAGAACCATTGTATGAAACAAATTCCTGACGATGACATGTCAACCGTACTCAGAGTAAAGGCTACTAGAGGACCAGCGTCAAAACAAAATACCGCTAAAAGACGGACAAAATTCCGAGCGTTTTAGTTCTAATGATTTATTTGTATGTCCACCTGAAGATTTGGCTTTTGGCACCACAAAACCGGTAGAGACCTAAAACTAAACGACTAAATGCAGCTGAACCAGTTTATTAATACCCAAGATAATTACTCATAGCTGTGGTAACCCTACCTGCAATGTTGTTTTCTAGTGTTTCCGTCTTTGTCAAATATCGATGGCTAATCTCCGTATTTCATTTCTTTTAATCATGTCCACCTCTCGTTCTGTATGACTTTATGAAGGATGGGTTACATATCTAGTTACTTTTACGTAAGTAATTCTATCCACTACCTCCTCATCATTTAAAGATTAAAAAGGGTCTTGGTTGCAACTTTTAATTTAATTTTTTTTATAATGTTTTCAAAAATTTTACTTCATCAGTTATGTTATCTACCCGCGTAATCTCTTTCTGTAGCACCACCTTTCAAAAGCCTCTCTTCTGTCCTTCTTTAAACTGTTTATCGTCTATGTTTCAAGTCCATAAAAGGCTACACACCAGACGAATATCTTCAGAAAAAGACTTCCTGACACTTACATCCTTATTCAATGTTAACAAATGTCTCTTCTTCAGAAACCTTTTCTTGTCATTATCAGCGTACATTTTATATCCTCTCTACTTCGGCCATCATCTGTAATTTTATTCCCCAACTAGCAAAACCAACAGAAGTCAATACGAAGATTAAAAGAGTCATTAGATTAATTAGGAGTACATACAGTGTCATACATTGCGTACGTGGTGAAGTTCTCGCTGATGCACAACGTCTGTATCGATACAAATTGTACATTTTGTTCTCACAAACAAAATATTTCTTGCAAGATATTATTACCTAGTTAACTTCTGTTAACCTTTGTAGATCAGTCCCCTCAACGTGTCTTTCCAAATGTTGTACAGCTACTATTGTAGGGAGTAAAGGAATTTGTCGGCAGTATTGTATATGTCTACTCTCCACAGGGTTACAGCATTTCTTCGATTACATCAAAAAAATAAAAACTTCAGAAATGTGAGAAAAAGACATTATCTAAGATGAATCAGCTTTTTTAAAGAAAATCTGTTTTCTTCAGCACTGGAATAGGGAATATAAGTATTAATTCTGGTTGAAGAAGGAATGCGTATAAACTGATTTTATCAAAAGCGCTTTTGATTTTCAACAGTGTTTTTTTCAGTCTTGTGATTCAAGAAAAATTGTAACTAAGGATAAAGGATGAGAAAAAAAAGCACTAAGAAGGAGTAGGAAACGAGACTAAGCCTGAAGGTTAACACGAGATGGTCTAAGGAGATTTTGTGTTGGATTTCTCACGACTGGGAAAGAGCTAGAGGACGACATAGGGAAGCCTGGTGGACGAAGGTAGACAAACTTCAGTCATGAGACAGGTTTGATGCAGCTTTCCAAGTTGATGTACGCTCTGCAAGCCTCTTCATCGCCACCTAACTACCCCAACGTACATGCACACCAACCTGTAATCTGTTGCCTAACCATGGTAAACTCTGCAACTGTTAACTTCGCACACTTCCCTTTACTAACAAATTATCTACTCCTTGATGCCCCAGTATGTGTGCTGTCAATCTATCCTCATTTTGCTCAAGTTTTACCATGAAGATCTTTTCCCACCAGTTAGATTTAGTACCCCTTCATTAGTTACTCTACCTACACAATCTTCAGAACCTTTCTGTAGCACTACATTTCATACTGTTCTGTTCTTCTATAATCTGCACTCTTTTTATTCCAAGTAAGACTACTGGCGAGAGAACAACCTTCAAGAAAGACTTTACGATACTTAAACTGAAAATAAATGTCAGTAAATCACTTTCTCTTGATTGAGGCTTTTTTACTGTCGCCGGTCTGCACTTCATAATAGCGTCTCTTCTTCAGCATCGTCAGGTATGTTCCTGCTCAATTAGCAATACCGTTCTATACTTTTTAATGTCGCATTTCTAATATATTTCCCTCAGGCTGGCATGCTTTAATTTGACCACACACCATTACCATTGTTTTGATTTTGTTTGTGTCACCTTACAATCTGTTTCCGAGGCACTACCCATTCCGCTCAACTGATGTTCCATGTTATAATCCGTATCCGACAGAATTATGCAGTTATCGGCAGCCATAAAAGTTTTTATTTATTCTACCTGAACTTTAAATCTTGCCTGCAGAATGTCTTTGGTTTCCTTTCGTGCTTTATCAATGTCGATATTCAGTAACATCAGGTTTAGGCTACACACCTATTCTCTCCCTTGTCAACTACTGTTTCCCAATCGTATCATTCGACTCTTATAACTGAGTTCTGTGCAAGCTAATGGCCTTTCTATATTTAATCACTGACGTCAGATGTTCAAATGTGCGTGAATTCCTAAGGGACCAAACTGCTGAGGTCATCGGTCCCTAGACTTGCACACTACTTAAACTAACTTAACGCTAACGACAACACTCACACCCATGCCCGAGAGAGGAATCGGACCTCCGGCGGGAGGGGCCGCACTCACTTACATCAGAATTTCTGTTACTGTATCCCTGTCAACAATGTCGAAATATTTCCATTATGACACCTGCTCTTCTCTCTAGAGAATGTAGTGACGACAAAGCATGTAAGGAATGAAACCCTGTATTTAGATCTACCAAGACGACGGTGTACCGGCGGCATCGAAATGCCTAAGAGGCGGCAGGGCTTTGCTTTCAAGTCAGGTTGTATTGTCAACATCTTAAGCGTCGGACAGTAGCGCCGGGTAATCAGCGAAGAATCTCGAGGCGAGAAGATGCAATCTCTGGCTCGGCGCCTGGTTTGGAAGGAAGGAGCACACGCATACCTCGCCTCGCAACCTGCAAGATAAATATTGGAGCGCAGAGATTTCCCATGGCGGGGCCGCGGGTGGGGCAGCACTCATATCTCTCAGTATAAATATTACACGGCCCCCCAGATTGAAACTCGGCGGCATCTGCGCCCCCCACTCGCAAGAAGCCACTGCGAGACCAGCTGGCGATTCCTCCGCCTGCTACTCCTAAATGAAACACACACGTATCCTTTATAAATAGGCCACGGTGCACGCCCCCAAAGTGTTGTAGGCTACGGGGACGATACTGGCTCAAGCTGAGCACTAGCTAATGACGCTGGGCGCGTACGGTGCCCGCAGGTGCAAGGCGTGAGCACTTGTCCCAAACACATCTCAGCGATATTTTAGCACCGCACTGAACTATTTCTGAACTCCGGTCTTGTATAGCATACATTTACCCTCGATTTAACCTGAAAATAATACAATGTAATGCGATAAGCAGCACATGTCGCATCCTCGGTGCAAAAGTGACTACTCGATAATTTTAATTCCATAGCGAACGGATAGTTAAAAACAGGGTTATTTTGAGATTTGTCGTTCTTTTGGGTTGAAATCACAAAAAGCAGAGTGTTATTTCTATTTGTATCAGTTTAGTTAGTTGATCAAGGTAACCGTAGAACGGTTAAATAATAAGAATTGCGCCTGTTTTGAAGAATCACTTAAGGGACTGTAGCCTCCCTCTTACTAATCGGCCTATCCTGCTTGCGATATAAAATATGACCGTGGATCGCGTGTATGTCTAATGGACTTTTTCTAATTGTATCAGGCTATCTTTCCCGAAGAAGTGATACCGATAATTGGGAGGAAAGTGTACAACCGACCCTTCTGATGGAAAGTGTACTAAAAATAAAAGTAGCTAAACCGAACAGGGCTATAATTTGGAATATGAAAGTTATTTTGTGCTTGCACCCACGAACAACACTGGACAGAAAGGGGTACCATTGATCATGTATCCAAAAGTTACACTAATGAACAAAAAGGAAGTAATTAATGGTCTCCAGCCCACTAGGGCAATTTACATCCAAAATCCTGTACAAGATGATGGGAAAGATAAACATGTATTATTAAACACTGACGTGGCAACTAAAGGTTCTTTGGCACTAATTTTAAGTGAGTATGATAAAGAGCCGTGTACCGCAAGTATCTAGAGGAACGGAGGGTTCCAAATGATTGGAAAAGAGCACAGGTAGTCCCAGTCTTCAGGAGAGTCGTCGAGCAGATGCGCAAAACTATAGACCTATATCTCTGACATCGATCTGTTGTAGAATTTTAGAACATGTTTTTTGCTCGAGTATCATGTCGTTTTTGGAAACCCAGAATCTACTCTGTAGGAATCAACATGGATTCCGGAAACAGCGATCGTGTGAGACCCAACTCGCTTTATTTGTTCATGAGACCCAGAAAATATTAGATCAGGCTCCCAGGTAGATGCTATTTTCCTTGACTTCCGGAAGGCGTTCGATACAGTGCCGCACTGTCGCCTGATAAACAAAGTAAGAGCCTACGGAATATCAGACCAGCTGTGTGGCTGGATTGAAGAATTTTTAGCAAACAGAACACAGCATGTTGTTATCAATGGAGAGACGTCTACAGACGTTAAAGTAACCTCTGGCGTGCCACAGGGGAGTGTTATGGGACCATTACTTTTCACAATATATATAAATGACCTAGTGGATAGTGTCGGAAGTTCCATGCGGCTTTTCGCGAATGATGCTGTAGTATACGGAGAAGTTGCAGCATTAGAAAATTGTAGCGAAATGCAGGAAGATCTGCAGCGGATAGGCGCTTGGTGCAAGTGGCAACTGACCCTTAACATAGACAAATGTAATGTATTGCGAATACATAGAAAGAAGGATCCTTTATTGTATGATTACATGATAGCGGAACAAACACTGGTAGCAGTTACTTCTGTAAAATATCTGGGAGTATGCGTGCGGAACGATTTGAAGTGGAATGATCATATAAAATTAATTGTTGGTAAGGCGGGTACCAGGTTGAGATTCATTGGGAGAGTCCTTAGAAAATGTAGTCCATCAACAAAGGATGTGGCTTACAAAACACTCGTTTGACCTATACTTGAGTATTGCTCATCAGTGTGGGATCCGTACCAGATCGGGTTGACGGAAGAGAGAAGATCCAAAGAAGAGCGGCGCGTTTCGTCACAGGGTTATTTGGTAACCGTGATAGCGTTACGGAGATGTTTAGCAAACTCAAGTGGCAGTCTCTGCAAGAGAGGCGCTCTGCATCGCGGTGTAGTTTGCTCGCCAGGTTTCGAGAGGGTGCGTTTCTGGATGAAGTATCGACTATATTGCTTCCCCCTACTTATACCTCCCGAGGAGATCACGAATGTAAAATTAGAGAGATTCGAGCGCGCACGGAGGCTTTCAGACAGTCGTTCTTCCCGCGAACCATACGCGACTGGAACAGAAAAGGGAGGTAATGACAGTGGCACGTAAAGTGCCCTCCGCCACAAACCATTGGGTGGCTTGCGGAGTATAAATGTAGATGTAGATGTAGAAAACTGAGTAGTCACTCTTACGTTACGTTTGGCATTAAATTTTGAAAAAGACAAACGAGTAAATGATTTGAAAACATGCAATTAAAATGTATGTTAGTACTGAACTTCGAACTTCGTTACGTGAACAATGACTTTCAGTGACCTCAGCATAACGTCATCAAAGAAATTTAGAAAAAAAGCAAGCACTTTTTACTTTGCTATACTTATTTTGTTAACTTGATTTCATGTTATTGTCTGAACAAATGAGCCTTTTTTACTGACTTGAAGAGAATTAAATACTACAGTACGTACCAAACCAAACAGCCATGTGCTCCAAGCTATATGTAAAATAAATAAAACTTCCGCACTCTTAATTTGTGCATTTCTTTAGATTTGGATTTTTTCCACTGATTGATTCTCAAACTTGAAAAATTAAATTGGTTTACTTTAGTGATATACCGAAGCCTCTGTTGTACAATAGTTAATTGGAAGTAAATTGAGGCTAAAATTCTTAAAAGAAAAATTATTCATTAATAAACTGGCTGTAACTGTTCAATTTGTTTCTTGTGCCACTCAGCACATTAGGAAAAAAAAGGAACTAGAATCCTGCTTGTTAACAATGTCTGGGGGCAGTGAGGACACAATCGCCCTGATTTTAATTGATTATTATTATTAAATAAATCTTGTCAATCAAATCACATTCAGTTGTGCTGCTGGGTTAGCCGTTAATACTTTCTACCAATGAACAGTCTTACTTCAGTGCTGTGCATACAACGAAACTCGGAGCCGGCGACGAAACTGTGTTGCTTGAACTGCTGCTGTTGTTGAAGACGGTAGCATATTGTGGAGCCACGGCTAATTATAGGAACGGGCAATCGTAATTGATACAGCCTCTTCCGCCCGTCCACTGTCCGTACTCCTGCTCTAGACATCTGGCCGGCGCGCGTACATTATGCCGCCGAAAATGTCACTTTCTACTGTGAGAGCATAACACCACACTTCTGCACACTACAAGCGCTGGAGCCCGTCTCCCCTCTCTCCGCGCGCTCTGCGTAACAACCCTACCCAAAGATTTTACAACACACAAGCACCGCTATTATCGTTGCTAGTCGATGCAAATAACAATTTCTTCCGCTTTTTCCCAGAGCTTATAAGTTTCACAGTAAAACACAGATAAATACAATGAAACGTCAACAGACTTCTACATAAATGTACACAGACAGTGAAGCAATATCCTTACTTATTACAAGAAAGAATTTAAATTACAAATATTTACATACAATTTAGAAAAAAAGTTATATATCAGTAGCAGGTGCCATGCATCCTTCATTTTCGGTGTTGCAGGACTTTCGAGTTACGTCAATTTTAATGAATAAAACGAAATATCCCACTGCTATGCTTTGACCATAAAAGTACGGTATTTCTGAAATTAACTATTGTTACCTTTTCCAAGTAACTATGATGCTGTAGATTATTGTGTGAACTGTATGATTTCCAGTGATGTGTTGTTGATATTTTGAGGTGTTGTTAAATTATGTAATTTCTAGAAAAGTAACCTGTTTGCAGCAATTGAACCGAAATACTATTAGTCAAAATCCAGTCCACTCAATGTGCGATATATTAGAAACGAGACATTATTAATAATCACAAACTAATCATCAAAATCTCCATATGTTTATATTTTATATTTTAAAAGTGACGTAGTCAAAACAACGAGCAGTTCATTGCGGTTGATGCTAGAGATGACTGAAACGCTATTTCATCACCGTGTTACATCTATTTCCGTTAGTGCCGATAAAACGTTTTTCTAGATTAATTGAAAATCTGATTTACAGTATTGTGTGACTTCTGTGGCAACAATTATTGCAAACACATCTCTAAAATCACATTCAATGGGTAGCCACGGTTCCACCGTTGTATTATATATTCCTAACTAGATGAAAAAATACGACTGCTCAACTTCTACCACCATTTCTCGTAACTGTATGAACCGAAACGATAGGCAGTTATAAAATTTTAATTGCAAATTCAAAAATTCAAAGTGTTACCACAAAACTTGGCGATCGGTTACTCCATCTTTACGTGTTCACTCTTCAATGGGACACATTTTACCCTACGATGAACGACTTCGCTGCAGAACTCTACATTGAGGCTGTTCAGGAAACTTTAGATCTCAAAAGTCACTTCAGCATCTTTCTGGAAATGCGTACCACACAATGGTGTCTTCATCCAAAGTCAATAGCTGCAATGTGTCAGTTTGCTGTTAGAGGGTACACTCCCTGTATCACACTGTTGTACTCTTCCGCTGCCTCTGCCTACCTTATAGCATTACAACGTTAAATCACTACCTCCATGGTACTTTATATAGGGACCCCAAACAGTATGTGCTCGTATTCAACGTTTTCCAACTACTCTCTCTCATTCTATGTGTGGTACGCCACATTACGTTAGTGGAGCGGAATGCATGTCAGGTAAACGCAGGAGGGAATCATCAATCAGTCACTGGAAAAGATATTTTTCTAATATCAAGCCATGTTCGCAGATGTACAGCTTTTAGTTCTTTCTAACTTTTATTGGGAAAACCTAATATTTGGCTCCGCAGAGGTGTCAGTAATCGTGACTCTCAATTTTCTACGGCGTCTTAACTGTGTGTGTCTTGTAGAACTTGTTTTTCTTCTCTTAATGGTATATAATCATACGTACCTGTAAAATAAGGGCCAGAATTTAACTTTGCTTCTATTATAGTATCCCTTACTACAACGCATTAAGCTAATTCACAAAGAACATATAAGAATTAACAATCACAAACCAACTACTCTCTGTTCTGCTGATCAAACCAAAGAAAATTAATCACTGCTAGTCTTTCAATATTCAAACCCCCCATTTGACCTTCATGATTAGTGACTGCTACTATGTTCCAGACATGTTTTGAGGCATCAAGGGATCACAAATTTAGCATTGGAGGGCAGCGTGGAGGGTAAAAATCGTAGAGGGAGACCAAGAGATGAATACACTAAGCAGATTCAGAAGGATGTAGGTTGCAGTAGGTACTGGGAGATGAAGAAGATAGAGTAGCATGGAGAGCTGCATCAAACCAGTCTCAGGACTGAAGACCACAACAACAACAACAACTATGTTCCAACTTGCTTAAGCGGTAGTTCGACAAAGTTTTCAAAGTCCTATCTACCCACGCAAATTTTCTGTCCAGAACTGTGCAGCAAAATACACTCCTGGAAATGGAAAAAAGAACACATTGACACCGGTGTGTCAGACCCACCATACTTGCTCCGGACACTGCGAGAGGGCTGTACAAGCAATGATCACACGCACGGCACAGCGGACACACCAGGAACCGCGGTGTTGGCCGTCGAATGGCGCTAGCTGCGCAGCATTTGTGCACCGCCGCCGTCAGTGTCAGCCAGTTTGCCGTGGCATACGGAGCTCCATCGCAGTCTTTAACACTGGTAGCATGCCGCGACAGCGTGGACGTGAACCGTATGTGCAGCTGACGGACTTTGAGCGAGGGCGTATAGTGGGCATGCGGGAGGCCGGGTGGACGTACCGCCGAACTGCTCAACACGTGGGGCGTGAGGTCTCCACAGTACATCGATGTTGTCGCCAGTGGTCGGCGGAAGGTGCACGTGCCCGTCGACCTGGGACCGGACCGCAGCGACGCACGGATGCACGCCAAGACCGTAGGATCCTACGCAGTGCCGTAGGGGACCGCACCGCCACTTCCCAGCATATTAGGGACACTGTTGTTCCTGGGGTATCGGCGAGGACCATTCGCAACCGTCTCCATGAAGCTGGGCTACGGTCCCGCACACCGTTAGGCCGTCTTCCGCTCACGCCCCAACATCGTGCAGCCCGCCTCCAGTGGTGTCGCGACAGGCGCGAATGGAGGGACGAATGGAGACGTGTCGTCTTCAGCGATGAGAGTCGCTTCTGCCTTGGTGCCAATGATGGTCGTATGCGTGTTTGGCGCCGTGCAGGTGAGCGCCACAATCAGGACTGATACGACCGAGGCACACAGGGCCAACACCCGGCATCATGGTGTGGGGAGCGATCTCCTACACTGGTGATCGTCGAGGGGACACTGAATAGTGCACGGTACATCTAAACCGTCATCGAACCCATCGTTCTACCATTCCTAGACCGGCAAGGGAACTTGCTGTTCCAACAGGACAATGCACGTCCGCATGTATTCCGTGCCACCCAACGTGCTCTAGAAGGTGTAAGTCAACTACCCTGGCCAGCAAGATCTCCGGATCTGTCCCCCATTGAGCATGTTTGGGACTGGATGAAGCGTCGTCTCACGCGGTCTGCACGTCCAGCACGAACGCTGGTCCAACTGAGGCGCCAGGTGGAAATGGCATGGCAAGCCGTTCCACAGGACTACATCCAGCATCTCTACGATCGTCTCCATGGGAGAATAGCAGCCTGCATTGCTGCGAAAGGTGGATATACACTGTACTAGTGCCGACATTGTGCATGCTCTGTTGCCTGTGTCTATGTGCCTGTGGTTCTGTCAGTGTGATCATGTGATGTATCTGACCCCAGGAATGTGTCAATAAAGTTTCCCCTTCCTGGGACAATGAATTCACGGTGTTCTTATTTCAATTTCCAGGAGTGTATATTTCCAGCTGAGAGAGAATTACTCGACTCCTAAGGGCCAAGCCTCCTGTGAAAAGTTAGAGTGCGCGCGAATCTTCTTTGAAACTGTGCACCTGGCGTTCCATGTTATCAATGAACAACAGACCTCCAAAGCTATCGGCGATGACTGACTGACTGCGAGTCCTGCTTCGAAGAGGATCATGGCAGTCATGGAGATCATGCCCTCGCATCACTCCAAAAAGAAACAAAAGCACTGTACTAACCACAGACGCAAAGAAAATGAAGTGAATGAAATTGCAACATTGCGTACAGGGCTGTTATACATGATTTACTCGTTTCCAGTGTTCTATATTTTCCAAAGCATTATATGTTCAAGTATGACTGATGCATGAATAGAACTGTAAAGTCACTGAGCTTGCAGTGTGGTCACTAGTTGGATTTACGAGTGCAGTGCCAAGACGAAATATCCACAAAGCAAGAGGACAGTTTCTGTGTGTTGGAAATTGCGAGCTGTTTACCTATTACAACGGTGGAACCTGAATAGAGAAATGAATTATGGTATACACGCTGGTTGCCTCTGCAAACAGAAAATTACTGCTCGACCAAGTGTGCCAGATGCAACGGCGGAGAGGGTGTGGCAAAGTTTCGTGCCAGGTGGGGTAGCCGCTCAGTCCGAGGCGCCTTGCCACGGTTCACGCGTCTCTCCTCCTCCCTCCCCCCCCCACCCGCCCCCTATCCCCCCACACCCCTCGGAGGTTCGAGTACTCCTTCGGGCATGCGTGTTTGTGTTGTTCTTAGCGTAAGTTAGTTTAAGTTAGATTAAGTAATGTGTAACAATAGGGACCGATGACCTCACCACCTTCCGAGGTGGCCGAGCGGTTCTAGGCGCTACAGTCTGGAACCGCGCGACCGCTACGGTCGCAGGCTCGAATCCTGCCCCGGGCATGGATGAGTATGATGTCCTTAGGTTAGTTAGGTTTAAGTAGTTCTAAGTTCTAGGGGACTGTTGACCTCTGAAGTTAAGTCCCATAGTGCTCAGAGCCATTTGATGACCTCAGCAGTTTGGTCCCATAGTAGCTTACCACAAATTTCCAAAAAGTTTCGTACGTAGCCGGAAAAATTCAATGCACTGTGCAAATCACCTAAGTTGGAAAACCTCAGTAGAGTCTGGGAAAGATTTTGTGACGACGGTACCATCTGCAGTTCGTACGACAGTTAAACCGGAAAATTATGTCCAGCTCCTTCAGTTATGCGTTATAGTGGAGGAAGCGCTTAAGGATAAATATTTCGCCTCCAAGCTGATGTTAAGTAACGAAGCAACCTGCCGTTTATCTATAAAGATTTATCCTCCCAATTTGAAAATGTAGGGCACGGAACACGCTCATGAAATTTTGATGTATGAACGATATTCGCTGAAAGTTACTGTGTTCTGCGCAATGTCAGAAACAAAGATGTATTGGCTGCCTTTATTCGGTGAGTGTGTGACGGCTACCTCTTCCCTTTACATATAGCAGTTGTGGTTACTTCCACAACAAACTGCCGATTCGGCCGATTCGTCTTCCAAGACCGGTCTCTCGCTCATTGCAGCATAGAATTTCGTTGCTGCCAAAACGATGAATTCACGCACTGTTGTATTGGGTGTAATGGTGAAGATCACGTGGCTCTGTTCCCTTGGCCCCCATATCACCTAAACTGTGTCTTGTGTCTCCTTCCTTTGGGCCCGATTGTCGTGATGAAATAACCGCACTGCCAATAGCACTGGAATAGAGAATATTACTTGGAGATCATTGACGGGACATTGACACATGAAGAAAGGAAAGACCTCGACTGCCGCTTGGACGTCTGTCGTGTTACCAGAGGGGCACTCATAGAACATCTGTACACTGAAAAATGCAAACCTGGTGAGCTTACAGTTCTATTCGCGCAACCATCAAGGTTGTTTATCCTTTGGAAAATATAGAGCTGTGAAAGTGAATGCCTAATCCAACATAGCTTTGCGTATTTTATTGTTATCATTATTGAAATGCTAGGCATCAGCGGTACGTTAAATGTAGGACACGCACATTTTTGTGGTGGTGGGAGGGGTGGAAGGGGGCGGGGTGTAAAACTAGTAGCCTTTCCCAGAGTCTAACTGTGCATTCATACTTGACCCACTGACCATTGAGTTCACGCCTAGTAGCCTATATTTAAAAATTAACAGTCGAGATCGCAATAATATTTCTTTATTAACCGGTTCCGGCTTATCTAAAAGCCATCTTCAGAATCTTTTGGTCCCCAATGGGTGGTGCTGGCGGCTCCTCGGATTACATTACAATCGTACAGTCAACGATCATTGTGTACGATCGTGGCATCACGGAAAATCCGAGGAGCGGCCGGCACCTCCCATTGGGGACCAAAAGATTCTGAAGATGGCTTTTAGATAAGCCGGAACCGGTTAATAAAGAAATATTATTGCGATCTCGACTGTTTAATTTCAAATATAGCATCAGGTTGCTACTCTCCATAGACTATGCTGTCAAAATTTATGTCTAGTAGCCTCTACATGCATGTAGATTTTAATGGTCATCAAAATTATATTTGGTCTCTTACTCAAATTCATCGCACTCTCTAAGGCAGACTAAAGAACGGACCATGAAGGAATTATCCGAATGGGACGGAAATCCGTAGATGTAATTTACATGCACAAACAATCAAATTATTTCATTTTCAGAAGAAAATGGATATTTTATTCAAGAGAAACAGCTTCGGAAATTGAGCAAGTCAATAACGCATTGGTACACTTCTGACCCTTACACAAGCACTTGTTGGTATTGATTGGCAGCATTGATTGATGAAGAATCTCGACCCAAATTCTGTCAAAATGGAACGTTAGATGGTCAAAATCCCGAACAGGTTGAAGGGCCCTGCCTGCAATGCTCCAACCTTTCTCATCTGGAGAGAGATCTAGCGACCTAGCTGGCCAGTTATGGTCTGAGAAACATAAAGACAAGCAACAGAACAGGGGTGACCAAGAATTCAGCCCGCCAGGCGTGCTCTGCACGAGTGCCATAGGACTCTGTGAGGCCGGCACATTTCCCCCACCGCCACATAACGGTGTCTGAACGTGAGGAGGGGTACCAGAGGAAACTGCGAATGCGCTGCTTTTAAATGGCAGTGCAGTCGTATTTATACTTCACATTTCTCAACAACATAGCTCAAAAACAAAACAAATTTTCGATATTATTTGTTTTTGACTCACTGAAGACAATTTCTTCTTTTGAACTACTGTAATTAATCCAATTTTTGTCTGGTACAATCTGTCGGCATAGTGACACAAGAAGATAATTTCACAGAGTTTCGCACTCAGGTTGGCATATAATCGTGACTTATTTAGATCCATAATCGAAAACAGGTCTTTCACGACCATATGTTGGTAGAAATATTGTAGCACTTCTGCAACTTCACCATGGAGACGTGGAAACCTTATCTAAGAAAAGCAATGCAGCCGTCTTGGAAATTTTGACGTTAAAGGGATTTGTCATGTAAACAGAAATTACCTCGCAGATCAGTCAGTTATATCTGCCCATCCACAGCAGCGCTTTCAGCTGAAAGGGCGAATGGTCTCGAAAACAGCTCGAGACCACATGTAACATTGGCAGTGTTCTCAAAACGTGTAGAAAACTATCCTTACGACTCAAGCCCACAATCAATTCATCAATCCCCCCGTTTTCTTTAACACCAGAGCTTAGGGAACTGGACTGTGTCTGTCAGAACGCGCCCCTTCTGCACCACGACTTTCTTTTTAAATGCATCCCTGTCAGATCAGACAAAAGTTGTTTTCCAGGTTTCAGTATCTGTGTACTGTGGCCAGTGGACAGTCAGGTCCACTTACAATGTGAGGTTTACAATCCATTCCGGATTCAATAGTAGGGAATTTTAAATCGAAAAATCGTTCCAATCATTCCCCTTGTCTTAACTAACGTACTTTGCAGTAAAATATTTAAAGTCTCCAGAATTATTAAATTGGGTCCATTTCCTGATAATGTTCAGGACAAAAACACTCGTTGGCTGGAGCTACAGGTAAGTTATATAAGACCTGCTTTCAGCCGCGAGGGATTAGCCGAGCGGTCTAGGGCGCTGCAGTCATGGACTGTGTGGTTGGTTCCGGCGTAGGTTCTAGTCCTCCCTCGGGCAGTGTGTAAGCATAGGGACTGATGACCTTAGCAGTTAAGCCCCATAAGATTTCACACACATTTTTGAACCTGCTTTCATGTCACACTCACAATACACAGTGTGGCTTTCGAAATGTGTTTTCTTTTACAAAGTGAGCGAAAACTTTTTAGTATAAGATAATTTCGTTGTGAAAAATTGGGGAACTGATCAGCGCGAATATCTTTGCGTTTCCTGGGTCTATAACGCATGGCAGGCGACGCACTGCGAAGTATTTCGACAGGAAGAAAACAAGTCAGTCTCGCACACACAGTGAGTGTGTGTGTGTGTGTGTGTGTGTGTGTGTGTGTGTGTGTGTGTGTGAGTGTGTGTGTGCGTTTGTTTGTTGTCACAGAGAGAGAGAGAGAGAGAGAGAGAGACAGACTGAGGCAGAGAGAGAGAGAGAGAGAGAGAGAGAGAACATAGAGGAAGAGAGAGACGAAGAACAAGATGTAACTTCAGACAAATGGGGACTTAACCAACATATTTTCACATCACACTATATGCGTGCCACCGAGCTTGTGTGAGATACGTGGCTTTACAACGGTTCTGAAACTATTTCAGTTTGATTCCACTAATTTCGTGAGCATTGGTTCCATGTGCAGCATGTAACTTTCATTACCACACAAGCTCACTGGTACATAATAGTACATGGAATGGCCTTAAATGGTCTGTAGTGATTACTTTCTTTTCCTTTTCTTTTTTGATGTCAATATAAGAAACGACGGTGGGTCATGGATGGTCATTTATGGGTTCTTAAGGTATAAGATTACCATCAATCTTTACAAAATGGCAAATAAGAATGGCTTTGCCAAATAAAAAGAGCAATGACAGGATTGCCTAATTAATTAGTAACACAAGTTTGCGAATATGGGGTGCTACTAAGGATCTCCTTTTCTTTGTGTAAGCAGTGGGCGGGGACGATAGTATGTGACAGAGGCAATGTAAACAGTTCACTCAGACTGCCCAAAATTAGCATGCTTCAGTTCAGTGGTACATCTGTTAGTAATCTACCATTGTTCAGTTGTTTCATTCACTACATTCAAATCAGAGGGAGCTCAGGTATATCGACGCAGAACTGATAAGAAATATCTTAAATTCTATAAACACAAGATAAGAAATTCGTACACATATCAGCACCGTTCAGTCCATAATTTTGCGGACGAAAATATCAAGCGTATTGCTGGTCAAAGGAGGCAAGATAACAAGCATGTGACAAGTTCTGTCGACTATGACAGTGTTTAAGATTCACTGGAAATCTCAGATAAAATATTCAGAAGGAGGTGGGCCCACAATGTTATTTCCGCTTCTAAATTGCCGGTATTATTGTTCTATAACTTTACAAACCACACGTTTACTAAATTAATGAGTCACATGCTGGAAGAGTGTATTTATTACGTAATACGCACTTGACATTTGAAATACAAATCTAGACTCATAAATTGTCACAATGCTATTTCTATGTCTAAATGGTCTGTATTATTTTTCTGTGAAACACAAATTAGCTAACACAATGTCTCAGCTACTGCAAGACTGCAGTTATCGTGTAACTTACGCTTGATGTCTGAAATATGATTCTTGAACTCTTCAATTGAGTGCCACAATGATATCTGTATGTCTAAATTGAATGTGTTATTGTTCTGTAACCATAAAAAACACATGTTTTTTAAATAATGTCTCAACAACTCGAAAAGTGCAGTTGTTGTATAACATACACTCAGCAACTAAAACATGACTTTTAACTGTCAAATTACTTGACATAATTCTATTTTCGCGTCCACGTAGTTCTTCAGCAGCACAAAACACTTGCGGCTAGCACTACACGCCAAGTTACAGATGACAATTCATCTAAGAAATAAATGAGGCTACGTTACTGGTAGTACAAAAACGGGCTGACCAAGCACCAGTTTATCGTCTAAGAAAAT
Source organism: Schistocerca nitens (assembly GCF_023898315.1). Taxonomy (NCBI): domain Eukaryota; kingdom Metazoa; phylum Arthropoda; class Insecta; order Orthoptera; family Acrididae; genus Schistocerca; species Schistocerca nitens. Next base: position 102,208,822 of record NC_064618.1, read on the forward strand.
AATGCATAAAGTACAATACAACTAACGTTATTGACTGGTGATTTATCTTTTGATATTGAACTATGCTTATCCACTGACATCACATTTCCTGGTACTTAAAAACAAGAAATAGTATTAAAAGTGATCCATTTTGATGAGATGGTTAATAATTTGTAGCGATTAAACTGCATGTTTTCGTAATACACATGTATCAGGAGAAAGAAAACTGGCGTTCTACGGATAGGAGCGTGGAATGTCAGATCCCTTAATCGGGCAGGTAGGTTAGAAAATTTAAAAAGCGAAATGAATAGGTTAAAGCTAGATATAGTGGGAATTAGTGAAGTTCGGTGGCAAGAGGAACAAGACATTTGGTCAGGTGAATACAGGGTTATAAATACAAAATCAAATAGGGGTAATGCAGGAGTAGGTTTAATAATGAATAAAAAAATAGGAGTACGGGTAGGCTACTGCAAACAGCATAGTGAACGCATTATTGTGGCCAAGATAGACACGAAGCCCACGTCTACTATCGTAGTACCTGACGGCTCAACACAAAATTTTTGTCTCAAGTACAGATAGTGTTGAGGATCAGTGGACAAAGTTCAAAACCATCGTACAATATGCGTTAGATGAGTATGTGCCAAGCAAGATCGTAAGAGATGGAAAAGAGCCACCGTGGTACAACAACCGAGTTAAAAAACTGCTGCGGAAGCAAAGAGAACTTCACAGCAAACATAAACATAGCCAAAGCGTTGCAGACAAACAAAAATTACGCGAAGCGAAATGTAGTGTGAGGAGGGGTATGCGAGAGGCGTTCAATGAATTCGAAAGTAAAGTTCTATGTACTGACTTGGCATAAAATCCTAAGAAATTTTGGTCTTATGTCAAAGCGGTAGGTGGATCAAAACAAAATGTCCAGACACTCTGTGACCAAAATGGTACTGAAACAGAGGATGACAGACTAAAGGCCGAAATACTAAATGTCTTTTTCCAAAGCTGTTTCACAGAGGAAGGCTGCACTGTAGTTCCTTCTCTAGATTGTCGCACAGATGACAAAATGGTAGATATCGAAATAGACGACAGAGGGATAGAGAAACAATTAAAATCGCTCAGAAGAGGAAAGGCCGCTGGACCTGATGGGATACCATTTCGATTTTACACAGAGTACGCGAAGGAACTTACCCCCCTTCTTGCAGCGGTGTACCGTAGGTCTCTAGAAGAGCGTAGCGTTCCAAAGGATTGGAAAGGGGCACAGGTCATCCCCGTTTTCAAGAAGGGTCGGAAACAGATGTGCAGAACTATAGACCTATATCTCTAACGTCGATCAGTTGTAGAATTTTGGAACACGTATTATGTTCGAGTATAATGACTTTTCTGAAGATTAGCAATCTACTCTGTAGGATTCAGCATGGGTTTCGAAAAAGACGATCGTGGGAAACCCAGCTCGCGCTATTCGTCCACGAGACTCAGAGGGCCATAGACACGGGTTCACAGGTAGATGCCGTGTTTCTTCACTTCCGCAAGGCGTTCGATACAGTTCCCCACAGACGTTTAATGAACAAAGTAAGAGCATATGGACTATCAGACCAATTGTGTGATTGGATTGAGGAGTTCCTAGATAACAGAACGCAGGATGAAACTTCCTGGCAGATTAAAACTGTGTGCCCGACCGAGACTCGAACTCGGGACCTTTGCCTTTCGCGGGCAAGTGCTCTACCAACTGAGCTACCGAAGCACGACTCACGACCGGTACTCACAGCTTTACTTCTGCCAGTACCTCGTCTCCTACCTTCCAAACTTTACAGAAGCTCTCCTGCGAAACTTGCAGAACTAGCACTCCTGAAAGAAACGATACTGCGGAGACATGGCTTAGCCACAGCCTGGGGGATGTTTCCAGAATGAGATTTTCACTCTGCAGCGGAGTGTGCGCTGATATGAAACTTCCTGGCAGATTAAAACTGTGTGCCCGACCGAGACTCGAACTCGGGACCTTTGACTTTCGCGGGCAAGTGCACTACCAACTGAGCTACCGAAGCACGACTCACGACCGGTACTCACAGCTTTACTTCTGAAAGTACCTCGTCTCCTACCTTCCAAACTTTACAGAAGCTCTCCTGCGAACCTTGCAGAACTAGCACTCCTGAAAGAAAGGATACTGTGGAGACATGGCTTAGCCACAGCCTGGGGGATGTTTCCAGAATGAGATTTTCACTCTGCAGCGGAGTGTGCGCTGATATGAAACCGGTCGTGAGTCGTGCTTCGGTAGCTCAGTTGGTAGAGCACTTGCCCGCCAAAGGCAAAGGTCCCGAGTTCGAGTCTCGGTCGGGCACACAGTTTTAATCTGCCAGGAAGTTTCATATCAGCGCACACTCCGCTGCAGAGTGAAAATCTCATTCTGGAAACAACCCCCAGGCTGTGGCTAAGCCATGTCTCCGCAGTATCCTTTCTTTCAGGAGTGCTAGTTCTGCAAGGTTCGCAGGAGAGCTTCTGTAAAGTTTGGAAGGTAGGAGACGAGGTACCGGCAGAAGTAAAGCTGTGAGTACCGGTCGTGAGTCGTGCTTCGGTAGCTCAGTTGGTAGAGCACTTGCCCGCGAAAGGCAAAGGTCCCGAGTTCGAGTCTCGGTCGGGCACACAGTTTTAATCTGCCAGGAAGTTTCATATCAGCGCACACTCCGCTGCAGAGTGAAAATCTCATTCTGGAAACATCCCCCAGGCTGTGGCTAAGCCATGTCTCCGCAGTATCCTTTCTTTCAGGAGTGCTAGTTCTGCAAGGTTCGCAGGAGAGCTTCTGTAAAGTTTGGAAGGTAGGAGACGAGGTACTGGCAGAAGTAAAGCTGTGAGTACCGGTCGTGAGTCGTGCTTCGGTAGCTCAGTTGGTAGAGCACTTGTCCGCGAAAGGCAAAGGTCCCGAGTTCGAGTCTCGGTCGGGCACACAGTTTTAATCTGCCAGGAAGTTTCATATCAGCGCACACTCCGCTGCAGAGTGAAAATCTCATTCTGAGAACGCAGGATGTCATTCTCAATGGAGAGAAGTCTTCCGAAGTAAGAGTGATTTCAGGTGTGCCGCAGGGGAGTGTCATAGGACCGTTGCTATTCACAATATACATAAATGACCTGGTGGATGACATCGGAAGTTCACTGAGGCTTTTTGCAGATGATGCTGTGGTGTATCGAGAGGTTGTAACAATGGAAAATTGTACTGAAATGCAGGAAGATCTGCAGCGAATTGACGCATGGTGCAGGGAATGGCAACTGAATCTCTAGACATGTGTAATGTGCTGCGAATACATAGAAAGATAGATCCCTTATCGTTTAGCTACAAAATAGCAGGTCAGCAACTGGAAGCAGTTAATTCCATAAATTATCTGGGAGTACGCATTAGGAGTGATTTAAAATGGAATGATCATATAAAATTGATTGTCGGTAAAGCAGATGCCAGACTGAGATTCATTGGAAGAATCCTAAGGAAATGTAATCCGAAAACAAAGGAAGTAGGTTGCAGTACGCTTGTTCGCCCACTGCTTGAATACTGCTCAGCAGTGTGGGATCTGTACCAGATAGGGTTGATAAAAGAGATAGAGAAGATCCAACGGAGAGCAGCGCGCTGCGTTACAGGATCGTTTACTAATCGCGAAAGCGTTACGGAGATGATAGATAAACTCCAGTGGAAGACTCTGCAGGAGAGACGCTCAGTAGCTCGGTACGGGCTTTTGTTAAAGTTTCGAGAACATACCTTCACCGAAGAGGCAAGCAGTATATTGCTCTCTCCTACGTATATCTCGCGAAGAGACCATGAGGATAAAATCAGAGAGATTAGAGCCTACACAGAAGCATACCGACAATCCTTCTTTCCACGAACGATACGAGACTGGAATAGAAGGGAGAACCGGTAGAGGTACTCAATGTACCCTCCGCCACACACCGTCAGGTGGCTTGCGGAGTATGGATGTAGATGTAGCTGTAGATGTAGAAATTTATATGCCAACTAGCTCTGCAAATGATGAAGAAATTGATGAAATGTATGATGAGATAAAAGAATTTATTCAGGTAGTCAAGTAAGATGAAAATTTAATAGTCATGGGTGACTGGAATACGACAGTAGGAAAAGGAAGAGAAGGATACGTAGTAGGTGAATATGGATTGGGGCTAAGAAATGAAAGAGGAAGCCGCCTGGTAGAATTTTGCATAGAGCATAACTTAATCATAGCTAACACTTGGTTCAAGGATCATGAGAGAGGGTCGTATACATGGAAGAACACTGGAGATACTAGAAGGTTTCAGATAGATTATATAATGGTAAGACAGAGATTTAGGAACCAGATTTTAAATCGTAAGACATTTCCAGGGGCAGATCTGGACTCTGGCCACACTCTATTGGTTATGAACTGTAGATTAACACTGAAGAAACTGCAAAAAGGTGGGAATTTAAGAAGATGGGACCTGGATGAACTGAAAGAACCAGAGGTCGTACAGAGTTTTAAGGAGAGCATAAGGGAACAATTGACAGGAATGGGGGAAAGAAATACAATAGAAGAAGAATGGGTAGCTTTGAGGAATGAAATAGTGAAGGCAGCAGAGGATCAAGTAGGTAAAAAGGCGAGGGCTAGTAGAAATCCTTGGGTAACAGAAGAGATACTGAATTTAATTGATGAAAGGAGAAAATACAAAAATGCAACAAGTGAAGCAGGCAAAAATGAATACAAACGTATCAGAAATAAGATCGACAGGAAGTGCAAAATGGCTAAGCAGGTATGGCTAGAGGACAAATGTAAGGATGTAGAGGCTTATCTCACGAGGGGTAAGATAGATACTGCCTACAGGAAAATTAAAGAAACCTTTGGAGAAAAGAGAACCACTTGCATGAATATCAAGAGCTCAGATGGAAACCCAGTTCTAACACAAAGAAGGGAAAGCAGAGGGGTGGAAGGAGTATATAGAGGGTCTATACAGGGGCGATGTTCTTGAGGACAATATTATGGAAATGTAAGAGGAGGTAGATGAAGATGAAACAGGAGATATGATACTGCGTGAAGAGTTTGACAGAGCACTGAAAGACCAAAGTCGAAACAAGGCCCCGCGTGTAGACAACATTCCATTAGAACTACTGACAGCGTTGGGAGGGCCAGTCCTGACAAAACTCTACCATCTGGTGAGCTAGATGTATGAGACAGGCGAAATTCCCTCAGACTTCAAGAAGAATATAATAATTCCAATCCCAAAGAAAGCAGGTGATGACAGAGGTGAAAATTACCGAACTATCAGTTTAATAAGTGACAGCTGCAAAATACTAACGCGAATTCTTTACAGACGAATGGAAAAACTGGTAGAAGCCGTACTCGGGGAAGATCATTTTGGATTTCGCAGAAATGTTGCAACACGTGAGGCATTACTGACCCTACGACTTATCTTAGAAGAAAGATTAAGGAAAGGCAAACCTACGTTTCTAGCGTTTGTAGACTTAGATAAAGTTTTTGACAATGTTGACTGGAAAACTCTCTTTCAAATTCTGAAGGTGGCAGGGGTAAAACACAGGAAGCGAAAGGCTATTTACAATTCGTACAGAAACCAGAGGGCAATTATAAGAGTCGAGGGACATGAAAGGGAAGCAGTGGTTGGGAGGGGAGTGAGACATCTTTGTAGTCTCTCCCCGATGCTATTCAATCTGTATATTGAGCAAGCAGTAAAGGAAACAAAAGAAAAGTTCGGAGTAGGTATTAAAATCCATGGAGAAGAAATAAAAACTTTGAGGATCGCCGATGACATTGTTATTCTGTCCGACACAGCAAAGGACTTGGAAGAGCAGTTGAACGGAATGGACAGTGTCTTGAAAGAGGGTATAAGATGAGCATCAACAAAAGCAAAACGAGGGTAATGGAATGTAGTCGAATTTAGTCGGGTGATGCTGCGGGAATTACATTAGGAAATGAGACACTTAAAGTAGTGAAGGAATTTTGCTATTTGGGGAGCAAACTAACTGATGATGGTCGAAGTAGAGAGGATATAAAATATAGACTGGCAATGGCAAGGAAAGCGTTTCTAAAGAAGAGAAATTTGTTAACATCGAGTATTGATTTAAGTGTCAGGAAGTCGTTTCTGGAAGTATTTGTGTGGAGTGTAGCCATGTATGGAAGTGAAACATTGACGATAAATAGTTTAGACAAGAAGAGAATAGAAGCTTTCGAAATGTGGTGCTTCAGAAGAATGCTGAAAATTAAATGGGTTCATCACATAACTAAAGAGGAGATATTGAATAGAATTGGGGAGAAGAGGTGTTTGTGGCACAACTTGACTAGAAGAAGGGATCGGTTGGTAGGAAATGTTGTGAGGCATCAAGGGATGACCAATTTAGTACTGGAGGGCAGTGTGGAGGGTAAAAATCGTAGAGGGAGACCAATAGATGAATACACTAAGCAGATTTAGAAGGATGTGCTGCAGTAGGTACTGGGAGATGAAGAAGCTTGCACAGGATAGAGTAGCATGGAGAGCTGCATCAAACCAGTCTCAGGACTGAAGACCACAACAACAAGAATATGTATAAGTTCGAAATGCACCAGATGCGATAAGTAAACTCTACAGGACCAAAGACGATGATGGACAAGGTTCTACAGAGAGCAAAGTCTGAGCTCTCGAAAATTCTATGTTTGTACCAAAATAAAACTGCCTACGCCACTTATCAAAATACATGATGATTTATTCTCTGACAGCACAAATAATAGTGGCACTAATGTTAAAATTTTACTCACAGCTCGCATCTTAGCACTACTGATCTAACTTACAGGTTAAGCTGTACATGTCGACGAGAGTAGTTCGATCATTCTCACACGCCGGAAACTGAAAATCACATACTTATGTAGAAAATGTGTAAATTTGTTCTATAACATTACAAAACACACATGACACTACTGCGGAACTAACGTACAGGATAAAGTGCACCTACTGATGGGGATAGTTTGAACTTTCTACAGCACCGTAAATAAATCAGATATTGTCTACATAACTTATCAGAACACATGCAGCTTGCTTATTTGCTTATTAACCTACAGGTTAAATTGCGTACTGCTAAAGAGGCATTCCCTGCACACCGCCCCCAAAAGTTGCCTCCTACATTGTTTCATCACGCATCCTCAGCACCTGTGCCAGATTCGCAAGTGTACCACCTGCAGCAAGACAGGTCACAAAGCACTGGTCTCCTGGGCCTCCACCAAGATGCATGTGGATTCGGCTCAAGTGGACACTTTCCCGAAGGAGGAATCGGACATGGCAGCCCAAGAGGTGCTTCATGTTCACGCCATTCATCCTGTCTGGGATCGAGAAATCTCACTCCAGCTGTTAGTCAGTGATCACTCTGTCGACTTCCAGGTGGACACCGGTTTTCTGCTTCGATCATCGTGTGGAACACCTACCAGCAATTCGCCTCTCCCCACTGCACCTGTCCTCTCAGTGCCTCTGCAGTTACAACAGTGACATAATGGAAGTCAAAGGAGAGTTCAACGGCCCTCTTCCAACGTGCCCTGTAGAGGGCACCTCCTTGTCGTCGACACCCCACAGGCGACGGACATATTTGCACTTCTTCGCCGTTTTGGGACTGGAAGAGCACGATTCGACCACTAACGCCCAACAAGGCACTGACAGTCCTTACTTCCGCAATATTCTTGAGAAGTATCATTCAATGTTTGAGCCTCCTACTACTAGAATCATGAGATTTGAAGTACATATCACGTTCCTACCAACTGTCATTCCCATTCGCCTGGGAGCTTTGCAAGATACCAGCATCTTGACGTTCCCAATAGATTGTGAGCATCGCCTATTATGCTGGTCGACAAACCAGATGGCTTCCTCCGCATATTGATGATTTCTAGGACACGATTAACACGAGAGCCATTGTGGATGCTTACCCTATTCCAATGGTGGCCAAGCGTGTTTCTAGACTGAGCGGGGGCAAGATCTTCGCGAAAGCTGGCGTCAAGGAAGCATATCTGTAGCTTCCGTTGGATTAGGCGTCGCACTATTTGCTCGTAACCAATACACTTTTCGGTCTCTTCCGTTACAACGACCGTCCCTTTGGGATTTCGAGTGCCCCAGCAATACTTTAGCGATATTTGGCATGCCTCACACGGAAAGTGCTCTGCACAGCCAACTACCAAGATGGGACGATCCGCACAACACCTGGCTGACACCCTAGATGCTCTTTCCGCCGTCCTCCACGCTGCAAATTTTCATTGTAACTTGAAGATATGCCAGTTTCTCATTCCTCAAGTGGAATATCTGATACATATCTTCAGCGCCTCAGAATCCGCCCGAGGCCGTAATATGTCCAGACTATGAATGATTTACCGCCACTGACGAATGTCAAGAAACTTCAGTCCGTATTGCATCAACGGAATTACTATCGTGGGTTCATTCCCCATGCTGCATCTATCGCTAAGCCGCTGCACCGTCTGTTATGCAAGAATGTGGCTTTCCAGGCCCTTAAACGAGTATTGCTATGTGAGTAATAGATATCCTGGAATGTTGTTCATGAATCGCTGGGCAAAACGTTGAATCACCAGACTGACGTACAATTCTGCAGCCAAGGCGTGCGTGGGATAACCACGAGAGTGCTACTGATATCATACGAAAACGCAACCCGGACTATAACTCCAGGTTAATGTCCAGCATGTCTAGCACGCAAACAGGTCCTAACTGGCTTCCTCCCTACCAACACACGGCCATCACTGGCACAGAGGCAGAACCAGCTTTCATCAGCAAACACAACAGTCCTCCACCCTGCCCTCCTACGAGCTCTCACTTAAAATCACTGAGTCGCAAATGGTAGTGGTTTGGGATCAGTGGAATGCACGCTATAGGGCATCCGGCTTGGAGGTGTCCTTGGCGTAATCTATTTGTAACAGTTCATTGCGTCACTACGATGCCAACTACTGCTCTAATTCCTGCTGCAGATGCAGTACAATGCGACAGAGTCCTACCCCAGACACAGTGGTCTTCCGTCTCGATAGTGCCATATGGCTGTGCCATGTTGCTACTGTACATTCTATGACCACCGCTGCCAGCATTTACAGTAGCCACATTTCTGCCAAGTTCTTTCTGCAGTAATGTAGAAGGAACATTCAGTTGCTCATAACCCTATGTCTGCCCCAATAGCTGAGTGGTCGGCGTGACGGATTGCCCGGGTTCGATTCCCGGCTGGGTCGGGGATTTTCTCCGGTCAGGGACTGCGTGTTGTGCTGTCTTCATCATCATTCAACCCCATCTGGCGCACAGGTCGCTTAATGTGGCGTCGAATGTAATAAGACCTGCATCAAGGTGGTCGGACCTACTCCGCAAGGGGCCACCCGGCCAATGACGCAAAACGCTCATTTCCATAACTCTATTACACGACATCGTAGAAACTCACTGAGGTGAAGATAACTGCGTGTTTGTCGCCTTAAAGGCTTTTTGACTAATATAAATTCACCACGGCCAACTTCAAAGCTAACTAACTCTCACTTCCGTTACAGCGAGTATCTAAAGCAAACAAGATTCACATGCTCATGGAGGCTCTACTGGAGCTACTCTTACGTGACTGTCGTGAAATTTGAATAGATCTCATCTTATAGAAGTAGAAACAGTTCTACAAACATTCGTTCATTTACCAAGGAAATTTGCCAAACGGCCATATGTTTTGAGAAGTTATTTTACTTATACAAACCGTTTTTCATCTCAATAATACCATCTTCAGGGCTCTGTATATTATAAATGGGTATACGTTAGTGTATGTCAAGGTAACAGCTGATGTTACAGAAAATTAGGCGTAATAATGGAAGTGCGGGATCGATGACCTCGCTGATTGGTCCCCTTCCCCCCTCCCCCCAAAGAAAAATAAAGTCCATGAAACTTACAAAATACAATTTGCAGCTTTAAGAAAAGTACCTGTGCACATATAGCATGACGAAGCAGAGTAAGTACACTTACTAGTTACCATTGAAACTATTTTGACATCACAGATTGAAACAGAACATTGCAAAATACCAAAAATAGACAATATACAATTAGAAACACAAGGGAACAAAGCTTGTCTAATGTTTTTTCCTCCACGTTCTATCTTTATTTATTATTTATATATTTTTTATTAATTATTTATTTTTTCTTTATGTGTTTTTAATATAAAAAACTACATAATTCTAGTAGATGAGAAACTTCCCATTATTACAAAAATCTATCCTCATTGAAAGTAAATCACCGCAATGTAACCTGTTAAGCACATAATATTGTGCATATCTATCGGCTAAGTATTATCACTACTGGTGATACATGAGACTGGTGGGAAAATACTAGAATAGAACAAACGAAGACCTCATATCCGTATTAAGTGAAGATTGTCCTTCAAAATTTTAACTGAAAATGTAATACTCTTTCTGAGAATAGAAGGTATCACACATCGATCTACCTATAAAATGACGAACCCATCCAAATAGGAACTGATACATAGCAATCTGTATCACGATAGGTAGTGCGCGGATGGAACAAGTTAAATGTTAAGTGTGAGAAGACCATGCATGTGTACATATGCTGCTTTTTTTTGTACTTTATGTGCACAGGTACTTGTCTTACCACTGCAAATTGCATTTTGTAGGTTTAAAGAACTTTTATTACATGTTTCATTTTCCTTGATATACACTAAATGTACGTTTGTTTTTCATATGCAGGGGCCTGAAGATGGCATTATTGAGATGCCAAAACTGATTGTCTAAATAAAATAACATCTCAACACGAGGGCTCTATGGCAATTTTCCTTGCTAAATATTTGACCAGCCTCTGTCCTGGATCCTCAATAGATCAACGGAGAACTTCCGGTTTTGGTGTTGTGATTTTTTTCTATCATTGTAGATAGTTCTTTGTGCTTAGAGGTGTTCTCCTTCGGTTGGTTCCCATTATCCCTCAGTCAGCTCTAAAGCATGTGACCAAGAGCAGTGTAAGCATGTGCAGTTCACTACGGTGTAGGTTATATACAAGAAAATATTTACCGGAAGAAACCTATCCTATGTGCCTTTAGCACATATAGAACAACAATTGGCTGTATGAGTAGTACACAATAATGAACGTAACACACAAACATATAAAAGCAAATATAAATAGGTACAGACAAACTGACTGCCACTGACACTAAAATATATGTAATAAAATAATTTCCTATGTATTATAGATAACTGAAGATGCTTAACAGGAATAGGCGAAACGTGTCTGTTACCCAAAAAGTAAATGTTTGTTGCAAAAGATGATTGTTTTCTTATGTTTACGATAAAACGTGACTGAATTTAGCAAGTAAACGAAGTTGCCAAACATTAACAGTATTATACTTTCATAGATAGTTTGGAAGGAACGGGGGTTGTTTCTTACGAAGGCGTCAGTCTAATTTTTATCTAACTTTTTAAGTAGGTATATTTTGCGTTTATTTTTGGTGGGTTTGGACAGTGCAGTATTCAGTCTTGCTGCAACCACCTTGTGGACAGTAATCCCTGTAACCATCATGATGCTCTCTATTTTTTCAGAATTTGTTGCTATGAGATCACGTACGTTTTCGCAAATATTTACATTAGGTATGGTGTCCTGAACCAGCTGTTCATAATAATTTTCCGAGAAAGTGCATGGTACGATTTCGGACGATGTTTTATGCCTATCATCGACTTTAAGCGTAAATTTTCGCCAACATACCGAGAATAGATTAAAGTCAGCACAAAATATGATTGTATGAACGGGACACCCGTTTGAAATAAGACTTAAGACTGAAACTTCCTGGCAGATTAAAACTATGAGCCGGACCGAGACTTGAACTCGGGACTTTCGCCTTTCGCGGGCAAGTGCTCTACCATCTGAGCTACCCAAGCACGACTCACGACCCGTCCTCACAGCAGAGCACTTGCCCGCGAAAGGGAAAGGTACAGAGTTCGAGTCTCGGTCCGGCACACAGTTTTAATCTGCCAAGAAGTTTCATATCAGCACACACTCCGCTGCAGAGTGAAAATCTCATTCTGGAAACATCCCCCAGGCTGTGGCTAAGCCATATCTCCGCAATATCCTTTCTTCCATGAGTGCTTGTTCTGCATGGTTCGCAGGCAAAATTCTGTGAAGTTTGGAAATCAGGAGACGAGGTACTGGCAGAATTGAAGCTGTGAGGACGGGTCGTGCTTGGGTAGCTCAGATGGTAGAGCACTTGGCCGCGAAAAGCAAGGGTCCCGAGCTCGAGTCTCGGTCCGGCACGCAGTTTTAATCTGCCAGGAAGTTTCATATCAGCGCACCTCCGCTGCAGAGTGAAAATCTCATTCTGAAGACTTAACGCTTGTTTGAACTGTACACCGTGCATATCACCTGAGTCGGGAGACCGGTAATTGACAGAATTATTAATTTAATCCGTTTGTCAACCTCTACCGAAACTAACTCACAGGGACTATCTGCTTCAGTTCCAGAGTACTGCTAACAGCAACAAACACACCTCCACCAAATCGTATTTAATATACCACTTCAGAACACCGTTAGGTAATTTATAAAAATTTCGGCTGAACTTATCTCCTGCCTTACCAGCTTCCATACCTCTAACGGTTTGGGCCTCAGTGCTTTCTATTATCGCATGGAGCTCTCGTTCTTTTCCAAAAGTGCTACAACAGTTTTCTACTATAATATCTATGGTTTGTAGGTCTGTGGTTGTCTGTGTTTGATCTGCACCATTAGAAGACTGAAGCCCTTTTTGATCTTTCCCGAGACGCTAAAAGAAAAGTGGCCCGGTCCACTCCACACAGTCCCCACTACTCATGTAGCCAGTCAGTTCTTGTGTTTGGATGCCCCTGTCCTATTCAGCGGTACAGGAAATCACACACCCAACGGCGCAGCCTACATGACAATTTGAGCCTCTTGCTTGACTACGATGCTGCAGATGGTGAGCTCTACCTTCAACTCTCAGGCAAGACTGGCAGTCTTAAAGGAATTCAGATGGTTGCCATAAATCAGAGAGAATCTCTTCCGCTCCAAAGCGGCGCATAAGCCACCTTCTGCAATTGGCTTCTCCCTGTGCTCTTCATGGCATCTGGAAGCACCCGTTCCACATCTGGGATGACTCCCTCTGGTATGCACACACAGTGCACACTGGAATTCTTCGCTTCTTTGGTAGCCAATTCCCTAAGAAGACCCACTATGCGTCTAACATTGAAGCTCTCAGCAACCAATAGTCCCACCCTCTGTGACTCCCCAGATCTTGCTGGGTGAGAGACATCCTCCTAAATAGGTCAAGCGACTGCATCTGGCTCTGGATGTCCGTCAGCTACATACAACGCCTGAAACCTGCTCGTCAGACGAACAGGGGATGCCTTTGGTTCCTCCCCTTCCCAGAAATTCTCTCGTTTTATGGTCTGCTACACATTCGGATGACATGCCACTCGACCACGCAGGTGAGGGGTCTGGTTCAGTGTGATCGTTAACTGGGGAGGTCACAGTAGTGGACAGCTAGGGGACATGTCGGACGTGTTGGAAATGCCTGAGATCCCCACGTCGGACCCCCATAGTGACACCCATTACCGACAGCCTCAAGCTGCGTGACCCAAGCCAACACCACGTGAAGTTGAGAGCGAAGGGTCGGGAATTAGGCCTGCAGCCGAGCGCAGCAATCACACTGTCGAGCCATACTAAAGACGGCGTAACTCTACACTACACGGTTATTAAAACGCTGGACTGTGTCCCGTAAGCAGACAAACATGCAAGATATTTAAAAATTAAATACGCGGTTACTGAAAATAAGTCGCTCCTGTTTGGAGGTCATAAAAATGTTGCACAAACGAGCGCTATATTCGTCTGTGTCGCTGCAGGAACGGACGTTGCCACCTTACACCAATATAGCCTAGAAATAGATGCTACACGACAGCTTCTGAAAGGAGTCATGTTTATAAAGGAGACGTTTGTAAAACTGGCCAAAAATGTTGAAAATTTTGCCACAACGTTAATTATGTAGCATGTTAAAAGTATTGTCTCCAATTTTCAGAGTTTAATTTGTGCTAGAAATGACGTAAAAGCCGTCTTGTTTCAACCAATTCTTAGTGCGACGCTCCCTTTTGTACTCGAAACTGTCCTTGTTTGTGAAATTTTATTCCTTCCTGACATCAGAAAACATCAGTAGAGTCTAGAAGTCTAGAAGCCTAGAAGTCAACTAACGATACGATTAACTGCGATGTGCTAAAGAAATGCACACACAGTGAAACACAAAACCCGAACGAAAAAAATCCTCATTTAGACGAGACGCCCAAAGACAACATTCTGCTCATCTACTATTCTTAAAATTTCCTCACGTAACCTTTGACTGGTGATCAACGGTGGTGACACTGGAAGAATCAGGACCCTTATAAGACTACGATTTGGTGTAGGCTGCTTCATTGAAAACCTACTGAATAAGATTGATGATCCCAGAATGAGATGGTAGAGCACTTTCCCGCGAAAGGCAAAGGTCCCGAGTCTCGGTCCGGCACACAGTTTAAATCTGCCAGCACGTTTCAAGATTGATGATATAAATATTCCTACTTCTGAGATTTTATTGAGGGATAGTCCCAAAAGGGCACGCTAGAATAATCAAAGAATCAGTACCTTTATAGGATTACGATCTGATGCTGGCTGCTTCACTGAAAACCTATTGAAGAAGACTGATGATGTACGTCTTCCCAATTTGAGATGTCGGTGAGGGATATCCCCAAAAAGGCACGCCAGAGGGATCAGACTAGAAGAAAAGAACTACATGAAGAGCAAAAACACGAAATGATTATTATGACCAACATTAAGATACTTATTTCCGGCATAAATGCTAATAAATTTTCTCGCATTTTTCATTTTCCGGTGTGTAAGGAACTTCTCTATTGAAACATTACAGATAAAAAAGTGAAATTTGCTCCAGAGTTTCTAAATACTGTAACGCAGTATTGGTGGTACTAAACTTTTCGAAGTGCATTATTGTGGAATTTATTTTTGTGAAATGAAAATTGCTATATATCATACACATAAATTTAAGAAACTGTAGCGAGTGTTCTAAGACTTATTTTAAAAAACTGGTACACAGATTTGTTTATCTAATTATTAGGAATAACGTACGACATTTTGTAAGTGATAGTAACCTTGGAAAAATGTTGTTCATGTGATAGTATGTGTTCTGAAAGTGTCCGACAACGTGCTGATTACATTAATTTATCCAGAAAAATCCAAGAAATTACCAGATTATACCCAATAACTTAATGATAAAATGTGCAAAATATGGTTCAATTATCTATCAAACAGTAAAAATTACATTAGTTTGCATGTACCTGTGTACTTTCTTATACGTCCATCCTTAAGTATATGGCCATGGAATCAGTTGCAGACGATGGGAGAAAGGCAAATGGCAGACGAAGATCCAGATGGATAATCCACAGGAAGCGTAGCACTCCCACGAAGAAGGTGAAACTTTCATTGGACGAATACTTGCTTGCATGTTGCTTCTCGAAAGGGAACGGTCCAATTCGACAAAAAGAAACTTGCCCTGAAATGGTTCATAGAGAGGGAACACACCGAAAAAATGCCATGTCAAAATTTTAGCTTCTAAGCCCATTGTTTTTAAATGTTGGAAAATGTAAAATTCGTAGTTTGCAAAGCAGCTGGAGAAATAAACATTCATCCCGGAGTTGTAGCAGACAGCACGTGCGCAACTCAGCTGACACACAGCCTCGGTTGACGGCACATCAATAAACAGATAACAAGGCACGAGGCGACTGGATTTGTAAAGCGCATTTCAGATCTTCTGACATAGTTGCTCACATTTACTTTTTGCATTAACTGCAATTCATTTAATATCCATCATAATTAGCACTTATCTATGCGTTATAGCTGACTGTTCACAATGGAGATAATAATGAATAATTTTCTTTGGTTTTCTTCGTGTATGCTTGCTAGTAACATCTGCCTTCGTGCAGCTTCCAGAGTTTCACAATAATGTGGAATCCTATTAAAGTTTTCAATCTTGCAAAGACAATATATGAAGAACGTGGTATGCAATCGAAATTACTTACTTGTCCTGAAGACCTACATATGTGTTATTTATTGGTTAATTTTTAGACATTCATTCGAATGATGCCGACATTTCGTTAGAAATTACGGAAACAGTAGCAGAGACAGGAAATAAGTCTGACGATTCCGTGAATTGCGGTCTGAATGACGAACGTTGCGCTAATTAAAGTTCATAACAAAAACAAGGTATCTCCCTAGACCAAAGAAAGCGCGATTGTACAGCAAGAGCTTCCAGTGAAGAACAATATGCCGTAAATTATTTGGTTAAACGAAGAAGTGAGAAAACGCATTAAGTTAAGCAGTGTGTGAAGGCAGTTTACTTTCGTACAGTCTGAGCATGAGTTGTATAAATTGAAGAAACATTTATACAATGTACGAAAAATGGTCCTAAATGAAACTCACCAAGTGTGAAAAGAAAACTGTATGAAATATTTAAAACTGCTCGTGAGGGTCAATACACTGTTACCGAGGGATAACTATGATACTGGGTCTGGGTGCTTTCAATTGCAAGTGAGATGAACCTTACTAATTTCTAGGGGTATACCAGGGTGACCCTAGACTAGATCGGTTAGATAATTTTTTGAATAAAATGACAAACAAATTGCAAAATTGACTTTAGATCTTTACTGTACACCCTTGAGGTGTACTACGTATTTCTCTGAGTAAACATCTGGCACCCAGAGGGCGCTACAGGACATCGACCAAAGACCTTTGCAGAGCGTGATGGCGGATGGAAGCTCAGAATGCCACAGTTGCCAACCTAGAACAAAATTTCAATTAGTGCTTTGAAACTGACGCTATTGTCTAATGTAGAACGTAGGCACACTTAAAAATTCATTTTTAATGAAATGGCGGCATTCTGAAATGAAAGTCAATATTTTGAGAACACGTTGTTACAAAAACGTCCACCAAAATTAAAAATTAAACTAGCAAAAATCTTATGTACTACAGTAGAAAAAACAAGAACTATAAGTTAGGAAAAGGTGTAATGTAGTTGCATGTATATTTCATGAGTTAAAGCTCCCGCCAACTTGAAAAATGTTTTGACACTTTAAGCGCTTAAGATTTCAGCTTGTGTTTTTTTTTAATTTTGGAATTGAAGGAACTTTTAATTGGAAACACCAGCGCCGTACAGTTGGGGGTTTTTCGGAATACTCTCATTTTGAGAAGTTAAATCGATTAATTGGCTTCCGCTTATCAATCGAAGCCGTTTTTTTGCACGATTGGGATTACATTTCGAACCTTTTCTATCCGCATTAATACGTTTGCTTGTCATTTTCAAGCGCTCACATTTTACTTCGTATAATAAGAGAAATGACAAGCTGAGCAGACGCGAGACTAGCACGTGCCTTCAGATTGTTTACCATAAACCTATCATTTTACGTAGGGAAACCTTGTTAATAACGGTATTTTGGTTGATACTGATGCCTTCTGTGATACTATCCGAAGCTAACAGAACCTCTATTCCGCTTATAGTATTACACTGATTGCATTCGAGCTCTCGGATGCGCTAGACTCCCATGCAGTAAATCGCTGTTTTAACATATCTTAACATTATTGTCCACTTTGTATGAATGTGACTTAGAAACAAACTCTCTAGGAACATTTTAAGCCAATAAAAGTGTTACATTAAAAACATAATACTCTATCCTGATCCATCCCTTTCAACAGATTCAGGAAATCGTGTGGAAAAAGAAGTCGCAAAATTACGACTTCAATTAAACGAGCAGAGTAGGTATCATTAATAGGTATTACTACAGAGAAACTCGTAGCTGATGTGAAGATGAAGCTTCTTGTTATCCCTTAAGGTGCTGTGTGTAACGCCAATCAGCCGTAAGTATCGGTGGATTAATGTTTCTGCAGCTTTATATCTGTCTTCAGAATCCCAAGGCAAAAATTTAAAAAGTGACCGTGTAGTTGATAAAATCTTATAATCGACGTAGCAATATCCGGAAAAATAGGAGAGAATAAGTATCAGCATTACATCCGTAACATCGTCTCACTACTTGCAGGAAGTAATTCATTGTTCTTGTTGACTCCTGGCATTCACATAACGACAGATTTGTCTTTAGGGAGATGACGAAAAGAGTGACAACATAGCTTGATTCAGCCTCTCGATAAAGAAAATTTTTCGACAATGACAAGTTTTTTTTCCAGAAAATAGTCGGAAAGTACAATTTCCGATAGTTCTTTGTCATTTCAGGTTTATCAGCGGAGCAGTGTCGTTAGGCATCATTCATTTATGCATTGTCAGCTTACATCACCACGTCTTACGAATTTAATCGAGTGTACCTGGAACACAGCACAATATGCACGACAATGACGACGACCATTTATAACACCATCCCAATTCAAACTAAATGATAGAACTGCGCGAGGTGCCTGAATGTATTCATTTTTCTTTTATCAGGTGCGACTGGTGCAAGGAAAATGATTGTTTCCGTCATCCAATAGAACTTTGCATTTTTGCGACGACCACAGGGTATAAATAAGGAAACGTTTCATTGTTACTAAAACATATGTTACGGCGTAATGTCAAGAGCCGGCACGCCGGTCGGTAGATGACTACGAGAAGACGTCAACCAATCGCACGCTGACTGACACCTCTCCAGGACGACAACGCGACACCAGCGGCCCCTATGTGAAGAGAGCAAAGGCGCCACGACCGACTGGTCGCGGACTGTTCTACAGCAGCTTCAGGACTAGCAACGTGGATAGAAGCGTCAACTCTAATCAATTGCTTGTGCTGTCTATGTACCACGGACTTGGGAATTATACTGAAGAGATTTCTCAATTCATCTGTCGTTCTTTGCTTGCGACACATCGGTGTAAGACGACGTTAAGTATTTTTAATTTTTATTTTGTAATGTAAAGGATGAGCCAGACAATAGGGGATTTTACTTTATTATATGAGCACCGAAACGGTTACTTCATTTTTCCATTACGGCCAAGCCACGGCCGGCAGTGTTAGCTGCCTGTAAATTCTTTTGTCCCACGATCTAGTAACAGGAAGTCAGCACCGAGAAAGGGCACATTGTTCACGCGCCTCTCTCGTGTGCTGACGAGGTAACGCCGCCCCAGGCGTCGCTTAGCAGGCAACGCTCTGGAAAGTTCCATGCCGCCCGCACGGTTTGCTCGGTCCTGACCAATCAGGGTGGAGGAAGCCGCGTGGTGCGTCGAATATACCCGGCCGCCCGTCGCCGGGCCCGCGCTCTTGTATTCTTGCTCACCCGCGAGTCGGATGCGCGCCCTGTAGTATTGAACATCTCCTGCTTCTCCCGGTGCTGCGGCACTGTGGACTTAGTTTTGGCAGACGACCAATTTCGGTAGCTTCGCGAACAATGTTCGCCAAATTGTAAGCTCTGGCTCACCCTCACCTCCCTAGGCCTATGTAGCCCCCTTTCATCATGCTTTAGCCAATAAATGGCCTTTCTCTAAAATTTACACTATTATTCCACAACGCCCACCGCCTGCCCATACCCGCCATCCTGCACAAATTGGTGTCAGAAGTGGGATCCGTTCCCGTAGTGACTTTGTCGCTACAGTAAATTTCTCCAGGCAAGACGCCGTACACTTCGCGCATGGAATGCGCCAACCGGCCACCACGTTTGCTCCACGTGGGCCGTGGCTGCTCCACTAAACACGCACAGGGCGCGCGCTGCAGCGAGGCAGCCCACGCTAGTCAGCCACGTGAGCCGGACGCCGCCGCGCTGCCCGCTGCCTGAGTTCGAGGGGCCTGCGCTGCGGTGCGCGACCGGCCGGGCCGCCGTCATCCGCCGCCGCGCCAGCCGACGCCGCCGTCGCGCCGCCCACCGCCGCCCGCCGCTGTCACCGACGCGCCAGGGGCTTGCTGCCATCGCCGACCGGCCGAGCCAGCGCCGTCCGCCGCCAACACATCTGCCGCCGCCCGAGGGTCCGGACACCGCCGCCACCGCCCGCTGCCGCCCGCCGACCACCGACCACCGCCACCGCAGCCACTGCACCATGCCGTCGCCGCCACCAATGCGTCGCACCGCATCCATCGCCGTGTAAGTCGCCGCGATGCTTGCAACTATATCTTCGATCTTCCGCCGCTGGATTGAGAATCTTTGTGGCCGTCCTTTTTTTGTAACAATCATTACTTTACAAAATTGTTGAGGCTTTCGTGGCCACTTGTTGACAAACTGCCTATTGGCTTCTGTCTCGGGTTCTTCGGCCGACGTTCATCTAATGATTTTTCTGACGTTTCGCCAGCACGAGTGGCTGGCATTGTCAAAGCTTCACCCTCCATTGCCGGTGGTGAACTGGAGCCGAGCTCGCGGGCGCAGACTATATGTACCTGGCGCGCCAACGTCCGAGGGCTTCTCCGCGGTCATTTCCGGTGCGGTTCTCCTCTTGCTACCTGCGACGGTCGTTCGCTGCAGTACGGGAAGCCAGGATCCGTTGACCTTAAGGCTTTCCTCTTTCTTGTTCAAACTGTTCGCGTGTTTTTGTATTTCTACAGCTTCTCTGAACAAGCGCGTGTGATAGTGGTTCTCTACAGCCAGAACTTCCGTGTCGGCGAATTTTATTACGTGGTCGGTCTCATTCAGTGCGTGTTCTGCCACGGCCGATTTCTCCACCTGCCCCAACCTGCAATGTCGCTTATGCTCCTTGATCCTGGTGTTAATGGATCGTCCAGTCATCCCGACATAAACTTTTCCGCATGTGCATGGTATGCGGTATATTCCCGACATTGAAAGTGGGTCTCTTTTCTCCTTCGCCGATCTAAGACACTCTTTTATCTTCCTTGTCGGTTTGAAGATCGTCTTTACGCCATGTTTGCGCAATATACGGCCGATTCTGTCCGTCACTCTGGGAATGTATGGCAGAAAGGCCGTACCCGACATTTCTTTTTCTGGTTCCTTACTTCGCCGAGTGTTTGGCTCAGTTACACTTCTAATATAATTTGTGGAGTACCCATTGCTCCTCAGGACTGTTTCCAGGTGTTGCATTTCTCGTTTGAGGTGTTGCGGCTCACATATTCGTCCTGCTCTCGTTACGAGCGTACTAATCATGCCCCTTTTCTGGCTCGGGTGGTGGTTTGACAGTTTGTGCAGGTATCGGTCCGTGTGAGTCGGTTTTCGATACACGCTGTGTCCCAGGTTTTCGCCGTCCCTTGTGACCAGCACATCTAGAAATGGCAGTTTCTTGTCCTTTTCTACTTCCATGGTAAATGTTATGTTGGCATGGAGGCTGTTCAAGTGTCTTAGGAAGTCACCGAGCTGTTCTTCACCATGGCTCCACACCACGAAAGTATCATCGACGTATCTGTACCACACCTTAGGTTTGCAAGTGGCCGAGTCCAGTGCCTGTGCTTCGAATTGTTCCATGAAGAAATTGGCCACCACTGGACTGAGAGGACTACCCATGGCGACGCCTTCCAGCTGTTCGTAGAAGTCGCCATTCCACGTGAAATAGCTCGTGGTGAGACATGCATGGAAGAGCTTTCTGATGTCTAGCGGGAAAATGGAACCGATGTGCTCCAGAGCGTCACTGAGTGGCACTTTCGTAAATAACGAAACAACATCAAAGCTGACCAGGATGTCGTTTGGTGCAAGTTTCAGTTTCTTCAGCTTCTCAATGAAATGTCCTGAGTCCTTAATGTATGTGTCGGTCTTCCCCACGTGTGGTTGGAGCAGAGAGGCCAAGTGTTTTGCCAGCTTATATGTCGGTGATCCAGGAGCGCTAACGATCGGTCTCAGTGGAACGTTGTTCTTATGGATCTTGGGTAATCCATACAGCCGAGGTGGTAGGGCTTCTGTGTTGCGCAGGTTTCTCTGTATGTCCGCCGGCAGAGAAGACGCCTTGATCAATCGATTCGTATTCCGTGTGATACGTTGCGTCGGATCTGCGCTTAGTTTTCGGTACGTCGTCGGATCTAATAGGTCTCGGATCTTTTGCTCATAATCTTCGGTCTTCATTACGACGGTCGCATTCCCCTTATCGGCAGGCAGTACCAATATACTCTTGTCGGCGTTGAGATTCTTAATGGCTTGTACCTCTTCTTTCTTCAGGTTGCAAGCTGGCGGTTTTGCTCGGCGCAGTATCCTGGCTGTTTCCGTGCGTATTTCCTCTGCCCTTTCACAAGGAAGGGCACGAATGGCTGCTTCGGTGTTGGCAATGATGTCCTCCATAGGTATGGTTCTCGGGATGATAGCGAAATTCCCTCCTTTTTGAAGAACAGACACTTCCGCTTCGGTCAATTGTCGTTCAGTGAGGTTGACCACTGTGTGTGACATGTCGGGAGTCGCCTTGTCGGTCTGCTTCCGGCATCTTTCAAACTTTTTCTTCTGTCGCTCGGTGCAGCGCTCGAGTTCGTTCTGCATGCTCCTGTGAGTGATGCTGTCGATCTTGTCCCAGTCGTCTCGATGCATTCTGCTACTTAGTTGATAGAAAATGTCCAGAAGTTCCTGATCCGTTCTTGCCAAGTCTCTCCGTGTTGTATGTATTCGCTCACGAAGAAAAGCTCGTTCCATTCTGTCGTAGATACGATGTGCTTGGGCGGTGGTGAATAGGCGCTTGCATCTCAAGAACTTCGGTGTAGCACATTCATCTCGGCACCGTGACAGAAAGGCGAGAGAGGACATCAGTCGCGCTTTCTTCTTCCGTCGTTGGTCAAGGCGTCGGTACAATCTGCAAATCTCCTCCCCGTAGAGGCGTAATACAAAATTGTTGAGGCTTTCGTGGCCACTTGTTGACAAACTGCCTATTGGCTTCTGTCTCGGGTTCTTCGGCCGACGTTCATCTAATGATTTTTCTGACGTTTCGCCAGCACGAGTGGCTGGCATTGTCAAAGCTTCACCCTCCATTGCCGGTGGTGAACTGGAGCCGAGCTCGCGGGCGCAGACTATATGTACCTGGCGCGCCAACGTCCGAGGGCTTCTCCGCGGTCATTTCCGGTGCGGTTCTCCTCTTGCTACCTGCGACGGTCGTTCGCTGCAGTACGGGAAGCCAGGATCCGTTGACCTTAAGGCTTTCCTCTTTCTTGTTCAAACTGTTCGCGTGTTTTTGTATTTCTACAGCTTCTCTGAACAAGCACGTGTGATAGTGGTTCTCTACAGCCAGAACTTCCGTGTCGGCGAATTTTATTACGTGGTCGGTCTCATTCAGTGCGTGTTCTGCCACGGCCGATTTCTCCACCTGCCCCAACCTGCAATGTCGCTTATGCTCCTTGATCCTGGTGTTAATGGATCGTCCAGTCATCCCGACATAAACTTTTCCGCATGTGCATGGTATGCGGTATATTCCCGACATTGAAAGTGGGTCTCTTTTCTCCTTCGCCGATCTAAGACACTCTTTTATCTTCCTTGTCGGTTTGAAGATCGTCTTTACGCCATGTTTGCGCAATATACGGCCGATTCTGTCCGTCACTCTGGGAATGTATGGCAGAAAGGCCGTACCCGACATTTCTTTTTCTGGTTCCTTACTTCGCCGAGTGTTTGGCTCAGTTACACTTCTAATATAATTTGTGGAGTACCCATTGCTCCTCAGGACTGTTTCCAGGTGTTGCATTTCTCGTTTGAGGTGTTGCGGCTCACATATTCGTCCTGCTCTCGTTACGAGCGTACTAATCATGCCCCTTTTCTGGCTCGGGTGGTGGTTTGACAGTTTGTGCAGGTATCGGTCCGTGTGAGTCGGTTTTCGATACACGCTGTGTCCCAGGTTTTCGCCGTCCCTTGTGACCAGCACATCTAGAAATGGCAGTTTCTTGTCCTTTTCTACTTCCATGGTAAATGTTATGTTGGCATGGAGGCTGTTCAAGTGTCTTAGGAAGTCACCGAGCTGTTCTTCACCATGGCTCCACACCACGAAAGTATCATCGACGTATCTGTACCACACCTTAGGTTTGCAAGTGGCCGAGTCCAGTGCCTGTGCTTCGAATTGTTCCATGAAGAAATTGGCCACCACTGGACTGAGAGGACTACCCATGGCGACGCCTTCCAGCTGTTCGTAGAAGTCGCCATTCCACGTGAAATAGCTCGTGGTGAGACATGCATGGAAGAGCTTTCTGATGTCTAACGGGAAAATGGAACCGATGTGCTCCAGAGCGTCACTGAGTGGCACTTTCGTAAATAACGAAACAACATCAAAGCTGACCAGGATGTCGTTTGGTGCAAGTTTCAGTTTCTTCAGCTTCTCAATGAAATGTCCTGAGTCCTTAATGTATGTGTCGGTCTTCCCCACGTGTGGTTGGAGCAGAGAGGCCAAGTGTTTTGCCAGCTTATATGTCGGTGATCCAGGAGCGCTAACGATCGGTCTCAGTGGAACGTTGTTCTTATGGATCTTGGGTAATCCATACAGCCGAGGTGGTAGGGCTTCTGTGTTGCGCAGGTTTCTCTGTATGTCCGCCGGCAGAGAAGACGCCTTGATCAATCGATTCGTATTCCGTGTGATACGTTGCGTCGGATCTGCGCTTAGTTTTCGGTACGTCGTCGGATCTAATAGGTCTCGGATCTTTTGCTCATAATCTTCGGTCTTCATTACGACGGTCGCATTCCCCTTATCGGCAGGCAGTACCAATATACTCTTGTCGGCGTTGAGATTCTTAATGGCTTGTACCTCTTCTTTCTTCAGGTTGCAAGCTGGCGGTTTTGCTCGGCGCAGTATCCTGGCTGTTTCCGTGCGTATTTCCTCTGCCCTTTCACAAGGAAGGGCACGAATGGCTGCTTCGGTGTTGGCAATGATGTCCTCCATAGGTATGGTTCTCGGGATGATAGCGAAATTCCCTCCTTTTTGAAGAACAGACACTTCCGCTTCGGTCAATTGTCGTTCAGTGAGGTTGACCACTGTGTGTGTCATGTCGGGAGTCGCCTTGTCGGTCTGCTTCCGGCATCTTTCAAACTTTTTCTTCTGTCGCTCGGTGCAGCGCTCGAGTTCGTTCTGCATGCTCCTGTGAGTGATGCTGTCGATCTTGTCCCAGTCGTCTCGATGCATTCTGCTACTTAGTTGATAGAAAATGTCCAGAAGTTCCTGATCCGTTCTTGCCAAGTCTCTCCGTGTTGTATGTATTCGCTCACGAAGAAAAGCTCGTTCCATTCTGTCGTAGATACGATGTGCTTGGGCGGTGGTGAATAGGCGCTTGCATCTCAAGAACTTCGGTGTAGCACATTCATCTCGGCACCGTGACAGAAAGGCGAGAGAGGACATCAGTCGCGCTTTCTTCTTCCGTCGTTGGTCAAGGCGTCGGTACAATCTGCAAATCTCCTCCCCGTAGAGGCGTAATACAAAATTGTTGAGGCTTTCGTGGCCACTTGTTGACAAACTGCCTATTGGCTTCTGTCTCGGGTTCTTCGGCCGACGTTCATCTAATGATTTTTCTGACGGATCCTGGCTTCCCGTACTGCAGCGAACGACCGTAGCAGGTAGCAAGAGGAGAACCGCACCGGAAATGACCGCGGAGAAGCCCTCGGACGTTGGCGCGCCAGGTACATATAGTCTGCGCCCGCGAGCTCGGCTCCAGTTCACCACCGGCAATGGAGGGTGAAGCTTTGACAATGCCAGCCACTCGTGCTGGCGAAACGTCAGAAAAATCATTAGATGAACGTCGGCCGAAGAACCCGAGACAGAAGCCAATAGGCAGTTTGTCAATCATTACTTTTTTCTGGTCACTAGCGTCCCATAAAATTGTAAACATGCCGATAGGGACACGAGCGACGGAACGGGATACCCCCGCAGAGGCACCTGTCTCGCAAGACCCGCTCGAGGCCATAAATGCACAAATGCGCCAGTTATTCGCACAAAATCAGGAGCTACTTGAGCAAAACCGCGTCTTGAAACAGACGCTGGAAGCTAGTGCGCGAACTTCCATACCTGTGGCTAGCTCCGCCCCTGTAACAAATGCTCAAACAGAGGCAACTAACACTAATTCTGTCTCTAATACAAACGCCACAATTTCTGCTAACATGGCGACTGTAAGCAATTTTCCTGCGGCTGATTTCATTCCCACGTTTTCTGGGAAGTCCTACGAAAACGTGGCTATGTTTTTACAAAATATTCGTGATGTGGGTCGCACGTGTGCCTGGCCGGATGATCTACTGGTCAATGTAGCCAGACTGAAGTTGACAGGGGAAGCCCGAATGTTCATAGAAACGGTGGACGAATTGCGTGACACGCACGAATTCGAAGTATTGGCCCGCGGATTGACTACGCGTTATTCCGATACCAGAGGTACCGCATATTACAGAGATCAATTATCAACCCTTAGGCAGAAGCCTAACGAGGATTTTGATGCCTTTGCAGATCGCATACGAGCAGTATCTTGTCGTACCTACAAGCTAGGTGAAAATGCCAGTGAAAACAGAATTTTGCGCTCAGAAGCCGAAGCGCGTGCAATTGATGCATTTGTTCGCGGTATTGACCCCCGCATCGGAGGTGAAGTCAAAGCAGCCTCCCCCACTTCTCTGAAGCTGTTCGTTTGGCAATGCTACGCGAAGAGGTGTTGCGTTTTTGCGCTGCCGCTCCGCGCCCATCGGACCCAGTACCGGTCCCAGCAAAAGAAGTATTTTGTCAGCGTTGTGGGAAGCCCAACCATACGGCAATGCGCTGTCGCGCGCCGTATTGCACCATTTGCCAGACAGTAGGTCATCCTAATAATGTTTGCCCCACAAAGTCACCATTTTCAAATCAGATGCGCGGCCGCCGCCGCAACGCGGGGTCGAATCAGGGAAACGCTTGGGGGGCAGGTTCCGCCACCCACCCGCGCCCCCGACAAAAGTAATACACCCGGTTAGGACCGAAAAATGTAAAGAGGTGGAACACGTTAGTCTATTTGGCGTACTCGGGAACAAATTAGTTAGAATTTTAGTTGATACTGGTGCTCAAGTTAGTGTATTGTTTGTGGAGAAAAATGATCGAAGGGTGTTACAGCCACCCCGGTACCATATCAGTGGCCTTGGAGAGGAAGTAATTGTCCCTGCAGGTTCGTGTGTAGTGAATCTGCAAATCGACGAGGGTAAATACAGTCAGAGGATGGAAGTAGTAAGGCTAAAGAAGGGTGAATTTGACATCATACTAGGGAATGACTTCCTGCACCGTTATCAGGGGATAGTGGATTATCGAACGCGAACTGTGCAGTTCGGCGAAGCAATTCACCGATTTGGCAGTGCGCACCCCCGTCAGACGCGAGGGAGCTGCGAAAGGCGCCGTTCACAGTCTCCCATAAAACCGCAGATGTGGGCGATAAAAACCACTGACCCTGTGAGGATAAAAGGCGGAAGTGGAAAGATTCTCTGGATAGATGTCATAAATCAAGAACAGCCCAAGACAGACATTCTGGTTGACCCGCTCACCCAGAATGATGTTTTAGATCGTCAGTCAGTACATATAAAGAGAAGTATCTGCCGACCGGAGAGGAGACAGAAGGGTTTTGCGATACCAGTAAGTATAGATAATTTTGGTGTAGAAGATGTTGTGATACCGAAGGGTACTATTGTTGCCAGTGGTCAGGAAATTTTTGAGGAAATAAGAGGAGCTGAGAAGCAGCGAAATAAAGATAAGAAAGGAAGGAAAGGAAAGAAATGTTCAGTTAGAGAAGTGCGATATGTCGCGTCGACGATAAGGAGTCAGTTATCAGAGAAGTTAGGTCATTTAAACAGTGAGGAGAAAAGGATGTTGCAGGCGGTATTAGAGGAATTTTCGTGGTTGTTTGAAGAGAGGCAGTTTCTACCGGCTACGGATTTGGTTCAGCACGAAATTCCGACCGGAGAAGCTCGGCCTATTACGCCAGTAGTTCCACCCATAAAAGCAAGAAAGAAGGTAATACAACCGCCTAGACAGCAACGTAGATATGCTCTAAGGTCAAACCCCTATAATTTTCGTGCCAGAAAGTAGGTCTGAAATGGTATGTAAACAGTTGGAAAAGTCCTGCATGCAGCAAGAGAATCAATTGACGGAAAACACCGTCGTTACTATACATTTATTGAAGTTGTGCATGTTAATTATAAGTAGACATAAGAATTGGTAACTGTTGGTAACTGGTAATAGAATTTATGACGTCACAGGTTAATGGAAGTGATTGAAGTTATGTGATCATTTTGTCTTGTCATTTAACGTCTCCAGTAATGTTGTCGTAGCAGTCGAGAGTCAAAAACCCAACCATTTTTTAATCATGGAATTAAGCGGAAAGTTGTCCTTGTCAAAAGAACACGTAGAGAAAGAATCAGTTAATCTAGAATATATCAAAGGGATTCACATTTCACCTGTTAATTTAGTGAATAGTGCACGAACACAGCTGCTAAAGCTTTACCATAAAAACATGATAGTAACACGCCTTCGTAACTGCCAGTAGATCAGTGACTACATGCTGCCGTCTACCTGTCCTTTGAAATACGCCCAATTACATGTATGTTTTGCTAAATGGTCACACAACGATAATAACAAGAATAAGTATGTCCAAGTTAAACAAAAAATAGGTTACTCTAAAGTAAAAGGAGTCTTCCTCAAGTGCTCTTTTATTGTTTTCATGATGCGATGTTGAACAGACAACAAGGTAAGTTTTTTGGTACCACGTATTTCTATATATCAAATGCCACGAAAGGAGTCGCGTAAATACCGCCGCTGTTGTCTACAGCTGTTTACATGCGCCGAGCCCCGCCTCTCCCTATCAGCTGGCGACGCGGCCCCCTCCCCTTCCCTCTCACCTGCCTGCCGAGAGAGCAGCCATTGCAGTTCCCCCTTCCCCACCCACCGCCTCTGTCTTTGGCGCGTACAGTATCTGCACCTTTCCCCTCGCCCTTCCTCCCCACCCACCAATCGCCCTGCACGCCGCGTGCGTCAGCCACGCTACACCTTCGTACGTTGCAGTTTAAACAGCAAACCTAAAGTGATAGTTATAGAAATAAATTCACCAGCTTAATATTGCCCTACAGATTTTATTAGTCTTATCTAAAGACAGGAATCTATTTGTGTTGTCGGAGAGAGAACTTTTTCCTGGTACGCATTGTCTAAGCCATCAGGATTAGAAAACGTTGGAATTTCAGATCGATCTCCGGCTATGTTGGATCACCACCACGGTTAATAAACGGATCTATATGGCGTCAAGAAAGCCGGCACTTGTCGCTATATCTGTCCTGTAAACGACCGCTGTGTGGGAAACGCGTTAGCCAAGGAGTTGGGTTTGGAATGCCATCGCAAAATACAGTTTATCTAGAAGCCTAACACCTGCCAGTTACCTAAATTTTAGAAGAACAGAGTGTTTAAGTAAAATAATTGGAACCCGATAGTTTTGTGACCTCTAGCGATTGAAGTTATTAGAGTCCCTTAGAAAAGAACATCCTCCATGCATAACTGTCGTGAACAACATAAGATAACTCTGGAAGGAAATTTTGTGACAGTACCGAGAGACTAAACTCCACGCGTAGTAAGAGGACGGACCAAGCGTGAACGCCAGTTATGCTGCCTAGCCAGTGAAACCGGACGCAGCCGTACTGTCAGCTCTGCTGTCAGCAACTTAACAATCTCACGAGCGCGACGCGTGTCGCACCTTAGCACCTCAAGCTGCACTGAATCTGAACACAGAAATTCTTAACCATTATATAACGAACCCTATGAATAACTTTATGCACATTTTCAATAATCAGGAACTTACTTTGCTCCCTACACACTCTTTATATGACAAATGAACTCTAATTTTATAAAAACCAAAGCACCGACAGGTAAGTCATATCGACGTCTTCGAGATGCAACCAGCTTCGTCGAGCCGCCAATATTGATTATATGGAAGCAGGTAAGTGAGAGAATGAACAAAAGGAACAACAATCATATCCTTGAACGATTGACTGGGTGACTGATAATCACAAATATTTGCAAAAACAAATCAACACAGCAAACAGCATATCACATGTTTAATAATTATTGGTCTGTTCATTGAAGGCGACACAAAACCACGTTTCATCAGAATCTTGTTAAAGGAAGTATTAACGTGACATCACACTATTCCACAGCATTACACACAACATTGCCATTACTTAGTGACAGTTTCTTGTGGGTAGAAGTACCAAAGATCAGTTGGTATGAAAATACAAACGAGAGCTTAAAGGAATACCAGGGGATACTTACACTCATTTTGCTACGAAATGTAACTGGAGGATAAGGAAGTTTTGTTTGAAGGAAATATTATTTTAAAGTTTTGCTTTTGTTGCGGTTTTGCCATGACTTGTATCACTATGACGAGTTGCCAATTACTTATGTCTAATTACTTGTGTCCAATTACTTAAGTCCATGTATTATCTTATTGTTGTTCATTTTGACGGTTTTATTACTACCTATTTAGAGAATTTTGCTAAAGTTTTGCCAGCACCAGTAATTTAGTATTTGTATCAACCTAGTGTTTCCATGTGTCGCTGTGTTACTATACTGATAAGGATAATCATTTTGTAGGATTTCAAGTATGCTAGAGTAAGTTCCCGAGTACTGCCTATTATTTGTTTAATAATAATGATGTCTTAGGTGATAAATTGTTTTGGAAGAGTAATTTAGGATGTAACCATGCTTTATTTTGATTTGTATTTGAATGTTCATTTGGAGGGACATACCACATGCCTACCCCCGTGATAGATAACGTAAACAGAGCGAATGGCGATCGCGCGGAACCCTAGCTGTCTATGCCGTTTCTTCACTTTTCATCTTCGCGGCATAGTCCATCCTAACCACTTTCATCTTTCTACTATCAACAGAACAACACATGAAGAGTCATGCACCACCCGCGAGGGCACGTACCTTACGTGACGCGGTTGGCTCCCGCGCGGTCCCTTAGCTGTCTGTGCCGTTCCTTCGCTTTTCAATTTCGCGGCATAGTCCATTCTATCCACTTTCATCTTTCCTCTCTCAACACAACCCTTGAAGAGTCATGCCACACCCGCGATGGCACGTATCTTACGTGACGCGGTTGGCACCCGCGCGGTCCCTCAGCTGTCTGTGTCGTTTCTTCACTTTTCCGTTTCGCGACATAGTCCATCCTACCCACTTTCATCTGTCAAATTTCAACAGACACAAAACTACTCAGCCCAGACTTTGATCTTCCATGTCGAAGAAGAGTTCACGAGAACAGTGTTCCGTGCTCTCTGACGACAGCTGATCAGGCAACGTCAGACGCGAACCGCGTCTAGCCCGCAGCTAAACGCCAGTAAGCGGAAATCTCTGTTCAAAACCTTGAGCCTTCTTTGTTTTCCCGTTGTATTTTCCGAAGGAATACCGACTATTGAAGTAGTAGCATTTAACTGTATGACGTGTCCCAGGACACTGCGATACAAGCAAGGATAGACGGAGTTTTAAGCAACCAGCAGGACCCAATGAGGCCAGCACCATGGAGTTATAGAGACGGCGAGTTTAGTCGCAAAATGTTGAGAGGATGAAGACGGCGAATTTGGTCGCAAAGTGAAGTTAGTCGCAAGATGTTGAGAGGATAAAGACGGCGAATTTGGTCGCAAAGTAAAGTTAGTCGCAAGATGTTGAGAGGATAAAGACGGTGAATTTTGTCGCACAGTAATGCTTTTTTTTTAATGTGAGAGATGTCGAGTTTTAGGAAGAAGAAGCAGCTATCTTGGAGTCGCAGCATTGTCATGTACACAGTTAAGCAGGCGATAACGTCGTGTAAACGATGCGCCTTGCACTGTACTTTCATAAAGGGAAAGTCCTTCAGAAATTACGCTCAACTTAGTCTTTTCTAATTCAATTCCTTACGCTTTCTGTTTCCACTATGGAAATCTCTAGATTCTTGTCGAGTTTTGTTTCCCCCCTCTCGTTAGCAACAACCTTGACATCCAACGACACAATCTACGCCCCACCTGCACCAAACTGGTGTCATTTTTCTTGGTCAGTCTCCATTTATGGCGTTCAGCAAATATATTGAGTTACGAGAAAATTCTTCTCAAAATGTGAATGTTATTACACTTGGATGGTTAGCCCAAGGAGACAGTTAACTTTTTTAGTTATTGATATGGTATTTGCAACAATTTAATATGATATTTGTGTACTTCACTTTTATATTTTCATGTTTATGTAACAATTATGTTTGAACTCAAATGGATTTCATAGGAACTTTGTTATGAACCAATTTACTAATGCATAAAGTAATTTTAAACAGTAGCCGCTGTAACAACGCATCTAACATAATGTCACGCGTAATCCCACTTCTATTTTGTTTGTGATCGGTGAATAAACCATATCGATTACGCATATCTATTTCCCTTTGGAGAGAATGTAAAATACAGACAGCGCAGTGAACAGCGTCGGTAAGCTTCATCGCTCTCTCTCGCTCTTACACCTGACGCATGCTTCCTGCGCCGCGCACGTGCGCACGTAGCCGCCTCGGCTTCGCTTCTCAGCTGCCGCGTGCAGCCCTGACGCCGCGCTGGCCTTGGAAATTATCTGCCGCGCGCGTTCCTGACGCAGCCCGAGATTAGGCCTTGCAGTCAGCTGCCACTCTGACGTAGCCTCCGCGCAGGTCTTCAGCAAACGGTTCCTGTTGGAACACCACTTATAACCTTTCATGCCACTACGGCTTACTCAATTACTATTCGTGCCCCTTTAATTATGTTTTTTTATACCTGAAAGCCATTTCATGATTCCTCTGTCAGCTAACTTGCCAGCTTTATCTAATAAATCAAATGATCACCTATCGTCAATTGATGACTTGCTAAAACATGAAAAAGGACAAATTTCTTACCTTCGCCTGTTGGCACACTTAAATGAATGGTAAACAGCCACAAACTAAACTAAAAAAAAAAGATAAAACAAAAACCTATCAGGCATGTGCCCTCCCTTAGTTTTAAGATTGAAACTGAAATAACAACTAATGTGGAAAAACTAGTGTAGTGTAGTGAAGTGTTCCCTTAGTGATAACTCCCTTTCTGAATGTGTTTGGAACGTGTGGACCTCCCCTCATACTCCCCCTGCGCTGAGTTCCAGTGCACGGCCCTGGCCACGGCCACGCCCCCCTCCCGCCGGCAGCCTGCGCGCTGCCCGCTGAGGACAACACACCACGCCGCCTCGTGCCACTCGCCCTCGCCGTGACTCGTCAGTGGTGATGTGTTTAAACTTTCAACTTATTTTAACAAAAGCAAAAAAAAGACATTTTTGCTTCAACGTAGCAACAAGAACACTTGACATATTTACCTAACACACACTGTCATGTTTTGTTCGAATTTTATTTTGATATTTTATGATGTTTTGATGTTTTATGATGTTTTGA
The DNA here is from genome assembly GCF_023898315.1 of Schistocerca nitens. Lineage (NCBI taxonomy): Eukaryota > Metazoa > Arthropoda > Insecta > Orthoptera > Acrididae > Schistocerca > Schistocerca nitens. Next base: position 102,242,057 of record NC_064618.1, read on the forward strand.
TGTTTTATGATGATTCTTGTATACACAAATATTGTTGATGTAAGTCCCCTTGCGACCCTTAGGAGGTCTTTAGAATCTCTACACCCTCCCATAGATTAAGACCCCTGCCGTCTTCCGTGAGGGCCTTTCTTAATCAAGTGATGTTCACTTTCTTTTGCAAGATAAATTTGTTTACATTCAAATAATAATTACATTGAGCGAATTCACCTACGTTCTCCGCTCCCACGGAAGGGGGAGGAATGTAAAGGATGAGCCAGACAATAGGGGATTTTACTTTATTATATGAGCACCCAAACGGTTACTTCATTTTTCCATTACGGCCAAGCCACGGCCGGCAGTGTTAGCTGCCTGTAAATTCTTTCGTCCCACGGTCTAGTAACAGGAAGTCAGCACCGAGAAAGGGCACATTGTTCACGCGCCTCTCTCGTGTGCTGACGAGGTAACGCCGCCCCAGGCGTCGCTTAGCAGGCAACGCTCTGGAAAGTTCCATGCCGCCCGCACGGTTTGCTCGGTCCTGACCAATCAGGGTGGAGGAAGCCGCGTGGTGCGTCGAATATACCCGGCCGCCCGTCGCCGGGCCCGCGCTCTTGTATTCTTGCTCACCCGCGAGTCGGATGCGCGCCCTGTAGTATTGAACATCTCCTGCTTCTCCCGGTGCTGCGGCACTGTGGACTTAGTTTTGGCAGACGACCAATTTCGGTAGCTTCGCGAACAATGTTCGCCAAATTGTAAGCTCTGGCTCACCCTCACCTCCCTAGGCCTATGTAGCCCCCTTTCATCATGCTTTAGCCAATAAATGGCCTTTCTCTAAAATTTACACTATTATTCCACAACGCCCACCGCCTGCCCATACCCGCCATCCTGTACAGTAATAAAACTCATTAATAAGATTTGTTTGAATGTTGTCTAGCGATCTGAGAAAGTAGGTTTCTTACATACCCCATATTTGACGACTAGGCTGCATTTAACAACGTACATTATCAAAAATTCGTCTTATGAACTGTGCTACACAAATTGTTACAAAATATTTCATGTCAACAATTCAAAGTCTCGACAGTGAAAGTCGTCTGCAATGTAGCATCGCACACTGCCTTAATTTTCGTTCTTCTGCTAGTCGCTAGTGTAGCAATAACAGCTGCAACAGTTTAGCCGTCCATATGAACAGGAATTTATTCAAAGAATTAATTATTAGATATATTTATGGTATGCTCTAAGCGCATAAAATTCGTATGCGTGCGCTGTGGGCTGCGCTCCATGAGGCACTATGTTCTCGTCACTGCTGCGTCTGCTTATTCAACTGTTGTTCCGCGAACTAAGCAGGAACGGCTGTAAAAATCGCTGTTATTCCTGCGGTAGAAGTGAATAACTTTTAACAGTTTTTAAAATCGGCAGTGCGCTTTGCTAGCCAATATTTTAACACTGCATTTCTTTCGGTTTATTATTCCTGTGCGAAAAATTTCAGGGTAGCTTTCGATGTGTCGGATTGGACCATTCCCTCATCAGTGTGGCACCGTTACCTGGCAGAAAATAAAGAAGACAGACAGACGAACATCGCATTTCGTCACGGGGCCGTTTAGTAACCGTGAAAGCGTAACGTAGGTGTCCGTCAAACTCCAGCCGCAAACGCTGCTAGAGATGCATTGTGTGGCAGCATGGTGAGTTTCAATATTAAAATTCAGCGAGAGAACTTTCCTAGAAGGGTAATCAAACATAATGCTTCCTCGTATGTACATCTTACTGAAGCAGTATGAAGACACTCGGGGTCATATGCAGGCTTTAAACAAGTCGTTCTTGTTGTTCACCTTTCGCAACTTCAGCAGAACGGTGAAAAAGTGACAGTAGTAAAGAAAGTACTCACATTGCAAGGTGGATAGCTGAGTAGACGTAGATGAAGATATAGAAATGGAGTAAGTGTTCAATTTACTCAGTTGTTGACAGTCTGTGACGATCAGTAACATTTTAGTCTCCGATGGTCAGATTACAGCAGATGGCTGCTCCGGAAGGAAAATTCCGGTTCGTAACACGAGAATTTCCGACTGCTCAAGCAGTGTCAGCTACTCAGCTACTCGAGGTTTTGGGCACCTTACATGTCGGGTACCTCAGTTTTACGTGGCATGTATAGTGTTGGAATACACTGGTTTTCCAACATGGAATGGGTTTTTGCATGTATATTTCACTTGTTTGAGATTTAATACACGTGGCATCGAGGGAGACGAGAATAACTCCCTTACGTAAATTTGCGTGTTCAAGTTAGGTAGAAACAGGGTGCAAGCATCACCCGAGGGGGAGTCAGTTTTAGTTAGCCACGCTGTGACACAATGGCCTGCAGAGCCGCAGCCTAGTCAAGATCAAGAGTAGGTGATGGGCACGGCGCAGAACTGGCCTCAGAACTGTATATCACGTGAGCGGCACGTGAAGTCGTAACTTAATGAAGGGGGTAACAGACCTGGCTGTTCACTTGAAAGCCAGCCAATTATACGACACTGTACTTACTAAGTTATTTGCTGATTGGGCAGCTACGGCTGCTAGAAATGAAACAGAGACTGCCATTGGCGGTTCCATCCAGTGTCCAACCCCAGAGGGAAGGGAAGCTAGGCTGAGGAGACGCGCAACTGGCCAGCGCGACAGCCACTTTCCCTTGAGACGTCGTCGTATGAGGTCGAAGAACATACCTCTCTGACGTGACGACAGGGAAAGGAGATATATTGGTGTGAACACTCAGTTCACCCGGCTGCAAGACTCAGTCAAGAGCTGGCAGAATTCTTTTCGTAAATCTCCTGAGCGGAGAACGAAGAGAGCCAATATAGCGCATTTGCTTAGCCATTAAAAGCAGGCTAGTGTCACGTACAGAATCAGCCTGGCTGATTATAGGATTCTGGTAGATTTACAGATCGGACGACATACGGCAGCAGCCAAGCACACGACGCTGTGCAAAACAAGGTAAAGAACGCAGCACGACATTAAAGGTAAATGTCGTGTCTCAAGCCAGTTTTTTCTCCAATTACACGAAGCTCAAAGTAGGAAGACCTGTCCTCCTTGTAGTATTTCCCGAACGTATTTCCTTCCTGCACTCGATGGCCGCGTTTGGTAAACGTTTGTGGGGAAAGAATAAAATTTGTTAGAGGCGGTAACATTGTTCAGCTCGACATTACGATAGTCCTCCACCAGAGAGTCTTTCTCTCAGTTAAAATAATTTACTATCCTGAATTTTATGACATTATTGATACACTACTGGCCATTAAAATTCCTGCACCACGAAGATGACGTGCTACAGACGCGAAATTTAACCGACAGGAAGAAGATGCTGTGATATACCAATGATTAGCTTTTCAGAGTATTCACACAAGGTTGGCGCCGGTGGCGACACTTCAACGTGCTGACATCAGGAAAGTTTCCAACCGATTTCTCATACACAAACAGCAGTTGACCGTCGTTGCCTGGTGAAACGTTGTTGTGACGCCTCGTGTAAGGAGGAGAAATGCGTACCATCACGTTTCCGACTTTGATAAAGGTCAGATTGTAGCCTATCGCGATTGCGGTTTATCGTATCGCGACATTGCTGCTCGCGTTGGTCGAGATCCAATGACTGTTAGCAGAAATTGGAATCGGTGGGTTCAAGAGGGTAATACGGAACGCCATGCTGGATCACAACGGCCTCGTATCACTAGCAGTCGAGATGACAGGCATCTTATCCGCATGGCTGTAACGGATCGTGCAGCCACGTCTCGATCCCTGAGTCAAAGACGGGGACATTTGCAAGACAACAACCATCTGCACTAACAGTTCGACGACGTTTGCAGCAGCATGGACTATCAGCTCGGAGACCGTAGCTGCGGTTACCCTTGACGCTGCACCACAGACAGGAGCGCCTGTGATGGTGTACGCAACAACTGTCCTGGGTGCACGAATGGCAAAATGTCATTTTTTCGGGTGAATCCAGGTTCTGTTTACAGCATCATGATGGTTGCATCCGTGTTTGGCGACATCGCGGTGAACGCACATTGGAAGCGTGTATTCGTCGTCGACATACTGGCGTATCACCCGGCGTGATGGTAGGGGTGCCATTGGTTACATGTCTCGGTCACCTCTTGTTCGCATTGACGGCACTTTGAACAGTGGACGTTACATTTCAGATGTGTTACGCCCCGTGGCTCTACCTTTCATTCGATCCCTGCGAAACCCTACATTTCAGCAGGATAATGCACGACCACATGTTGCAGGTCCTGTACGGGCCTTTCTGGATACAGAAAATGTTCGACTGCTGCCCTGGCCTGCACATTCTCCAGATCTCTCACCAACTGAAAATGTCTGGTGAATAGTGGCCGAGCAACTGGCTCGTCACAATACGTCAGTCCCTACTCTTGATGAACTGTGGTATCATGTTGAAGCTGCATGGACTGTACACGCCATCCAAGCTCTGTTTGACTCAATGCCCAGGCGTATCAAGGCCGTTATTACGGTCAGAGGTGGTTGTTATTTCTCAGGATCTATGCACTCAAATTGCGTGAAAATGTAATCACATGTCAGTTCTAGTATAATATATTTGCCCAATGAATACCCGTTTATCATCTGCATTTCTTTTTGGTGTAGCAATTTTGATGGCCAGTAGTGTATTTATATTTTATGTTAATTGAGAAATTTAATACCAGGTCCCCTTGTCTTAACAGGCGATACCTGAGGGTGCTCTTATACATTGTAATGACCCAATATAAGCAGAAGTGATGGCAATAAATACAATTACAGCGGTTGTCGATCCTAAGGTAGGTCTCATTGGAATATTTTTGGGTACATTGATAGCAGCTATTCTTCTGAAGTCTATCACTTGGTGAGTAATAGCACACTTCCTTACAGGCCATGTTCAAACTGCGTTTGCGCGTAAGTGGAATCGTAAACACAATACAAATATAGCATTCATTTATTACCAACCAGAGACGTTTTTAGAGTTGGAACTGCGACAGCAGAGGATTTGTGCACTGACTCGAGTGGGAGATGCATTTCTGGGCCATGCACACTTGCTTTTCAGTTTGTCTTATACTCGCGAGCTGTTCTCCGTCATTAAAACGCCTGCAGTGGTTACGCGGATGACGGCACCTTGAGGCGAGCCCTTTGCGATCTCAGGGTGGACGCTGCACCGCGCCGGAGTAGCCCGTTAGAGACAATGCGACGGCCGGCTCACCGTTACAAAAGTCAATTAGAGGTTCGAGCCAGAGACGGCCCCTGAATTCAATTATCCTGCAATTGTGGCGGCTCCTGTGCGCCGTGGCCGCCCTGGGAGGGCCTGGTGGCAGGGGGCACATTGTCTGAATAATGCAAGTGTTAACAATGGGCGCGCGCCAAAGGGAGCGGCCGCCCAATTGTGATCCGCACAAGGGCAGTTTACCGGGTCAAGGGTCCGCCCGCAGCGGCCGCTGGTTACGTATGCCATGCGATGCGCCGCTGCCCCTCTCATCCCATTGTTGGTCACCACCCCACCCTGCGAGTCCTGAAAGGCGAAATCGCGGGTTTTCCCAAATAATGTCGGCTGATTACAGGTTAATGGTCGCTCGATGAACTATCCCTGGGAATTATTATTATACAGTGCGTCATAGAAACAATAGTCAGTAATTGCCGGATATAAAAGGATCATTCCAAGGAAAATAGCGCAGTAAAGATGGACTTTAAAATGCTTACCTTCAGAGCTATAAACACTTCCTATTCTTCGATATTATGAACCCAGGCCCTCCCTCTTCTACCGCATGCTCTTTGCTTTCCATATTTTGAGAAGTGATAATCATTTTCCATAAAGTGCATAGTTTAAGAGCTATTAGCAATTGTTCAGCAAAAGTAATGTACTTCACAGCAATCCCGCGTCTGGCCATCCTGGTTTAGGTTTTCCGTGGTTTCCCTAAATCGCTCCAGGCAAATGCCGGGATGGTTCCTTTGAAAGGGCACGGCCGCCTTCCTTTCCCGTCCTTCCCTAATCCGATGAGACCGATGACCTCGCTGTTTGGTCTCTTCCCCCAAACAACCCAACTCAACTTCACAGCAGGGAGAATGAGCCAAACCTCATAGCTCTTAAGGTACCGGTACCTGTCAGAGTATCTAGCCGTATCAGGGGTCCCATATCACTCCAACTGCACACGTATCACACCATTACAGAGTCTCCACCAGCTTGAACGGTCCCCTGCTGACATGCAGGGACCATGGATTCATGAGGTTGACTCCATACCTGTACACGTCCACCCGCTCGATACAACTTTTAACGGGACTCGTCTGTCCAGGCAACGAGTTTCCAGTCATCAACAGTCCAATATCAGTGTTGACGGGCCCAGGCGAGGCATAAAGCTTTGTACCGCGCAGTCATTAGGGGTAAAAACAGACGATGTTTCGTTGAAGTGTTCGCACGCTGAAACTTGTTGGTGACCTAGCATTGATATCTGAGGCAATTTACGGTTGCACTACTGTCACGTTGAACGATTCTTTTAGTGGTCGTTGATCCCGTTGTTGTAGGAGGTTTTTCAGTGATGTCGGAGATTTGGTGTTTTACCGGATTCCTGATATTCACGGTACTCTCGTGAAATGGTCGTACGGGAGAATCCCTACTTCATCGCCACCTCGGAGATGCTGTGTCCCATCGCTCCTGCGCCAACATCACGTTCAAACTCACTTAAATATTGATAACCTGCCACTGTAGCAGCAGTAACTGATCTAGCAACTGCGCCAGACACTTGTTGTCTTACATATGCGTTGCCGACCGTAGCGCTGTATTGTGCCTGTTTACGTATCTCTGTATATGAATACGCAAGCTTGTAGCAGTTTGTATGGCGCTTCGGTGTAGGTATCTTGTTGTATCGGCCTATGGTACGCAAATAGATAGTATTTTTTGTGCCATCAATTTTTTTTCGTTCCTGTTCGTTTGCATTGCAGATATTTTCTAAAATTGGTGTCCGTAATGCAGCAGAATTAATGGTCACTGTGCTACAGTTATGTAGAAGTCGCTTTTCCACGAGACTGTTGCCGGTTGCTTTACCTTTTCATTGCTCTTCACGTAATAGCGATAGTGCGTGTAGTTAGTTTTGAAAAGTCGAATTTTTCCTTTATTTCTTCCTGTATATTGTTCAGTTTATTTACAATTTGGTTTCGTAATATTTCTTCAAATACTTGATTACGTACATTGAGATATCATATTATTCGCAGGTGACTTTCGTTATCAGCGAATAATCATTAGATGCCAAAGTATCTACTTGTTGCAAGGAGAATGCCGTAATGTGGTTAACTATGATTCAGTTTGCCTTACAGCAGGAGCTAGTCAGCACAAGCGATTCATTGTCTATTAGTGCAAAATGGCTCTGAGCACTATGGGACTTAACATCTGAGGTCATAAGTCCCCTAGAACCTAGAACTACTAAAAACCTAACTAACCTAAGGACATCACACACATCCATGCCCGGGGCAGGATTCGAACCTGCGACCGTAGCGGTCGCGCGGTTCCAGACTGAAGCGCCTAGAACCACTCGGCCACACCGGCCGGCTCTATTAGTGCAAGAACTGATAAGCTATACGTGTGGATTGAGGTGTTTCCCGAATGTTAAACACATTTCCCAATACATTTGGAAGTTCCCTTATCTGAAGTAATTGTTCCACTTTTATCCAATATGCGAGATGTATAGGAGCGAAATGGTGTGTACCATGTGCAACATGTCGTCACATACACCGATCAGAGAGTATAAATATAGTCACCTGATATGCTACAGAATCTAATGACAAATATGGTCGAGATTAAAAAAGTGTGAGCTTTTGGTAATGGAGCTTTTATCATGAAACTAGTTGTGACTTAATAAATGTGGAAGGGCACTATAGTTGAGGATAAACGGTATAGACCTACAACAGTTTTCATTGAAAAATACAGGTCGGATCAGGAATGGCTGTAATAGGTTTGTTCCACGGTGGCAAAATTAATGGCTAAATAATTGTGACTGTGAATGACAATTAGAAGGCAGCGAACGTGAACGGTTGATATAATTACTTTCTCCGCTTATTTTATGTTACTTTTATCCATTCGCATGTACACTGACAGAGATTACAGATATCTCGACAGTAATTTCACCGTGCGGTGCGTTCGCGAGACCAGAAGTAATCACGGAAGAACGTACAGCGCGGACATATTTGGTTTTGCGCTCGCTGTGCCCTGTTCCCCCTCCCCTCGTCCCACTACTGTGTGGCAGCAGCGCAAACAGGGAGCGCTGCGTTGGTAGGCAGTAGCCGGCAGCTCGGTACCGGCTGTGTCGAACGCAAAGCCGCCAACCCTCCCAGTAAGCTGCATTGATTTCGTTCCCGTTTTAATTAAAATTCGGACGCTTCCCTTAGCTGCGCCAGCCGCTGTTCCGGCCATTCGCTATCAATTTGCGGGACAACGCCGTCCCATCCTTTTGTTGTGTTGTGCTGCGTTGTTGTGTTTGTTTTGAACTGATTTGCATTCGCGTGCCGTCAGCTGGTTCCCATCAGAGCGGCGAAATTAGCCGCTCCCCGACGCGCACGCGAGACATCTTGGAAAGTGCCTTTGCGTCCCACCAACAACAGCACTTCCCCTTGGTAGTTAAAAGCTGTTTTCGGCAAATGGTATACTCTTCGCCGAGATGTAGGCGTTATCCTTTCGTAAACAATGCCGAGTGTACCGCTGCAAACATACTTTTAGTTACATTTGGAATCATATTACAGTGTCTTCCATAGATTCCGTTTCATTTTATAACTATGGTACCTCTTGGTTGACGTATTTATCCAACCGTCTAATAATTATAGTTCGAAACTTGTAATACGATGTATTCCTAATTTTATGCGAACAATTTACATACTTATTCCGAAGGTAAAATGATACATCACGACTTGATAAACAAGTGTCATTTTTTCTAAAAGCCCACAGCTGGCGTTGGAGCTCGTCATATTTTTTATGAGGATTATTAAAAAAAGAAGAAAACATAGTGATAAGGTTTGTCAAGTATGTGGAAAAATTTACCGACATGCTGCATTTTCTAGAATTCCACTGTTCTCGCGAGATCTTTCTTCAGGCCAAATTTTTGCTTTACTCCTGATTTTCCGCGGGCACAAAAAATCGGCATCCAACTTTATTTAGAATAATCACTGAGGTTTTTGAGAAGTTAGGCTAGAAATGAACTTCCCAAAAGACGTAGACGATCGCGTCATTGTCCGCGGCTCGTGGTCTTACGGTAGCGTTCTCGCTTTCCGCGCGCGGAGTCCAGGGTTCTATTCCCGGCGGGGTCAGCGATTTACTCTGCCTCGAAATGACTGGGTGTTGTGTGTATTTCACCATCATTTCATCCTCATTCCCTCGCAAGTCGCCGGAGAGGCGTTAAAGAAGTTGTGTAGCGGCGGCCGAACCGCCCCGGGAGGTGTCTCCCGGCCACCAATGCCATACGCTCATTATTATTATCGTGTCATTCTCTCATTTTCCTCGTGAAATTAGTAAAGTGAATTATATTTAATGTCTTTGTCACCGCTAGTTTCACTGGTAATATTATAGCTAAAACCTAGCTTGTTATGTTTCCGTTTATCCATTAGCTTACTACGACGAATCCTTTTGGCTTGGATACTTGGCAATTCCGTTGGCACGTGGTCTCGTAGTAGCTTACGTGTCGTAGATTTATCATCAACTGAACTTTCTACAACTTACTGTCTTTGTAGTTAATCTGAAGGTAATCAAGAAAGAAGTATCTGATGTCTAAGGAATAAAATTATAGGCACCGAGCTGCCTCTGAGTATAACTGAGTGTTGAATAATTCCAGTACTTGTTTGAGAATGTAGTCGGTATGGGAACGCTATATCTTTATATTATCTGATACGCATTGCACCTTTCGCTAGTTGGTTTGCTATTTCATAGTATTTCATGCCTATATGGCATTTCATCCAGACGGATCCTTAGAAAATGTGTTTTTCTTTGGTCATACACTGAAATACTGCAATGTGTTTACTTCTTATTCTGTTCATATTTCTGTAACAGATTCGTTTCATATCGTCTTGTGAACCGGTTATTGTTATTCTTCTACGAGTATTACACATTTCATCGACTCCATTAATGCAAATATTTCATGTAGGACCTTCCTGCGTCCCACAGTCTGTGGCCCGAAGGATACGCATACATTTTTGAGTCATCTGGGCAGCTTGGCTTATTATTTACCCATATTCCTCCCAGTGAAGCTGGAGATGAAAGCTGCCTAAATCATCATCTGTTGCTAGAGCAATATAAATATCTCCTCTATTTTACCTGCTGCCGTAATGGTCATAAAGGAACATTAGGAAGACCGTAATTCGGTGTATTTTACTTCATGAATACGAGAGTCGTTCGGCAGGCAACCTCTGTTCTAGCGTGGCGCTAGTATTTGTGCAGCGAGCACCGTGATTATCACACTGCACTTTTTATAACCACAAATCATGAGAACGGAAATTAAAGAAAACTGCCAAGTGCAAAGTGCGAGCAGTACTAAAATTTCTTTCGGCGTGAAACTTTTCAGCTACTGACATTAATCGTCATTTGTGTTCTCTATACTGTTCAAACATTATGACTGAAAGTCATTAAAAAAAAAAGAGTGGTGGTTCAAATCAAATGGCTCTGAGCACAATGGGACTTAACTTCTGAGGCCATCAGTCCCCTAGACTTAGAACTACTTAAACCTAACGAGAGCACACAGATCCATGCCCGAGGCAGGATTCGAACCTGCAACCGTAGCAGCAGCGCGGTTCCGGACTGAAGTGCCTAGAACCGCTCGGCCACAACGGCCGGCAACGATTAACACTTCTGATGTCTATTACGTCAAAAAACGTAAATGAGCCGTTCAAAACGAACGTCGCGGTATGATGTGATTTTGCACGTCCTCAAAGTGCCCAAGAAAATTTTGTGATTTTAAAGCTTTTCAAGTGGGACGTTTTTGATCAGTCTACGCTTTGTACCAAGTGATTTTTGTCTCTTCGCTCGCTTGAAAATGTGAATTCCGTCGCAACACTTCAACGACGACAACCAACTTCAAAACGCCGTGAAATAATTGCGAGGCGCCCAGGCGCCAGAATTTTTTAAAGAACGAATTTGTAAATCTACGAAAAATGCTTAAATTTGAATAGTTACTACGTTGAAAAACTTCGAGAAGCTGTAGTTTCAAGATGTATGTATACAGTAATTTTTTTCATGAATGATTTTTGTCTACAGCCAAACGGTTACTTTCGAAACCGGCCATGCATGTCACTGTTCCTATCGCTTTTAGACGAGGCTCCTCTCTCTTGTATCGCCCGAGCTGTATATTTTTGAGAGCGATTGAACTTCTTGAGAAATGTCTGCTTATTATCCATTGCCCGTTGTAAAATAAAGCATCGCTTATCAAAAGTGGGCGGAAGCGTACTAACATACCTATTGCTTCCAGTTGAAATGAGATGTTGCTCCAGATAAAATGACATCACTTTTATGTTGCAATCTGTTCAAATAGGCCAACAGATATTTTCTACAAGCGCTGACATAGACTATGCATTGGAAACCTATACTTAAGCATTCAAGGCAATGAGATAAAGTGAGGAGAATGTTGAAATGAGCTCCCCACCACAATCTTGTCACTGTTCTCATTGTGTTCAATGTTCCACATATACTAACAACGTACTTCATGAGAGGATCCTAATACAGTCGTCAATAAAAATATATGCATCATCCAGGAGGATTGTCACACAGTAACGAATAATCCCAACTCCTGACAAGGTCTTGCGTGGGCAAAGGGTGTTCGACTTAGGATGGTTCCTTGCCGTGATAATCCTGGGTATAATCGATTCATCTCTGAAGCGAACCAATAAGAACCTCTTGGTGAGAAATGTGTTACTACTATGAGTCCCTTAAGGTGGTATTATACCGTTTTATAGCTTCTTACAAACATGTCGTTGTGGTCCTCAGTCCTGAGACTGGTTTGATGCAGCTCTCCATGCTACTCTATCCTGTGCAAGCTCCTTCATCTCCCAGTACTTATTGCAGCCTACATCCTTCAGAATCTGCTTAGTGTGTTCATCTCTTGGTCTCCCTCTACGATTTTTACCCTCCACGGTGCCCTACAATACTAAATTGGTGATCCCTCTATGTCTCAGAACATGTCCTACCAACCGATCCCTTCTTCAAGTTGTGCCACAAGCTCCTCTTCTCCCCAATTCTATTCAGTACCTCCTCATTAGTTATGTGATCTACCCATCTAATCTTCAGCATTCTTCTGTAGCACCACATTTTTAAAGCTTCTATTCTCTTCTTGTCTAAACTATTTATCGTCCACGTTTCACTTCCATTCATGACTACACGCCATACAAAAACTTTCAGAAACGACTTCCTGACATTTAAAGCTACACTCGATGTTAACAAATTTTTCGTCTTCAGAAACGCTTTCCTTGCCATTGCCAGTCTACATTTTATATGCTCTCTACTTCGACCATCATCAGTTATTTTGCTCCCCAAATAGCAAAACTCCTTTACTATTTTAAGTGTCTCATTTCCTAATCTAATTCCCTCAGCATCACCCGAGTTTACCCGACTACATTCCATTATCCTCGTTTTGCTTTTGTTGATGTTCATCTTATACCCTCCTTTCAAGTTACTGTCCATTCCGTTCAACTGCTCTTCCAAGTCCTTTGCTGTCTCTGACAGAATTACAATGTCATCGGCGAACCTCAAAGTTTTTATTTCTTCTCCATGGATTTTAATACCTACTCTGAACTTTTCTTTTGTTTCTTTTATTGCTTGCTCAATATACAGATTCTTGTAGTACATAAAATATTTAAGTTATCAAGTGTTCCTTTGTATTTTATAAGCCCATACAGTCGTGGTGGCTTGACTTTGTGTTTCCACCGTTCCAAACCATTTGAAAAAAAAAAAAAAAAAACCTTATGAAGTTCTGCCAGTGCACGAAGAAAAACATGAAAATGTTGTATCACCTTCACGTCGTTTCAGAATCGTGCTACTGTTAGAGTTATGCAATCTTCTACCACTTCGCCGTCCATCAGTATTGGGGAAAAGGTCTGTATGTTAGTTCAGTGCGACTTCTTCATTCTTCCTCACAAACAGCGTGTACAAGTTGCATTTGGAATGTAGTTTCACAAAGGGATCATAAGGCCTGTTAATCACAGATTTTGATGAGTCCTATGTATGTTATAGAGAATAAAGCACGTAGTACGTGGCTACCAGCTTTTCCTGAGATGGCCTCTGATTTCCGAGAAACCGATGGAGAAGCTTTATATACACGGTGGTCCATTGATAGTGACCGGGTCAAATATCTCACGAAATAACCATCAAACGAAAAAATTACAAAGAACGAAACTCGTCTAGCTTGAAGGGGGAAACTGGATGGCGCTATGGTTGGCCCGCTAGATGGCGCTGCCATAGGTCAAACGGATATCAACAGCGTTTTTTAAAAATAGGAACCCCCATTTTTTCTTATATATTCGTGTAGTACATAAAGAAATATGAATGTTTTAGTTGGACCACTTTTTTCGCTTTGTGATAGATGGCGTTGTAATAGTCACAAACGTATAAATACGTGATATCACGTAACATTCCGCCAGTGCGGACGGTATTTGCTTCGTGATACATTACCCGTGTTAAAATGGACCGTTTACCAATTGCGGAAAAGGTCGATATTGTGTTGATGTATGGGCATTGTGATCAAAATGCCCAACGGGCGTGTGCTGTGTATGCTGTTCGGTATCCTGGACGACATCATCCAAGTGTCCGGACCGTTCGCCGGATAGTTACGTTATTTAAGGAAACAGGAAGTGTTCAGCCACATGTGAAACGACAACCACGACATGCAACAAATGATGATGCCCAAGTATGCGTTTTAGCTGCTGTCGCGGCTAATTCGCACATCAGTAGCAGACAAATCGCGCGAGAACCGGGAATCTCAAAAACGTCGGTGTTGAGAATGCTACATCAACATCGATTGCACCCGTGCCATATTTCTAAGTATCAGGAATTGCATGGCGACGACTTTGTACGTCGTGTACAGTTCTGCCAGTGGGCACAAGAGAAATTACGGAACGATGACAGATTTTTTGCACGCGTTCTGTTTAGCGACGAAGCTTCATTCACCAACAGCGGTAACGTAAACTGGCATAATCTCCACTATTGGGCAACTGAAAATCCACGACTGCTGCGCCAAGTGCAACATCGGCAATCTTGGCGGGTTAATGTATGGTTCGCCATTATGGGAGGATGGATAATTGGCATCCATTTTATCGATGGTAATCTAAATGGTGCAACGTATGCTGATTTCCTACGTAATGTTCTAACGATGCTACTACAAGATGTTTCACTGCATGACAGAATGACGATGTATTTCCAACATTATGGATGTCCGGCACATAGCTCGCGTGCAGTTGAAGCGGTATTGAATAGCATATTTCATGACAGGTGGATTGGTCGTCGAAGCACCATACCATGGCCCGCATGTTCACCGGATCTGACGTCCCCAGATTTGTTTCTGTGCGGAAAGTTGAAGGACATTTGCCATCGTGAACCACCGACAATGCCTGACAACATGCGTCAGCGCATTGTCAATGCATGTGCGAACATTACGGAAGGCCAACTACTCGCTGTTGAGTCATTACACGTATTGCCAAATGCATTGAGGTTGACGGACATTATTATGAGCATTTATTGCATTAATGTGGTATTTACAGGTAATCACGCTGTAACAGCATGCGTGCTCAGAAATGATAAGTTAACAAAGGTACATGTATCACATTGGAACACCCGAAATAAAATGTTCCTACGCTCTGTATTTTAATTTAAAAAACCTACCTGTTACCAACTGTTCGTCTAAAATTGTGAGCCATATGTTTGTGACTATTACAGCGCCATCTATCACAAAGCGAAAAAAGTGGTCCAACTAAAACATTCATACTTCTTTACGTACTACACGAATATGTAATAAAAAGTGCGGGTTCCTATTAAAAAAAAACGCAGTTGATATCCGTTTCAGCTATGGCAGCGCCATCTAGCGGGCCAAACATAGCGCCATCTGGTTTCCCCCTTCAAGCTAGACAAGTTTCGTTCTTTGTAGTTTTTTCGTTTAACGCTTATTTCGTGAGATATTTGGCCCGGTCAGGATCAATGGACCACCCTCTATATGCCATATACCGCTAATGTTATATATGCGGGAAGCGAGCGTATCACTGGGGCTGAGGTGGACGGCTAAGACGCTGGCGGTATGGGTTCAAATTATACCAGTATGTTATTTTTTATTCAATTTCATCGTACAAATTATGAGTAAATAGCATATCTCATGAAAAGTATTCAAAAATTGTCATTTTCGCCATAGAAATCTCGTTAATCATACATAAAACTTTTTTCAAGTGCACTTCGCTTACAACATCCGGGCTGTCAGGCCGTGGCCGATGCAGGACTGCAGGAAATACACTCCTGGAAATGGAAAAAAGAACACATTGACACCGCTGTGTCAGACCCACCATACTTGCTCCGGACTCTGCGAGAGGGCTGTACAAGCAATGATCACACGCACGGCACAGCGGACACACCAGGAACCGCGGTGTTGGCCGTCGAATGGCGCTAGCTGCGCAGCATTTGTGCACCGCCGCCGTCAGTGTCAGCCAGTTTGCCGTGGCATACGGAGCTCCATCGCAGTCTTTAACACTGGTAGCATGCCGCGACAGCGTGGACGTGAACCGTATGTGCAGTTGACGGACTTTGAGCGAGGGCGTATAGTGGGCATGCGGGAGGCCGGGTGGACGTACCGCCGAATTGCTCAACACGTGGGGCGTGAGGTCTCCACAGTACATCGATGTTGTCGCCAGTGGTCGGCGGAAGGTGCACGTGCCCGTCGACCTGGGACCGGACCGCAGCGACGCACGGATGCACGCCAAGACCGTAGGATCCTACGCAGTGCCGTAGGGGACCGCACCACCACTTCCCAGCAAATTAGGGACACTGTTGCTCCTGGGGTATCGGCGAGGACCATTCGCAACCGTCTCCATGAAGCTGGGCTACGGTCCCGCACACCGTTAGGCCGTCTTCCGCTCACGCCCCAACATCGTGCAGCCCGCCTCCAGTGGTGTCGCGACAGGCGTGACTGGAGGGACGAATGGAGACGTGTCGTCTTCAGCGATGAGAGTCGCTTCTGCCTTGGTGCCAATGATGGTCGTATGCGTGTTTGGCGCCGTGCAGGTGAGCGCCACAATCAGGACTGCATACGACCGAGGCACACAGGGCCAACACCCGACATCATGGTGTGGGGAGCGAACTCCTACACTGGCCGTACACCACTGGTGATCGTCGAGGGGACACTGAATAGTGCACGGTACATCCAAACCGTCATCGAACCCACCGTTCTACCATTCCTAGACCGGCAAGGGAACTTGCTGTTCCAACAGGACAATGCACGTCCGCATGTATCCCGTGCCACCCAACGTGCTCTAGAAGGTGTAAGTCAACTACCCTGGCCAGCAAGATCTCCGGATCTGTCCCCCATTGAGCATGTTTGGGACTGGATGAAGCGTCGTCTCACGCGGTCTGCACGTCCGGCACGAACGCTGGTCCAACTGAGGCGCCAGGTGGAAATGGCATGGCAAGCCGTTCCACAGGACTACATCCAGCATCTCTACGATCGTCTCCATGGGAGAATAGCAGCCTGCATTGCTGCGAAAGGTGGATATACACTGTACTTGTGCCGACATTGTGCATGCTCTGTTGCCTGTGTCTATGTGCCTGTGGTTCTGTCAGTGTGATCATGTGATGTATCTGACCCCAGGAATGTGTCAATAAAGTTTCCCCTTCCTGGGACAATGAATTCACGGTGTTCTTATTTCAATTTCCAGGAGTGTATCTTCTAAGGTAAAATGGCGAACTGCAACCAGAACTCGAGGGAGCGTCGAATACACAGGCAGTGTAGAGGGCACCACTGCTTGTCCAGTGACGTCGACTACGAGGTTATCGCTGGTAATGCCAACATTATCGATCGTCATTATTATGTTGCAAAGTTGACATTCAGATTTTTCTAATTTAACACCTTCCTCTTTCTGTTAAAATTATTATGTTGTTTATAAATCTCAGTACCCTATGACAATAGATTACTTTCAAGTAGAGCATGTTGGCATTATCAGTGATAATCTCGAAGCGACGTCACGTGACTGACTAAACTGCCAATATATTCGGGGCTCACTCTAATTCTGGATGCAGTTCGCTGTTTTATCTCTGAAGATGTCTCCCGCAATGGGAGAGGGAACGTTCGGAGAAAGGTAAACATCGCATGATCATTTCTTCAACTGTGTAATCCGTCTCCTACAGAGTATATTACAGAGCCGTCTTACTCGCTATCACATGCATCACTTGCTGTTTAGAAGATAATCCTGGATGCTATTAATCGTAGAACCAACCCAAACATAAATTCTTAGAGTACCATATACATTTAATGGAAACCACTACGTTGTAGGAACGCAGATTATTCACGAGCGATATCGAAAATCACAGTTCGTTTGAATTCACGATGATACTTCTCTCCTTTATCAACTTCTATGCGAACGATACGTATTTGATCATTCCTGTGAAAATTGGTGTTCAAATTTGTTGGAGAATGAAAGAACGTATTTTTATGGAATCTTCCATCGAAGCGATTTCACTATTCGTCTTTGGCAAGTCAGAATCATTTTGAACTTACGAAAGAGTGCATCTTCCCTGATGAAGTCATAGTGCTCGTATATTGCGCTGTTACGGAGCGACTGATCATGTTAAAATCATTTTTCTGCACACGGACAGTTTTCACTAGTTGTTTCTCAAGGGATCTCCTGAATGTCGATTAGGTCGATTAGTACGGACAGCCGGTTTGCTCGCTATGAACTGCATAGATCGTTGCCACGTTTAGGGATGAGCACTTTGTCTACATCTGGTATCCTTCCGCAGCTGTTAATACTTCGTCCATCGTTGCGAACTTTCTGGAGCTGTCCAGATATTGGGAAATTCAACGACGAACCATAAACGAAATATACACATTTGGAGAAAGTGTGCAGTAATAACTGGTTTATTAACCCACCACGCAATACAAATGGGGGATTGAGGGGGGGGGGGGGGGGGGGGGGAGGAGCGTTACTTTGTGCCCAACTTGTGAAAATATCGTAACCTAGTCTGGTACGTTACATTTTATAATATATATGTATTTGTATTAATGATTTCTTGTCTTAGATTCCGTAACGGTTTTAAATTTTCCAGTAAAACTGAACTTAAATCTTAAAGTCTTTGTAATGAATGTGGATTTTCGCCGTAAATGCCATATTTTCATGTTCAGGACGCTTCTTACACATCGATATAACTTTATAAAGTATGTTGTGAATGAAAATCAACGACAACGAAATATGTATTTTTTAAAATTTTTTCCGGTGGTCATAAAGTACCTCTCCATCTAGTGTAAACATCACGGAAAATGCATTGGTGTTGCTAAGATTGTTCCGATATTTTGGGGTACTGTACCCTACTTATACAACAGTATTAATAAAATTCTTCTATCTACAAAAGAGAAATTGCCTGTTGCGACAAAATACGAGGCCTCAGAGCTCGCATGGAAAGTGCTTTTCCCACGTGCTATTCGAGGTGGTAATTATAGGAAGGCAATCTGAATTCCCGTCTTTCAGACATTTGTTTGTGTATCGCCGATTAATTATATAGATAGAGACGCCGGTGTAGAAAATTTCTTTCTTATGCCTCTCATAACTTCTTTGAAAGAATAGGATGCAACGAGAAGGTTATAGCAGACACCTTCCTCTGAAGAACATAATCATTGGAAGATTTATGACGCCGGCGATATTTAATTCTCAGATTATTAAAGTCATTCGCTTGGCTATAATGACAGAGCACTGCAGGAAAGAGTTATTCTGTCAATTCCAAACTTTATTCGCTCTTGGATTCTAGGTGGGCTCTCCTTCTTCTTTAACTGTTCTCAGTTGCATAGAGGAACCTTTGGACCTAATAAATTTATCTGTTTCTCTTAGAACGAAGCTGTGTACTTTGATCAGACTGATATTTCAACTGTTATTGGGATACATCACTTTAGATGCGTCTGTAAGTGAATCTATTGCCTTTCCGGAGGCAGACGAGCCGTAAAGCTACTTTCTGGGGTCTAATTTGATACAAAATTAAGGTAATCCGTGAAATTTCGAACACCTGGTTTTATGCATTGGTATCTGTTATCATGGTACGAGAGCCATCGTTTAGAACTGAAAAACCGAAATTTTCCATGCGTGTAGGCAGAACACTGCCACAGCGTCCTCTGTTTACCTGCTATAAGCTGAGTACCGTGCGATGAAGTCTGCACAAATGATAAATGACACTTGAAGACTGAAACCTCACTATTTAATCTGGGGAGAGCATTTGTAAAGAGCAAAAACTGTAAAACTGTCGTTTTACAGAATCCGTTACTAAAGGCACCATTTGCCTCAAATGGCTCTGAGCACTATGGGACTCAACTTCTGAGGTCATTAGACCCCTAGAACTTAGAACTAGTTAAACGTAACTAACCTAAGGACATCACACACATCCATGCCCGAGGCAGGATTCGAACCTGCGACCGTAGCGGTCTCGCGGTTCCAGACTGCAGCGAATAGAACCGCACGGCCACTTAGGCCGGTAAGGCACCATTTGGTTAAAAAAAAAATGGCTCTGAGCACTATTGGACTTAACTAATGAGATCATCAGTCCCCTAGAACTTAGAACTACTTAAACCTAACTAACCTAAGGACATCATAAACATCCATGCCCGAGGCAGGATTCGAACCTGCGACCGTAGCCGTCTCGCGATTGCAGACTTTAGCGCCTAGAATCGCTCGGCCACTCTGGCCAGCGCTCCATTTGGTATTCCACTGCACTAAGTGTGATTTCTCTCTTGTTACACCAAATTCTATGCTCCATTAACAGCTCCACGCGTGCTTTACTTTGAAATCACTATGTCCGCTGTACTCTCATCTCTTTCGTGTCTAGTCGCTGGACGTCGGTTAAAATACATTGTAAAATGACTTAAACCAAGTTTCACATATACAAGACACAGGTATTCCATTGTCGTAGGTTCCCATTAAATGTTTTCTTTATTAAGAACACTGAACGCTCAGTCCATTGGAGAAGTTTTGTACCCAAATATAGGGAATACTAAGTGATCCAGGCAAGATCTACAAACATTTTTCCCGGTTTCATATTTATTACATGAGAGACTGCAGTTCATCCACTGAAATGCTAAACGTAGTCAGTAGTTGTGCCTGGATAGCTCAGAGCCATTTTTTTTAACCAAATGGTGCCTTACCGGCCGAAGTGGCCGTGCGGTTCTAGGCGCTGCAGTCTGGAACCGCGAGACCGCTACGGTCGCAGGTTCGAATCCTGCCTCGGGCATGGATGTGTGTGATGTCCTTAGGTTAGTTACGTTTAACTAGTTCTAAGTTCTAGGGGACTAATGACCTCAGAATTTGAGTCCCATAGTGCAGGTTTCTTGGTGCAAGATAAGGCCTGAAAAGCGATTTCAATGCCCAAAAGAATATGTAAAATGATTTATACCACACGGTAAAAGATTTATTCAGGGGTATTTCTGTTTTTTCTTTCTATATATTAATTAAAACACAGTATATTATGCAGACAGTTTTCTCAGTGATTACCCAAGTCTACTTGTAGTATTAAATGACTGAAACGGTCACCCAGTTCACGGTATACGTGGGTATCTGACGGTTTTCACGCGTAGCAAATACTTGATTTTCAGTATTTCATGTAATTAATTACCGAATTTAAAAATTTAAAATACTGTCATAAACTATATTGCCCCATAAAATCCAATACCCTCAACGATAAGGGCATTTCATTGACAGGAGCTGTGACAGGTATATCATCATTGTAGGACAACAGGAAATACCACAGCAAAGAATATTAAAACAGTCGCAACAATTCCCAACGCAGCCCCTCCCTGACGTCAAGGCAGGTGTGTGTTGTCGCATCTAGATGATCATAATGGTGTCGTATGGCATCCTGTGATAGCCCTAGCGTATTGTGCCCCTTTTTGCAATCCAGAAATGGTTTTTGCATGCCCTAGAGAGAGAGTAAGTTCCCACTGCATCATGTCCATGTCACTTTATAACATGGTTTAGTTCACACACGATGTTGAATATGGGCTGTATAAAATGTGGCCTGAAGTGCGGAACAGCACTCTGAATAATGCCCCATATCCAATGTGATACGTCATACGACGTTTATCTACATGTAAGCAACGGTGCTTGAAAATAACATAAATGTCGAAATCGGGCGATCGAAAATTAATACGTAAAATTTCAGCTCACTAAGGACCACGTCCTCTTTTTCAAAAGTTTTAGAGTCTCCGGTCCCACGCATAAGCAAAATTATACTATTAATAGTTTTAGATCCATAACTTCTAATATTCAATACATTAGCTCATTTGTAAAGAAATCATACTATGATGTTGCTTAAACAATTTGACGATTCGTGAGTCACTATGTATGTTGTGTTAGTGGATACGTTAAGAGCGCGGAGCGCGTGTTATTCTCTGATTCTGCAACCACTGTTTAGTTCCGCATGTCCAAATGAAAGAAGAAATGACATTTTGAACCTATTATGATTTGCACGTTGAATCTATCGCCGTTACCATTCTGATCGTCAGGAATTGGATGTACTGAAACTAGCGGAAAAATGTTCCTGTCGGAGCACAAAAAACTGGAGTTCTTCTTTAAAAGATTCTGACAGGAAAGTGAGCAACCAGCTGCGTCAATCCTCATTTCGCCTTGCTCACCAG
The DNA here is from genome assembly GCF_023898315.1 of Schistocerca nitens. NCBI lineage: Eukaryota > Metazoa > Arthropoda > Insecta > Orthoptera > Acrididae > Schistocerca > Schistocerca nitens. The sequence goes on from NC_064618.1 coordinate 102,263,848, forward strand.
AAATTTAGGTATGCAAACACATTCGCAACCTGTCAACACTGAACATCCTAAATCCTTTCACCCAGTCTCTCTTTGTAGTTAAGCCTCCAAACTCAACATCTTTCTCTCATTCCCATTCCCTATGTATGTCTTCCTCCTACTGTCTCCTTTTTCTGCCATTGATTTACAGTGCATTACACTTTTCCTCTCTCACTTACACTGTCTCCTTTTGTACCTATTCAACACTGCCACTGCCTCCACCACACCACGACAGTTCAAAAATCCTACGGGTCCAACTCATTTTTTTTGTCTACAGTCCAGAATGTGCCTTCCCCTACATCTACGTGTCAAATTTGGCCTGTATGGGAGGTTCCAAGCCTCTCAAGCCTAAATAAGGTCTCCAATTACTACCTCTTTCCTCTGTCGTTATCATTGCTTCTCTTTCTCTTTTACTGCCGATGTCTCTCACTGACTATTAGCAGCTCCTCTCTCTAAGCGTCCACTGCTATTGTCTTAACCCATCTCTCTATCTCTTTCACAGTCACTTTCTCTCTCCTCCCATCACGCTCTCCTCAGTCTTTCTCTCCCACTGGCACCCTTATCTCTCTCTTCCCACCACCACTGTTACTCTCTTTCAGCACAAAAAATTGCAATTATGTTCACATACCAAAATTTTTAGTGAGGAAGGCGGTATGAGTATTTTCTCTCAGAGGCTTTTAAGGAGTAACATATTCCCTTTCTTGTGCTCTAACAGGGGGATCTTTCCACTGGTTCCGCCGGATACGCTTTTTGTACAGGGTCACTACTGATTTCCTTTTGTGTTATCCACATTGTTACATCTGAACTTCAGAAAAAACGCGAGAGATTTTCGTATTCTGTCGCTCGCTGCGCCTAAACTACGAGGGCAGTTCAATAAGTAATGCAACACATTTTTTTTCTGAAACAGGGGTTGTTTTATTCAGCATTGAAATACACCATGTTATTCCCCAATCTTTTAGCTACACAACACTGTTTTTCAACGTAATCTCCATTCAATGCTACGGCCTTACGCCACCTTGAAATGAGGGCCTGTATGCCTGCACGGTACCATTCCACTGATCGATGTCGGAGCCAACGTCGTACTGCATCAATAACTTCTTCATCATCCGCGTAGTGCGTTCCACGGATTGCGTCCTTCATTGGGCCAAACATACGGAAATCCGACGGTGCGAGATCGGGGCTGTAGGGTGCATGAGGAAGAACAGTCCACTGAAGTTTTGTGAGCTCCTCTCGGGTGCGAAGACTTGTGTGAGGTCTTGCGTTGTCATGAAGAAGGAGAAGTTCGTTCAGATTTTTGTGCCTACGAACACGCTGAAGTCGTTTCTTCAATTTCTGAAGAGTAGCACAATACACTTCAGAGTTGATCGTTTGACCATGGGGAAGGACATCGAACAGAATAACCCCTTCAGCGTCCCAGAAGACTGTAACCATGACTTTACCGGCTGAGGGTATGGCTTTAAACTTTTTCTTGGTAGGGGAGTGGGTGTGGTGCCACTCAATTGATTGCCGTTTTGTTTCAGGTTCGAAGTGATGAACCCATGTTTCATCGCCTGTAACAATCTTTGACAAGAAATTGTCACCCTCAGCCACATGACGAGCAAGCAATTCCGCATAGATGGTTCTCCTTTGCTCTTTATGGTGCTCGGTTAGACAACGAGGGACCCAGCGGGAACAAACCTTTGAATATCCCAACTGGTGAACAATTGTGACAGCACTACCAACAGAGATGTCAAGTTGAGCACTGAGTTGTTTGATGGTGATCCATCGATCATCTCGAACGAGTGTGTTCGCACGCTCCGCCATTGCAGGAGTCACATCTGTGCACGGCCGGCCCGCACGCGGGAGATCAGACGGTCTTGCTTGACCTTGCGGCGATGATGACACACGCTTTGCCCAACGACTCACCGTGCTTTTGTCCACTGCCAGATCACCGTAGACATTCTGCAAGCGCCTATGAATATCTGAGATGCCCTGGTTTTCCGCCAAAAGAAACTCGATCACTGCCCGTTGTTTGCAACGCACATCCGTTACAGACGCCATTTTAACAGCTCCGTACAGGGCTGACACCTGTGAGAAGTCAATGAAACTATACGAGACGAAGCGGGAATGTCTGAAAATATTCCACAAGAAATGTCCGGTTTTTTCAACCAAAATTGGCCGAGAAAAAAAATGTGTTGCATTACTTATTGAACTGCCCTCGTGTTATTCACACAGAAAAAAATTAAGTGGATCCTTTTGTATGAAATTTCATGTAGTTAAATTTTGTACTGGGATCCCTTTAGGCTAGAGGCCATAGCATGCAAATGTGGCCTTGAAGCCCAGTTCCACTCCCACATCCAACCCCAGAGGTGAGGATCTCTAGTATGTAATTCATGTCGCTCCCTCCTGCCGCTTTAGAAAGAACTGCTACTGCACAAATTATTTCACACAATCTACCTTTTCTGGTCTTCATTAACTGCTCAAATTACGCTACCGGCTTAGCTGAGCACTTACAAATAGCAAAGGCCGTGCGTTCTTGTAAGGGTAAGATTTGGATCGAACTGACCACGTAATTTGTTGTAGTGTAGGGCTTATAGATGTCGTTTCCTTACATCACCTTCACGGCCACGTTTTAACTAATAATGTTAACGAAATAGCCAACAATGCTGGTGGCTTAATAGCCCTGTCAGTAAGAGACAAAAAAATTCGAATATCAGGAGTAGTTCGGATAGCTGAAAATTTTCGGACAGTGCTATGAAGAATTGCCACGAAGAACAAATAAGAAATCTTGACTGATGAGGGATGACTCTGGAGATATAAGGTACTTTTGAAAGTCGCTCTTGTACGTCTTTCCTGTATAACTCGAAAACCGTTGTCTCCAGGGAAAACGTAATTTTCTACAGTAAAGTCCTATTCCTTTTATGTGTTGGGCCAATAATTTGCGTGTACTGATCGAGACAATACCAAAATCTTTCCTATGGTTTTTGAGGGACAGATATAACTTTGCGGGTGGCATTGAACAACATCGGTAGGGGCACCTGACTCACCTTGTGTGCAGCTAAAGGTAATTCTATTTTTCAGTAAAATATTGACCGCTTTTCTTACTTACTTCGAAACGTTTATCTATTTTGACACATATAAACAACAAATAAATACTTATACTATACGGTTAACACAAAATCATTCGCTTTACAGTTTTTATGGATGCTTTGCTCGTACATCTGAATTCAACGAAAACCCCCGGCTTATGATTTGTATCTTAAAAGAGTAAAAATTTTATTAGAAATGCTTTATTGAACTTGCAGTCTTTCCAGTTCTACATAATTTTATGCAGTCTTTTTCAGGTATTTTCTGGGACGTCGAGAGCCTTTGCAGCCCATTTCTTGTCACTGCAGTATCACATCGTGCATATCTGTACACGTGTAAGGTGCCTATTGTACAGAGACAGCGCGTCACAAAGTATTATTAGCGAAAAAATGCTGACTAAAAATATAGTGTAGTAACCTCAGTACCCTTTAGATGACCCGAGTATCCTTACCGTGTATTCAATACGTAACTTGAAACTACATTTACGCCTCAAAACGGCTATAATAAGCTTACTTTACGTGCATATCTACAGTAACTTTGAACCTCTGGATCTCGGTAACGAATAATGACATCGAAAGTTTCGAGTTTGGCCCATAATATCATCTCAAGAACACATGGTCAAATTTTCGTCGATCTACCATGAACAGAAATTACAGAGGTGGCTATCCCAGAACTGGTAGTTTTCGTACCAAAGAATCATGTTTTTTTGGGGTTTCTCTGACACCATACATGAAAAATTGGTGATTTTACGAGCATAAGACGCCTAAAATCCTTCCAAGACCATGCCTAATCCCAAGTAATAAAAAGATTTGCTCGGTTTGCCTGCACTGTAAGGATAGCTACAGCATGACCGTTCTTCCGATACATATACAAATGATCGCTAGGACGAGGGCTATCCAAAACGCTTCACCCCTTAGCTCTGTGATCAGTAGAACCAGAGATGTGACCCCCTGAAAAGTCGTATTTTCGCGCTCGGCTTTTTGCAACACATTGATAGCACGCGCTGTCGTGCATGGACCGATTGGTGAGGTGTTTCCGTTCTATCCTTGAACAATACCAATCTTTTCTTAAAATTTTATATAACGTGTGTGGTTCGGATTTGCGTTGTGGGATGGCTGATTGTCAGGTGAGTGATAACCTGCAACTTCCGGCTTTGTTTTGACTGTAAGCGATCCGCATCTCCACGATCGCTAGAGGGATACAGTAATAGGAAGTGGAGCGCAGGCAGTCTGCAGGAGTGGAAGTCACTCCTCTATTAGAGATGGACGTTGTGTAACTGCGGAGGGTCGCCAGTTATATACACAGTCGGCTGAGTGTATCGCCGATGCCGTGGATTGACCCTCAGCAATTTACCAATCGTGGCAAGAGACTTTATTTTGAAGTGGTTGATTAATAATGTACATCCTAACGTGATTACGCATTTCGCATAAACTGCGCCGGCCATCTACAACTGGATTTCAGTGAGGACTGTGGTGTCGCTGTGCTAATTAATGCTATAGCCCGTGAAGATATCAAAGAGTGACCTGTGATGACTAATTGTAAAGTTGAAGGACATTTGCGTAACATCAAGTATTTAACAATTACGGTGGAAGACCATACTGATTATTATTGCAGTAGAATTTTGTTGATTGTGTTAAGCATTATTCAGCAGCCGAAGCACAGATACGAAACAACTCCTCAGCAATATTAGCTGATCGGCACCTTATCCTTATCACACGATCAGTACATTTACTACGCTGCTATTCGGTAATTAATAATATCCAAATCAATTGGGAATGTTCCTGTTCTGGAGTAACCACAAGCGCCGGAACGAAGAAGATGAATGCAAGACCAGAGAAGACGGTGAGACGGGGTCGGCCAATAGCGCGCTGAGCAGGACTTTACTACGGTAGGAGTGGCGTCTAGCCCAAGTGAATATAAGCGTCGCTTCTGCCAGCCCCGGCGGACATTAGTGGAGGATTAGCAGTGCTGCGATATCACTTATACATTGCTTGTTTGGACTTTTTCTATAGGGAAGAACATTACTGTTTGCATGTCGCCCATAGCTTGCGACACTTGTTCTAAATTTCAAAGTTAAGTATTGTCAATATGCTTTATTGAAATAAAACTCTTACTGTTATTTGCTTGAATCGTTGTATAGCATTCCGAGAACGCAGCATACCTTAGGCTCTCTATACGAGACGAGTGGCCAGGACTCCACATTTGGGGACGAGGAGTCACCACGTTTGACGATGAGGATTTCCAAACAAACTCCGAGGCATGGCCACGGATTTATTTTTTTTAAGGTGCTGGCGCCTAATTCTCACTTGTCTTTCCTTTGCAGGGGCGCTTATTTGCTTTAACAGTTTCTTGGCGTTTTGGCGTTTTTGCTAATCAGTGTTTTCGGGTGGGCGCTGCAAAATTTTCTTTCCTTGCTTTCCTTTTTGATTGCCTTGTCTGTTACATTAGTGTCTTCCAACAGGACCACCCCACCTGTCCCGCCCCCTGATCAGGTGCCACTCGCAAGCTTCAAATGCCACACTGCTGATGCAGATGTTTCAGTTTCAGATGCAAGAGATTTCTGCACTACTCAACACGGTGCAGCAGCTACTATCCAAACTGCGCGCCTGACGGAACAAGCACCGCCTACAACAGCTGCTATACCACCTTTTCGACAGTTTAATGAACAAGAAGAAAAATGTCACGAGTGGTTACACCAATCTGAGGCACACCTACTTGCCAACAATGTTGCAGGTACTGTGAAACTTCCTTATCTGTTATCCACGGCAGGATAATTCATAAACGCTTTCCTAACGCCATTCTGACTGAATTTAGGCGCGACCAGGTAATTGCCTTGTTAACAAACTATTATGAAGCTATTATGAATGTGGTAGCAGCTAGGTACTAATTCTTTAATTGCAAAAAAAAAAAACGGTCAGGACAAACTTATCGCGAGTGGGTAACGGATTTGCAGCGAATGACAAGGAAATGCAAATTAAAATGTGCTTGCGGTGATTTATATTGAGACATTATGTTGCGTGATGCGTTCGTGTACAATGTGCCTGATGTCCAACGCTGAGGACAGATTTTGAAACAGTCCGATCCATCATTTCAGCAGGTAGTGCAAATACTAGAGTAGTACGATTCCGGTGCCTTTAGGCTCATACATTTGAGCAGCCAACTGTTTGTCCAGTTGAGTCCCTTGCTTGCGATCGCCCCATTCCGCACCGGCGGCGTGCCCTAGCCACGTCGAGTAACCAGTGTTCCACGCCGCATAAGCAGTTCGCTAAACAGGCGGCTACACAGGCGAACAGAGTTACGTCTTGCCCCTGGTGTTATTCACGGCACAATCGCCAAGAGTGGCCCTGCCGTCAGGCTCAGTGTTACGCTTGTGGTAGGAAAGGACGTGTAGAATCCGTATGTTTGCAACCAAACAAACGTAAGAATTCGGCCCACTCACTAAAATATAGTCACAAGGCCCATGACATTAATGCAGTATATCCCAAGTCTGCAACAGGCATTAGCAGCAAGCATGCAGTTTCTAAAGGTTTGGCAAAGCTAACAATTTTGTTGCACGTATTACGCTGAAAGGCAATGCTCAGCCGAAATTTTGCCGTGCCACAACTGTTCCCATTGCATTACGGGACGAAGTCGCTGCTGAACTTAAAGAATTGCAAGATAACGGAGTTATTGCACCCATATAAGCTAGTCAATGGGCAATTCCACTGGTTTTGCTCAGGTCCCATTCGCCTCTGTGCTGACTTTTTCTACAGTTAACCAACAAACTCATTGAATAGTATAAAGAACTCAATAGTGCGCCGATACTTTGCACGTCGGCGCAGCCTCGCTGTACAGAAAGGTGTGATTCTTGTTCGAAATCACAGTGGACAGTCACGTGTGTTGATCCGTAAGGCTTTGCGTAAAGAAGTGTTGCGGTTACTTCACCAAGGACGATGGGGGATTGTTCGTGCCAAACAGTTAGCGCGTCGACACACTACATGGCAGGGTATGGACACCCAAATACAAAAGATTACGTCACAGTATCAGGTATGTGCGGAAAATCAGTCCGCTCCACCACAAAAATGCTCTGCTTGACGTAAGTCGTAATTGCCATGGCAACGTGTGCACATCGACTTTGCGGGATCTTTTTCGAACACTCGTTGGTTGATTGTGGTTGACTGTTAGTTTCCTTTTGTTGTGCCCATGAACTCGACAACGACACTAGCACAATTCAGGTGTTGTCACCCAGTTTTTGCCTTGAAGGTCTACCTGAAGTAATAGGGTCAGACAGTGGACCTCAGTTCACGTAAAATGAATTTGAAACATTCTGTGAATGTAAAGGCATACAGCATCTAACTAGTGCACCGTTCCATCCACAGTCAAACGGCGAAGCGGAAAGTTTTCGCGCCGCACACACCAGGGACAAAGCATTGCAACTGTTCCTCGCCTCTTATCGTTCGCGTCCACGATATGGACCATCGCAGGCGGAATTGTTTCACTGCCGCCGCTATCGCACACTGCTCCAGCTGCTCCACCCTCCACAAAAAAAAAAAAAAAAAAAAAAATGTTCAAATGTGTGTGTAATCTTCTGGGACTTATCTGATAAGGTCATCAGTCCCTAAGCTTACACACTACTTAACCTAAATTATCCTAAGGACAAACACACACACCCCTGCCTGCGGGAGGACTCGAACCTCCGCCGTGAGTAGCCGCACAGTCCATGAATGCTGCGCCCTAGACCGCTCAGCTAATCGCGCACGCCACCCTCCTCAGCATCCGGCGCCGAAGGGAGGCCGCAAGAACCGCTTCGCGCCGCTTGATATTGTCTCCTACAGGGCTCTCCTAGGCGAGATCGTCCGTCGACTTGGCGCTTGCATGTATCTTCTTACAGGTCCCGATGGCTTGCAGCACGTCCATCAAAATCAACTTCGCCTCTGTCATGTACACTACCATCTGTCAGTCTCTCTCTTACCCCAGATTTACGGACAGCGCGGCCATAGCAGCCGCCAGAGTGTGTCATCACGACACCGCGGGACGACCACATGGAGACGGAGCCTTCGCCTCCTCCGCCTCCTCTCGTCCTACCGATGGAGCTGGACCCCACACCGCAGCGATAGACGCCTTCATCATCTGGTTCATGGCAGCAGGAGGTGGGCGCCTACCCTTCTGGTCGTTTTCTGGGGGTCGTTTCCTCCAGAGCGCAGGCCGTATGGCGGGTATGACCAGAAGCTTGACGTCCTCTGCAGCCACAGCTTCCGGCGCAACGATGTACCCACACTCCTGGCCCCTGCCGTGGTCGCCCTCCCTACACGACGACGGTCCGTCGCTTTGAGAGGGAGGAACGTTCTGGCGTAACCACAAGCGCCGGAACGAAGAAGAAGAACGCAAGACCAGAGAAGGCGGTGAGACGTCGCTGGCCAATGGCTCGTTGACCGGGACGTCACACAATAGGAGCGGCATCTATACGAACAGAATATAAGCGCCGCTCCTGCCAGCCTCGGCGGACATTAGTGGAGTATTAGTACATATCAATTATTAGTGATCCTTATACATTGCTTGATTGGTCGAACTTTGTCTATAGCGAAGAACATTACTGTTTCCATGTCGCCCGTCACTTGCCACAGTAGTCCAAAATACAAAGTATTGTCAGTCTGCTTTATTGAAATAAAACTATTAATTTCATTTGCTTGAATTGTTGTATAACATTCCGAGAACACAGTATCCTTTAGGCACCCAATATGAGTGTGCAGGATGTCACAGTTCCAACGTGGGTTTCCGCGAAAGGACATTTGCAATTTTTAGACGAAGGGAGTGACAGTACATAAAGTTTAATTTTGTGATGCGATGTCATCTTGATTTACAGATGAGTAAAATTCAATCAAGGACACTATTTCAGCACGCAATACTTTGTCGTCGTTACCGTGGCTAGACTCTGTGAATGGAACTGAACAATAAAATATATTGAACTTTGTACAGTATACTACAACGTAGAGGTCAAACTGAAAAATCGTGGCAAGAAACAATATATTTTGAACAATAAAATGTAATAGCCTTGTTTCGGCATTTCAGACAATAGCGGTCTAAGGCGCTGCAGTCATGGACTGTGCGGCTGATCCCGGCGGAGGTTCGAGTCCTCCCTGGGGCAAGGGTGTGTGTGTTTGTCCTCAGGATGATTTAGCTTAAGTAGTGTGTAAGCTTAGTGACTGATGACCTTAGCAGTTAAGTCCCATAAGATTAAAAAAAATCAGACAAAGAAGTGGTATCAACAAACTGTGTCACAAAAGGCAAACTCTAAAATCCACTCGAAAAACAGTGAAAACTGAAAACTAAAACGAGACACGTGTGAACATTTTTGCGACCAAATTCGCCGTATATTCATCATGAGAATATCAGAGAAATAACGAACAAAATGAGATAAAAAGTGGTAACGTGCTCGTCTCCCGTACAGCGGGCCCGGGTTCGATTCCCGTCCGGGTAGGAGAAACAAATGGCTCTGAGCACTATGGGACTCAACTTCTGAGGTGATCAGTCCCCTAGAACTTAGAACTACTCAAACCTAACTAACCTAAGGACATCACACACATCCATGCCCGAGGCAGGATTCGAACCTCCGACCGTAGCGGTCTCGCGGTTCCAGACTGTAGCGCCTAGAACCGCACGGCCACTCCGGCCGGCCGGGGTAGGAGAATTTCTCCGCCCGTGGACTGGGTGTTATGTTGAAACATCATCATCTCACCCTCATCGACGCTCAAGTCACCGAGTGTGGCGCCAGAAGAAATAAGACTTGCAACACGGCGGCCGAATATCCCCGGACGGGGCCCCGGTCAACAATGCCATACGATCATTCCATTTTGCACACGACGTCGTAGCAGGCTGCACAAGGCACGGACGCAGTCAAACTGTATGGGACGGTTATAGATCCAGCAGGATACGATGGACGATGCGCAGAGACCAGTTTTCGTCTAAAGTGCTGGGCGAATTCATTCGTTTCTTCAGAAGGGGTGGACGACAAGTGTTTACCAACTTTCAGGTGGTCAGCGATGACAGAATCGAGCTGCTTGCCCTGCAAACTTTCTCAAATTATTTTACAGAAACTATTCGGTAAATAAAAAATTCATTTTTACCTTATTTATAGTTTCATATCTTAGGTCCACAACGATTTGCCCATCATTTCCTTAATGGTCTTAGTTATTATGATATTTATGTGGACGTAAGACACTGCGTGAATTTCGGAAAAGCGTTGAATGAAAAATAGAGGTCGCTATGATGTTGAGTTTGGTGCATATTATATAATATATATATTAAATTTAGCTAACATATTGTATTTTTCTTTAGACCAGGGTAGAGGTTTCTCTTTGTCATCAATCTCGAGAAAATTGATCTGATGTAGCACACTCATTTGCGATCGCCCCGCGCCAGCGATAAAGCCAGGGTGAAGTATGCACAGCATACTGCACAAATGGTTCAAATGGCTCTGAGCACTAGGGGACTTAACATCTGAGGTCATCAGTCCGCTTGAACTTAGAGCTGCTTAAAACTAACTAAAATAAAGGGCATCACACACATCCATGCCCGAGGCAGGATTCGAACCTGCGACCGTAGCGGTCACGCGGTTCCAGACTGAAGTGCCTAGAACCACTTGGCCACAGAGGCTGGCCATTCTGCACATTTAATAAACAGTTTCAGATATCGAAATGAGATTCTGGAAAATGATAGCGCACTAAGAGTAGAGTATTTTACCATACCGTTATTGTGTGAAGCTTTATTATCTACTGTATCATTCCACTAAGTACGAACTTTTTGGATGAAAGAATGTAATTTTTAAGGGCAATCCATAGCTGGTGAAACGAGAAATACGATGGATTTTGGAACAACGTAAGTGAAGACGTTACACGTTTTTCGTACCTAGGATGGGGTTTTTCATAAGTTACTGACCTTACTTTTTCTCAGGTCCTCACTTAATAAACCGCTGTTTCAGAATTTGCCCCGCAATTCTGTCTCTACAAAAAGTTAGTGAGGTGAGGCTGTGTAAACTCTGCTGTGCTCTGGCAAAATAAGTAAATTTTAGCATTGAGACAAGAGAAATGTCCATGTTTTATTCAAAATTCGACACTTATGTTGCTGCTGTGAAAGTTACAAATGGTTAACAAGCTAGGTGAAAATAAATCGCTGCATTTTCGACAGAATTCTATTTAGGTACTAACGAAAGCAGAGGTAACAGTAGATCGTTTTGAATGGTCATATTGAATGTGTGGGTGTGGAGGGGCCCCACTTAATATTTACAAACATGGAGCATAAGTCTCAGTTTAGAATGGCACTTCCCCTCCAGAACTCGGCATTTCCGGCCAGTAAACTCACCACTGCCACGCTCCCCACACGTGCTCCGCCGTCTGCACATCTACTGGCCAACGCATACTCCAGCGACTGCAAGCGGGTACACTGGTAACAACGAGGCCGTCGATCTCGACATCTAGTAGCGAATCTCTGAACTGTCTACTGCAGCTCCCTCTGGCTGCCGACCAGCGGATTATTACGACGACAGCTTCACTCGTCGGCAGATTGCGGAACTGCGAGGATGAGGGGGCGAATGCACATGGCCCACACAGCAGGCCGGGGGAAATAGTGACCGCGCCACAGCGAGTGAAGCCACAGTCAACGAATCGTAAACGCAGTCGCTCCCACGCCAGACGCCCAACATTGCGACTTGTACTAGCGCCGAGTGGTGAGTGGAGATAATGCTCCAGCATATAAGTAGCTGCAAATCGTATTTTGCCTTCATACAAAGAACTGTAACAGTAATTTTCGCATTTTGACTCTGTAGTACACGGTGCCTTTGTATACGGCTTTACATCATTGTACAGTTGCTAACAGCTTCATTACAGACGCTATCAGTCTAGTTGTTAATTACAGGTTTATATGTGTACTAATTTGAGACGTGTATCCTGTTTCAATGTTTTACATAACATAAAGGAATGTTGACATTGACATCTGATTTTAATAGGTTAGTGAGGTTTACTGTATTGAGTAGTGATACATATTGTGTTAGTTTGGGTTAGCTCAAGTACTAAAGTTAGCGTCTATTTAAATTGGTGATAATTAGGAGTGCTGGGTTATCCACGGATTATCTTACACTACTTGTCAGTGTACAGTACATAACCAAATATATCTACTTTTGATAAGCAAGAGGTTTAGGAGCTAAAACTTGGGAAGAGTGAGGACGTGTAGGAGGACGGTGATGATACAGGAATCAGGGCTTGTGGATTGTCAGTTGACAGCCCATTAGCTCATTCAATTGCTTATACCGAGACAGCAGTAAAACCAACGAAAAAAAAACCGACGTCCAAATGAGGAGTGGATGGAAAAGATATAGTCAATGATTGTAGCGGTTTTGCAAACCAATAAAGCGTCTGGTCAGAAAACTGAAGAAAGATTTCAGAAAACTGACAAGACAAATGAAGAAACGTTTCAGGAAGTTGACCAGAAGAATGAGAAATATTTCAGAAGGTATTACAGGAACAAGGCTGCCACTTAAAAAAAGGGCTACAGGCGTTTAAGGAAGAGACGGAGAGAGGGTTCGATGAAAGAAACAGCAAATTGTACCAAAACCTGAAAAAGCTCCAAGGAGATATGGGCAAGATGGAACAGAAGGTGACAAGTAAAATCGAGGGAGGTGTTAAGGAAGTCAACAAAGACTCGCAGGTGACACAGAAGCAATGGCAATATGTCGCCGCTATTCAGGGACTAGCGGCTATGTAAGCTTAACTGGCTGTAAATATAAAGAGTGCAGTATCAGTGCAAAGACGAGAAAACACTCAGATAATTACCTAGCATACACAACAGTTAAAGGCAGAAATCCAAAACTAGGAACGAAAACTGATATAATTTATACGAAGATTGGTAGTGCAATGTTAGCAGTGGAGGTTCAAATGGTTCAAATGGCTCTAAGCACTATGAGACTTAACATCTAAGGTCAACAGTCCCCTAGAACGTAGAACTACTTAAACCTAACTAACCTAAGGAAATCACACACATCAATTTCCGAGGCAGGATTCGAACATGCGACCGTAGCGGTCTCGCGGTTCCAGACTGAAACGCCTAGAACCGCTCAGCCACCACTGCCGGCAGCAGTGGAGGCAGGTAAAGTTCTTACAATGGTGAATGGCGAAAACAAGTACACACAGGCTCATGTCGGGCAAAGATATAAACCTAAGGGAACCTTGCACCCAATGATATTTACGAAACTTTTAAGTGGCTTTTTCCTTGCACATTTTTAGGAAAAAGACAAGATTCAATTTGTGATAGATAGAATGGCGAATGAGGCTTTCACATGGGGATGAGGAGGAAAGAAGAAGTTAACAGTTATGATGTATCTGAAGCAAACTTTCTAAAGTAGTCTTGCTCGAGGAGTCATCAATGTGCAACGTTGGAAGATTTACTACATCACAGGTCACTTAATAATTGGAAAGGTAGCCTAAAGGAGTTTGTGGAACATTAGTGGGAATTGAATGAGACTTTCGAGCAACCGTTATGTGAGGATATAATGATATCTACCAGTAAGTAGAAGAATCCAAGAGAACTTAGCCAGGTCAAGGATACAGATGCCTGGATGAAGTACTTAAGCAGTCACAATCAACATGTATACAGGAAGTCAGTTGGATGAATGAGCAAAACCGAGGAGGAGATAACTGCCAACGAAATCATTCTGGTAACCAACCATCCCACTGTGGACAGGGAGGTGGTCATGTTTGCAGGAACCAAGGAAATGGACCTCAGTTTTACAATGATTCCAGAAGAAACAAAGATAGCCTGGATGAAATGAATGACCAATAACGTTAAAGTGGAGGGAACAGACAGCTCTTTTGTCTGTATACCGAGTGGTGACTGGTACGCCGACAGCTGGGTGAGGCTTTTAGTCCTTTTCCAAGTCTCACTCTCCTACCTTCTTTCCGTCCATATACAGGGTGTTTCAAAAATGACCGGTATATTTGAAACGGCAATAAAAACTAAACGAGAGCGATAGAAATACACCGTTTGTTGCAATATGCTTGGGACAACAGTACATTTTCAGGCAGACAAACTTTCGAAATTACAGTAGTTACAATTTTCAACAACAGATGGCGCTGCGGTCTGGGAAACTCTATAGTACGATATTTTCCACATATCCACAATGCGTAGCAATAATATGGCGTAGTCTCTGAATGAAATTACCCGAAACCTTTGACAACGTGTCTGGCGGATTGGCTTCACATGCAGATGAGATGTACTGCTTCAGCTGTTCAATTGTTTCTGGATTCTCGCGGTACACTTGGTCTTTCAAGTGTCCCCACAGAAAGAAGTCACAGGGGTTCATGTCTGGCGAATAGGGAGGCCAATCCACGCCGCCTCCTGTATGTTTCGGATAGCCCAAAGCAATCACACGATCATCGAAATATTCATCCAGGAAATTGAAGACGTCGGCCGTGCGATGTGGCCGGGCACCATCTTGCATAAACCACGAGGTGTTCGCAGTGTCGTCTAAGGCAGTTTGTACCGCCACAAATTCACGAAGAATGTCCAGATAGCGTGATGCAGTAATCGTTTCGGATCTAAAAAATGGGCCAATGATTCCTTTGGAAGAAATGGCGGCCCAGACCAGTACTTTTTGAGGATGCAGGGACGATGGGACTGCAACATGGGGCTTTTCGGTTCCCCATATGCGCCAGTTCTGTTTATTGACGAAGCCGTCCAGGTAAAAATAAGCTTCGTCAGTAAACCAAATGCTACCCACATGCATATCGCCGTCATCAATCCTGTGCACTATATCGTTGGCAAATGTCTCTCGTGCAGCAATGGTAGCGGCGCTGAGCGGTTGCCGCGTTTGAATTTTGTATGGATAGAGGTGTAAACTCTGGCGCATGAGACGATACGTGGACGTTGGTGTCATTTGGACCGCAGCTGCAACACGGCGAACGGAAACCCGAGGCCGCTGTCGGATCACCTGCTGCACTAGCTGTGCGTTGCCCTCTGTGGTTGCCATACGCGGTCGCCCTACCTTTCCAGCACGTTCATCCGTCACGTTCCCAGTCCGTTGAAATTTTTCAAACAGATCCTTTATTGTATCGCTTTTCGGTCCTTTGGTTACATTAAGCATCCGTTGAAAACTTCGTCTTGTTGCAACAACACTGTGTTCTAGGCGGTGGAATTCCAACACCAGAAAAATCCTCTGTTCTAAGGAATAAACCATGTTGTCTACAGCACACTTGCACGTTGTGAACAGCACACGCTTACAGCAGAAAGACGACGAACAGAATGGCGCACCCACAGACTGCGTTGTCTTCTGTATCTTTCACATCACTTGCAGCGCCATCTGTTGTTGAAAATTGTAACTACTGTAATTTCGAAAGTTTGTCCGCCTGAAAATGTACTGTTGTCCCAAGCATATTGCAACAAACGGTGTATTTCTATCGCTGCTCGTTTAGTTTTTATTGCCGTTTCAAATATACCGGTCATTTGTGAAACACCCAGTATGTAAGAGGTCTGTAAGTATTAACTCGTTGGATGATTACCAAGCCCTGGAATATACTAAGAAACAATTAAGAACAGGGTAGGATTTATTCATTGGGCAAATAAATAGATTAAGTAGTGGTTATTCGGACGGCATCGAGAATATAGTAGGAGTTATTGTTTAAATTACTCTGTTGTCATAGTGATTGAGGTTGTCAATACATGCCAATCAAAACCAATTAGCAATACCTATGGTACGCTTCATAATGATAATGGAACATAAATATGAAGTATCGAAGAAGTCACGTCTTATGTAATTGTTTGGAAGCTAAATTACAAAAATAGTAATACCAGACCTGTATGTAAACATCTATTTAACTACAGAAAAGATTTGTTTGATATCAGTAAGGAGTGTTGTCTAATATTGTAACTTGGTCGCGTGAGTAATGGAAGAGTAAGCAAACTGTAAGGAGTTGTAGCTAAATAACTCCTGATGAGTATGGATAATAGGAGAATATGTGTACTCACGTACAATTGACAAATCATGGCCTATGTTAATAACATTGAAATACAGAGAGAAGTGATGATAAGATGTTGTGAAGTTAATGAAGTTTACAATATGTAGAGAGTTAATGGAACATTGTGGAGTTTTTGTATACTTACAGAGATTAATGAAGGTGAGTAGAAGATGATGAAGGAATGTGTATTTGAAGTAAAGAAGATACTCAGTTGAGATGTTGAGCTGAGACATATATGCATATGTTCATGGAGGTTTATAAGAGATGCAAGATGTATGAAGTGTGAAGCATGTACGAGCTGTTGTCTGAGCCTCATTTACATTCACACGAGCTATCCTGTTTATATCAGTATGTATCTACAAGCTGTAATTATGAAAGAGGCATGTTGATGATAAGTGGAGAATAATTAATGAAGAGTGGAGACATAATGAGTCAATAATCTAATTAACTGTTGAGGTTAATAATTTATGTTATTAGATTGAGTGCAAAGGTAGAATACTGTTACTAATTGGTAAATGATGAGAACTGATATTTCCAAATCCTGAATCTATGTAACAAAGATATTCATCCCCCTGAGTACTATGTTTATAAAAACCGTTCAAAAACAGCCTAGAGCAGAGTACCATAGTCATCTCTTTGAGAACTGGTCCTGAGACAACCACATTAGTGATGATCTTACATTTGCATAATCTGGTAAGGAGTATATCACTGCCAATTATTTGTATTATTTATTGTATTTTGTTTAATACCGTGTTTATAGTGTGTTAGAGATAGAGAATAGTCAGTAATTACAGGTATTTCCTCTCCTTCTTGTGTGGTGCTGAACATAGATGGCAGCGAAGTGTTTCTGGATGGCAATCCCTCATAAAAGGATGGCAAACCAAAGAGGTAGCCGAAATAAAGTTAATAAGTGTTTTTCTGCTATGTTAAAATTAAAGGTATCTAGCGTTCTATGGCACACACAAATTGTTGAAAAGAGACATTCTGTAGAGGCAGTTTATGACCGGAGTCATAGAAAATTTGCTCGATATTTTATAATTTCAGTGTGTATTTAGATTTAGTGTCTTCGTTCTTTTTGAATCTGTATAACATTTTCCTTCATTCTGTTCCGCCTCCAGCCATGAAGAAGCCTTTTTGTGTGGGGATGTAAAGGGTCCGCAGCCCGTTACGTAAAGATAAATATACTTTTGCCTCACACAGACACAGATATTAATGGTCGAGCAACACGATCGCCAGGGAGGTACAGGAATTTTTGGGAGGTGGAGTGCAGGCAATAGGGGCGGAAGTCGCTAACAGAGCTCTAAACAAGCAGAACTTAGTGTAACGCCAGAAGGCCACCCCTAATACATACTGTAGACTGAGCGTATCCCCGGTTCCGTGGGTTGACCCACAGAAATTTACCGGTCGTGACAAAAGAGTTTGTTTTGAAGTGTTTTATTAAATATCTGCATCGTAGCGTGATTATGCGTTTCGCGTCAACCGCTATGGACACCTACAATCGGACTGCAGTGAGGACTGTGGTGTGTCTGTGTTAATTAATGCTATAGTGTGTGAAGATATCAAAGAGTGACCGGTGAATGGTATAACTGTCGTTAAACTGTAAGGCGAACGGAATAACTGCCTTACATTTGTGTAAAATCAAGAACAAAACACTTAATTACAGCGGAACGGTGCAGTGATTATTATTACAATAGAAGCTTATTGACTGTGTTACAGCACTGTTCAGCAGCCGAAACACCGATAAAACGCCTCCTACAGCATATTAGCCGATCAGCCCCCTTTCCTTAAAGAACAGTTAGTAAAACTCGTTCGTTACGCTGTTACTCGGTGATTAATAATATCCAAAGCAATCAAGAGCGTTTCATATTTCCAAATACAAAACAAAAAATGAAAGTAAACATATACTTACCACTGACCATTAACTGTGCAGAAGTATCACATATATCGGGAGTGTTTCATATTTCCAAATACAAAACAAAAAATGAAAGTAAACATATACTTATCACTGACCATTAACTGTGCAGAAGTATCACATATATCGGGAGTGTTTCATATTTCCAAATACAAAACAATAAATGAAAGTAAACATATTCTTATCACTGACCATTAACTGTGCAGAAGTATCACATATATCGGGAGTGTTTCATATTTCCAAATACAAAACAATAAATGAAAGTAAACATATACTTATCACTGACCATTAACTGTGCAGAAGTATCACATATATCGGGAGTGTTTCATATTTCCAAATACAAAACAAAAAATGAAAGTAAACATATACTTATCACTGACCATTAACTGTGCAGAAGTATCACATACGTCATCGTGCGTGATACTGATCTGGCCACCAGGTACTGTGGGAAAGTTTTGCTCTATCATTGACACCAGTAATTATTAAAGTTTTAAATCTGACAAATAATAGTGTTTATAAAGAGTGTCTAAACTTAAGGAATCCAGACTTAAAGTGTTTGAAGAGGTTTCATGCATGCGAGCACCATTCCTTATACAATGAGGGAGAGGAGGAAGGGTAGGAATGGGAGAAGGGGCAGGAATGTTACTCCAACATACTGACTCACATCCACTTCCCTGCCATCTTTGGCTGTTGCAGTAAGCTCACGAGCACTACAGGTAGAAATTGTAATTTTACGGTTGTGTTTGTCACGGAAGGTTTAAAAGCATTTTGTAATTCTGTAATTTATCACTAAAGTGAATGCATATCGTAACAGCCCATTTAAAACACAGACCCACGCCTCTGTTCTTCGAGGTAACAATGCTGTTCTTGGTGCTGTGAATGACTAACAACGCTGAGTGCGGAATTTAGCACAAAATAGGAAGTTATTAAACAGATCCTCAGAAAACTCACACGCAAAACAATTTTGTTGACCAATGTTGTTTTTCCACACAAAGCTAAATTCATGTATGTTAGCTATGTGATTTTGTAGAATCGATAAAATAATTGTAGTTACGTAAGAGAAAGAGCTCAGTTCCCACTATTGTACAAGGTAGTGCAAAATTCGCCCATTCGAACACAAACAGCTTGAGTCCATTCATACTAATAGCACAACAACGGATACAAGTAAATTTTGTGTCATGCGAATTTTCAATAGAAAATGGACTTAGAAGAAAGGCATCTGGCAAAATTGTAGCCACATGTTCGAACAGTTGCTTTACTTAGTCTGCTGTAGCTATGCTGCACAGCTATTATATTAAAACAGTCGAGTTCGAGAGTTCCGCTCTGGATATGGATATAGTTTCTTTGCGTTTTCTAGACTGCGTGACGTGGTATCTAGATCCATAGTCGTTGCAGGGCAAGCATTAGGTCCTACACAGAATACCTCTGTTTATTTAACACTAACACATAAATCGGAGTATAATCTTGTTTTATAATTCGATGTGTTTGGGCTTCACTAGTACATCAGATGTCTTCCATGCACTACACCCCATTTTTGCTTTCCAGTCCAAGGAGTTAATTTTACCCTTTCCCTGAGTTATATATCTTTCCACAAACGAAAAGAAATGTCGACTCCACAACTTTCCATTCCATTCTGTGACATATCTTTAGAAAATTACATCACAAATAGTGCTAGCAATTCGTTACACACGTAATTATCAATCTCTGTTTCTATCTTTACTATCATCAGCATGTAACAACTAATTATATTTTCCAATCAGTTGGCCGCTCTTGCTGAATGTAGTATGATTAACATTCGGGGAATGGTAAGTTGAGCAGTTATTTCTATCCTAATTGAGATAACTTCAGCTGATTATTGCTCTTGACGAATAGTTCCGATAGGTATGACCAATAACTGTAGTGATCAACAATTTAAAAACAGTTGTTGTATGATATGCAGCATTTACGGAACAGTGTGTTCTCCAGTTTTACTGATGAGATCGAAATCTAACTGTTTAATACACGGTGATTCAGCTACCCTTGCCACTGTCGTTTTGTGTAGCCCACATTGATATTACAGGCCTTCAGAAACCAAGTGTGAGGTTTTCATATTCTCACACACGATACACGCAATCTATTGTTCCTACTTCAAAAAGGAATGGGACATCCTCGTAGGAAATATAGTGTGGTAAAATTTTGTACTGAGGTACGGTTTCACTGGAGGTATCGGTTTTCGAACACTAGTGCCCTCCAGATACACCTACCGTCCCACACTCAGCCCTCAGAAGTCAGTTTCCCCTAGTATATTCTTCGTGGCACTCCCTGTTATCACTGTACAAAAGTTTATAACAACACGAACTGTTCCCAATATTCGAACTTCCTTAGTCTCTTACTGATTGGGCTATTACAGCACCAGCATACTCGGCTATTTCGTTAACATTATTCATTTAAACGTGAACATGAGGATAATGAAGGGGAAACGACTTTTACAGACGTTATGCTAAAACAAGTTACGTTAGCAATTCGATCCAGGTTTCACTCTTCGACACACGAGTTCCGTAGCCAGAAGACCTGACGAATACAACGATGCAATTTTTTTTTGCGTTACTAAATTCACAAAACTGTTTAGTAAGATTGACAGAAACGTCAATTTTAAGATCTGAAAGGGCTCAACTAAAGCAGTGGCCAGTAAATGAAGACAAGAAAAATCGAATGCGAGAAAAGTTGGTGTAGTCGCAAATTTTTGTACAGAGGAAAGATTATTGTCATCAGCAACAGTGTTTTTGGGCTGAATATTGGAGTGGGAGTGAATCTGTAGGTCACTTTTGTATGTTTTTCTTGAAATACTGGAAAACCCTTGCCTTTAGCGAAAATGTATCCTGGTACAAAATTTAATTACAAGATTTAATTACATAAAATTTTCTTCAAAATGGCCCTGTTCGTTTTTTTTTCTGTAGGACTAACAGTTTATGTGTAGCGAGCAAGAGAATATGAGATTCTTGCACATTGTATAACATTGAGGGATACATAGAATGAGAGTAGTAGGGGCAGCTGAATACTTTGTATATAAAGCTGTGTGTATGTGTATATCTTGGATCTTCCCCCAAACCCTTGGGTCGATAATAGCCAAATCTGGCACAGAAGCAACTGTGTATTCATAGCACCCTAGCACCAAAAGCAGTGGAGGTAAGAGCGAAACAATGTTTTGTCTTCAGTCCCTGGCATGCAGCTAGCACCGCACAACAGGAATGTGGTGTGGGAACAGTATCGGTCTGCCATATAAACCTGCTTTGCAGGGCAGCCTACACAGCAGGGACAAGAAACGGATTTCTGTGCCCATTGTGTTGGAGTAGTGGCATCCCACTCTACTCACCTGCTTTGCATGGTGGCCTGTTAGTCCTGTTAGTCGTAGCCTCTCCTAAGTGAGTGTCAAGTTGTGGCAATATCAGCCTTCTTTATTGAACTTTAAAGCAGGCACAACTTGTGTCAATAACTATTTGTGGCTACATGCTGAAATTGATAGAGAAGGAGATGGACAGAGGATGGTGGAAGAGGAAACGGACAGAGAGAGGAGGGGAGGGGGAGATGCATCAAGCATATATATATATATATATATATATATATATATATATATATATATATATACTCCTGGAAATGGAAAAAAGAACACATTGACACCGGTGTGTCAGACCCACCATACTTGCTCCGGACACTGCGAGAGGGCTGTACAAGCCATGATCACACGCACGGCACAGCGGACACACCAGGAACCGCGGTGTTGGCCGTCGAATGGCGCTAGCTGCGCAGCATTTGTGCACCGCCGCCGTCAGTGTCAGCCAGTTTGCCGTGGCATACGGAGCTCCATCGCAGCCTTTAACACTGGTAGCATGCCGCGACAGCGTGGACGTGAACCGTATGTGCAGTTGACGGACTTTGAGTGAGGGCGTATAGTGGGCATGCGGGAGGCCGGGTGGACGTACCGCCGAATTGCTCAACACGTGGGGCTTGAGGTCTCCACAGTACATCGATGTTGTCGCCAGTGGTCGGCGGAAGGTGCACGTGCCCGTCGACCTGGGACCGGACCGCAGCGACGCACGGATGCACGCCAAGACCGTAGGATCCTACGCAGTGCCGTAGGGAACCGCACCGCCACTTCCCAGCAAATTAGGGACACTGTTGCTCCTGGGGTATCGGCGAGGACCATTCGCAACCGTCTCCATGAAGCTGGGCTACGGTCCCGCACACCGTTAGGCCGTCTTCCGCTCACGCCCCAACATCGTGCAGCCCGCCTCCAGTGGTGTCGCGACAGGCGTGAATGGAGGGACGAATGGAGACGTGTCGTCTTCAGCGATGAGAGTCGCTTCTGCCTTGGTGCCAATGATGGTCGTATGCGTGTTTGGCGCCGTGCAGGTGAGCACCACAATCAGGACTGCATACGACCGAGGCACACAGGGCCAACACCCGGCATCATGGTGTGGGGAGCGATCTCCTACACTGGCTGTACACCACTGGTGATCGTCGAGAGGACACTGAATAGTGCACGGTACATCCAAACCGTCATCGAACCCATCGTTCTACCATTCCTAGACCGGCAAGGGAACTTGCTGTTCCAACAGGACAATGCACGTCCGCATGTATCCCGTGCCACCCAACGTGCTCTAGAAGGTGTAAGTCAACTACCCTGGCCAGCAAGATCTCCGGATGTGTCCCCCATTGAGCATGTTTGGGACTGGATGAAGCGTCGTCTCACGTGGTCTGCACGTCCAGCACGAACGCTGGTCCAACTGAGGCGCCAGGTGGAAATGGCATGGCAAGCCGTTCCACAGGACTACATCCAGCATCTCTACGATCGTCTCCATGGGAGAATAGCAGCCTGCATTGCTGCGAAAGGTGGATATACACTGTACTAGTGCCGACATTGTGCATGCTCTGTTGCCCGTGTCTATGTGCCTGTGGTTCTGTCAGTGTGATCATGTATCTGACCCCAGGAATGTGTCAATAAAGTTTCCCCTTCCTGGGACAATGAATTCACGGTGTTCTTATTTCAATTTCCAGGAGTATATATATATATATATATATATATATATATATATATATATATATATTGTGACCATTATAAAAACCAACAAACTGCAGAGGCAAATCCCTGACTGGAAATGGAGAAAAAAAGGTACTATCAAAAAGTGTCCAGAAATACATTGTTGCCAAGGTGTATAGCGCTGACGAATGAAAATTCCTCCATGATGTGACATGTGAACGTGTGCACTGCATCCCATGAACTCCATGCAGGTGTGAACTGTGTTCCAGGACGATTTGTTGTCGTGGCACACACACCATGCATTATTGGACCCATGATTACAGCACCCCATATACAAGGTGTACCCAACAACGATACTTCAGATATACATGTCGATGTCGCAGAGAAAGGACATAAGGATGCTGTAAGGGTAATACAGTATCTAAAAGCAGATGAAAATCTAGTAACTGGAAAGCAGTTGTAGGGGAAGGCGTAGAAGAAATGTTTAGAGGAGGATATGGGCTCAGGACAAGGAATGAGAGAGGAGAAAGGCTATTTAAGTTCTATAATAAACTTCAGCTAGTAATAGCGACTACCCTCTTCAAGAATCAGAAGAGGAGAAGTTATACTTGGACACGGCCGGTTGATATGGGAAGAATTCATTACATTATGGTCAGACAGAGACTCCTAAATCAGGTATTGGACTATAAGCCATACCCAGGAGCAGATATAGACTCAGATCACAATGTATCAGTGATGGAGAGTAGGCTGACTTTTAAGAGATAAGTCAGGAACAATCAATATGCAAAGAAGTGGGATACAGTACTAAGGAATGAGGAAATACGCTTGAAGTTCTCCAAGGCCAAAGATACAGCAATGAGGAATATCTCAGTAGGCAGTACAGTCGAAGAGGAATGGACATCTCTAAAAAGAGCAATCATAGAAGACGGAAACAAAAACTTGGGTAAATAGAAGGCAACTGCGAAGAAACCACAGGCAGCAGAAGAAATACTTGAGATGATCAATGAAAGAAAGAAGTACAAAAATGGTCAGAGAGATTCAGGAGTACAGAACTACAAGTCGCTGAGAAATAAAATAAATAGGAACTGGAGGGAAGCTAAGACGCAATGGCTGTATGGAAAATGTGAAGAAATTGAAAAGGAAATGATAGTCGGAACGGTCTACTAAGCATACAGCCATGTTCCCCCAAACTCTTGGAAATAATCTTTGGTGAAATTAAAAGCAAGGTTGGTAACTGTTGTGACCCAGGTACAATCTACCACATGGAAAGTCGGAATTAATTATAACCTAGAAGATTCAATCTGAAAACAAGTGAAGCATAATTCAGTGTAATCACTCATGTCCAGGTCCATAGCTAAAGTTCATCTCCCATAAACTGTATCACAGTCACGACTGAGAGGAGACCTGTGCTAGGAATCTGGTTTCGCAGGATAGAGCGGATCAAGTTATGGCTTTGGAGGGGACCGTAATCACGTAGTTGCACAAAACACACCAACTCTTATTTTCCTAAGAACCACTTAATTACACATTCCGTTAAAAGGATCAAATTATAACAACGTGGCTGAAGGTCTAGTTATGAAAACTTGAAATACCTACTGGGCTGAAGACCCAAAACCGCACCAAAAAAACAAGAATGGCTAATGGCCTGAACAAAAGTTATAAAATATTGCTTTAAAGAACACATGGCTGAAGGCCTTATTTAAAAAAAAATCACGCAAATACTCGGCAGAAGGCCACACACAAGACATTGAACAACTGAGGCCTTAGGGTCTGCACAACAAAAATTTCAGATAGAGTAAATTTAAAAAAAAATAGTTTTAAACAAATGAATTTTCAAAATTTTAATCTGAGACACCTGAAGGCCTTATCTTAAAAGCATTTCGTGTAAAAGCTCGGCTGAAGGCCACAGAATCTAAAACCAAAAGAACAGTGGTGCTCAGAAGTGTTCCAAGGGTCGGCCTGAGAAGGTAGCTCTAACGTAAGGTGAGGTGAGACGGGCAGCTAAGAGTAAGGTCAAATAATCGAATGGGAACCAGACCCAGGGACGGCTGAAGGACCGACCAACAACCTAATCAATTCCCTTCCACCCTACCAATGGTACGACAATTGAAAATATCAGCCGAGGACGGAGATACCAGCAGCAATGCACCTTCAAAGTTGGCGTCTAAAGACAGCCAAGGTACAACAACCACTCTTGAGAAAAAATATGAACAAACAGCTAAAAGGCTGTTGAACTTCACACCGTGACTGACAGCATCAACACATAGAGGAAAGACACACTGCCAGAAAACTATGCTAACGACCAGGGCAGGTAACTGGGGTGTCAACGGCCACAAGGCCAAAAATACCGCTGCTGCACTTCACTGATACGTAACAAACAAATTAATCATTAAAGGCCATACAGGAAGACGGCTGCAAAATCTTGCTGTCTCCAACACACCATACGTTGCTGCTAGCCGGAATGATCCAGGAAGCAACAACCGGAAATGAACGAAGAGATATCACAGAAGCTGAGGTTTCATAACAGGGTAACTGATCACTCAACTTCAGTGTCTAGGTTTGGTGGGCAACGAACTTTGTAGCTCTTGCAGCTAGTACCTCACAATCCGACCACGCGTGCACGCCGCCAGCGGTCCCGGCCTGACCTCGCACTGCAGAAACTTCCTCGCTGCTCTGTCCCAACCGACCGACTGCATGCACCACGCAGACAACATTAAAATAGCTACTCAGTCAAAACCACACAAGCTACACATGGTTCCACGAAAAAACTTCCACAGACTCGACTAATACTAAAACCAGTGACTGTGGAACAACAAGGACGAATCACGAATCAACACACACAGAGAACGCAGAAGTGGTCGGCGACCAAGTACACGTCGACCGATGAGACTATCGACCGTACGACCAACCAAGGTCGTCCCCACTCAAGTCACGAGTGTCAGCCACAGTCGGGCAAGTCATTGCTGACCGGACCTTACTGCTGCTCCATCCCAACTGAACTCCCGACACGCGACGTCCCAGAAATACTAGTGGTCGCTCCAAAGATTGTACGACAGTGCTCTTATCGATAAGCGCTGCTGCTGCCACTCATGGGCAGGCAAGCCAGCAACTTAGTAATGCCAGTAAATCGAATAAGAAACGGGACAGCAGCACCGCAAAGACAAGATGTCAAGCAATAAACGGCACGAACACGAGCCTCGCACGGCTCAGTACTGTACTCCAGGAGGCCGACCATACGACCCCCTTCCTGGCGACGACGACGCGACTTATCACGTGGGGCTGCATATCTTATGACGCCTCCGCTGTGAGCACTTGCTGTAGACAGAGAGAGGGGAGGAGTGGTTGGATGGGACAGGGATGTGGAGGAGGTGGAGATGAATAGAGAGAGAAATCTGAGGAGGAGCTGGGCAGAGAAATATGGAGGAGTAGTAGATGGACTGAGAGGGGTGGGGGACGGAAGAAGCGATTGACAGAGAGAGAGGTTTGAGAAGGAGACAGGCGTAGAGGTGGGGCGGAAGGGAGTTGGCACAAAGAGGGGGAGGGGGAGATGAGCAAGAGGGGAGGCGAGGAGGGGTGTGTTGGATGGGGGAGAAGTGTGTTGATGGAGTAAGAGGTAGAGGGGAAGATGACGGTGGATACGGGTAGAGCAGAATAGTTGGACCAAGAGTGTGGTGAGAAGAAGATGAGTGCAATATACGAGTGTGTCGAACACCTTACTGGGCCGAATAATTAAAAAAAAGTTAATCTAAACTTGGAACTCGAGTATACTAACAGAAAACTGTACTCAGTGCGACACCACTGAACATTGTCAAATGAAGATATTTCTCGTACATGCAGTTACTGTCTCGCCAAATTGACATTGTTTTGCGTTCATATTCTAGCGAGAATATGCTCGGAACGAAATTTTGTGCTGTTAGTATTCTAAAACTCCTGCTGTGGCTTCCAAGTGAGCGAAGTTTGTTTCGCCCTTTATAAGGGGAACAATAGAAAAGAAAATTATCGTTTTTCTCCGATTATTTGGTAGAGTTACGAAAAGCTTTATCAGATTTCTCCGATTATGTGGTAGTCACGAGTTATGAAGAGCTTGTGAAGGCACCCTAATTAGGCAAACTTCTCCCCACGAAGCCGAAAACCGCCCATCCATCGGGCTAAGCTACAATCAGAGGCCGCTACCTGCCTGTCTGCCCACCGGCTCAATCACCGACAGAGGCGGCACGGGGCGTGGGGAGTTGGCTGCATCGCTCATTAGCAGAGCGGACCACCGGGCGACCCGCGTAATGAAGAAACGCGAACGGCAGCCAGACCTCACTAAACATGCCCTTTGAGTAATCTGATAGGCGTAACTGTTAATAGGTAGCCGGCACAGGTAGCGTTTTGGCTTCCGCGACCTGAACACAGTCATAAGGGTGAAGCTGCTGTAAAGAAGTGTAGGGGCTAATAACTGGCGCTGTGGTGTGTGCCACTGGGTAGTAAAAGGACAGGAGAACGTAGAGGGGGATCCAAACTGCTGTCAGTGGAATGAATTTTACACTATAATCTCCATTCTGCACAACAATATTGATTTTTACAAGTTTTCTGTAGACACTCGCCATATACTCCTCCCAGTAACCATTCCACCTTTTCTTTTTTGCAGCAAGATCAGTTTCGGGATATTTATTTTCTTTTCTGTTTGCACACCATGATATGTAGAATGATAATATAAGCTACTAGAAGAAGAAAAATATTTCCAGGAAATATAGATCCACAAACGAGGCAGCTGAGAGGTAACTGCCAATGGATGGTTAAGATCTTGGGGATTAACAAGCTGCTTCAGCCTTATTTAATCTTTTTGTCATCAGATCATAACCGGTTTCGTGGGACTGAAAACCATCTCCACCGGTGACATACGCGTAACAACGAATCATGAATCTGTATCACACCTTAAAATATCCACTAATATGAAAAACTTTTAACAGCCTTTAGCATCATGTAAAGCAGAGAAAACTGAGCTCATGCAGCTAAGTCATTACGGAACTCGTGTTCTCGGAGCAGCATCTTTGTTAGTAATGAAGGCGTCCTCGGTCCCAGATTCGTACTCCACCGCTGCTAAAATTTTGAGATAAATTCATCAATAATTGTGACCAAAGACTTCCGTCATAGGAAGTCACCCTCATTCTGCCAACGTCTTTGCAAAAAGGTATGAGGATCGGTGGAGCGGTGGTCTGATCATTTAAAAGACTACGACCAAGGTGTGGACGGGGCCAAGGAATTAACATATGAGACGTGATTTAACACATAAATAATTTATTCATAACATACAATACATAACACCAACTACGTAAATCCTGCTTCGATGCTTACAATTGCCAATTGCCACTACTTTCAAATTGGAAAAGCTTTAATTTAAGAAGCTAAAACACCTATTATAATTTTTAAAAATAATAATAACACAACACATAAGTAAGCGCTAAGTGAACGCACTCTTAAATCTTTAATTATTAATCACAAAGCGTGGGTTTACCACATTTAAATTCTCATTGCAATATAAAACATAAATACGTGAATTCACAACACAGCATGGCTTCAAAACTTCTACCTGGTAAACCTATGGTCCTAAAACTTTCGTATTACATTCCAGCCAAACACATTAATAACGGTTCGTAAAATACAAACTTTTGCACTATAATCAATTTTAATAAACCACAATCACTCAAAAAACAACATCAGAAGTTCGATACGGAGCATGTAAGTCTGTTTATACAATCTTTCGGACTAAAAAAGGAACGAAGGCCACCATTACAGAAGTGCGCTAGTTGCTTTTGGGATATGTGCTCCCATTAGCTTAATCACTGAGCAGATATTTACTTAAGCGACAGGTAAGATAGTTAATGCAAATAGAAGGTATTTCTAAAGTTTTTTTTCTTCCTCCCTTTTAACAAGGGGTTTTTATTAAGGTGGACATTACACTTTCAGGAGACGCAATAGCAATCTATCGGGCACGCCTTCACGAGGACGCCATGCCACTACATACGTACTAAACTAGCCGTGTATCCGCTATTCAAGCCAAACATTAACAACACAGTTCCATATTCCTGACACCCAAATAGTTGGGATCAAAACAAAACCAAAAATCCCAAGAGCGCAAGATCCAGCATAGCTTCAGAACAGATCATACTTCATGCGGTTGCCTTCACAAATACAGGTATCGAAATGAAAACAAGAATGTGTAACAACATTCCCTAATCAGCACAATGTTCTTCTTTAGGTCCCGGTAGCGCTAGACAACGCTGACATGCCAATGTTAACAAACCTCTAAGGCGAAACCAATGTGACAGGCCTCGAACCCCCAACTACTGTCAGTGCAACTCACTTAGAATAAATACAGCGCAAATAGTATGGTGGACACATATACCCAGGGATTAACAGAACACGAGACTGAACTAGAATTAACCTTAATAACGCAGCACTAGATCTTGGGAGACAAGGAATTAACTCCCCACCCGAAATTCTGCAACCACAGGGCGGGAGGATGAACTACCAAACATAGAAGTGAAAACGTACACAAATAACTACCAAAATACACCACTACACCGGTTAGCAACGATGCGTGGAGGAATCTGCACTGTCAGAATTGCAACAGTGAACAGAACAGAGGATTGCCACAGCGGTGGCCACAAGGCGGGAAAGACGACTGAAGTAACTCAATCCCAAAGGACGATCAACTTGAAACATTCACACTTAACTTCTTTTCTCCTTTCCCTCGGCGCACTTCGTCGTTCTGCTGTGCACAATTCTGAGCCGTCTCCAGTCGTCCCGGCAGACACCGACCCAGCCGAACTGCTCCCGGATTCCTACCCTCGCCGAACGGCGGCTCCACCGCCCCGTGATGGTTACTGTTTGTTTGCCTTCGTCGACGCAGGCCATGATTAGACTGCCATCCGCTTCCCGCGGACAATCAGTGAAGAGCGGACAGAGGGGCTCAACTAGGCCGGCGTTCCTCCACGGGTAGAAGTGCGGTTTCGCAAACACCCGTACGCGGAAGGCAGGATGTCGACGTCACCAGAGCAGACACGAAGGCCACTGCGCGACAGCCTCCTCCAGCGTGACCGCGCTCGCCTATAAATAGTACAGGCCAAAGAGTCTGCTGCAGTAAACACGTGAGTCGGTCGTGTTACCAACTTACGGTTTCTAAGTACACCGAAGACAGAACTCGCAATCGATAGTGGGTACACTACGGGCGGGAGTTCAAACGAAAGAGCTTCATAAAAGACCAACCCTGAACAACCGCGGAAAAACGAAATAGAAGCGAAGCAATAAAAGACAGCAACGAGATGCTAGAGCCCGATCGCGCCCAAACACTGTCGATTACCAAAAATATTGGCTCCCCACGACGCTCAGGAAACGAGCCGTGGAAAGATGGAAGTACACACGGCTCAATCGGACGGAGGTTCATGGCACTCTCTGGCTCCTGTGGTGTGAAACTGCCCCTAAAGTTGAACGAATCAGCATCGATCAACGGTGTAAGAAGGCAATGAAAACCACTGCATTAAAGACACGTAACGCATATCTACAGTTAATTTTCCCTGTAATGAAAAAGTGACATGATCATCTCTCCATAAGCAAATGATTCCGGACTAGCCCACTTTCGGATCTCCGGGAGAGGATTGCCAAAGGAGAAGTGGACGGGGGCAGGGCTGGGGGGGGGGGGGGGAGAGGGAGTGGTGAATGGCCTTGAAAAAGACTGAATAATAAACGAAACGATAACTTTCTGTGGGTCGTGGCATGGAATGTCAGTTTCAAAGTGGTAGGGTAGCTAGAAAGTCGGAAAGAGAAATGCTGTGAAGGGCGTCAATGTAGTGAACTGAAAAGAAGAAAATGACTTCATGTCAGACGAGTATAAGGTAATATCAACAGCAGGAATTGCTATACCGGGAGCAGGATTTGTTGTGAATAGAGAGGTTCTACAGAGAGTGTTGCTGTGAACATATTAGTGATATGGTTGTTCATATCAGAATCGACAGTAAGCCAACACCGACATCGATAGTTCAGGAATACATACCGATGTCCCAAGCAGACGACGAAGAGATAGAGGAAGTGTACTAGGACATTGAAAGGGTAATTCAGTACGTAAAAGGAGATGAAAATTTAATAGTCATGAGGATTGTAATGCGGTTGCACGGGAAGGAGTAGCAGAACGGGTTACGGCAGAATATGGGCTTGGCAGTAGAAATGAGTCAGGCGAAAGAGTGAGTTCTGCAATAAATTTCAGACTGTAATGGCGAATTCTTGGTCAAGAGGAAGAAGAAGAGGAACTATACTTGGAAAAGGCTTGGAGATACAGGAAGATTTCAGAGGCAGAGATTACGAGATCTGACACTGGACATTAAGAAGTACTCAGACGCAGATATAGACTAAGATCAGAATTTGGTAATGATGACGAGTAAGTTGAAGTTTAAGAGACTAGTCAGGAAGAATCAGTGCGCAAAGAAGCAGGGCAAGGAAGTACTATGAAATGAAGAGATACGCTTGACGCTCTCTGAAGCTATAGATACTGCATTAATGAACAGTTTAGCTGAAGAGGAATGGATGTCTCTGAAAAAGTCGCTCACAGAAATTGGAGAGAAACATAGGTACAAAGACGGTAACTAAGAAACACGCATGGGTAATAGAAGAAATAGTTCAGTTGATCGACGAAAGAAGGAATTACAAACATTTTCAGGGAAATTCATGAATATAGAAGTACATCAGGTTACCTTCCATTCGGAAAGCGGTTGCATTCAGCGACTATTTTATTGACTTGTAAATTATAGATTGCAGCAATCAGTCATCCTTTTTAAATTTTAATATCCAGATCCAGATTTCGGGTAGAAGCTAGCCATTCCCAATGCTAAAACTACAATAAGTACAGTCATACTCAAAAGTATCCGAACGACCTGAACTGCATTTCTCCTCATTCGCATCCAACCGGCATAACGCGGCTGTCTAGCAGGTCCTCTAATCGCTCCCTGGTACAGTCGTTTGACTATTGAAAATGGTTCCAACAAGTCACCACTAGAAAACACTGCTCTGTATCGCAGTAACTCAAGATGTAAAGTAATACCACGATGCTACAAATATCAGGGAACACCATATCACAGATAAGACTGTCCTTAAGGCTTGTCAGCTCACATTTATTACAACAAATGACATCCCTGAAATGTTACAACTCTCATTATTACGTCAGATAGTTAATGCACGTAGTAAGTTCGTCGTATTCATGATTTCCTCTTCAAAGTAACATACAGTGCTTAATATTTAACACAAAATGACATTAAAAATTTAAGTTATTCATGAGCAGTTAGTTGAGAATATGTATGAACTTCAAATGACACGACAAACCGTCTCGTTCTGCATATGGATTCAAACCCAGGTCAGGCAGACTAAGCAATGATTTCGTGACTGATGCAAACTAACAGCCATTCCTGATATGGCATACAGAGAGTGATATACCTCGATTTTAGACAGTATCAGTTAGCAAATATCAACTTTAAATTATATAACGCAAACATTTGTAACGGACGCGAATTCCTACCCAGCATCTATTGTCCCTGTTAACGACCTACGAGAGATGTTAAATATTGCTTCTTCACAAGTAACTTACTTGAATGGCCGTGAGGCAAAGCTTTGTTTTCGACAGGGATTCGAACCCAGCAACTAATCGGATTGATATCGAGGCACAACCAACCGTGACATATCGGATTTTGTCGGCAGTAGCTAGATGTGTTAACTGAAAAGACGAGACGAAACAAATATTTTCCTTCCCAGGACTCCAACCCGGCTCCTATCGCTGTTATATTCTAGAGAAAACGAACGTTAAATATGGGTTTGTTGCACCAGCAGCGACATGTGAGCATGTTTGAACTAGAAATAATACGACGAAGAGTTCAGTGCTCACTGGGAATAGAGCCCCACACAAATCGTTGTTGACTACACACAATGAGACGTCAGCTACCGAATTTTTCTCCACCAGCGGCTCGGAATAACATCTTGAACTTACAGTGATCTCGCAAATAGTTATTTGTGTTACTGGGAGCCAAAAACGTCAGATATCGTTGGTGTTGACAACGAATGAAAAAAACATTAAAAATCAAAATTATTATCCACCAGCAGATAGGTGTTCTCATGCTAGAGCTTGATAATACTCGTACATAATGAAATCTTTAGTGGCGGGCCAGGATTCGAACCGATTCACACGTAATATGTGGAGATGTTGAGGAATCTGCAGTTTTGAACAAACAACCAATTGTAGCGGAGCTGTATTGTCACGAAGGGATCAAATTCCGCGTTAAGGGCGTGTGAGTTGCATTTTCAGTTCAGAACCAATTTTATCGACATACAGAAGCTCAGATAAAAGATCGAATGTGTCCTGTGACCCTATATAACGCTTGTTTCGTCACTAGAAATAAATAACTAGTATAAGAAAGGTTACTGGTGATAGAGTTTCTACATGTCGCCATTCCAGACTTTATTGTGGTTCAACCTGATCTCTACGTGGCAGAGAAGGAATATCATCTTTAACGTGAAATTCAGACAACACTGCCATTATATCTTCTTCACTTGGTGTAGCCAGAAGAGAATTGAATCTTTCTCTCCCTATCTAAAATCATTGACAGAAGTGTGAATCGAACCCAGACCACAGTTATAAGATCCTACCTCCAGTCCAACAGACCACCAAATCTTCTTTTCCAGGACTCACTTTTCCATCGTAACACCGTTGCGCCACACTGGATGAGAATTCTGACACACAGGCTCCCTGTAGTAAATTGCTGCATGTTCAGTAAATTCATTTACTTGGTTGACCGAATCACCATGAACTAGCTGCCTCGGCTACCCAGTGCATACATTCGACTCTATTTTGTAATCACCGAAATAAAATCACTTAACTGCCACCTACACAGAACTGCCAACAGTGTAGGATGCAGAAATTTAAGTAGGAAGTGTTTCTTTCCACTTGAGCTATTCTATTGCGCTATTTGTCTGTAAAAAACGTCGTGCAGCGCAAAAGAAAAGCCGTAACTGTTTCTCTCAGAAGTCTAGACCTGGCCATTTGCATTATCTCGCAGGCCTGTGGTATGCAGAATTTCTGGAGGAATTGTTGTTCAGCTCTGGAGGTGTTGTAGCTATGTGTCAGCTAGTAGCGTAATTGTAAGTGTCGTGCACCATAGGTAAGATGTCGCGAGTTGGAATACATTTACTGCAAAATTTTTTTAAAACGCAATTCTGCTGTCTGCTGAAGTTACTTTGAACATAATTCCCTTCACTTCTCAACCAAAAATAGTCGCATGTTGAGAAAGGGTTAACTTCTGTGACATTTTGTTCTTTTCAGGTTTAATAGACAGCCAGGTAGCAGATGCATCTGGAAGCTTTTGTATTATGTATGGGGAGCGCGCATCGTGCCCAAATACGTCAGAAAAGTATTTTCTACATTAGCTGTCGTGTGGTAGTGGCATTTTATTCTTCTTCAAACATTGTTTGACAGCTTTAACTCAGAACAAGGTTTCTACATGCATGTAATCGATAAACTGCATGTGCATCGTCAGACTATTACAGATAACATCAGAGAATTCGCATATACCGTTGATGATTAATTTCGTTCTCATGTTTACTATTGTTTCAACAACATTAAAGGAAACCATACGAAAATTGTGCACTACATTATAAGAAATGAAATAAAACTACCCACGATAACCTTACGACGAAAGTCTGTTTTAATAAAACTGAGTATCTGTACACAAGCATGCCTCTATCGACACGAGTTAGTAAAATACTACTCTCTTAGATTTTGATTGGGTCTGTGTGTAATTGGTATGCTGTGTCATACTCAAGAGGTATGCAAATGTGGCATTTCATAAATATAGTTATGTATTTCTAGAAACCCAAAATTTGCTTGTCAGCAGCGGAAAGAGGCGTTACCTGTTGTGCACCATTGCACTATGAGCCGAAAGTATTTTCTTGCGATTCCCTTATTGATGTTTCATGTGACTGCTTGTAGCTCTTTCACAGAAGGGGTAAAAACGTTGGAGGCAGTGAGACTGGAACTGTGAACCATAACAGACGCTTTTTCACAGTTTTTTTTCTTTTTTTTACAAAGGATGCAGTTGGTGTATTATTGTGATTTTTTTTAATTTTATTTTTTCATTTATTTATTTTTAATTTTGTTTTTTATTTTTTATTTTTTTTCATTTTTTAAATTTTTTTAACAGTAAGGAACTGAAAACTAGTAAGCGCACTCTTTGCGTCGAGTTGGGGACGCACATAACTAAAACCATGCTAATAGTTGTAGAAAAAGGCATAAAGAAAGAGAGCAAAGTGCGGGGCGAAGGAAACCATGAAACAAAACTGAAGGGTGGAATCCATACCACCATTAACCAGTGCTACATCTTGCACCGGATGGGAAAACTAAAACTGCGAAGACCTTTTCGCACCGGGGACAAAAAGAGGAAATGGGGCAAATACTGCTACAGAGTGTGAGGGTTCACAACGAAACTCTCCATCTGCTGTATCATCCAGGTATGACTTCTCGTAATGATGAAAGTAGATCCCACGTTGTACCGTGTAGTGTTCTATCATCGTATTGTAATTTTAGCTTCTCTTACCCGTGATGTTCCAGCTACGTGGTGGGTCGTGGAACGCACTCCACAAAAAACTGGAAAAATATTGACGTTACGGAGGATCTTGCAATGTCGTTCCTGCAAATAGTTCCAAAAGTCTAAAGTGTCCTTAGTGCCATCTTGAAACAAATAATGCACTGCACGTCCACGAAGCCACGTCATTGCATTAGTTTTAGCGCGTGGGTAATACGTTTCATCCGGGAATAAGATAGTCTTGGGGTCGATATGATGCGGTGTTACCCGAAGGAAGTATGCTGACATTTGCCTCACTAAGTGCCACACTGTCATAGACTCGCCACAGCTAAGACGGTGTTCGTCGTTGTCGTGAACGCCACAGCTCGTGCACGTGGGTGAGTCTACCATGTGGATCGCACGTAGCCTTGATCTGGTCACCTGCTTACCGTTGACAGTGATATACCACATCACCGTGACGTCAGTATCCAGTATTACGTGGTGAATTGTCCTCCACACTACTCGCCAGTTGACGTTCGGGTGCTTCCTCTCCACGACGTTATCGGGTCGTCCACGTTGCAGGACCCTATAAACCGTCTTTGCCGTCGCCAGTTGAGTCGCTGGTAAGGCAAGTCGAACGTAACTGAGTTCGAGGTAAAAGACACCGATGTAGAAGAGCGAGGAGGGGACGTGGTGTATCGGCACAGGTGGCAACAGGGAGGGCGGTGCTAGTTCTCCTATTAACAAACTGATCAGACTGTCCGGACGGCGGTGCCATAGTTTGACTAATGTGCTCACAAATAGGGCGACCGCTGTGTCATGAACGTGATAAAGGCCAAGCCCTCCCCGAACCGGGGGAAGGGCGAGAGTCTCATATTTGATCTTGAAAAGCATTCCTGAACTCACGAAGGACCCAAAAGCCTCAAGTACACGGCGAGCTAACATCACCGGTGTAGGTAATATCTAGGCGATGTGCGGAATGCGTGACGCTAAATGTGTGTCAACATACTGGGTCCGTTGGACGATGTCCAGGGCTCGTAGGCGGTTGTTGGCAGTTCCAGTCCGAACATTCCATAAAAGCCGTCGAAAGTTGTGAGCAGCGGTCCGTCGTATATCGTCTGTAAAGTCAATGCCGAGACATTTCAAACTATCTCTGAGCTGTAAGGGGGTGACACTGGTCTCAGACAATCCGATCCCGATGTTCATCGCCACCGATTTTGGGACGTTGATACGACTACCAGTGGCCATGTCATATTTCGTTATCCAATTTAGTGCGCTAGCGGTGTCGTCACCGTTGCGGATGACAATCACCAGGTCGTCAGCGTACGCTTTACACCGGAAAGTGTGGCCTCGTAACGTCATACCCGTTAGTCGTTGGCGCGGGCCGCAGAGGAGAGGTTCCATAGCCACAGCGTAAAGTAAAGTGGACAGAGGGCACCCTTGGCGTATCGATCGAGAAATGGTGAGGGGCTGCGAAGGTCGGCCGTTGACGATCACCTTGGACGTCGCGCCACGGAGTAGTCGCATGACGACAGTGACGAATGGCTGTGGGTACCGCATATGTTGGAGGACCGCTTCCAAATAGTTGTGGTCCACTAGGTCGAAAGCTTGACTAAAATCGATTGCCGCCAGTGCACCCTTCAGACGACATGCCCTCGCCAGTCGAGAAAAGATCTTCAAGTCGCAGTTCAATAGCGTCAACGGGCGGTAGTCCTGCAGTCGTGAGCCACCGGACGCCGCAGGGAGCGGCCGTCCGGGGATAGGAGTTCGCGACAGAAGTCCGTCCAACGGGAGGCTAATAAATATTGAAAAGTCCGGTAAAATTCCAAGGGGAGGCCATCAGGACGCGGAGACTTGTTGACAGCTCCTTTTCTAATGCCGTCGATCACTTCTTCTTCTGTAATTTCTTCCATCAAGGCCGCTTCCATTGCCGGGGTGACGGTGCCGTAAATCGTCTGAGAGACGTCCTCCAGTGCTGTCGGATCAGGGGTCTGAGGGGAATAGAGTTGGGAATAATGATTGTAGAACGCTGTGTTTATGTCTTGTTGCGTGGTGAGGCGACGACCGTCCTCCGTGTCGATGAAGCGTATCAGCGCTCGTTGGCGTCGTTTACGTTCACGAAGGACGTGGAACATTGACGGGCGTTCGCTCGGTATCCGATCCTGCGTCCTCGAGCGGGTGACTACCCCCTCTAGGTGGCGTCGCATATGAGCGAGGATCTGAGCCTTAGCACGGTGGACCGCCGTTTGTCGTTCCGGGGACGGCGCCATAGCATCGCAGTCGCGCAGGACCCCGAAGTAAAAGTCGAGTGTATGTCTTCGCCAAGTAGCGTGGTCACGACCGTAGGTTATCAACGTTCGCCTCAGTGCCGGTTTGGCGCAGTCCAACCACCAGCGGATCGTTGTGGGATATGCACGGAGGCGATTTTCACACGAATGCCACGTATCCTCAACGGCTTGGCGGCAATCCGGGTACGACAGGTGAGCGATGTTTAATTTCCACGGGCTGCGGCTTCTCCACACTTGTTGCCGCCGCAGGGTGACGGCACAAATGTAAGCTGAGTGGTCCGAGAATGCTGCAGGCCACAGTTCCGCATCCTGTGTTCCAGGGGCGAGAGAGCGTGAGACATAAATCCGATCGATACGACTGGAAGAGTGACTTGTGAAGTGCGTGAATCCCGGTCGGTGGCCGTGAAGATGTTCCCCAAGTGTCCACCATCTGCAGGTCTCGAATTAGCGTCCCGAGTTCCGGGCACGGATTATGTCGTGGGAGTTGATCTCTGGGCGCCAGTACGCAATTGTAGTCACCTCCAAACACCAGATGGTCGTGGCGGCCTTGGAAGAGCGGGGCGACGTCTTCCGCAAAGAATCGTGAACGTTCGCGACGTTTGTCCGTCCCGGAAGGTGCGTAGATATTGATAAGGCGGACACCCAGTACTGTGAGTGCCATTCCTGTTGCGCCAGGCAGAAACAGGATATCGTCCGCCACTATCCCTTCCCGAAGAAGTACAGCGACACCGCTGCCTGTTGGGGAAGCTGGAGAGACGCAAGCATCGTAACCGTACATGCCTGGGAAGTCGTCGACGTACACTTCCTGGAGAAGGGCTATGTCGATGGAAGCAAAGTTCAACATATCCTGAAGCAAGGATAACTTAGCGCGCGTCCGTATAGTGTTGATGTTTATAGTTGCAACGCGATAAGTTTGAGGTCTATCCACAGCATCCGTGTTGGCCATCAATACCCTAGTAAGGCTGTCTCGTCACTTTAACTGACGGCGGGAAAGGATCAACACTGGTGGGGTAAATTTTCCCCCGTGTCGTCCGACACGATGGGCAAGGAGTGTTCCTCACAGCCGTCCACCCAGTCGCCATGAAACACCATCGGCTGTTGGCGGCTGTTAGTGGCTGCTGCGGCACTCGGCGCTGACTCCATCGGCTCTGCTCGCTGGGAATCGGCAGCGGTTGTCTGCTTGTGATCCTGCTGTGCTGTGGGGTCTGAGGGGCTGAAGCCGTCACCACGGCGATCTGTTGAGTTTGAAGTTACAGCGGCCTCTGTACCGCCGGTACCGTCGTCGGAATTTCCACAGTCCATGTCA
Organism: Schistocerca nitens; assembly: GCF_023898315.1. NCBI lineage: Eukaryota > Metazoa > Arthropoda > Insecta > Orthoptera > Acrididae > Schistocerca > Schistocerca nitens. Next base: position 102,303,016 of record NC_064618.1, read on the forward strand.
GACGATCGCTGCAAACACTCGTCCGATGGAGCACGCCGCCGTCTCTTGTGTTTTCGCGGGGAACGCTGTTTACGGACGTGCGTTTCAGTATCTGAATGTGGGTGGATTTCGTCAGCTGCTCCGGCGTCTGGAAGAAAAGCCGCTGTCGGCACAACCCGTGGGTCAATGTCCATCCTGGCATCCACGCCTTCTTGCAAGGTCGGTCGGTGATTATCTTCAGGTGGGGGCGCCGTTGTGGAGGACGGATCCTGTACCGCAGAAGCCATTTTGGTCTCTCCATCGGGAGCGGCTATCGGACTACTGTCGTCAGCATCGGAAAAGGTTGCTGCCCGTGTAACTTCGGCGTAATTGAGAGGAAGGGCTGTCACCGTAGAAGGAGTCATAGATTCACCTGTCGGGATTTGAGTAAGCCGTCGTCGGAGACAATCCGACCGGACGTGCCCTACTTGGCCACAACCAGAGCAAGTGCGTGGCTGACCGTCATACATAATGATCGCCCTACATCCGCCGATGACAAGATATGACGGAACATGTTTGGTCAGTTCAATTTTAATCTGTCGTACCCCGTTAAGAACGGGGTACGTTGTAAAGGTGGTCCATTTTTCGGCCATATGGCTGATCACTTTGCCATAGGGCTGGAAAGCCGCTGTGACTACGTCCGGTGGTACTTCGAAAGGGAGTTCGAAGACGCGTATCGTACGGAGGCCAAGCCCCGCGTGATCGATAGAGACCGCCCCAATATGGCCGTCAGAATGTTTGAATTTAAGATCGTTCGCATGTGCGTTCACGATTCTGTTGCACACCTCGTCACTTACTAGCTTGACGTAGACAAAACTGCTCGTGATAGAGAGATGGATACCAATTATGTCTCGCGGGTCAATTTTAACGTCGTCACGGAGAAAACGTTCCACTTCAAAAGCTCGCGGTCGTGCATGATCGGTTTGAAAACTGATCTTGATGGTGGTTTGTCTGTATGAATGTGCCATGTTGCGTAGGTAGTGATGGACTCTAAACTAGCGGCGACGAAGCAGTAAACAACGACGGGCACTCGCGACCGCGCGGACGGGACGTAAACAAGACGTCCTCGCCGCAGCGCTGCGGAAAGCAGACTGGTCACAGTTCAGCACGTTACCACAGAGCTGGCGCTGATGTAGGTGCTTTACTTTCCTCTTATGAGGGTAATAGTGGCTAGAACTCATAAACCGCTCTTTAAAGGAAGAGATTAGTTGCGATTTCCACCTTCAACGACTTTCCTGGGCTGAAAACTGCAAGTTTACAATCTTTTGTTACACCTCAAGCGATAATAACTGAGATTATTCAATGGAAATGACAGGTAAAATCAAGTGAACTTTGAGGCTTAATCCGTGTACACAAGGAAGTAATTCGTTGATCACAGGGTTGCCAATCATACGTTGCCGTGTTGCCATATCTCAGTTACAGTACCAGCAGGAAGAAGACGAACCGACGTGATCCTTCAGCAGGCTGGGAAGTGACCATAGCTGGTGTCTCCAACTCGCAGCTGCTACGGCCTGGAATACGTAATGCGTCTGATTCGCATTTCTGTAACTAGGTTTAGGGACTGGAGCATAGTTACTAATAATACTCTGAATTGACTGCAAACTAAGCATCATAAGTCAGTAACTCTCGTAGTTGTTTTTCTGTGTCTTTCGTAAGTGTACTCAAATCTAAGAAACTCATTCACAGGCGTTTTCGTGCCTCGCCGATAGTCGAGCACAACAAACAAATAAAAATAAAAAAAGAATGTGTGTGTGTGTGTGTGTGTGACAGAGAGAGAGAGAAGTAAAAAAGAATGAGAGAGAGAGAGAGTGTGTAAAAAATTGTTGCAAAGAAATTGAATCATGGTATGTAATGAAATCTTTCATTTAAAATGACACGTTCCACATCATTATGAAATGTCGTATTCATGATCTATGGAACAAGAATTAATCTAATCTAATGTAATTACATCATATTGATGACTAGCCATGAAGAGTCATGAATTACCGAAATTTTTGAAAATACCAGTAACCAAATCTAAACTTGAAAATAAAAAACGACAATTTTTGTAATAAACCGGGACTCCCATCAAGACCCTTTCGTCCCTGTTAGATAACCACGAGGGATGTCTGATATACCTCCATTCTGATGTAACAAAGTGTGCATGCATTTAAAGATGAAGTGCATGATGTGAAGTTCTGTGACAGAGATACGAACCCAATACGTAATCGGATTCTTAACTAGGAAAATCAAATGTTACGTATCGGTTTTTCTAACGAGCTGCTAGGTGTCTGAATCTAAAATAAGGATAGAAACTTTTGCTCCTAAGCGACAATCGAACTGCACACCTACCGTGCATCCACGAATATAGCTTAAGTTTCAGTTGCTTACTCACCAACAGTAAAATGTGTGCGTGTTTGACCAGAAATAACGACACCTATTGCGATTGTTGGCAACACATGAACAGACATTAAAAATGCACGTTAATTTTCACTAGCAGGTGGGTGTGCACTTGATAGGGCTTGAAATGAAATTATGAATATTTTTGTACTGGATCCTTTGGAGTAGACCTAGAGAAGATTGCAGTCTTGGGAAAAGGAACGAAATGATTGAATTATACTGTTTTGAGAGATTCAGATACTCGAAAGACGAGATACGAATTCGAATCACGGTCCAGCACCAAATGTTTCAACGTCTCTAGTTCAATCAAGTACAAGTAAAATAAGAGACCTGTTCGTTTAAATCGCTATCGGTTCAAAAAATAAAATAAAATTTTCTAACGTAAGTAAGTTTACTGGCGACTGTATTTCTGTTTGCCATGACTTCCGCTATGTCATTTACCAACGTAAACCGGCTCTGCCCAGTTGGTAACGAAGGAACGTGATGTTTAAATACGGATTATGGATTATAACGACTTTCTCTTGATGTTACCAGAGGTAAAATAAATCTGTTTCTGCCTCTTAAAAGTAAATTCCTGAACCCACGCAGTGCACCTGTGCTAATTCGTTCCACCAGACCATTGTGGCCACATTTCCCAGCCTCAAGAGTGTGCTGAAACGGATGATGTGCTTAGCTTACATAATTAGTCACGGTGGAAAAAATTGGAGTCTATTAAATGGTTAAGTAGAAGAAAGCTTTTGACGCGGAGATTATGCTATTCTCATGTCAGCACGATGTAAAGACTCTTATAGGCATCATTGGCTCGAAGTAAAGCCATTTAGAATTTTCACAAATTGAGCAAATTTCTTACTTCGAGAAAATCCACTGTGAACTGTGAAGTTACCGGATAATTCGATTATTACCGTCATTATTACTGTCATTTTGTTCATACCGCTGCTGGAACACACGTGCTTGAAGATCATTTAATGCCTTTTGGTCACTATAGAAGTAGATTCCCAAGAACAGGTTCTTACCCTGTCTACGGAATCCTTTTCATGTTAATATCAAACAACAGAAGTTACTCGTAGATTATATTAAAACTAAAGTAATTAATGAAGACGTTACTTGATAACAAAAACGCACTGCCTTTCTTCATTTACTTGCGCCAAGAAATGGCTATCGAGTACTGCCAAAACAAAAGGCAAGAGATCTTACTGCCTTCCAATATACAGTACGTCGCTGTCAGATTCCTCAACATCTCCACATATTACGTGTGAATCGGTTCGAATCCTGGCCCGCCACTAAAGATTTCATTATGTACGAGTATTATCAAGCTCTAGCACGAGAACACCTATCTGCTGGTGGATAATAATTTTGATTTTTAATATTTTTTCATTCGTTGTCAACACTAACGATATCTGATGTTTTTGGCTCCCAGTAACACAAATAACTATTTGCGAGATCACTGTAAGTTCAAGATGTTATTCCGAGCCGCTGGTGGAGAAACATTCGGTAGCTGACGTCTCATTGTGTGTAGTCAACAACGATTTGTGTGGGGCTCCATTCCCAGTGAGCGCTTAAATCTTCGTCATATTATTTCTAGTTCAAACATGCTCACATGTCGCTGCTGGTGCAACAAACCCATATTTAACGTTCGTTTTCTCTAGAATATAACAGCGATAGGTGCCGGGTTGGAGTTCTGAGAAGGAAAATATTTATGTTTCGTCTCGTCTTTTCAGTTAACACATCTAGCTACTGCCGACAAAATCCGATATGTAACAGTTGAATGTGCTTCGACGACAATCCAATTAAGTTCTGGGTTCGAATCCCCGTCGAACACAAAGCTTTGCCTCACGGCCTTTCAAGTAAGTTACTTGTGAAGAAGCAATATTTAACATCTCTCGTAGGTCGTTAACAGGGACAATAGATGCTGGGTAGGAATTCGCGTCCGTTACAAATGTTTGCGTTATATAATTTAAAGTTGATATTTGCTAACTGATACTGTCTAAAATCGAGGTATATCACTCTCTGTATGCCATATCAGGAATGACTGTTAGTTTGCATCAGTCACGAAATCATTGCTTAGTCTGCCTGACCTGGGTTTGAATCCATATGCAGAACGAGACGGTTTGTCGTGTCATTTAAAGTTCATACATATTCTCAACTAACTGCTCATGAATAACTTAAATTTTTAATGTCATTTTGTGTTAAATATTATGCACTGTATGTTACTTTGAAGAGGAAATCATGAATACGACGAACTTACTACGTGCATTAACTATCTGACGTAATAATGAGAGTGGTAACATTTCAGGTATGTCATTTATTGTAATAAATGTGAACTTACAAGCCTTAAGGACAGTCTTATCTGTGATATGGTGTTCCCTGATATTTGTAGCATCGTGGTATTACTTTACATCTTGAGTTACTGCGATACAGAGCAGTGTTTTCTAGTGGTGACTTGTTGGAACCATTTTCAATAGTCAAACGACTGTACCAAGGAGCGATTAGAGGACCTGCTAGACAGCCGCGTTATGCCGGTTGGATGCGAATGAGGAGAAATGCAGTTCAGATCGTTCGGATACTTTTGAGTACGACTGTATATAGTTAGCTGATGTCATAAAAGTTACAAGTAATGGCTTAACTCATATAGTTTCTATATTACATACCAGTATTATTTTCGCTCAATGCCTGTAATACCTGTGGTTCGGGCTTCACCCACAGTTCATTGAATGCTATTATTTGCGGTAGGCAGATTGTATGGAGAACATATCGGTTGATCATAGAAATAAAACTCACTTAGAAATGAAATAAATAGGAAATGCAGGGAAGCTAAGGCATAATGGCTATATGGAAAAAGTTGAGAAGTCGAAGGAGAAATAGTACCATAGGAATTGACTCACCATATGGGAAAGTCAAATGGCGAAATTAAATGCAAGGGCAGCAACATTATTAATCCAATGGTAATTCCACTGTTAAATGCAGCGAAGACCGTGGATAAGAGGAAAGAGTACACTGTGCGCCTCTGTGATGCGGAGGAATTATCTGATGACGTTATAGCAGAAACAGGAGCCGATTGGGGAGAGGTAGAGGATCCAATATTCGAATCAGAAATTAGAAGAGCTTTGGAAGACTTAAAATCGAATGGATAGACAACGTTCCATGGTAATTTCTGAAATCTTTTGGGGATTAGACAACAAAACTACACCACTGGCCATTAAAATTGCTACACCAAGAAGAAATGCAGATGGTAAACGGGTATTCATTGGAGAAATATACTAGAACTGACATGTGATTACATTTTAACTCAATTTGGATGCATAGATCCTAAGAAATCAGTACCCAGAACAACCACCTCTGGCCGTAATAACGGCCTTGATACGCCTGGCCATTGAGTCAAACACAGCTTGGATGGCGTGTACAGGTACAGCTCCCCTTACAACTTCAACACGATACCACAGTTCATCAAGAGTAGTGACTGGCGTATTGTGATGAGCCAATTGCTTGGCCACCATTGACCAGACTTTTTCAATTGGTGAGAGATCAGGAGAATGTGCTGGCCAGGGCAGCAGTCGAACATTTTCTGTATCCGGGAAGGCCGGTACAGGACCTGCAACATGCGATCGTGCATTATAATGCTGAAATTTAGGTTTTCGCAAGGATCGAATGAAGCGTAGAGCCACGGGTCGTAACACATCTGAAATGTAACGTCCACCGTTCAAAGTGCCGTCAATGCGAACAAGAAGTGACCGTGACTTATAACCAATTGCAGCCCGGTTGATACGCCAGTATGGCGATGACGAATACATGCTTCCAATGTGCGTTCACCGCGATGTCGCCAAACACGGATGCGACCATCATGATGCTGTAAACAGAACCTGGATTCATCCGAAAAAATGACGTTTTGCCATTTGTGCACCCAGGTTCGTCGCTGAGTACACCATTGCAGGCACTCCTCTCTGTGATGCAAAATATGGTTCAAATGGCGCTGAGCACTATGGGACTTAACTTCTAAGGTCATCAGTCCCCTATAACTTAGAACTACTCAAACCTAACTAACCTAAGGACATCACACACATCCATGCCGGAGCCGGGCTGCGAACCTGCGACCGTAGCGGCCGCGCGGCTTCCGACTGTAGCGCCTAGAACCGAGCCACCCCGGCCGGCTGTCTGTGACGCAGCGTCAAGGATAACCGCAGCCATGGTCTCCGAGCTGATAGTCCATGCTGCTGCAAACGTCGTCGAACTGCTCGTGCAGATGGTTGTTGTCTTACAAGCGTCCCCATATGTTGACTCAGGGATCGAGACGTGGCTGCACGATCCGTTACAGCCATGCGGATAAAATGCCTGTCATGTCGACTGCTAGTGATACGAGGCCGTTGGGATCCCTCCTGAACCCACCGATTCCATATTCTGCTAACAGTCATTAAATCTCGACCAACGCGAGCAGCAATGTGTCGTTACAATAAACCGCAATCGCGATAGGCTACAATCCGATCTTCATCAAAGTCGGAAATCTGATGGTACGCATTTCTCCTCCTTACGCGAGGCATCACAACAACGTTTCACCAGGCGACGCTGGTCAACTGTGTGTATGAGAAATCGGTTGGAAACTTTCCTCATGTCAGCACGTTGTGGGTGTCGCCACCGGCGCCAACCTTGTGTGAATACTCTGAAAAGCTAATCATTTGCATATTCACAGCATCTTCTTCCGCGTCTGTAGCACGTCATCTTCGTGGTGTAGCAATTTTAATAGCCAGTAGTGTATTATTTATCTTTGTGTGATGAATGAATGAGACTGGCGATATACCATCAGACTTTCGGAAATACATCAGCTACACTATTTCCAAGATTGAAAGCGCCGACAGGTGCGAGAATTATCCCACAATCAGGTTAAAAGCTCATGCATCCAAGTTGCTTACAAGAATAATAAACGGAGGACTGGAAAAGAAAACTGAGGATTTATTAGATGACGATCGTTTGGCTTTAGGGAAGGCAAAGGCACCAGTGAGGCAGTTATGAGACTGGTTAATAATGGAAACAAGACTGAAATAAAATCAAGACAAGTTCATAGCATTTTTTGACCTGGAAAAAGCGTTAGACAATATCAAATAGTGCAAGATATTTGAAATCCTGAGAGAATTGGTGTAGTTGTCTTCTGTCCAGAGACCGGATTGATGCAGCTCTCCATGCTATTCTATCCTGTGCAAGCTTCTTCACCTCCAAGTACCTACTGCAACCTACATCCTTCTAAATCTTCTTAGTATATTCATCTCTTGCTCTCCATTTACGATTTTTACCCTTCACGCTACTAAACTGGTGATCCACTTATGCCTCAGAAGATGTCCTACCAACCGATCCCGATCCCGATCTTCTAGTCAAGTTGTGCCACAAATTCCTCTTCTTCCCAATTCTATTCAGTACCTCCTCATTAGTCACTCGATCTACCCATCTAATCTTCAGCGTCTGAGAAAAATAGGGGTATGAAATAGGGAAAGACGGGTAATACACAATATGCACAAGAATCCAAGCTACGGTCGCAGGTTCGAATCCTGCCTCGGGCATGGATGTGTGTGATGTCCTTAGGTTAGTTAGGTTTAAGTAGTTCTAAGTTCTAGGGGACTGATGACCACAGCAGTTGAGTCCCATAGTGCTTAGAGAGCAATGAGAGAAGCATTCAACGAATTCGAACATAAAACATTGGCAAACAATCTAAACAAGAACCCTAAAAAGTTTTGGTCATATGTAAAATCGGTAAGCGGATCTAAATCCCCTATTCAGTCACTCGTTGACCACGATGGCACCGAAACAGAGGACGACCGAAGAAAGGCAGAAATACTGAATTCAGTGTTCCGAAACTGTTTCACTGCGGAAAATCGTAACACGGTCCCTGACTTCAGCCGTCGCACGGACGCCAAAATGGAAAATATTGAAATAAACGATATCGGAATTGAAAAACAACTGCTATCACTTAGTAGCGGAAAAGCATCCGGACCAGACGAGATACCCTTAAGATTCTACAGTGATTATGCTAAAGAACTTGCCCCCTTTCTATCAGCAATTTATCGTAGATCTCTGGAAGAACGTAAAGTACCTAGCGACTGGAAGAAAGCACAGGTCGTTCCCATTTTCAAGAAGGGTCATAAATCAGATGCGAATAATTATAGGCCTATTTCACTTACGTCAATCTGTTGTAGAATAATGGAACATGTTTTGTGTTCTCGTATTATGACGTTCTTAGATAATACAAATCTCCTTCATCATAACCAACATGGATTCCGCAAACAGAGATCATGTGAAACCCAGCTCGCCCTATTTGCCCAAGAAATTCACAGTGCCGTAGACACTGGCGAGCAGATTGATGCCGTATTCCTGGACTTCAGGAAGGCATTTGATACGGTTCCGCACTTACGTTTAGTGAAAAAAATACGTGCTTACGGAATATCGGACCAGGTTTGTGATTGGATTCAGGATTTCCTAGAAGAAAGAACACAACATGTCATTCTTAACGGTTCAAAATCTGCAGATGTAGAGGTAATTTCGGGAGTACCGCAAGGAAGCGTGATAGGACCTTTATTGTTTACAATATACATAAATGACTTAGTTGACAACATCGGTAGCTCCGTGAGGCTATTTGCAGATGACACGGTTGTCTACAAGAAAGTAGCAACATCAGAAGACTCGTACGTACTCCAGGAAGACCTGCAGAGGATTAATGAATGGTGCGACAGCTGGCAGCTTTCCCTAAATGTAGATAAATGTAATATAATGCGCATACATAGGGGCAGAAATCCATTCCAGTACGATTATGCCATAGGTGGTAAATCATTGGAAGCGGTAACGACCGTAAAATACTTAGGAGTTACTATCCGGAGCGATCTGAAGTGGAATGATCACATAAAACAAATAGTGGGAAAAGCAGGCGCCAGGTTGAGATTCATAGGAAGAATTCTAAGAAAATGTGACTCATCGACGAAAGAAGTAGCTTACAAAACGCTTGTTCGTCCGATTCTTGAGTATTGCTCATCAGTATGGGACCCTTACCAGGTTGGATTAATAGAAGAGATAGACATGATCCAGCGAAAAGCAGCGCGATTCGTCATGGGGACATTTAGTCAGCGCGAGAGCGTTACGGAGATGCTGAACAAGCTCCAGTGGCAGACACTTCAAGAAAGGCGTTACGCAATACGGAGAGGTTTATTATCGAAATTACGAGAGAGCACATTCCGGGAAGAGATGGGCAACATATTACTACCGCCCACATATATCTCGCGTAATGATCACAACGAAAAGATCCGAGAAATTAGAGCAAATACGGAGACTTACAAGCAGTCGTTCTTCCCACGCACAATTCGTGAATGGAACAGGGAAGGGGGGATCAGATAGTGGTACAATAAGTACCCTCCGCCACACACCGTAAGGTGGCTCGCGGTGTATAGATGTAGATGTAGATGTAGATTTGAGCCATTTTGAACCAAGAATCCAGAGGGAAAAATTGGAGTACAGACGAAGAACGAAGAGCACGGATTAAAAAGAGGGTGTATGATAGGGATATAATCTTTCAGCCCTGCTGTTCAATCTATACGTCGAAGTAGGAATGAGGGAGATAAAGGAAAGTTTCAAGACCGGGATTAAAATTGAAGCTGATAAGATATCTATGTTAAGATTCGGTGACGACATTGCTATCCTTAGTGGGAGTGGAGAAAAATTACAGGACCTTTTGAACAGTCCGATGTGAACAGAATAACGATTGAACGTAAGTCGAGGAAAGACAAGGGTAATGAGACCTAGCAGAAATAGTGAATCTTAACATCAGGATTGATGGTCACGAAGTACATGACGTTAAGGAATTCTACTGCCTAGGCAGGAAAATAACCAGTGACGGACGGGACACGGAGGACATCAAAAGCAGACTAGCACTGGCAAAAAGAGCATTCCTGGTCAAGAGTGTTTACTAGTATCAAATATATAGCCTTAAGGTGAGGAACAAATTTCTGAGAATGTACAGCTGGAGCACATCATTCTATAGCAGTGACACATGGGCTGTAAAACCAGAACAGAAGAGAATAGAAGCATTTGAGATATAGTGCTACAGAAAATTGTTGAAAATTAGGTGGACTAATAAGGTAAGGGCAACGGCCTTAGCGCAGTGGATACACCGGTTCCCGTCAGATCACCGAAGAAGCGCTGTCGGGCGTTGCCGGCAGTTGGATGTGTGACCATCTGGGCCTCCATGCGCTGTTGCCATTTTTCGGGGTGCTCTCAGCCTCGTGATGCCAAATGAGGAGCTACTCGGCCGAATGTGCTGACCACACGCCCCTCCTAACCGCATCCTCAGCTGAGGATGACACGGTGGTCGGATGGTCGCGTTGACCCACTTATGGCCTGAAGACGGAGTTCTTAAGAAGGTAAGGAGTGAGAAGGTTCTCCACAGAATCGGTGAGAAAAGGAATATGTGGAAAACATTGTCAAGGACAAGGGATGAGACGATAGGATATCTGTTAAGAATTTACGGAATGACTTCCATGGCACTAGAGGGAGCTATAGAGGGTGAAAACTGTAGAAGAAGACAGATATTGGGATACATTCAGCTAATAATTGAACCGTAGGTTGCAAGTGCTACTCTGAGAATAAGAGCCTGGCACCGGAAAGGAATTCGTGCGTGGAGGACTACATTAAACCAGTTAGAAGACTGATGACTCAAAAAAATAAATAAATAAATAAATATTTAAAAAAATAAAAAAAATCCTAAGTCATAAGAAGATATAAGAGCTAACTATCCCTGAACATGGAGACCAACATTCCTTGTCTCAACAAACTAAGAAACCGCTAAATGGTGGTACGGCAGTGAATTAAAATCATCCGGACGTAGAGATCCAAGTCCATTTGTCCAAACGATAGGTGGAGCCTAAACAAATTACAAAACTATAATAATATGATAAGAGGAAGATACATAAAAATCCATAGAAAGATCTCATGAACAACTAGTCGATGCAGGCTCCCCTCGCTCATCAGATCTTTACATTAACGTGCTGTTCTTTGTGTAAACTACACCGACCACTTGCAGTTGTATCCCTATGTCCGGCTGATTTTGATTGTCTGACGCACCACTATTTGGCAGTACATTAGTTTGGTCAGAAAACGAATGTTGTGTTCCACGTTCCGGGCGGCTTAGTTCTTATGTCTTACTTATTTCAGTACAATTTCCTCTATGTTACATGTTTCAACTGAGAATGAGGTTTCCAGAACCACGAAACTGGTTGTTATCCGATAGTAAAACTGGCAAATACAGCTGAAGCGGCTTCTTAATCCCCAAGATGAATGCCACAGCTGTTTTCATCCTGTCTACAAGGTGTTCGGCACGGTTAAGTACTATCATTTATTTTGATATGTAAAACTGTCTTAGTTAACACAAGTGCATTTTACATGTAAACTTTTTGATAAAATACCCATCTAATTGGGCTCGAATTTCACCCTTGGTGCCTGGTTGTAGAATCTGGAGGATTCGTATTGAGGCACATAAACATTTTGCTGTTGATGCAAGATAAAGTGTAACACGTCATCTACATTCCAAGAATAATAGGCCAAACAGGGCTTGTACATTTTCCTCCAAGATCTCATGCAGGTCTCAGTCCTCTCAGTTTTTCAGTCTCGAGTCATCTCAAAAGCGAAGGTTACAGCTTTTTGATAGAGAGGGTCGTTAGAATAGGAGCAACAAATATTTTAGTCATGTCTATCCAAAATTGCGGCCGTGTATGGAAGATTTAGTAAGTCGTTGTATGGGCGACTCTGATATTGCGTCAAAATGCGTGATGACAGGGAGTCACTTCCTTCAGTGAAACTTCCCGGGCCGGCCGGGGTGGCCGAGCGGTTCTAGGCGCTTCAGTCCGGAACCGCGCGACTGCTTCAATCGCAGTTTCGAATCCTGCCTCCGGCATGGATGTGTGTGATGTCCCTGGTTTAGTTAGGTTTAAGTAGTTCTAATTGCTAGTGGACTGATGAACTCAGATGTTAAGTTCGATAGTGCTCAGAGCTATTTGAACCATTTGGAAACTTCCCGGCAAATTAAAACTGTGTGCCGCACCGAGACTCGAAATGGGGACCTTTACCTTTCACGGGCAAGTGCTCTACCAACTGACCTACCCAAACACGACTAACGACCGTCCTCACAACTCTAGTTCTGCCAGTACCTCGTCTCCTACCTTCCAAACTTCACAGAAACTCTTCTGCTAGATTTCTTCTGCTAGGTTCGCAGATTATATAATGGTAAGACAGAGATTTAGGAACCAAGTTTTAAATTGTAAGACATTTCCAGGGGCAGATGTGGACTCTGACCACAATCTATTGGTTATGACCTGTAGATTAAAACTGAAGAAACTGCAAAAAGGTGGGAATTTAAGGAGATGGGACGTGGATAAACTGAAAGAACCAGAGGTTGTACAGAGTTTCAGGGAGAGCATAAGGGAACAATTGACAGGAATGGGGGAAAGAAATACAGTAGAAGAAGAATGGGTAGCTTTGAGGGATGAAGTAGTGAAGGCAGCAGAGGATCAAGTAGGTAAAAAGACGAGGGCTAGTAGAAATCCTTGGGTAACAGAAGAAATATTGAATTTAATTGATGAAAGGAGAAAATATAAAAATGCAGTAAATGAAGCAGGCAAAAAGGAATACAAACGTCTCAAAAATGAGATCGACAGGAAGTGCAAAATGGCTAAGCAGGGATGGCTAGAGGACAAATGTAAGGATGTAGAGGCTTATCTCACTAGGGGTAAGATAGATACTGCCTACAGGAAAATTAAAGAGACCTTTGGAGATAAGAGAACCACTTGTATGAACATCAAGAGCTCAGATGGAAACCCAGTTCTAAGCAAAGAAGGGAAAGCAGAAAGGTGGAAGCAGTATATAGAGGGTCTATACAAGGGCGATGTACTTGAGGACAATATTATGGAAATGGAAGAGGATGTAGATGAAGATGAAATGGGAGATACGATACTGCGTGAAGAGTTTGACAGAGCACTGAAAGACCTGAGTCGAAACAAGGCCCCCGGAGTAGACAACATTCCATTGGAACTACTGACGGCCTTGGGAGAGCCAGTCCTGACAAAACTCTACTATCTGGTGAGCAAGATGTATGAAACAGGCGAAATACCCTCAGACTTCAAGAAGAATATAATAATTCCAATCCCAAAGAAAGCAGGTGTTGACAGATGTGAGAATTACCGAACAATCAGTTTAATAAGCCACAGCTGCAAAATACAAACACGAATTCTTTACAGACGAGTGGAAAAACTAGTAGAAGCCGACCTCGGGGAAGATCAGTTTGGATTCCATAGAAATACTGGAACACGTGAGGCAATACTGACCTTACGACTTATCTTAGAAGAAAGATTAAGGAAAGGCAAACCTTCGTTTCTAGCATTTGTAGACTTAGAGAAAGCTTTTGACAATGTTGACATGAATACTCTCTTTCAAATTCTAAAGGTGGCAGGGGTAAAATACAGGGAGCGAAAGGCTATTTACAATTTGTACAGAAACCAGATGGCAGTTATAAGAGTCGAGGGACATGAAAGGGAAGCAGTGGTTGGGAAGGGAGTAAGACAGGGTTGTAGCCTCTCCCCGATGTTATTCAATCTGTATATTGAGCAAGCAGTAAAGGAAACAAAAGAAAAATTCGGAGTAGGTATTAAAATCTATGGAGAAAATAAAAACTTTGAGGTTCGCCGATGACATTGTAATTCTGTCAGAGACAGCAAAGGACTTGGAAGAGCAGTTGAACGGAATGGATGGTGTCTTGAAGGGAGGATATAAGATGAACATCAACAAAAGCAAAACGAGGATAATGGAATGTAATCGAATTAAGTCGGGTGATGCTGAGGGGATTAGATTAGGAAATGAGACACTTAAGGTAGTAAAGGAGTTTTGCTATTTGGGGAGCAAAATAACTGATGATGGTCGAAGTAGAGAGGATATAAAATGTAGACTGGCAATGGCAAGGAAAGCGTTTCTGAAGAAGAGAAATTTGTTAACATCAAGTATAGATTGAAGTGTCAGGAAGTCTTTTCTGAAAGTATTTGTATGGAGTGTAGCCATGTATGGAAGTGAAACATGGACGATAAATAGTTTGGACAAGAAGAGAATAGAAGCTTTCGAAATGTGGTGCTACAGAAGAATGCTGAAGATTAGATGGGTAGATCACATAACTAATGAGGAGGTACTGAATAGGATTGGGGAGAAGAGGAGTTTGTGGCACAACTTGACCAGAAGAAGGGATCGGTTGGTATGACATGTTCTGAGGCATCAAGGGATCACCAATTTAGTATTGGAGGGCAGCGTGAAGGGTAAAAATCGTAGGGGGAGACCAAGAGATGCATACACTAAGCAGATTCAGAAGGATGTAGGTTGCAGTAGGTACTGGGAGATGAAGAAGCTTGCACAGGATAGAGTAGCATGGAGAGCTGCATCAAACCAGTCTCAGGACTGAAGACCACAACAACAACAGGTTCACAGAAGACCTTCTGTGAAGTTTGGAAGGTAGGAGACGAGGTACTGGCAGAACTAGAGTTGTGAGGACGGTCGTGAGTCGTGTTTGGGTAGGTCAGTTGGTAGAGCACTTGCCCGTGAAAGGTAAAGGTCCCCATTTCGAGTCTCGGTCCGGCACCGAGTGTATAGTAAATTGTAACATGGACGGCTACTCAATCAAGAAGCTTACATTTTAATACACTTGTACTCTCTAGGGCAATATTTCATACCGAAGTAAGCGAGGCTCGTAATCACAAATTTTCAATCGACTGAAAACTGCTCAACTGCGGGCTCATGTTTTGTGGAACGTTACTGTTTCTGTTATCACATACTCACATATCTGTCGGTTTTCGTTATTAATCCTGATACACACGTAATTTTATTTCAAAGTAAAAACTGTGGTGTCATCGGAAGATAGAGTTCCCATGGCAAAACTAGTACCTCTCGACGGAACCACAAGTAAGGACAGTCGCTGCCAGACGCAGCAAAGAATGAAAGACGTCGGCGTAGACACGCCCTCAAGAGCTTCCATACACCACCGCTACTGGTTGATTACTGACGTAGGAGCGCAGCGCCGCTCAGCCCACTCTGTATTCATCGCTCACGCCGACAGCATCGTCTTACTTCAGATCCAGTTGAACCAGAAATCAGAACCGTCTCGATGTTTGTCGGCGATGTGAGTCAGAGGAAACTTTCCAGTAACTTGGAGAGCGCTGTAAAGAGGGGACTCGCCCCGAACCAAGGAACAGCACAGTAAGTAGTTGTCTAGGATGCTAGCTTGCGCCGTTCGTCGCCAGGCTGAGGACTTAGAATATTTAGAGCTGTATCGGGAACGAGACAGTAGTGAGAAGATAGTCTCAGGACCGCAAACTAGGAAGCTGCTGATTGTTAGAGCTGAGTCAGCCTCATACAGTAGTATCGTGCAGTGAACAGATGAGTTAAAATCAGTAGCGCCAAAAGTGAACTCCCACTGTGTTTTTCGGAATTTAATTTGAAATAGGATTCCTTGAGATTTACACCCATTTCTGTGTCTCTGAACACCCTCTAAACTTGTAGATTCCTTAGAGGGTGGAATTCTACCAGCTGTCCACGCAAAAGTCGCTCGTAGATGCCCTCAATCGAGGAAATTAAAACGTGTCCTTGAATAAAATGTTCTCGGGTTTCCAACCGCGTCACTTGCTTAAAACTACACGAGCTTTCGGCCAAACACTCCTTGGCCATTGTCAAATGGTATGACTGCCAGTGGGCTGTTGGTGCGGCCTTATACAGTCTAACTGCCGGCTGTGGTGTCACTGGTGCCCGTGACATTGCCATATGTGGGCATGTTTTGAGTCGGCGTTCGATGTGCCCTCTTCAACCGCGCGATCGCTGTATCCCACGCAGCGCTGAACTGCAAGCCACCGTCTCTATTCAGGGTGTTTGCGGTAATTATTATTTCAATACCTTCCTGTATTAAACTGTCCCGGAAGCCATTAGTGCGAGCCACGACAGAGGTATCGTCAAATGTTATGTGGTGACCGTTTTCTAACGCATGCTCAGCTAACGCAGATTTCTCTGGATAGCGTAGGCGATAAATACCTCTCATGTTCTTTCCTGCGTTGTTCCACAGTGCGCATTGTTTGTCCGATGTACTTCTGGCCACACTCACAAGGTACTTCGTAGACTCCAGGTCTTCTGAGAACTACTGTGTCTTTAGCTGGTCTCAGTAATTGATGGATTTTCGTTGGAAGCCTGAAGACTGATTTGATCTTGTGTCTTTTCAACAGTCAGCTTATGTTGCCAGACACGGAGTCACTGAATGGCAGCAAAGCAAGTTTCTTTTCCTGCTCTTCGTCGGTGGTCTTATTCTGATATTTCCCAGAAATCACTTCTTTCACTTGATGGGCACTGTAGCCGTTATTCCTGAAAACGTTGCGGAGGTGGCTCAGTTCGTGGGGCAGGTTATCGTCGTCTGATATTACTCTTGCGCCATGCACCAATGTTTGTAATACTGTGCGCTTCTGTGCTGGATGATGATGGCTGGTGTCGTACAGGTACAGGTCTATGTGGGTGGGTTTTCTGCAGACGCTGTGGCCAAGGCACCCATTTCGTTTACGGTGGACAAGGACGTCGAGGAAGTTCAATGCATTAAATTTTTCCACCTCCATGGTGAACTGGATATTACTGTTGATGCCATTGAGGTGTTCCAAAAACTCGTCTACTTTCTCGCGCGTCCGTGTGGCCAAATGACGAACGTGTCGTCAACGTATCGAAAGAAATTCAGCTTCCATGGCACAGTATCTATGGCAATATCCTCAAAGTTCTCCATGAAGAGGTTTGCAACAGCTGGAGCCAACGGGCTACCCATTCCAACGCCGTCTGTCTGATCGTAATACTGGCCGTTGTACACGAAATAGGAGGACGTAAGAGTGTGCCTAAGTAGCTCGACCACGCCACTTACAAAGTTCTGGGAAATTAGGTATAAAGCGTCTTTGATAGGCACATTCGTAAACAGCACCATGGAGAATGTTGTGGCCAGAAGTACATCGGACAAACAGTGCGCACTGTGGAACAACGGAGGAAAGAACATGAGATGTATTATCGCCTACGCTATCCAGAGAAATCTGCCTTTTATTTATTTATTTATTTATTTATTGTTCCGTGGGACGAA
The DNA here is from genome assembly GCF_023898315.1 of Schistocerca nitens. Taxonomy (NCBI): domain Eukaryota; kingdom Metazoa; phylum Arthropoda; class Insecta; order Orthoptera; family Acrididae; genus Schistocerca; species Schistocerca nitens. Next base: position 102,320,561 of record NC_064618.1, read on the forward strand.
ATTAAGGAGAAGTCTCCATGGTCATGGAACGAGTCAATACATGAAATTATAACACGATAGTAGAAACAGATAAAATGAAATACAAGAAAGGTATTCAGGCGACAATTCGTAAGTTTAAATAAAGAAAATCAACAATGTCACACTGGAATTTGCTTAATTTTTCAGCACTTCCAGGAGCTCCTCGACAGAATAGAAGGAGTGAGCCATGAGGAAACTCTTCAGTTTAGACTTAAAAGCGTTTGGGCTACTGCTAAGATTTTTGAGTTCTTGTGGTAGCTTATTGAAAATGGATGCAGGAGAATAGTGCACTCCTTTCTGCACAAGAGTCAAGGAAGTGCGTTCCACATGCAGATTTGATTTCTGCCTACTATTAACTGGGTGAAAGCTGCTAACTCTTGGGAATAAGCTAATATTGCTAACGACAAATGACATTAAAGAAAATATGTACTGTGAGGGCAATGTCAGAATTCCCAGACTATTAAATAGTGGTCGACAAGAGGTTCTCGTTACACCACATATAGCTCGAACACACCGGTTTTTGAGTCAAAAATACCCTTTTTGAATCAGAAGAATTACCCCAAAACATAATACCATATGGCATAAGCCTATGAAAATATGCGAAGTAGACTACTTTTCGTGTTGAACTGTCACTTATTTTAGATTCTGTTCTAATGCTAAATAAAGCAGCATTTAGTTTCTGAACAAGATCCTGAACATGGGCTTTCCACAACAGCTTACTATCTATCCGAACGCCTAGAAACTTTAAATGTTCCGTCTTTCTTATAATATGTCCATTCTGTCTGATCAAAATATCGGTTCTTGTTGAATTGTGAGTTAGAAACTGTAAAAACTGAGTCTTACTGTGATTTAGCATCAAATTATTTTCCACAAGCGACGAAGTTATTTCATGAACTACATTATTTGATACTGTTTCAATATTACACACAAGATCATTCACTACCAAGCTGGTATCATCAGCAAACAAATATTTTTGCATCACCTGTAATACTAGAAGGCATATCATTCATATAAATAAGAAACAGCAGTGACCCCAGCACCGACCCTTGGGGAACACCCCACTTAACAGTGCCCAATGGGACTGAACATCACTACCACTCTCAATATTGCTGAGAATTACCTTCTGATTTCTGTTCTTAAAGTAAGAGGCGAACCAACTGTAAGCTACTTCCTTACTCCATAATGGTCCAACTTCTGCAGTAATATTTTGTGGTCAACGCAGCCAAAAGCCTTCGTTAAATCAAAGAAAACACCTAGCGTTCGCAACCTTTTATTTAATCAGTCCAAAACATCACGGAGAAAAAAGAATATAGCATTTTCGGTTGTTAAACCATTTCTAAAACCAAACTGTACATTTGACAGCAAATTATGTGAATTTAAATGCTCCAGGAACCTTGTATATACAACCTTCTCGATAACTTTAGCAAACACCGATGGCATAGAAATAGGTCTATAATTGTCAACATTATCCCTGTCGCCCTTTTTATAAAGTGGCTTCACTACCGAGTACTTTAATCGGTCAGGAAACTGACCATTCCTAAAGGAAAAGTTACAGATATGGCTAAGCACTGGGCTAACATACATAGAACAATACTTCGGTATTCTGCTAGATACCCCGTCATATCCATGAGAGTTCTTGGTCTTTAGTGATTTAATTATTAACTCAATCTCCTTCTTGTCAGTATCATGGAGGAGCATTTCAGGTAACAGTCTCGGAACACTTTTCTCTACGAGCGCTATATGATTCCCTGTTGGGACTAGGTTTCTATTTAGTTCACCTGCTATATTCAGAAAGTGATTATTAAATACTTATCAGTAACACGGACATTCCCACTACGCAATGATTCTATATCCTCGACCTGTCTGTGCAGACCAGCCACTTCCTTTACGACTGACCATATGGTTTTAATTTTATTCTGAGACTTAGCTATTCTATCTGCATACCACATACTTCTTGCCTTCCTAATAACTTTTTAAGCACCTTACAATACTGTTTGTAATGGGCTGCTGCATTTAGATCTTGAATGTTTCTAACGTTTTGGTATAATTGCCACTTTGTTCTACAGGATATTCTTATCCCTCTAGTCAGCCACCCAGGCTGCCTGTTTGTGCTAGTACCCTATTTTTAACGTTCTAACGGAAAGCAACTTTCAAAGAGCACGAGAAAAGTCTTGAGGAAAACATTATATTTATCGTCTACTGTATCAGCACTATAAACAACTTGCCACTCTTGTTCCTTGATAAGGTTTACAAAGGTCCCTACAGCAACTGGATCAGCTTTACTAAAAAGTTGATAACTATATTTAACATGTGTTGCAGCACAAAAATCTTTTAGAGTTAAAACTTGTGCATCATGATCTGAAAGGCCATTCACTTTTTTGCTAACGGAATGCCCTTCTAGTAATGAGGAATGAACAAAAATCTTGTCTGTGGTTGTTCTACTGTTCCCTTGCACTCTCGTTGGAAAGAATACGGTTTGCATAAGATTATATAAATTAAGGAGGTCTACCAGCATCCATTTACTTGCACAATCACTTATACAATTAATTTTGAAGTCACCACATATAAATAACTTTTTGTATTTCCTATAAAGTGAACCTAAAACCTCCTCTAGCTTTAGCAAAAATGTTGTGAAATCGGAGTCTGGGGATCTATAAATAACAACAGTTAGAAGTTTAGCTCCACTAAATTTAACCACACCTGCACAACATTCAAACACCTTTTCAGTGTAGTACTTTGAAACATCAATTGACTCAAATGGGATGCCGTTTATCATATACATTGCTACTCCCCTACATCGCAAAGAGCTCCTAGAAAAGCTGCCAGCCAACCTGTATCCTGGTAAAGGGAGCCTCTGAATTATCTCTTTATTTAAGAAGTTTTCAGATATACCAGTCTATAAGCAGTTCACTAACTTTATCTCTAATACCTTGTATATTTTGATGAAATATACTAATTCCCTCATTAATCGGATACCTAAGCTTTGTCGAAAGTGGTTTCTTTGTAGAGAGACTTCCCTTAAGCAGGAATACCTATCAGCTGACTTTAATCTAAAAAAGGTACAGTTCTAACACCCACAACTACCGGAATTTTCCCATGAGTGATCCCACCACCCCCACCTCTGCTGTCACCTGTAAGCTATGCCAACCTCCCCTTTCCATACCTGTTGAGGTGCAGGCCATGTCTAGTGAAACCCGTCCTGCTGATAGACTCCACCGACACCACTGAAATGTGACTCATGCCTTCTGTCATCAGTGCACCCCCAAGTCTCATGTTATTACGCTTGACGGCTGTATTAAGATGAGGCCGATCGTGACGCTGAAACAGTTCCACGAAATGCACATTCGTGTTGCCAGTCTGAGTGGCTATCTTTTCCAGGTCACCATCTATGTCATACTCCCCATCCCTATCAATACTATTACCAGCCCCACCCACAATCACTATCTGATCCTCTTTAGAAAAATCCCTACATAACCCCCCTATGTTAACAGTCACCTGAGCCAATCCTGCGTTAGGATTCACAATGCTGGTGACCTTGTACTCATTCCCCAACACTTCCTGCAACTGCTGGCCTGCACCTCTACCATGAGAACTACCTAACACCAGAACCTTCTTCTTTCTCTTAGACTTTGCAACTGTCCTAGCCACCGTAATTGCTGAGGTCTGCTGCATACTTCCTACATCTACAGCTACTAGAAATTCCTCTCCACTAGACTCTGACAGTTGGTCATATTGCAAACACCAATAGTAAAACTATCTGCAAATCTCCTTTTCCTAGCAGATCTCTTGCCCACAGCCAGCTCCCATTCCCCAACCCCATTCTCCCTCCTCATCCTATCTAGCTCCTCCTGTGCGTTTTTCAACTGCACCTGAAGGGCACAGATCTTAACGCTCCTGCTCCTCTATCAAATTACTCTTGCTACATAACCTGCAGTTCCAGGAGAGGATCTCACCAGAATGCCCATTGGCTTCCCCACTGCATTCCCCCCCCCCCCCCTCCAGTGAAAATACTTCGAACAAGTCTCACACCGCAATCCACTACTCACGAACCTACGGCAAAGCCCACACTTCTCACTCATGGTAAAATTTTACAGTTATTGAAACAAGAAAACTACTTTATATAAGTTCCGCTAGTGCAATAAGAAGATGTTAAAAAACTGAATACAATAATCACAAACTTACTCTACAAGGGAGGTAACTGCTATTATTAACAGTATTAATCAACAGCAAATGATAATATAACAAAAGACTAACACAGAAAGAAAATCAAACGTCTAATGACACAGTAACGAAACTGAAAACAGTTCCCAAAAATTTCTTCTGAAATTATTTCACCAGAAAACACCAAGAACACCGGTTGAAGACTACTAAAGTTCCTAAATAAACCACTATAAACAAACAATTAATTAGTACTTAGCTTTCAATGCGCCGCTACACCTGCAACTGGTCAGCGCGGAATGTAAACACAGGTAAGAGGTTAAGTTGATCGATACGAAACACTCACAAATATCAGGTCACAACACAAGAAAGGCGGAGGTGAATGAAGAAACCACTAATAAGTCACTTATATAGTAAATATTATCACGAAAACCGTTAAAATATGTATCTGAAACCTAAAAATATATGAAAACTTAGAGAGCGATTTCACACGCAGTCTAGCATAGCTGAGCATACGTTAGAAAACGGTCACCACATAACATTTGACGATACCTCCGTCGTGGCTCGCACTAACGGCTTCTGGGACAGTTTAATAAAGGAAGCTATTGAAATAAAAAATTACCGCAAACACCCTGAATAAAGACGGTGGCTTGCAGCTCAGCGCTGCGTGGGATCCAGCGATCGCGCAGTTGAAGAGGGCACATCGAACGCCGACTCAAAACATGCCCATCCGGCAGCTAGCGTATATAAGGCCGCACCAACAGACCACTAGCAATTGCCAACCCCTTTTGTTTTCTGTTTTAACTTTCCGCATTTTTACGCCATTTTACACTTTAAATCGCCATTTTATCGCCTGTTTTACCTAGTTTCTTTCTTCTTCCTTTATTTAAAACAAGTCTGTAGGCTGTAGAGCAGCGTAGTAAGCTGCTGCCAGCCCGCCCTCTTCGGGGGGAATTGAAAATCAATAAAGAAAAAAAAAAAGACCACTAGCAGTCATACCAGTTGACAATGGCCAAGGAGTGTTTGACCGAAAGCTCGTGTAGTTTTAAGCAATTGACGCGGTTGGAAACCCGAGAACATTTTATTCAATGTTATCGCCGCAAGACTCTGCATTCATACAAAACGTGTCCTTCTTACTCCATCTCGGGACGCGACAAGATATTCATATGGGCTTGCAGAATGTCTACGGTGACCTAACAGTGAACAAAAACACGGCGAGTATTTGGAAAAGACGTCTGTGACAATCCCAACTAGGTCGCGCATACCTGTCTGATTTTCCGGCTGCCGGCGAGCTGCACACAGCTATGACTTCTGCAATGTCGCAACGTGCGTACACCCTCGTTCGATGTGGTCCACGGATCACTGTCACACACTGCTCAACTGGACGTTGTGCCCGCTAAGTTCCTCCTAACCTAACAGACGATCATAAAGAGCAACGAAGGACCATCTGTGCGAAATTTCTTCCGCGTTACGAGGCTGTTCATGATAATTTTTTGTAGAACATCGTCACTGGGGATGAAACATGGGTTCATCAGTTCGAATTGAGAGGAAAACGGCAATCCATGGAGTGGCAACACACTTTCATCCGAAGAACGAAGCTGCACCTTTAGCTGGTAGGGTCTTGGCGACAGCATTGAAAGCGTTATTCTGTTTGATGTATTCCCTCATGGTACAGCGATTAACTCTGACGTGTACTGTCCTACCGTCAAGAAACTGACGAAACGATATCAGCGCGTTCCTCGCCACAGAAATTCGAACGAACTTCTCCCTCTCCATGACAACGCAAGGCCTCACACAAGTCTGCGCATCCGACAGCAGCTCAAGAAGCTTCACTGAACTGTTCTTTCTCGTCCACCCTGCTTCCCGGATCTCGCACCATCCGACTTCCATCTGTTTGTCTCAATGAAGGGCGCACTCTAAGCAGTTAGTGGATGATCGGGACGTTATCGACAGAGCTAGACTTTGACTGCGACGTCGACCATTACAGTCGTACTGTGCAGGCATAAGACCCCTCCCAGTAAGATGGTCTAAGGCCGTTATATTGAACAATGTTGGAAAATACGGTTTTGTAGCCAAAAGAATGAGAGTGATATGGTGTACTGTAGTCCTGAATAACACCAAACTACTTCCATAAAAATATGTGTTGCATTGTTTTTTGAACACCCCTCATATATTTCGTTGGGGTAGCGTTCAGAAGCTGATGTTAGCGACCCAAATATGAAAGCATTGACCCATTTCTTTTCAGGCCTACTTTAAACCCAACCGCTACATACCGTGAAGATGCCTCGGTTCAGATAACTAGTACCCTGTGAAAGATGTTGTTTTATATTTTCCCACCGTATTTCACACGTGCATCCGGGACAGCTATATTTCATCTTCCGCGATATGTCTGCTGTTAATTTTATAGTAAGTTTCAGGTTGAACTGATAACTGAATGAAAACCACTTGACACACGAATAACGATAACTGTTTATGAACAAACCAGTCCTGATAGTCTAAATAAAATTGGGAACAGCAAACCCCGATTAATTAAAACCAAACTGTCCAGTGAAAATAGGAGTAATCATCTAAATTTACGTTACAGCACTGGTACATAAAAAGTGATAGAAGTCAATTATCTGAGCACACTTATCACACGTGATGCGCCAACCATTCCGTAAGTCACGCTAATCGAGAACAACGAAGATATTTCACGTTAAAATTATCAACTTTCAACGACGTAAGGTGCATAAAATAAAACGTTGTCACGTATTACAAACGACACTCTCGTATCACAGCTACATGATGTTAAACATTCGGAATGTTCATTACGTCTACTCGTTTCGGACTGATAGCAGTTTCCGAACTATTTATTTTTATTTCCAATGGCACTACCGTAGATTAAATATTAGCGAGCGTAAAGCTAATATACGTTAGACTCTTGTGCAATTCATGTGTCATGTGTCTAGTTAGAATCTGTCATACGTTCACAATGTTCTGGATAACCCTTGATGACTGCACGCCACCAAGCTTTACAAATCGCCTGGGCCCGTCAACACTGACATTGGACTGTTGATGACTGGAAACATGTTGCCTGATCGGAAGAGTCTCATTTCAAATTATATCGTGTGGATGGACTTGTATGGAGACATGAATCCATGGACCCTGTTCGAGCTGGTGGAGGCTCTGTAATGGTTTGGGACGCGTGCACTTGGATGTTGGAATGATATGGGATCACTTATACATCTAGATGCGACTCAGACATGTGACACGTATGTGTGCATCTTGTCTGGCTACCTGCATTCTAAAATGGCTCAGAGCATTATGGGACTTAACTTCTAAGATCATCAGTCCCCTAGAACTACTTAAACCTAACTAACCGAAGGATATCACACACATCCATGACCGAGGCACGATTCGAACCTGCGACCGTAGCGGTCGCGCGGTTTCAGACTGTAGCGCCTAGAACCGCTCGGCCACCCCGGCCGGCACCTGCATTCATTTATGTGCGTTATGCATTCCGACGCACTTGAGCAATTCCAGCAGGGCAATGCGACACCCCACACCCAGAATTACTACAGAGTGGTTCCAGGAACCCTCTTCTGAGTTTAAACGGTTCCGCTGGCCACAAAACTCCCCAGGCATGAACATTGTTGAGCATATTTCGGATGCCTTGCATCGTGCTGTTCAGAAGAGATCTCCACCCCGTCGTAGATATTTATGGATATCCCTGCGGAATCCACGGGAGTCAGTTCTGTCCAGCACTAATTCAGACATTAGCCGTGACCATGCGACGTCGTGTTGCTGCACTTCTGCATGCTCGCGGGGGCCCTACACGATATTAGGCAGGTATACCAGTTCCTTTGGCTCTCCAGTGTATGATGGAGTTTGTTGTACTGTGTGAAAAACAACTGAGACATTCGCTTCAGTATTGTAGTAGATTTTAGGAACCCTAGATTTACTGAACTTGGTAACAGTCCATACCCAGATAAATGTCTCTGTACACTACTGGCCATTAAAATTGCTACACCACGAAGATGACGTGCTACAGACGCAAAATTTAACCTACAGGAAGAAGATCCTGTGATATGCAAATGATTAGCTTTTCAGAGTATTCTCACAAGGTTTTGCGCCGGTGGCGACACCTACAACGTGCTGACATGAGGAAAGTTTCAAACCGATTTCGCATACACAAACAGCAGCTGACCGACGTTGCCTGGTGAAACGTTGTAGTGATGCTTCGTGTAAGGAGGAGAAATGCGTACCATCACGTTTCCGACTTTGATAAAAGTCGGATTGTAGCCTACCGATATTGCGGTTTATCGTAACGTGACACTGCTGCTCGCGTTGGTCGAGATCCAATGACTGTTAGCAGAATATGGAACCGGTGAGTTCAGGTAGGTAATACGGAACGCCGTGCTGGATCCCAAAGCCCTCGTATCATTAGCAGTCGAGATGACAGGCATCTTATCCGCATGGCTGTAACGGATCTTGCAACCACGTCTCGATCCCTGAGTCAACAGATTGGGACGTTTGCAAGACAACAACCATCTGCACGAACAGTTCGACGATGTTTGCAGCAGCATGGTTTATCAGCTCGGAGACCATAGCTGCTGTTACCCTTGACGCTGCATCACAGACAGGAGCGCCTGCGATGGTGTACTCAATGACGAACCTGGGTGCACGAATGGCAAAACGTCATTTTTTCAGATGAATGCAGGTTCTGTTTACAGCATCGTGATGGTCGTATCCGTGTTTGGGGACATCGCGGTGAACGCACATTGGAAGCGTGTATTCGTCATCGCCATACTGGAGTATCACCCGGCGTGATGGTATGGTATGCCATTGGTTACACGTCTCGGTCACCTCTTGTTCGCATTGACGGCACTTTGAATAGTGGACGTTACATTTCAGATTGGTTTACGACCCGTGGCTCTACCCTTCATTCGATCCCCGCGAAACCCTGCATTTCAGCAGGATAATGCAAGACCACATGTTGCACGTCCTGTGCGGTCCTTTCTGGATACAGAAAATGTTCGACTGCTGCCCTGGCCGGCACATTCTCCAGATCTCTCACCAATTGAAAACGTCCGGTCAATGGTGGCCGAGCAACTGGCTCGTCACAATACGCCAGTCACTACTCTTGATGAACTGTGGTATCGTGTTGAAGCTGTATGGGCAGCTGTACCTGTCCACACCATCCAAGCTCCGTTTTACTCAATGCCCATGCGTATCAAGGCTATTATTACGGCCACAGGTGGTTGTTCTGGGTACTGATTTCTCACGATCTATGCACCCAATTTGCGTGTAAATGTAGTCACATGTCAGTTCTAGTATAATATATTAGTCCGATGAATACCCATTTATCATCTGCATTTCTTCTTGGTGTAGCAATTTTAATGGCCTTTAGTGTATTTGTTAGTCGCTGAAGAAACAGCAGTTTCGGGGCGACTCGTGATGCACTTGTGTCACTGTGCCGCGCTGCTGTACGGGACCTGGGTCACGCGCTGGCTGACCGTTCCCCGTCTGCATATGCGTATAGCCTATGAATCGTCCGTCGCCAGCCTGTCACTGTTTGAATACCAGATTGCTCCAACGCTTCCGCCGTATTCCCTGGACACAGCTTGAATGCAATGCCGTATTTCCTCACTTAATATTGGAATCCGCGACAGTCTGCGATGCTCTGGTCTTCTGGCAAAAGAAACTGAATAAAATATCTTTCCTTGGAGAGCACCTCCGTGGCAAACACCTATTTGATGAACAGTAGAGGTACTGATAATGGGCTCAGCGTCGTCCAACAACACACAGCGTAGTGGCATAACTACCGGAGCGCCATCAGTATCTACACATTAATAGGGAATGCTCACACCCAGAAGGCTCAGATGGGTGAAGTGTGTGAATCAAGTAGGCAACCATACCACGGAGATGCACTCGTGCCTCCTACAGCTAAACGAGCGAGTGAAAGGGGTCGAATTGTGGCCTTCCGAGTGGCGGGATGGTCCTTTCGGAGAACTGCACCGCAAGTTGTACTTGCTCTAGACGAGGTTCTGGACGTCCACGCATCACAGACGCAAGCCAGGGTAGCCGTACTGTAAGGGCTGCAGTGACAGATCGTACAACTATCACAGCGCACGTAAGAGGCCTTGCGAACCCAGATGTGTCAGCACGAAGTGTTCCGAACCGCTTATTAGCAGTGGGACTACGAGCACGCACACCCTGTAAGGTGATCATGTCACTTGGCTTTTGTATGTCATCGATGTGCACATCAGAGAGAGAGAGAGAAAGTTGTGTTGGCCGTCTTCCACTCACGCCTCGGCCTTGTACGGCTCGACTGGGGCTGCCAGAGGATCATTTGGAAGGTGTAATGCAACACCGTGGTCTTCAGAGATGGAGCAGGTTCTGCCCGCTCGAAAGTGATGGTCGTTTGGGCGTACGATGTAGACCTGGTGAACGCTGTCTCGTAGAGTGCATTCGTCGAAGACACACCGGCCCCACTCCGGCCATTATTGCCTGTGGTGCGATGAGCTTCGCCTTTGGTGTTTGTGGAGGGGTCGCTACCCAGCGCTCGGTACATGCAGAATGTTATTAGACCCGTTATTTTACTTATCTTGCAGCAGGAGGGTGATGTGTTCTTCCAACACGATAACGCTCGACCACACAGTGCCCGTTAAACTCAACGTGTTCTGCAAGACGTGCAGCAACTTTAACAGCCAGCATGACCTCTGGACTTGAATCCAATTGAGGACATGGATTTCTGATGGGACAAGAAGTGACCCATGTAATTTTTTTTATAAAAGAAATTCTTTATTAACCATCAATAATAATAATTATACAACATAACCCACTTCCTTATATGATTAGTGGGTCTTACTAAGTATGTTAGTTACAATTTGCAGCTAATTACAATGTAATGGATTGTGAGCTACAGCTATACTCTAATTACAATAGACAGCTATTCTTACACGTATTATTATTTAACTCCTAAGTTCTTAACTAACTCTACTACCTGCAGCGTCACAAATGTGTCAGAAATATATATATATATAAACCTACTTTATTGCCTTGCCCATAGAGCTAATCCCCATGGGCGTGCCCCTGACACTGGGCATGCAAGGATGTTATTCGCTGCAGGTTCCTAATACTAATTTCATAATCTCATTTCTACGAACTAGATCTAACCTAAGTCAATTCCGGTGCGTCGTCTAGTCCATGATATTATTCCCCACTCCCCCTAGTCCCGCACGTGGCGGATTCCGATTGAGGTCGGCCTGTCCACGCTCAGGCGGTATGGGAGTAGGGCGCGTGTTTGATATTAGAATTTCTCCAGTTTTATTGTAATTTGTGTTAATTTATTTCCATCATGTACTCCTTTAGCACTTTTCTTGATACCACATCTACTAGTTTATTTAGAGTTTGAAAAGTGTCTCGTCTTATGAGGTGGTATGCGTCATGGTCAGGTAGTTGGTCACGTAGTGTGGAAGCAACATCATTGAAGAGGGGGCACTCGTAAATCACATGATCGGGAGTGCCCTCCGGTTCACCACATTCACACGCGGGTGTGGCCCTTTTCCCGAACCGACATAAGTATGTCGGGTAAGGCCCATGACCAGTGAGAAAATGGATTATTCTTCTGGTGGGTTCAAAGTATTTCATTTTTAATCGTTCCCTAATGTTTGGAATCAGTTCATTGGTCCTACGCCCTGTTTCGTCCGCCTCCCATAGTTCTTGCCATAGTTGTTCCCCCCTTTGCCGAATCTCACCCTTGTCCCTACCCCCAGTGCCTAAAATCTCTTCTATATTTGTTGCATTTCCCTTCTTAACCCAGAACCACGCGGCCTGTTCTCTGATCTTGATGTCCAGGGGGCAGAGCCCCATTATGACCAATAGCGCTGCCCCTGGTGATGTTCTATAAGCCCCCACGGATCTAAGTATCATGTTCCTTTGAACCCTCGAGAGCCTGTGTGCCCAGACTCCCGAGCTGTAACCCACTATTGATGTTAATATGCTATTATGATAGGGTTTTATGAGATGAGGGGGAAGATGAAATCTTTTATGTCCGATGGATATGAGATTGTTCAATGTTTGAAGGGCTTTCTGAGTTACGGTTTCAATGGGTTTCCCGAAGTTCCACTTCTCATCAATGATGATGCCCAGGTATCGTGTGTCACGTCGCCGAAGGACCGGCGAGCGCTCGATTCGTACAGTCGGGTTACGGATTAATTGTCCCTTTAGTAGCAAGTAGGTAGACTTGCTTGGTGATATCGTGATTTTAGTGTTTTGGCACCATAGCTGTAGTTTGTTTAGGGCACTTTCTATGTCTTCGCGGCTACGGCCGCCGACAAACAGGAGGAGGTCATCTGCATAGGCTATCACCTCTATCACTTCTTCACTTTATTGTAAGGTGTCCAGTAAAGGCTCCATGTGGATGTGCCAAAACAGGGGTCCTAACACGGAACTCTGGGGACAGCCCTTTGTTATAGATTTTCCAATTATCCCGCTAGGGGATGATAGCCAGACCTCCCGCTCCTCGCAATAGCAGACAGCCATATAGCGGCCCTGGACACTTCTTCTCCCGCAAGCAGGAGAAGAGCGAAGGCCACCACAGGTTGTCGAAGGCGCCACTGATGTCAACCATGATGCCCACCACGTACTTGTGCGGGGTAGAGCCACAGGCTTCAGCCGCCAGGGCGATTGCATCAGATGCCGATCGCCCGGGCCTGAAGCCGAACTGCCCGTCGTTCATGCCACACAGCACTCGATGTGCGGCAAGTCTGTCAGCTAGTAGTTTTTCTAGTATTTCCCTAGTATGTTAAGCAAGCGGATTGGTCTGTAGGATTTTGTGTTTGTTGGGTCTTTATCTGGCCCTTTTCGAATGATAACTACATTCGCTGTCTTCCACACCCTTGGAAATTTTTGTTGTCTGAGACACTCATTGTATAAAATAGTGAGTGGTGCAGTTAGCTGGGGAGCTAGAAACTGCACCACCTCAGCTACAATGCCGTCTGGCCCGGGAGCTTTACCCCTTAGTCGTTGTTGTTCGGATTCCCCATCCGCGCTATCGTCAGGCAGCAGGGACCGGAGGAGGACCTCGGCAGTCTCCTGCCAGGATTCCGTCATCCTGTCCTCGTGCCTGACTGTTGACAATTCCAGTGGAGAGCGGATCTTCTCTCTTACTAATTTATACGGTGTACCCCTGGGGTCCAATGCCAATTGGCTCTGGACGAAGTTTTCCCAGCTTTGTATTCGGACAGCTTGGAATTCCTTCTGGAATCGGAGTTTAACCTTCCGATATTGCAGCAGACATCTTTGCCGTTCTGGCCCGACGACACTGCGCTGGTAGTATCTTCTCAACCTTCTGACAGACCGGCGCATATCCGCGAGTTCTGGCGACCATGGTGAAGGAGAGGCTGACATGGCCTTCCTCCTGGTCGGTACGGCAGCTTTCACCGCGCTGGTTATTGCACTGATCGGTTCCTCTGCTCTGTCTATGTCCAGGTGTGCGTCACCTTCTGGCAAGGCAGGAATGACGCACTCCCTCGCTAGACGTTCCCAATCAGCCCTTTTATGGTTGCATTGCGTTTCCCACCCCATGGCCCAGCGGGACACTCTATCTCCTATGATGAATGTAATTAAGTTGTGGTCGCTGGTGGTGGCGTTTTCTTCCACTGTTGTATTATGTTGATTGCGTTGGGGGTGGCTAGAGTTACGTCGATGTTTGTGCCTGGTCCTCTTCCCCCAGCATAGGTTGGAGGGTTGCCAGGCTTGTTAGCCACCACTAGTTGCGAAGCCATGACGAAGTCTTCGACTTTCTCTCCGTTTGTGTCCCTTGTGCCGCTGTACCACAGGGGGGATTTTGCGTTGATATCAGCAGTAATTATCATCCTTCGTCCTTGAAATGCCGTTGTTACTGTAGCTAGATGGTCAAGAAGACTTTCAGTGTTGTCACCGTACCGGAAGTACATATGGACTAGTATTATAGCTCCGCCGGGAGATAGCAGCTCCACGACATTGCAGTGACTATTAGTATATTTCGATAGTGTCGTTACTTTCGGGGCTTTATTTGTGATTACTAGCGCCGCTTTCGGATTATCTCCTTGGCTGATGACCTGCCAGGTCGCGGCTACAAATGCTATTTTTCCAGCTTGGGAGTACAGCTCTTGCTGACAGAGCACATCCAGCCTCTTCTCCTCCACTTCCTTGCGCAGCTCCTGCATTACAAGTCGACTGTTATGTGTGTTGAGTTGGCCAATAGTAATTTTTGTCATCTAAGGAAAGTAAGTATGTATGCGGTCATCTGGCCATGTCTTACTCCAGTCAAACGTAATGCGTCCATTAGCCAGGACAGACTGTTCGTAAATGTCATCTAGGTCAAATTTTTCTCCTCGTATCTCGAATACTTTCTTTAGTAGGTCTCGCAGGGCTCCGAAGTCGGTGGGGAGGTTCACTGACTTTAGCTGTATCCTGTCTACAACCTCCATTACCGAGAAGGTGACTTTTCTTCCGTTTTCGTGTCCCACGCGAACCACATGTCGTAAGGCAGTGGTCAGGGTGGCCGGCTGCTCCAAACTTGCCAGTTGCATCGTGAATTCTATATTTGGGTATATCCGAACCGGGTCTACTGGCGGTGTCTTGTGAGCTTGTTATTGTGCTTTCTTGCACAGGCCTCTGTTCTTTCTGGTTGCTTCCATCTTTTAGGACCCCAGGCACAGGATGCCCTTGCCGTTGCTGGTGTTTAATCGGCTTTGTTCCCCGGCTGAGGGAGGAGGGAGTTGTGGCCACAGGGATAAATTACGTCTGGATACTTTTATCGATCTTCGGCGGATCAGTTTGGACACTTTTGTCAGCTGTCTTAATTATCGGGTCTCTCGAAAGAGACTTTATCTACTCTTTAAACCTATTTGCCCTGATAGCATCCCTCCTCCTTTTGCTTGGGGATTTTCGCTTTGGCATCCTTTTTTGTTTGACGTACTCAGTCGTAGTCCGTTCTGGAAATCAGTCTCTGCTCCAGCATGCGGTACGTAGGGCAATTTCGTCCTGAGGTTCCGCAGCTTTTCTTCTCGCGTCTCTTGCAGGGTATGAGAACACTTGCTGCTTTGCAGTCTTTCCGGGTGTGACCATCTTCGCCGCACTTGGAGCACGCCGACCCCCTGGTGCAATGCCTCAGAATGTGGTCCAAGTCTCCACAGTTGTGGCAGCGAGGTACCACGAGGTAATCTCTAACATTTATGGCATGGAAGCCAACATATAGTCTGCCCATTGTTATTATCTGCTTCCACATTTGTGCTGTGACCTCGGCAACGTGGTGTACGACATCACGATCCCGAGGCCCCGTTTTAAATCTCAGCTTGAAAGAGTCTTTGATATCTTTGTCATTCATCTGGTCAAAGTTCTGGTCCTTAATGGTTTGGTACAGTTCTTCGTTTGTCATTGTTGTAGGTACATCGTATAAAATGACCAAAGTGTTCCTTCTTCTCGGCGGTTCACACTTGACCATCGAGTTCAGCTTAGGGTTATTTAATTTTCTTTGTCTTCCTCAGTGACCACCTCCACGATCACCAAGTTCCTACTAGGTTTGACTTTGTGTATTTTAATTTTATCTTTTGCCGGATCGATAGTTTTGGTCAGCAGCTCTTGTATTTTTTTCACACTCGTGTCTTGGCCAGGTATTCTGAGGAAGACCGCCGTGTCTGACCGCTTGGTCATCTTGGCGATCGCTTCTTTTGTGGTTTTTGGCTTGGGAGGCGCTTGAGCGACCACTCCAGCCCAGGTCTTCGTAGGTTGCCTTCTTAATCTTTCATTCTCCTTCTCTAATTCCTCCACGCGGCCTTCGAGTTTGGCGTGGGCGATGGCCCATGCAGCCAGCTCGTTTTTGATAATGGACAGTGCCGTCTGACTTATCTTTCCATTTTTAATGTTCTGCTCCAGGAGCAGCGTAACTCGTGCGTGTCTTTGGGTTACGGTTTCGTCTTCTGCTAGTCCCATCTCGTCCTGAGGAGAGGGATCAAGCATCGTAGATGCTCGCTTGTGCGCACTCGATTCACTTGTCTCTATTGCAGCCATGTTTAGTTAACGAGTGTAATTTGTCAACCAACAACTCATCCCAAACTACATGAACAGGTAGAGCAAGCGTGACATAACGTATCCCACGTCAGTATTCGCTTTGTGTGCGATAACCTGGATGCTGGAGTAAGTGCCTGAATGGCCGTCCATGGAGGCTACACAATGTGTTAATGTGGGTGTTTCAACATTGGAAGATACCTGGTACTTCAGAACCCTTGTGGTATTGCTCTGTAAATGCAATCATTTCATGTACTACATATGCAACGTTGCATCAATAAACTTTGAGTGAACTGGAAACCTCTAAAATGTGACCTATTTCTTTCCAGCAGTGTATATTGTTTAATTGTGACAAACGTGTTTTTATTTTGTGTGTAGATGCCTAGCTTACACTCTGTGTTTAACGAAACCCCAAATGAAGTAACCACAGACCAATAAGTCGTGAGTGTCTGGGAGGACACAGGATGTCCCCATTCGTTGACATGATGTTACGAAAAAGTCTGCTCACTGCTGCCGTTGAAATCTGAGTACAATGAAACCAATACTTATTTTCAGGAAACTGTGCACATTCAGCTGTGAGGATTGTGTCGACCATTGCAGCATATCGCTGAGATGTGACTGGGTTGCTCATCCATGTTCATACTCAAAAATGGAATTGGCCACTCATGCCGTCTGAGATGACAGGACAACACGGTGTGTCTTTCTGGCTACATAAGGAGCGCTGATGGAGTTCGTGAGGATTATCATCGCGCCAGTAACGACAGTTTTGTTGGTGTTCACGTAACCAAAAAAAAAAAAAAAAAAATGGTTCAAATGGCTCTGAGCACTATGGGACTTAACATCTATGGTCATCAGTCCCCTAGAACTACTTAAACCTAACTAAACTAAGGACATCACACAACACCCAGCCATCACGAGGCAGAGAAAATCCCTGACCCCGCCGGGAATCGAACCCGGGAACCCGGGCGTGGGAAACGAGAACGCTACCGCACGACCACGAGATGCGGGCTTCACGTAACCACTCAGATAAAAATGCGCCTCGTCACCTATCTGTAGAAAATTTAAGAAAGCCTCATTGTGTCAAATTGTGAACAGTTCAACACACAGAGTCATTCTCCTTTCATGATCACTTTCATTTAACAGTAACACATTGGTATATTGATTGGCGACTCCATGTTGTCTTTTGCACTACGGCCAGATAACAGGTATACTTGAAAAAAGAGACAGCATTGGTCGTATATTTTTTACTATTGCAAAATCGATTTTGTGTCACTGAGTGACCATCTTCAGTGCTATATTGTATAACTTAAATTGGGATGCACTGTTGTCACTAAGCTTACGGCAATCACATAGACGACATCCTTTTCTACAGATAGGTGACGAGGCGCATTTTTTATCTGAGTGGTTACGTGAAGCCCGCATCTCGTGGTCGTGCGGTAGCGTTCTCGTCTATGTGATTGCCGTAAGCTTAGTGACAACAGTGCATCCCAATTTAAGTTATACAATATAGCACTGAAGATGGTCACTCAGTGACAGAAAATCGATTTTGCAATAGTAAAAAATATACGACCAATGTTGTCTCTTTTTTCAAGTATACATTGGTATATTGTATGGGTCGAACTTTAAATAATTCTGTAAAATTCTGTGCACACTACAGCTGATCATTACCACTACTATTGCTTTTGTCTCTAAGAACGCTATGGTCTGTAGGTTACAATATTTTGGAGCTCTGCTACTCCCGTGAGCGAAAATTTCTTTGCCTTCTTGACGACTTCCGCTTAAGTGCTTTTCCTGTAGATTCGAAGCTTTTCACCCACGCACCTGCGCTGATAACATGTGCCGAAAACAGAGTACTATTCAGACGAAAGTTGAAATGACGACATATGACCATCTAGCAGCAGATACAGTCACCATTTTAGTTCGAAAGACGTTCTGAAATAAGTTTCATCTTTACTTTTTACAAGGAGTCTTTATTGCCAAAAATACCCCTTGGCGTCATGAACTATACAACTTGCACTATTTTTCGGCATCCTTACCACCTATATTGACACATTTGTCGTAGCGTGAAATCTGTTTGCAGAAACCACTCGGTTTAAAACTTGGTGCCTCGCGATGCATACAACTGTCGCACAGCCTGCTCCACCTCAGCACTGGAAATGACGTCCCGAGAGTGTGGATTGCAACGCAGGGAACAAGCGAAAGTCTGAGGGAGCAGAATCGAGGCTGTAGCCGGGTGATCCAATCTCTCCCGTCCGAAGTGACGGCTGTGATCCTCTGTGAGCCTTGCTGTGTGTGGTTTTGCATTGTCGTTCAAGAGCACAAAACTTTCATTTGAAATGAAAACAAATTTAGAATTACGCAAATCCACAATGAAATATTTCCTTGAAACTTCCTGGCAGATTAAAAATGTGTGCCGGAACGAGATTCGAACTCAGGACCTTTGCGTTTCGCGGGCATAGTTTTAATCTGCCAGGAAGTTTCATTCTGGAAACATCCCCTCGGCTGTGGCTAAGCCATGTCTGCGCAATGTCCTTTCATCCAGGAGTGCTAGTTGTGCAAGCTTCGCAGGAGAGCTTCTGTGAAGTTTGGAAGGTAGGAGACGTGGTACTGGCGGAATTGTACTTGGGTAGCTCAGTCAGTCTGTGGCAGTGCAACAGAGCGAACGCGTCCATGTTTACAGTATGCGGAGCGTGAACTCGCCTTGTTTACATTCTGACGGCCGTTGGTTAAGTGCCGGCTCATCGTATACGAACATGGCGAACCGTTACCGTGAATCTACACTCCGATTTACTTTCTGTAACGATTATGCCCGACCAAAAGCACTCGAGGTGGAGCGTTTTCTGCGAGAGGAAGTGAAGATACCGGCGACCGATACTATCGGCATACATTTGTCGATCGTGAGAACCACAGTCTATGTTAAAATCATTAACGACGCGGCGTGCGAATGCATCCTACGTGAGACAAACAGGGGCTCCGCTTCTGCCATGCATATTGCAATGTGGGGGCAGTAACCGTCGACGAGGCGGGCTTAAGTATGCGCACGATATGCATTTTCGAATTGCCATTAGAACTTCCTGCTGAGGAAGTCGTCGCGGCACTCCGACCATACGTCACAGTCAATGGCCAACTGCGGAAATGTGGACACAGTTTCGGACGCCGGCCGTGGTGGCCAAGCGGTTAAAGGCGCTACAGTCTGGAACCGCGCGGCCGCTACGGTCGCAGGTTCGAATCCTGCCTCGGGCATGGGTGTGTGTGATGTCCTTAGGTTAGTTAGGTTTAAGTAGTTGTAAGTTCTAGGGGACTGATGACCTTAGAAGTTAAGTCCCATAGTGCTCAGAGCCATTTTGAACAGTTTCGGATGTATCCTGTCCTAAATGGGGTCCGACAGGTCACCATTGATCTCCGAAGCCACGTCCCGTCCTAGATACAGATCGGCGGGTACCGTGCCGTAAATGTATACAACGGCCAGCCTCGGACCTGTTCCGGGTTCGGCAAAGAAGGCCACCTTAGATCTGATTGCCTACAACGGCGTATTATTCAAATTCCAGCTGCCGAAGGTCCACCCACGTCGCAACCTACGGTGCTACCGGTGACCTACGCCGCTGCTCTCTGGCTTCTCCTACCGCTCCGCAAAGCCGCCCGGACGCCAACAACGACGCCACCAACGAGCCCGACCAGACACCGACAGAGAGCGCCTCGGACGGCCAGCCGCCTCGGCCGGTCATCGATGCCGCCACGACGGTGTCGACGCAACCGGACGCTGACCCTGACCTCTGCAATACGATGGAGATCGACTCGTTTATCGTCCCCATGGCGGCCTTCCTGTGAGAGCGACGCGACTCTTCCGTCGTCGGACACGGAGGGTCGCACAAAGAAACAACGTTCTCCAAAATGTCGCAAGAGAAGGCGCCGCACCGTTTCCGGCCAAGAGGAGACGTTGCAAGTCCAGGACGACGCAACCGTCGATCAGCACGACGCCCCAGAACCCGCTACTGCCGACTAAGACGTTATGAGTGCGGCGACATCCACCGGTGTGCCTGCGCCCCTCTCCTCGACGCCCCACGCCGACCTGGACATATCGAAGGCGATGCTACACCACGCACCATTACATCATCTTCTGCAGACAAAATGGACCATATACAGATGCCCGCTTTCACTGCGAGGCACGAGGAGAAGGTTGAGGAGCAGGAGCCGTTACGGGACCCTGCGCCGAAGGGGCCGAACCACTGATCATACTCTCCCCAGAAACCCCTGTGGGCGAGCGAGACAATGTTCCACTGCGACGCCCACGCCCTAGCGCTGACGGCAGGTTGTACTAGCCTCCAGCACTCCGCCACCAGGCCTACCAGATAGCAACCATTAACACCAACAACAGCCGTTCCAGGGTGAAAATCCGCCTTATGCAGGAGATGATCTGGGCTTCTGATGTTGATTTTGCCCTTCTTCAGGGTGTTCACTTGGCCAGTCTCACGGATATCAATGGCTATATCGCCGACGCCTCCGCGAGTGATCCTATGGGCTCAGGAGTAGCCATCTACAATTGCCATGGGATTTCTGTGACCGACGTTGCCTTCCTTCTATCAACTCGGAGAATGGGACTGACTGCCATGGGGTCACGCATTATTAATGTCTACGCTCCCTCAGGGACCGACTGACGACATGGAAGGGCCTACTAGGAGGTGAATTTAACTGCGTTCTGCACCCCAAAGATCAGATTCCACACTATACTACACACCAGGAACTACGTATAGTGGCCCGGGACCTCCTGCTTCACGATACCTGGTAAGTTTAACATGGCGACCGTTCTGGCCATACATTTCTTACCAGTCATTCCGCTAGCCCAGTACATAGGATATATGCCTCAAATACTATTAGATCTGTGATATGGGGCGCCGAACGCTGGCCACTGGCCTTTTCCGAACATTTCTCTGACATCTGTACGGCCTCCTTCCACCGCATCCTGTATGGCGCAGCAGTGCGCCATGGAAACTAAATACTTCTCATCCGCACGACCTGACATGTCGCCACTGAGATGTGTACAGTCTGCGAACGACTTCTTCCCCACTATCGCTCGACATTTACATGGTGGGTGGACTGCGGAGGACACTGATGAGATACGGGAAGGACATGGCCGACTGGCATCGCAACACTGTTGACTTCTATTATGCGACTCTCCGAGATCTGGCACTCAGCCACCAGCCGCAGACAACCAGTTGGAACGGCAACGAACCAGGGCGAGGATAATTGCGCTGGCACGCCGGAAATTGTAAGGGTGGTGATACGGATGCGGCGCCACGATCATGCGGATTTAGAAATTCCATCCATGCATCATACAGTGTCCGACGAAGGACGGCATGGTCGGCAGATCATCAACACTCTTACCACACCTCATAGCACGCAGGTGAACAATGAGAATGACATCGTCGAACACTACCATAGTACATATAGTGAAGAATTTGCTAATACTGAAGCAGACGACTCCATTTTGCATGACGTCACGAGCACCCTCCCCCACATGGAGACAGATGCTTTGACAGTGGCGGTCACGCGAGACGAAGTCGATAATGCAATCGACAAGGGTGCAGTCAACAGATCGCTCGACATTGACGGCTTATCAATTGAGTTCTACCTTACCTTCCGGGACCTCATGACACCGCGGCGGACGACTATGTATCAAGAACTGATGACATTTGACCAAGCAATCCCATCTGCCTTTCTTGAGGGCATCATCATTTCAGTCCACAAACCAGCCCGTAATTCGATGGTCATGAGTTACAGACCGCTCACCCTATTCAATGCCAATTACAAGATTTTCGCTCGCTTACTGGCAATGCGACTCTGAACAACACTCCATCATATCCTCTCCCCAGAGAAAACGACGCCTGGCGGACAGTTTAACATACAGACTGCCACAGGGGAATGCCGCAACTTAATTGCGATGGCGGCGGCCTGCACACTCTGTGCAGCGGTCGTCGCGAGAGACTTCGACAGCGGCATCGTTTCCCGTTTTTTCGGTAGCGGCGCGAATGCCCGCCCCCCCCCCTCCCGTTCCGCGACATCCTGCAGCGTCTATACGCCAGTTCACGCGTCCAAGTCAGTGGACGTTTAGCAGGGCTGGTAACAATCTTCCGTTCCATATGGCAAGGGTGCTCCCTCTCTACCCTCCTGTATGCCACTGCCTTTGAGCCCCTCATTGGGGGCTTGACAACCAAGCTCTCTGGCCTCACTCAACGCCAACACACTTTTCGCTGTCGGTCATATACTGATGAACTCGTCCTCCTCATTCACTCCGCCTCTGAGATTCGAGTAGTCCTCGAATTGATTACCCGTTAAGAGGCTGCCGCTGGCAGTGCCATGAATGTCGCCAAATCTTCTGCAATGCACATTGGACCAGGCGTCCAGGAAGGTGAAGAGGCACCCCTCCTGCTTGTGCGAACTTTCCTGTACCTGGGTATTACCTTTATCCCCACGGTCTCCCTCACACCTGCAACAAGTTTGCGTCGCCTGTTACACGTCATACGCAAAGTGACCGCCAGAACGTCCTGCGCCGCCAGGACACACTTCAGCGTGTTGAGTTTCTTAATCTTTATGTGACATCAAAATTGGTCCACATCACGTAAGTTCTCCCTCTCAATGCCGGGACACGCTGCCGACTAAAAATCCACAACGGCAAGAGCATCCTGTGGTAGCGACAGATAAAGCTGCAAAACCCGTCCAAGAAAGCACGATAACGAGCTCCACCGCCAGCTCCGTCACGGTGGTCGGTTACCACCTGTGGACCCGGTGAGGGTGTACCCAAATCTTGAGTACACCATGCAACTAGCTAGACTGGAGCAGCCGACTACCCTGACCACTGCCTTACGTCATGTGGTCCGAGTAGGACATGAGTACGGACGAAGGGTAACCTTCTCGGTGATGGAGGCTGTGGACAGATTACAATTAAAGTCGGTGAACCTCCCCACTGACTTCGGAGCACTGCGGGACCTACTCAAAAAAGTTTTTGAAAGACGAGGAGAAAAATTTGACCTGGATGAAATTTACCATCAATCAGTGATAGCAAACGGACGACTGGCATATGACTGGAATAAAACCTGGCCACATGACCACATACATACTTACTTTCTATGACGACCAGAATAAAAATCGGACAACTCATTACCCATAACAGTCGATTAGTAATGCAGGAGCTCCGAAAGGAAATGGTGGAAAAGAGACTGGACATACTCTGTTTACAGGAGCCGTACTCTCTGGCTGGAAAAGTTGCGTTCACTGCCGCAACATGGCAAACTGTTAGCAGTGGGGACATCACCAGAGCGACCATTTTGATAAGAAACACTGCACTGCGTGCAACACCTTTGTCACAGTTCTCCAATAGTCACTGCAACGTCGTGGAGATACAATCTCCTGCTGTAATTGTTATCATCATTAACATGTACTTTCAGTACGGAGACAGAATTGAACAACACATAGATCATCTAGCGAGTGTGGCTACGGCGTTGCGGGGACGCAAAATCATTATAACTGCTGACATAAACGCCAAATCCTCCCTATGGTACAGTGGCACAAGGGATGGAAATGGTGCAAAAGCAGAGGAAATGATAATGGCTCTTCAACTAGTGGTGGCAAACAGACCAGGTAATCCCCCCACCTACGTGGCTGGAGGAGGACAGGACACCAATATTGACGTGACGTTGGTCACGCCAAGCGCAGTGAATATACTCCAAGAGTGGAGAGTGGAAGACAATGCCACCACTAGCGATCACAATCTAATCACCTTTAATGTTAGAGAGTGCCGCTAGGCCTTCGGGTGGGAGCTGCAAAGGAATTTTAGGAAAACAGACTGGGAACGCCTAGCCAGAGAGTGCGACATTCCTCCGTTACCAGAAGGAGACGAACGACAGGACTTTAACGTGGACGACAGAGCTGAAGGGCTGGTACGTGCAATAACAAGGGCGATTAAGGCGGCCGTACCAACCAGGAGGAGAGCCGGGGCGGCCACACCGGCACCATGGTCCGCCGAACTACAAGAACTACGTCAGTCTGTCAGGAGACTGAGGAACCACTACCAGCGCAGTGTCGTCTGGTGGGAAAAGCAAAGATGGCTGCAGTTATACCGGGAGGCCAACTTTCAAAAAGAATTACAAAAGACCAGAATAAATAGTTGGGAAAATTTTGTAACCAATCAGCTGGCCCTCGATCCTTGGGGTGTGCCATATAGATTGGTGAGGGAGAAGATTCGCTCCCCAACAATGATATCAACGCTCAGGCACGGGGACGGGATGACGGAATACTGGCAGGAAATTGCCGAGGTCCTCCTCCGGTCGCTGTTGCCTGACGATGACAGGAATGACGACACCGAAGAGCAGCGTCAATTACGAGATGAAGACCTTCATAGGTATGCAAATGACGTGGCGGTCCTCCCCTTCTCTGAGGAGGAAGTTGCTGCTCTTATCAAGTCCTTAAAGAAAGGCAAAGCCCCCGGGCCGGGCGGCATTGTGGCGGAGGTGGTGCAGTTCTTAGCCCCACAGCTAGTCGCGCCACTTGCACATATCTTCAACGCATGCCTCAGGCAAGGCAAATTTCAAAAAATATGGAAAACCGCAAATGTGGTGATTATTAAGAAAGGCCCCGAGAAGGACTCTGCAGAGGCCAAATCCTACAGGCCCATCTGCCTGCTGGACGGCTTTGGCAAACTTCTTGAAAAGTTATTAGCGGACAGACTGACTGCTCACCGCATGCTGCACGGGGTGAGCGGCAGGCAATTCGGTTTCAGGCCGGGGCGATCGGCATCTGATGCAATCGCCCTGGCGGCCGAGGTCTGTGGCTCGGCCCCGTGTAAGTATGTTTTGGCATCATGGTGGATATCAGTGGCGCCTCCGACAACCTGTGGTGGCCTTCGCTCTTCTCCTGCCTTCGGGAGAAGGAGTGCCCCGGGCTGCTATATGGGTGTTTGAGGAGCTATTGTGAAGATCGGGAGGTATGGCTATCATCCCCTAGCGGGAAAGTCCGGAAAACTATCACCAAGGGTTGCCCCCAGGGCTCCGTGTTGGGTCCCCTTTTTTGGGACATCCACATGGAGCCTCTTCTGGATAGCCTGCAACAGAGCGAAGATGTGCTCGAGGTGATAGCCTACGCTGACGACCTCCTCCTGCTGGTTGGTCGCGAGGACATAGAACCAAAAATAGAGACAGCAATAAATAAACTGCAACTATGGTGCCGCAAGACCAAAATGACTATCTCACCAACCAAGTCGACTTACCTATTACTGAAAGGACAGTTAATGAGAAACCCGACTGTGAGAATTGACGGTATGCCCGTTCTTCGGAGACGAGAAACGCGCTACTTGGGAATCATCATCGATGAAAGGTGGAATTTTGCAAAAGCACATAGAAACCGTAACCCAGAAAGCACTACCATTACTAAATAATCTGATTTCCATAGGACATAAGAGATTCCACCTCCCGCCTCATTTAATCAAACTCTACCATAACAGTATACTGACGTCAATAGTGGGTTACGGCTCGGGAGTCTGGGCTCACAGGCTCACGAGGGTGGTGCCTGCTGTGACGGTGAGGAGAGTACGAAGGAACATGATATTAAGGTCCGTGGGAGCATATAGAACATCTCCAGGAGGAGCCCTGTTAATTATAATGGGGCTCTGTCCCCTAGATATAAAGATTAGGGAACAGGCTGCATGGTACTGGACCAAAAAGGATATTATCACCAAGGTAGAGGAAATTATGGGGGCAACAGTCAGGGAAAAAGGGGAGATAAGGGAAAGGGGGGTAGATCTACGGCAGGAGATATGGGAGTCGGATGAAACTGGTTGAAGAAGCTTTAGTTCCTACCAGATGTAAAGGACAGACTGAAAATGAAGTACTTCGAGCCAACTCGGGGATTGTTCCACTTTCTCACCGGTCATGGCCCCTATCCGACTTATCTTTGTCGGTTTGGGAAAAGGGTGGCGCCTGCGTGCGACTGTGGCGCACCGGAGGGTACTCCCGACCATGTGGTTTACGAGTGCCCCCTTTTCGATGATGTATCCGGGACATTGAGACGACAACTACCAAGCACAAACACCTATGACCTTTTAAGACGGGAGGAGACATTTCAGAGGGTGAATACGCTAGCAAACGAGGTATCACAAAAAGTATTGAAAACTTTTTTCAGAGACCTTCATGCATAGATAAATAGACAACACCGAATGCGACCACTGCCCCAATCCCGTACCGCCTGCTCGTGGATAGGTCGACTCTACAGTTGGAATCCGCCACGACCAGGACTAGGGGGACTGGGGCGATCCCGAATGGAGAAAACGCACCGATTATGACATAGAATAGGAAGTAGATTTAGTTAATTAGAATAGGATAGTAAGTTAGGAACCTGCAGCGATAAGTTACCCCTTGCCTGCCCTGTGCCAGGGGCTTGCTCATAGGGATTAGCTCTATGAGCAAGGCATCTGAGTAGGTTTATATTATTAACACTGGCACAACTGTAACACTGCAGGCAGTTAGTACTAACCTTTCGTAGTAACTAGAAATTATACTAGCTAGTAAACTAAGAAGTAGTCTGCCCAGTAGTAATTGTAGAACTGTCTGTAGTCAAGAAAAATGTATAAGCTGCTATTGTAAAACTAGAAATATAGGATCCATTAATCACTAAGGTGGTGGGTCATTATTGTATAATTATTATTATGTTATGAAATAAAGAATTTTTTTAAAAAAAAAGTTCTCCCTCTCGCACGGGAAAGCGGTCTGCGTGGCGCCACCTGGGGAAGGTGTGTTGCCTTCTGAAACTGGGTTAAAACCGCCAGGAGACCCTCTGATTCCCGGAAATCTTCAGAATGTCTGAAGTGCTCTGTGGCTCAGAGGAACCTGAGTGGGGCGGGGACCGTAATGTCCTATCCCATGGCCTTGACGTGGCGCCGGCGATCAGTAACCCCTTAGATGGGGTGAAACTAACATGGGAAGGGCCGTCCATGCATGACGTTAAAAGGCTAGCCCTTAACTGAACCGCACTGGCCCACCATGAATTATCAAAAGCGGTGGGTGAGACATGGTCGGCCATGATCCCCCCGTACGTGTGGAGGCCCTCTGGGGAACTCGGGTTTGAGTGACACACCGTCTCGCTGATGTCAAACTCCACAACATAAGACCCGGGCCATACCATCATTTTCATCACATCATCATTTTCATAACACCTCTGGGCTGTGGAACGGTGAGGGTTGTCGTTGTACCAAGGAAGGACGTTAAACGGCCCCAACCCAAGGCGAAACTGAATGCGTGGCACATGGGGAGCTGTGTCTGAGGGACTGACCATCTGTCCCTCCCTCAATTCACAGGGCACAGACCAGCAGGTGCTCTGCATGCCGGCGACCTCAAAATGGCTCTGAGTACTATGGGACTCAACTTCTGAGGTCATTAGTCCCCTAGAACTTAGAACTAGTTAAACCTAACTAACCTAATGACATCACACATATCCATGCCCGAGGCAGGATTCGAACCTGCGACCGTAGCGGTCTCGCGGTTCCAGACTGCAGTGCCAGAACCGCACGGCCACTTCGGCCGGCCCGGCGACCTCGTTTGTCGGCGTGGGACCTCGGCGCGAGTCGGCAAGTGCGCTTCACCGCGCCCGTGTGTAACCGGGGCGTGTTCTGCCAAACCGAGGGGGTGGTGACATCGCCTGGGCCAGGTTAGCTGGGTCCAGACCGTCGAACAAGTGGGTGACCGGCCCGCCACCTGAGTAGGAGCGGGTCCTAGGCCTGTAGGTGGGAGCTCGGGCAAGTAGGTGGCGAAGAACGAGAAGTGCAGCCACTTCTCTGGAGTGCGGGGTGCACTTGCCGGTAAACACTGGGAGAAATCGTCGGTGACGAGGCCACTGAAAGGGACCAGTACACTGGCAACGGTGTGCTGAACTCGGTGGCTTAGGGTTGCCCTTGACCTAGGGACGAGGTTGGTGGGCGAGCTGCATCTTAGTCCCCCCCCCCCCCCCACCGTGCCAGAGGAGCCGGTCCGGGGTTAGAGAAGGGCTCCCAACCCCCTTTTTTATCGCTTGTCAAATCATGGCTGAACCAGAGACAAGCGATTCGTGTGCTTCCGCGAGAGCATCGATGCTTTCTGCTCCCGACCCATTGGGGGCAAATAGAGGATATAGACGAGAGTGTTAGCGAGAGACACAACAGGATCACGCAACTGTTGGAGTCCAACTTAAAAAAATGGTAAAATTAGTCAGACTGCTATACTAGCAATAATAAATGAGCTTGCATCCTGGGCGATTGCTCATGCTAGGCTGGAGGGGCGAGTCTTTGAACTACAACTGGAGAATTTCACTCTTAGGAGACAATTGGCTAAGACATGGGCAGGTGTAGTAGCTCAGGCTGACCCCAGAACTCAGACAACTAGAGAAACAACAGCGAAGGTGACACAAAAGCTGGACACGGCGGTCTTTTTAAGACCCCTGCCTGGCCATGACACAAAGAAGATCCAGGAAATTTTCACCACCATGGTAAATCCAGTTAAGCACAAAATAAAGGTAAATAAGGTAAAAGCAACTAAAAACGTCGTAATCGTAGATGTAGCCACCGAAGAGGACAAAAACAAAATCCTAAACAACCAAAACCTGTGCAAGGCAGTCAGGTGTGAACCTGTACGATGTACCGGTTACAATGGATAAAAACGAATTATGTGAAACAATTAAGAATCAAAACTTTGACAACATAACTGACGAGCAATTTAAAAATGACTTTAAACTGAGATTTAGGACAGGCCCAAGAGACAGACAAACAGTACACCATGTAGCAGAAGTAACGGGATCCATGTGGAAAAAACTCACATCTATGGGTAGAATATACGTAGGTTCCATGCCATCAACGTGCGGGACTATTTGGTGGTGCCTCGCTGCCACAATTGTGGCGATTTGGATCACATCCACAAGTACTGTGACCGGAAGCCGGCTCCAGATGCGGAACGGAAGACCATATAAGAAAGAACTGTACCAAATCTGGAATTTGTATTCCATGTGTTAAGAGAGGTAAAAAGATTTGTAACGCCTCAGGAAGGAACTGCCCAACCTATAGGATGTTGGAGCAGAGATTGATATCAAGAACCGATTATGGCTGAAGCCGCAGCAGTGCGCAGGATGCCAAAAGGGAAGTCTCCAGGGAAGAGGCGCAGAGACGCGGCCAGGGCTGCTAAATTCAAGCAATTCCTAACCTTCGTTGAAGGTAGCAAAACAGGAAGAATGGGAATGGTGGACGTGTCCGTCCAGACGGACCTGTGTGAACGGGAAGATGCCGCTCTCCCCTCCCCCCCCTCCCCCCCCCCCCCCCCCCCGGAATTGGAGATTGCCAGAAGATCGGGCCCCAGAAGTCAGGCGTCCTGCAATAGCGGGCCAAATAAAATCTACAAGAAACAGCTCCACATCCGAAGAACCACTTCAGGTAAATACAGTCAGCAGTACAATTACCACACCTACCTCCGACCAATCATTAGTAAAACGCCTAGAGGTGGATCCCATCAGGATCTACCCAAACCTGGAACATGCTCTGCAACTGTCCCGTCTGGAGGAGCCGGTTATCCTGACCACAGCATTGAGGCACATAGTGCGGGTAGGACTAATGTACGGACGTAAAGTCACCTTCTCGGCCATGGAGGCTGTCGATAGAATACAGTTAAAGACCATGAATCCCACCACTGACTGGCGCCCTGTGTGACCTTGTCAAAAAGGTTTTCCAGAGAAGAAATGAGAAATTTGATCTTTATGAGATTTACAATCAGGCTGTCTTAGCTAATGGTAGGATAGCTTATGACTGGAGAAAGACCTTTCCAGAACAATATGTTCACACGTACTTTCCATGACCACCAGAATACAGCTAGGACAACTCAATGCACACAATAGCCGACTAATCATGCAGGATCTCCGAAGGGTAGAGGAGGAGATGAGTCTTGACGTACTCTGTCTACAAGAGCCATACTCTCTTGCGGGTAACATAGCTTTCGCTAGCGTTAATTGGCAAACAGTATACTTTGGAGATGACCCTAAAGCCATCATTGTAGTCATAAATAAAGCCATAAGAGTCACAGTGCTTGCTCACCTCTCAAATGAACATTGCATTGTAACTGAACTCCAGACGACAGTTGGAGTCATACATCTAGTTAATATGTATTTACAATATAGCGACGAAATTGAAACATACTTAGACCAACTAGCACGAATCACAACAGCACTGAGAGGCCGAAAGATAGTAGTGGTGGCAGATGTTAATGCGAAGTCCCCACTGTGGCACAGTGGCACCCGGGATGGAAGAGGGGAGAAGATGGAGGAAACAGAAATGTCATTACAGTACTTGGTTGCCAACAGAACAGGGAACCCCCCCACCTATAAGGGCGGAGGAGGAAAAGGAACTAACATCGATGTAACATTAATTTCACCGAATTTTGCTGGTCACCTAAACAATTGGATAGTAAGAAACCAAGTAACGACAAGTGACCACAACTTAATCACTTCTGAGCTCACCGACAGGGAATGCCACTGGGACATGGGCTGGGAATTTCAGTTAAATTACAACAAAACTGAATGGGAGTGCCTCACAAGAGAGTTTGTCCCCCTGACATGGCCAGACAGTGATGAAGACGTCGACAAGCATGCTGAAGAGCTGGTTAGTGCCATCACAAAAGCGGTGAAGGCTGCAGTACCAACCAGGAGGAGGGATGCTAAGGAAGAGTTCCAGAGGGAGCTCAAAAGGGTTAGACTGCAAAGTTGGGAGAAATATGTCCGGAGCCAATTGGCTACAGATCCCTGGGGCATCCCATATAAAGTAGTTAGGGAAAAGATTAGGTCGCCTATGGTACTATCAACCGTCCGGGATGGGAATCGGATGACAGGATCATGGCAGGAAACTGCTGAGGTCCTTCTCCGGTCCCTGCTTCCGGATGATATGGAAGATGAGGATACGGAAGAACAAGGCCTAATTAGGCAAGCTCAGCAAGAAGAGTACCAAAACAACACTGCGGTGTACCCTTTCTCGGAGAACGAGGTGGCGGTGCACATTAAGGCACTTAAAAGAGGAAAAGCCCCAGGACCAGACGGCATCGTAGCGGAGGTGGTGCAATACCTCGCTCCTCAACTAGTAGCACCTCTAGCAAGAATCTACAACGAGGCCCTAAGCCTCAGAAAGTTTCCCACCATCTGGAAACAAGCCAATGTGGTAATAATAAAAAAAGGACAGGATAAAGATCCAAAACAGGTTAAGTCCTACAGACCCATATGTCTGTTGGATTTGCTGGGAAAATTGCTGTAGAGGCTGGTGGCTGACAGGCTGATGGCACACCGAGTGCTCTGTGGAATGAGCAGCAGGCAATGCGGCTTTAGGCCGGGGCGTTCTGCGTCTGACGCAATCGCCATGGCGGCCGAGGTCTGCAGGTCGTCCACACATAAGTACATAGTTGGCATCATGGTGGACATCAGTGGCGCCTCCGACAACCTGTGGTGGCCTTCGCTCTTCTCTCGCTTGCGAGAGAAGGAGTGTCCAGGGCCGCTGTATGGGTGTCTCAGGAGCTATTGCATGAATAGGGAGGTTTGTCTATCATCCTCTAGCGGAAGAGAGGGCAAAAAGATAACAGAGCGGTGTCCACAGGGCTCAGTCCTGGGGCCACTCTTTTGGGATGTCAATATGGGGCCTCTCCATGAGACCTTGGAGCTTTCACCTTATTGGAGACCCTAACACCTTCACCATCATTGATAAACTGGCCAGCGAGGTATTCGCCAAGGTCCAAAGGGAACATCGAAGGGAGATTGAGTAGTTAGAAAACCAATATGTGACACCACGCACCATTCCATTCCGCCGGGGTGCGTATTGGCCGACCGCCATGGCGATCGGGATCCGACGCATCCAGGACTAGGAGGAGGGTGCGACCACACCGATTAGAGACTAAAGCACACCAATTACGACTTAGAAAATATAGTTACCTGTAGAAATAGGTAGTAGGATACTTTCTTCAGACCTGCAGCGATTTGCGTTAAGGCCAGCCCAGTGCCAGGGGCACGCCCACTGGGATTAGCTCGGTGGGCATGGCCATGAAATAGTAGGTTTATATCTTTTACTGACACACCTGTAACGCTGCAGGATGCAGTTGTTAGTAGAGTAGGTTAGAGTTGATAGGATGGTAGACTAATAGTAGATCATTTAGATACCCATAGAACTAACTTCCTGTAGCTGATACTAATAGTAGAATATAGAATTTTTTGGTAAATGCGGCTAAAATGTAATATTGTATGTAATTTCGACCCACTAATGATTTTAGGTGGTGGGTTCTATTGTATAATATTGGTTTTTAATGAATAAAGAATTTAAAAAAAAAAGTTTTCCCTCTGCTGACTGCTCTTGGGCGCATCCTTCAGGCGGCTTTTGGCTATTATCTCACGGCTGGGTCCATGTTTAAAGTCCGTTATGAGACACTTACCCTGCCCCCACGGGATGTTGGCCGCTGGCTCGTCAATGTTCGTATGCGAGCTCCAGCCTTGTATATGTCATGAGCAGACAGTGGACCAGGCGGGGCACATCTCTAACACGCATCTTGCTTGAGGTCCTCCTGCCTGCTTCCACCTCGTCACCGGTGTCTGTCGGCCGTATCATGCCTCATTTGACTCATATTTCGACCTTTTTCGTTGACTACAGTTACACACATACCAGTCTCCCAGATACTAACCCACCCAGGACTAAGGATTTTTACAGCCTGCTACTGCACCGTGTTCCCCGGAATGTGATGGAGACCAAACATCCATCCACCCAGTGGCCCATAGTATGGACTGCCTTCCACCAGCCCTTCTTCCCCACGAACGTCCGGACACTTTGGTATCACGTAGAGGAAATTGGCCACGAAACAGCGACTGCACAAAATTGGCTTGTCAGATTCCCCCTCTTTGTCTCCTTTGCCAGCAACTGGACACTGATGACCACCGTGACATGTGCTTCTTCACAAGATGTCTGGCGCTTCGTGAAGCAAATCATTGCCTTCTATCTCCGAGTGCCACCAGACACAATCGAACCTCGAATGTTTCTACACCCAAACATTTTCCCGCCATTAAATGTCATGCTATTAAGTAGGTCAAAGGATGGGCGGTCGCTTATCTCTTCGACTTCTGGACCAATTTACGAATAGCCCATGCAACTCTCTAAAACACTCCACGTTACCGAACACTATTTGCTAACTATCTTCGAGGGTCCTTGTTAGACCTCCGCTAACTTGGAGAGGGGGGGGGGGTGCCTAGACAAGAGGGCATCTACCTCCTCCCCACTCCCCCCACGGTGTCTGAGTTTAAGCCGCCTATGATCGATTCTACCTCTGACCTCCGCGGATGGGAGTGCGCGTCGTAGACTGCGCGGATTTCATTTCTTTTTTTCTATTCCTTTTTCTTCACCCAGCATTTATATGTCTTTTTCTCTGTCGCCGATGTGTTCCACATAATCTCATGAAAAAAAGAAAAGAAAAAAAACAGTCGGTAGAGCACTTGCCTTGAAAGGCAAAAATCCCAAATTCGAGTCTCGGTCCGGCACACATTTCTAATCTACCAGGAAGTTTCATGTCAGTGCCCACTCCGCTGCAGAGTGAAAATTTCACTCTGGAAATATTTCCTTACTTAGCAATATGATAATTTCGCTCCACTTCAAGCGAATTAAAATACAGTTTTTGATGCTAATAAACTCCTTTACCACGTGCAACATACGTTGTCGTTTATATGACGTTCATTTAAAAATACGTTACAGTAATGACTGTTGGATTCACTGTTCCAAGGATATTACGAATAAGACATTTCAAAGTAGAACGTCATCCTTGTAGTAAAACGTGAAGACATGATACAAGTATATACATATAGAATTTTTAATTCAAGTACACTATGCCATTAGTTAAGCTGCAGTTATAAAATCTGATGGAATCATTTACTACATTCTATCTTCTGTTGGTCTGAAACGCAAGTATGATAAACCTCGGCGTCTCCAGTTGAGTGGAGGTTTTAATAGACCACGTTTGTCTGCTTGTGATAGTTTGCTTGCAGTCGGTAGCACTGCATACTCGAAAACCTCCCATGAACGGAAAGATAACAGTAGAAATACACCGGCATTCAGAACTTTTAAGCCGCTGCTCATACAATATTGTGATAAGTGGCATTTTCTATATTATTTTACTAACGGTTATCTCGTTCTCCTCTTGAGCTCCTTGAATGTATGAGTTGTTATCCATTGCACTGCCTACCAGAATACTTTTTAACATTCAGAACTCTTCGCTGAGTGTCCTCAAAGTATCCTACGAGCAAGGTATACAAGCAGTAAATCTCTTGTACTCTTTCACTTTTTCTATCCGCTGGCTCGTCTATGAACCATCCAGCATTTTCCAAGTTGTTCAGATAATTTGGAGAAGGAGAGACATACATTTTAAGAGTTGATGTTATGCTATGCCTACATTGCGAGTGCGGTCATACTTTGGTAACGTATCTCACGAAACATCAGTGGTAAAGTAATTTGTGTAAGATTCGATGCCACAGTAGCAGTACCATCCGTTTTCGTAAATGATCCATCAAGATATATGAAACTCTTGCATGGGAGGATTAATACGTTTTGGTGTTGGATGACAATCCTGATTTGATCCTTCTTATTAAATGTGGTTGATGCATAAAGTTTATGAGAGAAGTATTCCTGGCGTATAATACACTCATCACATTCCACTGGGCTAGTTATATCGAGCGCAGCTTCAAACCTACTAATTTAAGACACTCGTAGCCTACACATCACCATGTTCTTCTGATGCGAAGTGCAGCGCTGTGCGTTGTGCACTTTCGTTTATATCTTACCCCCATCCTGTCTCGTTGACAATACAGGGCTGCTGCTATCCCCTAACGACTTAAAGCACGCGTACGACACTTCCGGTGTGGCAACTTAAATAAAGTTCGTCACTTCTGCCTACGAAGGTTCCTGGCTGGATGAAGGCCACCACCGCTGCTGCTGGGTCTCTGCATATTCAAGGTCACTACTGGTTCCGTTTTAGATGTAGCCGTACAGTGATTCCCTCGCCACTTAAAGTCGACAAGATGATTATCCTGGTCCACGAAGCCTGAATTGTTACTGGGAGGTAAATAGCGTTGGTAGGGGTCTCAACTTTCTTACACCCTGTTCCCACTGATGGGAAGAACCTGCAAATTATATGAATCAAACTGTTGTTGAGATAAGAGTTTTTTGCAATGTTACACTCTACACGGATTGTACTGACAGTAAGTGTATGCACTGATTGATGGGATCTGTAGCATTTATTAGGACCCTTCTTCTAAACCTGCCCTTTTGTGAAACACAGTAGCTGTCCTATTGAACCTTTCTTGTTAAAATCAATCGTTGCACTCGTATTCATTTCAGATTTAAATTTACTGGTATTAGCATGTATCGCAATCCCTTTTCCAGATCATTTCAAAACTTAGTTTGAATCGTCACTATCGTAGGCACGAGGTTTTATTTCCACAATTTCTTTCCACCGTTAATTTCCAGGTGGAGTTCATTGTTAGCCTCTGTAATATTCGGAATGCTGTTGTAAATCTCCAGTACAGTCCGTGGAATACTCCACTCCCATTGCTTAAATCAATCGGCGGGAAGTAATTCGCGTGTAATACTGACGATAGATTTTTTTTTTAAATCAGAGGACACTGCATGAGAACCTCAACTGACAGATGGACACTTAATGGATCTGATTGTGTACATGCTTCCTCGTAAACGTTAGGAGAAACATGATGCACAGATTCCTGCATAAGTAGGTACTAAAGTCTTGGTAGAGATGAAAATTACAGAATACAAGTCTTCTGTTTGTGAATATCGTTGTAACTCTTCTGGCCGCTGCAAGTCTCAAAATGAGTCGAAACAGTAGCTGTTATTTGCATTTTTCTTAACAGACGCCACTTCTTGATTCCCCAGCAACATCTAAATTCGCAATTCTACCTTCTCTGGATTTCCACATAGTCTTCGGTAACGTATCCCGCATAAACACACCACGGAATCTTGGAATGCTGAATTTTTTCCTAACAAGAGCAGAATATTGTTAACATTGACTGAGGTTGGCCAATGAGTAGAGCAGACGAATTAGAGGGGAGACATGGAGCTCGTGAAGTCTGGCACGAAACGCTTGTGTGAGCAGGTGCAAAAGTGCCTTTACGGAGTTTACTGAGGTTTGATGGACAGTGAGGAGAGGAGATACTTGGTCTTCCGCCTCTTAGCCTATTCCAAAGAGTTAGCAGCTTTCACTCAGTTAATACTCGGCAGAAATCAAATCTGCATGT
Source organism: Schistocerca nitens (assembly GCF_023898315.1). Lineage (NCBI taxonomy): Eukaryota > Metazoa > Arthropoda > Insecta > Orthoptera > Acrididae > Schistocerca > Schistocerca nitens. The sequence continues at coordinate 102,357,086 of NC_064618.1, forward strand.
GGAATGCACTTCCTTGACTCTTGTGCAGAAAGGAGTGCAGTATTCTGCTGCATCCATTTTCAATAAGCTACCACAACAATTCTTAAATCTTAGCAGTAGCCCAAACTCTTTTAAGTCTAAACTGAAGAGTTTCCTCATGGCTCACTCCATCTATTCTGTCGAGGAGCTCCTGGAAGAGCTAAAAAATTAAGCAAATTCCAGTGTTACATTGTTGATTTTCTTTATTTAAACTTACGACTTGTCACCTGAATATGTTTTTTTATATTTCATTTTATCTGTTTCTAATATCGTGTTATAATTTCATGTATTGACTCGTTTCATGACCATGGAGACTTCTCCTTAATTTGGTCCCACGGACCAATAAATAAATAAATAAGACACCTGTCTGGAGTGGGTCTTCGGATTCACACTACTTTCGTTATGAGTGTGGTGAACTTGGGACACTTGCCCTGAGTCTGACTTCGCACTAGGACTGGTATTGACTGGGGCTCCTGTGCTGAGCCCTTAACTGTACCAACAATTTAGACTTCAGTCATCTTGGGCAGCTCGCTGTGCCAAGGGCAGTCTTTTTCGTGACATGTCTGCCGCTTGACGTTTGATCTCCTTGCGCTCACTGCTCTGTAAGTGAGCCACATTGGCCTATAGAATGACCAGTGAACGGGAGTGTCACATGCTGCAATCTGCCGAGATTTCAGGCCTCCGTTAGAGTGTAACTGCGATCTGTCTAACATAACACTATCCAAGATTTGGCATATTTTGCTCCCGCGATAGTAAATTACAGATGCAGCACATCCCTGCTAGGCAGACGCTTGAACCACGTCCGTCACCTGAGACAGCGCCGCACATCGAGAAAAGTAGTATATTATTGCTGCTTCCACTTGCTAGGGCATACCCATTGTTGAAGTTGATCTTGTTCTTTCGCTGTGAAGGAGGAGGAGCGTCCCGGAGTGTTTGTACTCCAAATGAACTTGTGAGCAAAGTTATCTGGCACACTCATCTTAGTTTCACACGTTTTGGAGGCACGAAACGCTACCTGAAATAATGCACACTGTGCCACTTTAAAAATATGGAGAGACGAATTCGGAAGGTTTTGGCGGTGTGTAAAGCCCGTCAGAAATCAAAGCATGATACAGTGACAATTGAGGCATCTCTGCATCCCATAATTCCAACCAAACTAAACATCTCACTGCAACCGATTTAACGGGCCCTCTCGTCCGCATAGGTAGAGGTTACAGCTACATCCTGGTAGTAGTGGAGCTGACATCTAAGTATGTCATCTTAGCCGGCCTGAACAAGACAACAGCTCAGAAAGAGTGCAGAGGCTTTTGCAAAGCCTTCCTCACCCAGGTAGGCCATCTGGATAGGACTATCACCGACAATGCATTCAGTCAGAGAAATGGAAAGCTATATTAAAGGTTAAACTGATATACGCATCGATACAGCATTCCTGATCGTCCCCGGCAGAAAGGAAAATGAAAGGCTAGGGAAAGATTTGCTGTATATACTGGTGGAACGAAACGCCATGTAGGATGTATTCCGTCGCCACTTGGAGGACGTAATGAACAAGTTACCACAAGGGGTCACTAAGATGGCACCAGTGACTGTTGTCAAGAACAGATTACCCAGAGATCTAATCAGTGAAGTCATAGTCTCCACTCTGAGAACACGAGTGCAACAAAAGCAAATTGCTGACCTGACACCCAGGAGGCTGAGTGAGACAGGAGTCAAGAGAAAAGAGATATGGAACAGAAAGGCACACATAAGAGAATTCCGCATTGGTCATGTGGTGCTGGTTAAAAGTTTGTCGTCTGTATAACAAGCAGAAACAGTTATGCCACAAAATTTAATCCTGTCTACAGTGAACCTGTCCAAATCTGCAGGACTGCTCTCATGAACACACTGGAACTCGAAACCTTGAAATCTCTGGGTATTCACCTCATCTGTCATGGAAACCATTTGTGGAATAGGCATTTATAGTAGTTCAGTTAGGTTAGAATCAAATTGTACATAGATCTTCAGGGTATTAGAACATTCTGGTGATATTGTGTAGCGTGGTCTGAATTATTCGTTTATTCCTGAAATTGATATATTTATAATAGTCATTTATTAGTATATCACGTGACTCCTTTACGAACCCCATCAAATGAGTAACGTGGCTGTGATATCATCGTATCAACGCATTCACTGTTTGCCTGAAACTCAAAATCAGGATTGTACTCGTCGTAAGTGACAGCTCTTTGTGTTGACACCTCTCTACAGCCTGATAACTTCTGCACGCTTACTGAACCGAGCCCAGGATCAGACCTGCATTTACCTTTCTGACAAATGGCCATTATGTCTTTGGACCACATTGTTTTTGTCCGTTATCAGGCTTCAAGAAGTATAAGAATATTAGTCAGAAATGACTGCTTGATGAACATCAAATTCAGCTATATAGTTCTCGTAGAAGTTTCTTCCATAAGATCACTATGGCCTGTGAAAGTATTTCTTACCCCTTTTCGCAGTATCTTATGCACTACCAAAGAGGTGTGTGTGTATGTTGCTTGGCGGTGACAAGATTACGGTCATGTCACTGCGCGTGTTTCTCTCGATTTTCGGGAGTGTTATGAGTGGTATTAGCTGTCCACACATTAGGTGCATGGAGACACTAAGTTTGCTGTGAATCAGGGCTATCGCTATTCATACGATTTTCGAGAGTGTTATGAGTGGTATTAGCTGTCCACACATTAGGTGTTTAGAGACACATTTTTGCAGTGTTTTGCTGGCGCCTATAGACCACCTTAGGCAAAGCACAGTGAAAGTCACGGTGGTGTCCAGTACTTCAGATTCAGGAATAGGAGGACAGCAGCAATAGTAAGACGTCGTCGTCTCCTGACCTTCATTGCTTACATATTCCGCCCTCACAATCATACTCCGCACATCAAGACACTTCATTCGAAGCCAGACTCGATGAGATAAAGTCAATGTTGTATGAATTCATGTAAACGATATACAAATAACTAATAAATCGCAAGTGCACACCGTGGTTGAAGTACTCGAGGCTGCCGGCCGTGGTGGTCTAGCGGTTCAGCCGCTCAGTCCGGAACCGCACGACTGCTACGGTCGCAGGTTCGAATCCTGCCTCGCGCCTGGATGTGTGTGATGTCCTTAGGTTAGTTAGGTTTAAGTAGGAAGTTAGAGGCGACTGATGACCACAGATGTTAAGTCCCATAGTGCTCAGAGCCATTTAAACCATTTTTTTACTCGAGGCTGGCGTACACACATAGATTCCACACACGACGGCCACAGCAGCTTTTAGTTCAAGATAGGCCATCGTACGCCAGGAGGCCGGTCCCAACCCATCTACGTCGGCCGGTGACCACCCGTAGAGCAGACAGCGTTTGCCCGAGTGAAAGGACGACCCCGTGTTCAGCTTAAAAGCATATTCCGCTACATTGTGTGAGAGCGGCCAGCTTACGCATTCTTTACACATGGCACGCAGTTTCAGAGATTTTCATAGGGAGACAGCGAACGCCAAACGCCGATACTACAGATTTCCGGATTGGTCGCCTTAAACGAAACGTCATTCTCCCGTTTTAGAAGAGCAATCCTGATTGGCAGACGATATTCCTGACGTCTTGAGCTGAAGGAATAATGGAAGAGACCAAAAGATATACCCCTTCACGTCTGGCGTGGAGAGGGGCCGTTCTGTTGTCGCTCTGGAGCGAGAAAACGTAACGACAGCGTGCGCGCTAGTAACTGTACTCAAAGAGCGAGGAACAAGTCTCTCCTAAGTACTTCACTGAGAGAGCACCTCTGTCGAGAGCGAATCGAAGTGCGACTTTATACTGAGTCGTCGCGATTAAGCATTGTTCACTGTCCTGGCCGCCACACTTATTGTGCGGTGTGAACGGACAGAGTTATACTTAAATGCCTGTGGGCGAATTTTGAGTGGCATCGTGGTGGATTGGTTATCTGACTGGTGTACCACAGCAATAGTTAGACTAGGGGCGAATAGAAGTCCTTGACTTCATCAAGGCGTAGGGAGAGTTTGATTGGCGAAGGTCAGTCCAGATAGATCGAGAGTTATCTTATTTGTCGGCAGTGAGTGGTACAGACAGCAGTCAATCGCAGCTTATGGTATTGTGCACTACAGCTCTTGTGAGCCCCATATTTCCTCCACAACAGTACACTTCACTGCATTTCACACATATCAGCCTCGGCCGTACCTAGCAACATTCTAACGGATAATTATTCAAGTTGAGTAGGTGCGGCTCTCAGCCATTCTGCCAAGTCAATAACAATCTTAAACTTGTATAGAAATTTCATTAGCGAATCCTATAATTGAGAGGTAACTTCACATTCCGAAAAGAACCTCTAAATAACGTGTTAAGTTCATAACTAAATGTGCCATTGTGATTCCTCAGAATTTTTGCAAAACAATAACTTTCGTTAGTTTCATGTTTTTCTTACACTAACTAGCACTACTCCAGTACCCAAGTATCCCACTAGTTACGTAAGAAATTTTGTGAATTTTTGTGTCATTTCCTTACAGTGGACGATTCCAGAAGATATTTATTGCTGAAAGTTTTTCAGGCATTTCTCTTTAGAACGTTAGGAGCATCTGTATGACTTCTGTGGTAGTGTGGGGGTGGAAATTATATCTTGCAGGAGTCACAGGGTGAAGGGTACATCTCAGATCAATCCCACGCTCACAGAAAATGGCGACCCTGCCAGGATCGGTAAAATAGGTAAGCTACCAGGAAATTATATCTTGCAGGAGTCACAGGGTGAAGGGTACATCTCAGATCAAACCCACGCTCACAGAAAATGGCGACCCTGCCAGGATCGGTAAAATAGGTAAGCTACCAGGATAGGAAAGTGTCAGGATAGTTAGGTATGGCAGGTCGCAGCAGTAGCACTTTGAAGAACTTTTTTTATGCATTACATAGCTATTTGCAAATGTTGGGATTAGAATAGATACAGGTAGTGAGGAAAGCAGAATTGTAGGGAAAAGGGCATGTGTTATTGTGTTGGAAAATTTTGCATTTTTTTACGATTTTTGTGTAGCTGTTAGGGCATAGGATTTTCAGGTGATATTCACAGACGCAGAGTGACGCAGAGACGCAGTGTGACGCAGCATCATATAAGCTAAAATTAAGAAATAACATTTTTCTCCCTTTGCAAGCGCACAGGTGGAGATTGGAGACTGTAGCAGACCAGACAGAACATCAGCCGAGAAGTCACGACGTTGTTGTTGTTGTTGTTGGGTTAACCAACTGGTAAGTGGTCATACAGTTTTGTAGATAGGGCTGTGGTGTGTTGAAAGAATTTCCATGTAAACGAGAGCACAAGCCAAAAGGTTGCGTGAGAGACAGCAAGTAGACAAAATGGGGGAGAATCGACCAGGCAGACAGCAAGTAAACAAGCTTATTGAGAATAGGACAGAAGGTGAACCTGAGAATAGGACAGACGCTGAATCAGAGAATAGGATAGTCGGGGAGCTGCATAATCAGCAGGCTCAGTTAGACTGGGAATGAAATTCAGACAGATGAGACAGATGGGAATGGAAGGGACGAGAACATCGGATTTCCAGGATATGAAATCCCAGGTAGGGCACATTCTGAGCCAGAAATAGACAGCCCACGTAGGAAATGGCAAAGATTAGAAGCGAAACGAGCACAGCAAACGCGTTTGTTTGGCGCATATTCAGGGACAGATACGAGTCAATACAGTCAATGAACGGGCCGTTAGCTAACTTTCAAAGAGAAGTAGACAGTGAGGAAGGGGGGAACATTTAGAATACGTCGAAACTATCGTACACATTCTAAATATGCCCCAACAACAGACACAGAATTTTGCGGAGTTACGAGCGCCACGAAAAGGTTCCGTAACAGACGCAACTGTACCTGCAAACTCAAGACATACACAATAGAGAGGGCAGAATGCGGAGTTGTTTGCGCCACGTAATGGTTCAATGGCGAACGCAACTAGTCCTCAACACAGACAGCACGGGTTATTGCAGTTATCAAACTTAGAAACGCCACAGCTTAGCCCAGTAAACGACGTAACTGACCGAGTAGAAAACAATTGCGAGAATACATAGTTCAGCAGAAGGTAGTGTTACAGGACAGGACGCGATCATGGAGATGTTACAAAAAATGAACGCTAGTATGACAAAACAGTATCAGGAATTGAAACAGGAGATCAGGAATGAGGATAATCAGGCTATTAAGACACAGATCCAACAGGATAATCAGAACTTGAGACAACAGATTAAGACACAGATCCAACAGGTTAAAATCCAGATGGAAGAAGGGATCGCCAGAATTGATAGTCAGATCGCTCAGATAAACAATGACAGAACGAATTCAGGTACTAACACAAGGTCAGCAGCAATTACGCACTGACGTGGACAAGGTCCAATTGGACATCGTAAACGTTGACAAAAACGTGGAACGCTTTACGAAAAAAGCCTCTCGAACAGCAATACAAAATTCGGAAGAACAAGCAATTCAAAGCAAGGTCGCAAAGGTTGCACTGAAAAAATATGATCAGCGGATCAATAAAATAGAACTTAAAAGCAAAGATCAGTTTGAAAAGCTTCGAACAGAGTTGATACCAACTATCGAAGAAAAGATCGAGACCGGGTACACCTGTAGCGAAACAAATGACACGTCAAGCATTAATTCAGTACACGAACACGCGCCGTCTAAGAAAGTTCAAGTAGAACCAAGGCTAGACGTAACACTCGCGCAGAAATCGAAACAGAAAACCCCGATTGAAGCAATACATGACATGCCAAAGGACCAGGCACAGTATCTAGAAAAACGGAACACATACATTCAGCCGATACCAATCGAAAGACAGGCAACTGAACCAGTAAATCCAACGACACAACATAACAGCAGCACAGGTATTATACCGCGAACGACGAGAGTAGAAAAACAAGAACAACACTTTTGTTCACCAATGGTACTATATGACGCGGATATAAGTCAGGAAATTGAGAATAGGCAGATAGGCAGTAGATTACCAGAGAATGAACACGACGATACAATCAGTGACAGATTACACTGTTCTACAAAAAAAACCTTTTATTCTATTTCTGATAAAAATATTGTGATCCTAGTTGTATTTTGAGTGCTGAATTGAAAACTGTTTTTGTTTTTTTTCTATCAGGAATAGTTTATGAGTAATCGCAATTTTATTTCTCTTTTCAGTTTCTGATATAGTGCAGCAAACGTGAGGTGAAATTCGACAAACAAATGCACATCTTTATGATGTTATAAGTTCATCACATTAATGGAGGGTGGGATCTAACATATAACACAGTAACCTTTGTGTATACACTTTGAAGCATTTATTTGACATGAGAAATTACAGAAAATTGACAAACAATGAGCCACTGCCTTGTAATGCACATCACTTTTTCCTCTTGTATTGTGAATCTTTCTTCTCTGGAATGATATTCCAGCAATAGTCTGCTAACATAGAGGGTACCCACTTCCCTTCATAGCGCCTTTCTATGGTAGAAATGTCTTTATGGAATCTTTCCCCATGTTCATCCGATACGTCACTACAGCTCTCTGTGAAGTAGTCCAGATGAGAATCCATCATATGTACCTTCAAAGACATATTGCACCCCAAATCCTGATGTTCTTTGATCATATCCTTCACCATTGCTTTGCAGTTAGTAGCTCTTCTTCTTCCGAGGAAGTTTTCCGACACCATCTTGAAACAGTCCCATGCGGTTTTTTCTTTATCAGTTAAACATGCTTCAAAATTTGCATCTTTCTGCAGCTCCCTGATTTGTCGGCCCACAAATACACCTTCCTTTATTTTTGCAGCTGAAAGACAGGGGAATTTGGTAGCTAGATATGAAAACCCACATCCTGTTGGATCCATGGCCTTCACGAATTGTTTCATCAGGCCAAGTTTGATGTGAAGCGGTGGAAGTAGTATATATTCAGGGGCTACCAAACTTTCACGTTGTACATTGTTTTCGCCAACTTTCCATCCTCGCCTAGGTCATTTCTTTTTCACGTAGTGAGAATTTCGGTCTCGACTATCCCACTCGCAAAGAAAACAGGCATACTTTGTGTAGCCTGGTTGCATTCCCAGTACCATAGCAATTACCTTGAAATCTGCACATATTTTCCATTCGTGTTCACTGTATTTTAATGAATTTAGCATCCTTTGTACGAATTCGTAATTCTCTTTTGTCAAACTAGCGTAAGCTACTGGAACAGAGGGTATTTTATTTCCGTTATGGAGCAAAACACCCTTCAGACTTGTTTTCGATGCATCTATGAAAAGTCTCCACTCCTGTGAAATATAAGTGAAGTTCAGCACTTTCATCAGGCCAGAAACGTCATTGCAAAATGTCAGTGCTTTGTCAGTTGAAAAATAAGAAATAAAGGCATGTTCTCTGTGCCTGAACACTGATTTTAGTACTTTGGTGCAGTAGATTATACTCTTGTAATCTTGAACCAAGCAGCTGCGCCTTTTGTTTAGTTAGCCCTAGATCACGTACTAAATCATTTAAATCTGCCTGTGTTAACAAATGTGGCGATGACTCACTTGTGTAGTGATATAAAGAATCATCATCTGTGATTTCTTCAGTACTACTTATTTCACTGTCACTCGGAATTTGACCTCAAGCTCTTGAAGGTACTGGAAGGTTGTCGGAATGCTGCACTGGTATTCTCGCTGAAGGCAGATCTGGGTAAACAATGTGCCTCTTCGACTTTTTGTTTGTAAAACCCTGAATTTTTGTTAGACAGTAATAACAATCAGTAACATGGTCCTTAGGCTCCCTCCACACCATGGGAACAGCAAACAACGCCACATTCTTTCCACCACTGAATTAGTTTGCAATAACATGTAGCACAACAGAAATGTGGTGCCCATTCTTTATCTTGGTCTCCTACCTCTACTCCATAGTAATGTTTGTATGCTTTCTTTATGACTGAAGAAATTTTCTTCCTATTTCTGGCAAAAGTGAACTTCCCACAGATGTAGCAGAAGTTGTCCGGCTTATATCGACATCCACGACGACGTGGCATTTCTGCACATTTAAAAATACCACTTTGGTAATACACCTGTATTAAATTAATAGTAGGGAACTAGAGGAACACTGATGTGTAAAAACAAGCAGTCGTTTTAACTTCAGCACCAGGCTCAATCAGTTTACACATAGGAACTAAAAAATTCAACCGTGCTCGGAAATATGACAGACAGTTACTTGTCAGCCAAAAAAAACCCACTCGTTAAGACTGACACAAGTTGCTGCTAACACCACTGTTGTAAACCCGATGCACCTGCCCCTAGGAGGCTTGAAGCTTTACTGCCGAGGCAGCGACCGGCTGTCGCCGTTCGAGTTAATGAGATGTTTCAGGTGGTCTTAATGACATAGGTGTGGCGGGGGATAACCTAATGATGTCTGATTCTTCCCACCTGCTGTTGCACAAGAAATTATCACGTTCTATCACTACTGGATGCGGCAACATACCCGTATCTCTCTATAACGTCTCTGTGTTTGCCATGAATTGTGAATATACATATAGATATACAGATTACATAAAAAGTATCCCTGACAACGATATTTTGTTTACATATTTGAATTTCCCACGGTAAAATGGTCTAGAAGCATATACTTTAATATCAGAAATAGAACCCATGTCGAACAGTGTTATTTGAGTCCATTAATCAGCCACAAACCGGATTTATGAGTAGATATGATACAGACCACTTCCTTGTTGTTGTTGTTGTGGTCTTCAGTCCTGAGACTGGTTTGATGCAGCTCTCCATGCTACTCTATCCTGTGCAAGCTTCTTCATCTCCCACTTCCTTACAGTTAGGAAATTTCTACATTTCAAGTAAGAAGGCCGTAGCTTTCATGCACGCATATTCATCGACCCGTTTCAAGTAGGCTTACCAAACCACTGGAGCATAGTTCACAAACTTGACTTCATTTGTGCACACATGTCAGGGACAGTAACAGAGGTGATGCAAAAGATCGCGGCTACCTGTACGTCTTGCCTACGGTTCAGAACGGCATTTCTCGAAAGATATTGGTCCAAGGAGGCGCAAAACACAATTAAATACGAGTTACTTCAGATGACACCATATGAAAACTCATGAGAGAAAAGCCTGGTAAAATTCTTTGATACAGTGGACAAAAAGAATCAATGCCTAGAAAAACCATACAATAATGGAGAGCTGATACGTCTGTGTAGAATGAAATTATCGGTAAAGTATTAACAGGCGACAATAGGAAAAAAATGAAAATACCGAAGAATTTAAAGAGGTTCTAAGGGAACTTGAATCTATGTTTAAAGAAGACGAGGTGAAAGAAAAAAGAAAGGAAAGGAACAGCAAAAGGAGAGGACTAGGAACGAATATTCTAATAATAATAATCGTAATTCTAACATCAATAATTTCAGGCAATTTAACAGACAAGGACTGTGGCACAATGGAGACAATTGGCGTAGAAACGATAATCAAAATAATTGGTACCGAAATAGGAACGCTAATGGACACTCATACAGTGGCTGATATGGGTTTAGGAATCAAAATGCCAACGGTCAAGGATACTTAGAAAGAGGTCACGATATTAGAAACAGCAACTGGCGAGACCAGGGCGCTAATAATTACCCAGGAAATTATGGTCCACAGAGACAAGAACAACACAGCAAAGAGAAAACAGATGTAGAAATTAGGGCAGCAAATACTGCAAAACGTAATTGAAAAATGCGGAAGAGGTTAGGCAAACCAACGGCCACCCTATCTTATACCTACCACTAAACAAAAGTTAAATTAATAGATCGGCAAAAAACACATTAATTCAAAGAAAAGGAGACACAATACACACTAACAAACTCTTGTAGTATCAAGTACACTACAACATGCACACAAACAATAAATGGTACACAACAATTAAAAGAATGAAGAAGTGGTAGGACATAATTAGAATAAAGAAAAGAAATCATATATGTATACAGTAATTTTTGCCACTAACAGAAAATATTTGCATTATATAAAATCAGAGTTTTTCGTAAATAACAAATATATGTAAAACAAAAATTGTAAATATTTCTACGCGTCAGAGGGACATCACCTCCAACACCAATCACCAGCTCCCTTAACACCAGACGCTTCGAGATAGCGACGGACATGGTACAGACATGTTGAGAAAGCACTTAGGGCAATAACAACAACATGAAGACCAACGCCACACTGGAAATGCAGGTCGTAACCAGGTTGGACTTCACGAGAACAACGCGCAGCTCGGACATTTCATATGTCACGACACTGCTACACAACGGAAGAGCGTGGGGAGAATCATAATACAACGAGATGACAATGAAGGTACAAAGAATTACTAAGATCTACAAACTCATCAAGTAACATTTGGAAATGCATTCAGATCCTACAAATCCTATATCACTCCTACACTACAATTCACATATTCCTAGCCCAAGAAGAAGAATGCAAGAAAGATGAGAAGAACAGAAGATGCAAGATGAAGAAGGGCAGAAGACAGCAAGATACCTTTCTCTCCTATCCTACAAAGCAAATTGCTACAAACGTCTTTCCATGAAGTTTGAGCAACTACTACAACCACCTCTCCAAAAATAAACCTTGAATCATCAAAAAAATACAAGCGAACGGCAAACGGAATATTAAATAGTACCAACCAACACTATCTAGAAATAGATTCAGCAAAATGAACAGTATTCTCCCTACCACATCATCAAATCGCCATACCGAACCAGGTGTGAAGTACCAAGACGTCACAGCACAATATTGGATGACGATCGTCGGTAGTCAACTACAACCATGAACTGCCACACCGTCCCAGGTGTGACAGCAAAGCAGTACCAAGACATCACTGTTTATGCAGTAAACCACAGTCATCATCATCGGTTAAAAGCACCACTCCATGATGACAATGTCAACAAGTAAGACCCAGATTCACGTGGTTCAAATGGCTCTGAGCACTATGGGACTCAACTGCTGAGGTCATTAATACTCTAGAACTTAGAACTAGTTAAACCTAACTAACCTAAGGACATCACAAACATCCATGCCCGAGGCAGGATTCGAACCTGCGACCGTAGCGGTCTTTCGGTTCCAGACTGCAGCACCTTTAACCGCACGGCCACTTCGGCCGGCCCCAGATTCACATGCTAGAGTGCTTCTCTCATGATTTGTGACACACATACAAATAAGACGACGCCTTCCAGTATTTCAGTGGGTATCGTCGAGCACAGAAACTGACACTTCAAAAAAAGAAAAGACTGATAAAACACAAATGTAGAGTAAAGAAAATGATATATTTGTAAAAATATTTTTTTTCCTTTTTTGTAAAAGTAACTATTTTCTCATATATGTATAGCCGTAACTTATAGATACCTTAAAACGATTTTGAAAAGAAACTTAGTTAGTATAGTTATATAATCTCACAAACTCATGGAAAGTTATTTATTTCCTTTATATGTAAAATTAGATAAGGATTTATGCAGGATTTTTCTTCTTTAAGTAACCCCTTTTTGGGGTTATAGTATTAATACCGAGGATAGAATTAAGAGGTAACGCTTCTTCATTCAAAAAAAAAAAAAAAAAAAATCAGTGACACATAAAGAAAAAGTGACACAACAAAGCTTTTGTGAACATTTACGCGAAGCCTAACTGAAGAAAAGAGATAACCACACCATGACATAATACACTGTACACTTACGAGTTTAGAAAAATTAATATTGTAAAAACAAATTTTTAGAAATGAAAAGGAAAAACAGAGAAACGTACTGGTAAAGACAAAGAATAACAACCTTAGTAAAGCCTATATTTGCCTAACAACAAAACATTAATCATAGAATTAAAAAATAGGAACAATAGCTATAGAGAAATCATTACAAAAAAAAATTGTTAAGAATGACTGAGAAAAGTTTATTGGAAAATCTAAAAGAACAATTTTTGCCTGACTTTGTCAATGTTTTCCTCGGCATAGACAAACCCCAGACAAAAATTTTGTCAGAAGTAGGGAGGTATGTAAGACGTCATGGTCTCCTAACCTTCATTGGTTACATATTCAGCCCTCACAATCATATTCCTCACATCAAGACGCTTCATTCGAACCCAGACTCGATAAGGTAGTCAATGTTGTATGAATTCATGTAAACGATATGCAAATAACTAATAAATCACTAGTGCACACCGTGGTTGAAATACTCGAGGCTGGCGTACACACATACATTCCAGACACGACGGTCACAGGAGCTTTTAGTTCGAGAAAGGCAACCGCACGCTAGGAGGCCGGTCCCAACCCATCTACGTCGGCCGGTGACCACCCGTAGAGCAGACAGCGTTTGCCCGAGTGAAAGGACGACCCCGTGTTCAGCTTAAAAGCATATTCCGCTACATTGTGTGGGGGCGGCCAGCCTACGCATTCTTTACACATGGCACGCAGTTTCAGAGATTTTCATAGGGAGACAGCGAACGCCAAACGCCGATACTACAGATTTCCGGATTGGTCGCCTTTAACGAAACGCCATTCTCCCGCTTTAGAAGAGCAATGCTGATTGGCAGAGAATATTTCTGACGCCTTGAGCTGAAAGAGTAATGGAAGAGACCAAAAGATATACCCCTTCACTTCTGGCGTGGAGAGGGGCCGTTCCGTTGTCGCTCTGGAGCGAGAAAACGTAACGACAGCGTGCGCGCTAGTAACTGTACTCAAAGAGCGAGGAACAAGTCTCTCCTAAGTACTTCACTGAGAGAGCACCTCTGTCAAGAGCAAATCGGAGTGCGGCTCTATATTGTGTCCTTGCGATTAAGCATTGTTCACTGTGTTGGCCGCCACACTTATTATGCGGTGTGAATGGACAGAGTTATAGTCAAACGCCTGTGACCGAATTTTTGAGTGGCATTGCAGTGTATTGGTTATCTGAACGGTGTACCACGCCAATAGTTAGACTAGGGGTGAATAGGAATCCTTGACTTCATCAAGGCGTAGGGAGAGTTTGATTGGCGAAGGTCAGTCCAGATAGATCGAGAGTTATCTTATTTGTCGGCAGTGAGCGGTACAGACAGCAGTCAATCGCAGCTTATGGTATTGTGCGCTACAGCTCTGGTGAGACCCATATTTCCTCCACAACAGTACACTTCACTGCATTTCACACATGTCAGCCTCAGCCGTACCTAGCAACATTATAACGGATAATTATTCAAGTTGAGTAGGTGCGGCTCTCAGCCATTCTGCCAAGTCAATAACAATCTTAAACTTTGTATAGAAATTTCATTAGCGAATCCTGTCCTTGAGAAGTAACTTCACATTTCGAAAAGAACCTGTAAATAACGTGTTAAGTTAATAACTAAAAGTGCCATTGTGATTCCTCAGAATTTTTGCAAAATAAATAATAATTTTCGTTAGTTTCATGTTTTTCTTACACTAACTAGCACTACTCCAGTACCCAAGTATCCCACTAGTTAAGTAAGAAATTTTGTGAATTTGTGTGTCACTTCCTTACAGTGGACGACTCTGGAAGAAATTTGTTGCTGAAAGTTTTTCAGGCATTTCTCTTTAGAACGTTAGGAGCATCTGTATGACTTCTGTAGTAGTGTGGGGGTGGAAATTATATCTTGCAAGAGCCACAGGGTAAAGGATACGTCTCAGATCAATTTCACGCTCACACAATTAGAAGATCATTGTTGAAGATGAAGGGCGACCTATTTCAGAGAACAGTATTTATCTTTTTGTATTTTATTGGAATGGCAATTCAACAAAAGGAAATTGGAGGCATTCTTGTAGCACGTGAAGCAACAAGAAAGTGGCAACTAATGGCATTTGTAACTTTCAGATGTGCGAATGCAAGAGCAAATGTAGAGAGGCAGAGCATCTATTCAGACAAATGGGAGTGTGGTTTCAGATCACTTTGACATTGAGTGAAAAAGCTGCTGGATGTACGAAGAACAGGAGGAGTAAAAAAAAGCATAGACATAATCTCAGAGTAGAGAAGGGTTAGAAGTAAAGTTGACAGGTGTTTGGTGAAGATAATAAATTAATACTACGTGTTGTGTGGAAAGAGTATGTTGGATGAAGAGTAGATGGAATACTGGCCTAACCTAGGGGTAATGAATGATGGGAAATGGTACTAACACAACTCTCACACTCAGACCAGACCAGACCAGAGACATTTCACACCATATATTTAGGACAAGTATAAATCTTAAGGATGTTATGTTTAGTCAATACGATAATGCGCCCGCCGCTCGTTGTCTTGCAGTAGCGTGGGGTCCCGGGCTCGATTTCCGGCGGGGTCAGGGAGTTTCACCTGCCCTGAGATGACTGGGTGTTGTCATGTCGTCTTCATCATCATCATTCATCCCAATTACGGTAGGAGGAAGGCAGCTCAACCACCTCCATTAGCATCTCGCCTAGTACGACTGTCCGGGTCTCCTGCACCGTTCCCCTACGCTCTGTCAAGTCGCATGGGACTTCATTTCCATTTCTATACCATAATACAAACTACTTCTTTTCACTTTTTTTGTTGTTCTCGTCACACAAGTAATTATATAGGTATTCTCAATGTATTCTTCATAGAACCTATTTTTGGGCGGTTGTCTTAGACATAAGGAGCTGTGTATTTAGAACTTTGTAAAACATAGGCACTGAAATGTACTACGAGGACACTGCAGATTTTGGGACCATCAAGGCATCCTGTGGTGCACTGCGAGGCAACGTCCTTTGGCCAGCGGCAACAGACACATGGAAGCCTGAAGGAGAATACTGGAGGTGGCGCGGTCCAGATACCTATCGAGTGGAGGGCCTGTCGTTAGCGCTGAATGAGTGGCGGAACAGCTGGCGGTCTACCCGTCGGCTTAGAAGTCCAGCGCAAATGAGAGCGGAGGGGAAGCTATGCCACACCACGCGCTGTGACTGCAGTAAACCAGCCTGTCCCGGGTGGCTGTGAATGGAGGAGGGCCTCCTGAGATTGATGCCACGTTACTTCCTCGACAGGCTGGCGGCCAGACTGGGCACTGAGTAAATGACAGCCGACAGCAACCATTCTCAGCCTCTGTCCCTAAATTGCTGAGGCAGTTTCATTCGAATGAACAGTATTGCTCGCAGTAGCTGATGCCATGAATTGCTGTAGTCGATCTATTACTTCATTAGGGTCGTTGTAGTATATACACTGAGCGGTCTGATTGCTGAGTGTTTCATGATGAGTGACAACAGCATAACCACTGCTATACCGGCTATGTAATTATAGTGGTTTCGTAATGTCTCTGGATTTCGCACTGTGTTCGTTTCCTCCTTTCCTGTGTACACTGGTCAGTTATAGTATTCCACCATACATTCCCCTTCATTGGGTGCGAATTTTATCGTTTTTGAGGGTTTTAGGAAAATGAGGTTCATTAGACATGGTGTTATCTGAAATTCTCTATCCACTACAGGTACAGTTTTTTCATTTAAATTTATGGGCTCTGTGCCCAATGTGTATGGTCATTGACCACTGAAACTGAATGCATTGCTTATCCTAGCATCTCTCTGAGGTTATGAAATGGGGAATAGCATCATCATCGTCACTGTGTAATTTCACTGAGTTCGTTGAGAGATTCAGTAACTGGTTTAAAGGTTTCTCTCAGTGTTTGCTCTCGATCCAAGTGTCCTAACTTCAGCAACTCTAACTTCTTTCCAACACCCTTCCGTACAGTCATGACCTCATCACCTTGCTATATACTAAGTGGGCTGCTTCACAGAATGCACCTTATATACATTTCACTCAGCCTTTACAAGTAAGTTTCTTTTCAGTTTCATGAGCCTTTGTTGATATGTTGTGTACTTTCTTTCTCAGAATGATGTGGGTGTTTGTCTCTTCATTCCAATACACATAGAAAGTTGTGTAAGTTCTATGTATACCTACTATGATTCGTTTCTTGTTTTTTCAATAATAAGAAAACTGTACTGTGTGTGATTCCAGGAATGTACACATATCTTTAGAAAATCGTTGACTGACATACCACTTCCTGCATATGCCTGGAAAATATGTCATAGATTCAAATTGTCTTGTCTAAAGTACACTGATTGCGTACATGAGTGCAATATGGGGAATCAGTTGAAGGGAACACAGAGCCATCAGCTATTCGGTCAGTGCGAGAGACTTGTCTAAATGTAGAGTTCGTGAATCATCTTCGGACTGTAGTTTGGAAACCTATGCCAACGCTGTAAAACTCTTTCAGTTTGCTTATGTTGTAACTGGCTTTTATTTAAAATCAGCCGATGTGTGGTGTGTTATGCTATCTGCTGTAAGAATATGATTTACGCGGTGCAACGTCTAGTTTCCTGCGGAAGGTCATGGATCAGAACTCCTTAATGCCAGTTTAGAACCTGGCACAGGTCTTTAAGTCGAGGCAGAAAAAAAAGGAAATGTTTGGCATTGTACAAAAGCGAGTTAGAAACAGTGTTTGAGGCAACTAAACAGGAGCAGAGGGAGCTTCACATGCGATTTAGTATAGTCTGTGGGACACGATCATTCGCCTAGAGCATTGGTGATCAAACTTTAAAGTGGCCTCTGCAGTGACTGTATATGTAATAGGATCGTGCCACATAGGAGGCAGTAGCAACAGCAGTTTGATGTGTAAATTCGGAGAATGACTGTGTGTACCGTTAGGAATGCTTGGATCGCTGCACGCTGCACTGTTCTGGGGAGTATTGTGAAATTTCTTTCTCTGCGCTGGAGCCCCACCAGAGCTTTGCATCACAGCGCCAGCAACGGTGCCTAGGTGACTTCTATATTGGATGAAGTTAGTTGAGCTTTTATAAATTTTTCTCTGTTGGGGGTAGAGAATAACGAGGATAGCATCTTGGGCTGATTGATTTGAATGGACGCAGATCTGCTTCGGGCTGTAGTATCTGTATGTAGTTTGGAGATGTGCCACACTGCCTGCATTTCCACCAAATGGTCAAAACACGGTAATGTTGCAGTAACTCAGGTTGTTCTGTTTCTACATAGAAGGTGGTGGACATGTCTTTGTACGACTTATGTTCAGTTCCAACTTAAATTGGAACAATCACATGCAGAAATCTGTAGAAATGGGAGCAGTTGCAAGATGCGTAGAGGGTGACAGAAACCACGTTGGAATTTTACTGTTTGAGGGAGTGGAAAATACCCCTTACATACTACGTTCCTTAGCCAAATTACTTTCAAAATGTGGTAATTTTATCACGAGGTTGCATCATGGGCTATGTGTTGGTCTGGTAATACAGATTCCTATGATCACCATCATGGTATTTGTCCAGAAAAACCACCTCATTCAGAGGTAATTCCATACTTCGATTCGTAAAGCAGGTATAGCTTTTAACATGGATACTTGTGTGCACTTGTAGAACCAAGATCGTATGTGACAGTAACATGCAGTAGTTTTTGTGATTGTTTTTTTTTTTTTTTTTTTTGACATCTGGCCGATTATGTTTCTCTTTCTAAGACACAGTGGTAGCACTCGCAGGAAGAAATCTAAGAGACATGCACACCCATCGTTGATTTTCAGTCAGTATTATTTCGTATCATAGGCAATCATCTACTGACGAAGTTTTATACTTGGTAGTAGGGGATGTGTGATATGTTTGCATTTGAGCAACATGTTCATAAGGTATGTGTTTGTGTAAAGGAAATGACTATGTCCAGTGGTAAGGAAGGTACATATATTTCCATTTCCAGAGCCACAGCCTTCAGCAGGGTGTGTTTCTGATACTTCGCTCATTGTCGAATGCCTTTCATTTGAGACCACGATTGTAACATTTAATTGAAAGTGTAATTATAAAAATATATGTGACCGGTTTTCTAGAATGATTCTGTGTATCCATGGCCTGTGGTGGGAATGACTCATGTTTCCCATTGCAGCAGCCTCCATCTGAATTCAAAGGCCTGTTGGAGTGGTGGAATGTATTTTAGTTAGGTTTACCATCCTCTAGACGACGGAATAGCGAACTAATACCTAGTATGTGTTGGATAGCTTTCGTGATCAAGTGGAAATCTGAGAATGAAAATGTAGGTGCGTTTGCGTTGGACTGTTATTCCCTCCAATGTAAATTGTTCGGTTGCCTGCTTCTGCAAATTCGTGCCTTTATTTCGTTGAGAGAAGATCGATTGTGGGGTGTGGTTCTAGCAGGTGAAAGAGATGTTTGCTTGTTCTGTAGACATAAGAAACACGTTAGTTGAGTTTGTAAATTATAGGGGTGATTTCGAATCTTTTACATCAGCGAGATCGGTATTTGCGGGTGGAAATATCATTTTTCATCTGTTTGTTTGTAGTTACTCAGTGGAATAGAGCATGCACCATCTAGCTAAGGTTTCGGGTTTGTAGAGAAATAATTTCCAGTCTATATCATCGGAATTATGTTGCGTGAGCAGTCGGAAGGCTACTGCTGTGTGCTTGATATCGAGAAGCATCGCGATAATGATATAATATTATGGTAAACCATGTGAAAGTACTTGTGTTCTTGTATTCAAGTTCCTGTCATCAGTGGGAGAGCAGTGTAATTGAGTAAGAGTCTTTCCGTATTTGACGGTATGTATGGCACTATGCGAGGTTTAGTTGTAGCTGTAGTATGGCGATCAGTGTAAAATAGTTTATTGCCGCTGAAAGCCTGATCTGTAGAAAGAAAGAAAAGGAGGATGGTGCTTTCCTGGGACTGATGAGCATCGTAACATATAGCTGGTTTGAGTGTAGGTAACCCATAATTTTTTTGGGTGCTGTACCGATAAAAAATTTAACTGGACTGTTTGTGTAAAATGTGTATATATTGCACTGTAAAGTTACTGTGGCTTATGTTTTGGCACGACTAGAGAGGATGACTGTGTGTCCTATTGTGAGGTACAGTCATGCTCAAAAGTATCCAAACGACCTGAACTGCACTTCGCCTG
Source organism: Schistocerca nitens (assembly GCF_023898315.1). Classification (NCBI taxonomy): domain Eukaryota; kingdom Metazoa; phylum Arthropoda; class Insecta; order Orthoptera; family Acrididae; genus Schistocerca; species Schistocerca nitens. Next base: position 102,376,993 of record NC_064618.1, read on the forward strand.
ATTTGCATGAAACCCACATAACGCAGCTGTCTAGCAGGTCCTCTAATCGATCCTTGGTACAGCCGTTTGACTATTGAAAATGGTTCCGACAAGTCACCACTCGAAAACACTGCTCTGTATCGCAATAACTCAAGATGAAAAGTAATACCACGATACTACAAATGTCAGGGAACACCTTATCACAGATAAGACTGTGCTTAAGGCTTGTAAGCTCATGTTTATTGCAATAAATGATATACCTGAAATGTTGTCACTCTCATTATTACGTCAGATAGGTAATGCACGTAGTAAGCTCGTCGTATTCATGATTTCCTCTTCAAAGTAACGTACCGAATTTATTATTTAACACAATATGACATTAAAAATTTACGTTTTTCACTAGCAGCAAGTGGAAAATATGAATGAACTTCAAATGACACGAGGAAACGCCTCGTTCTGCATATCGATTCAAACCCATGTCATGGAGACTAAGATTTCGTGGCCGGCCAAAGTGGCCGCACGGTTCTGGCGCTGCAGTCTGGAACCGCGAGACCGCTACGGTCGCAGGTTCGAATCCTGCCTCGGGCATGGATGTGTGTGATGTCCTTAGGTTAGTTAGGTTTAACTAGTTCTAAGTTCTAGGGGACTAATGACCTAAGCAGTTGAGTCCCATAGTGCTCAGAGCCATTTGAACCATTAAGATTTCGTGACTGACGGAAACTAACAGTCATTCCTGACTACGCATCCAGAGAGTGATATACCTCGATTTTAGAAAGTATCAGTTAACAAATATCAACTTCAAATTACATAACGTAAACATTTTAACGGACGTGAATTCCTACCCAGCATCTATAGTTCCTGTTAACGAACTACGAGAGATGTTAAATATTGCTTCTTCACAAGTAACTTACTTGAAATGCAGTGAGGTAAAGCTTTGTGTTGGACAGGGATTCGAACCCAGAACCTAATAGGATTGTTATCGAAGCGCAATCAGCTGTGACGTATCGGATTTTCTTGGCAGTAGCTACATGTTTTAACTGAAATGACGAGACGAAACATTACTTTCTTCCTTTCCAGCTCTCCAAGCCGGCACCTATCGCTGTTATGTTCTAGAAAAACCAACGTTAAATATGGGTTTGTTACACCAGCAGCGACATGTGAGCTTTTTTGAACTAGAAATAATATGACGAAGAGTTCAGTGCTGACTAGGAATCGAACTCCACACAGAGACGTCAGCCACCGAATTTTCCCCACCAGCAGCTCGGAATAACATACTTGAACTTACAGTGATCTCTCAAATACTTCTGTGTCTCACTGGGAGTCAAAAACGTCAAATATCGTTAGTGTTGACAACGAATGAAAATGCATTTAAAATCAAAATTATTATCCATCAGCACGTAGGTGTTTTCATGCTAGAGCTTGATAATACATAATGAAAACTTAAGTGCCAGCCCAGGATTCGAACCTATTAACGCGCAACATATAGAGATGTTGAGGCATCTGCAGTTTTGAACAAACAACAAATTGTAGTCGCGAAGGGATCAATTTCCACGTTAAGGGTGGTCTGAGTTGCATTCCCAGTTCAGAGAGAATTTTATCGTCATACAGAAGCTCAAGTAAAAGATGAAATAATTGTCCTATGACCCCATATAGTGTTTGTTTCTTCACTAGAAATAAATAACTAGTATAAAAATGGTTACTGGTGATAGAGTTCCCAAATTTCGCCACTCCTGACTTTGTGGTTCAACCCGACGTCTACTTGGTAGAGAAGGAATATCATGTTTAATGTGAATTTCAGACCACAATGCCCTATACCTTCTGCACTTGGCGTAGCTAGAAGAGAATAGAATCGGTCTCTCCCTATTAAAAATTATCGGCAGAAGTTGGAATCGTACCCAGGTCATCATCATAGGAACCTATTATCAATCCAACAGACCACCAAACCCTCTACTCTGAGACTCATTGTTCTATCATAACGCCGTTGCGTCACACTCGATGAGAATTCTGACACACAGGTTCCCTGTAGTGGTTTGCAGCATGTTCAGTACACTCATTTACTTGATTGACCGAATCGTCATGAACTAGCTGCCTCGGCTACCCAGTGCATACATTCGATTCCATTTTGCAATCACTTCATGAGCTGTTGTAGCTTTATGACAGCTGGTAGTGTAACTGTAAGCGTCGCACGCCGTAGATATAAGACGTCACGAGTTCTAATACATTCACTGCTACATTAAAACGCAATTCTGCTGTCAGCTGTAGTTATCAATTTAATGGAACTTTCAACATAATTCCCTTCACTTCTCAACCATGTGGGAAAAGGGCTAACGTTATGCAAAATTTCGTTCTTTTCAGTTTTAATAGACGGCCAGGCAGCAGATGCATCTCGAAGCTTTTGTATTATGTGTGGGGAGAGCGCATCGTGCCTAAGTAGACCTAAAAGTATTTTGTACATTAGCTTCTTCAAACCTTGTTTGACAGCTTTAACTAAGAACATGTTTTCTACATGCATGTAAACAACAAACTGCATGTGCATTGTCAGACTGTTACAGATAACATCGGAGAATTCAAATATATCGTTCATGATTAATGTCTCTCTCACGTTTAGTGTTGTTTTAACAACACTAAAAGAAACCTTACGAATATTGTGCACTGTATTGTAAGAAATGAAATAAAACTACCCACGATAATCTGTACGACGAAAGTCTGTTTTAATAAAACTATCTGTACACAAGCGTGTCTCTATCGGCACAAACTAGTAAAATACTACTCACTTAGATTTCGATTGGGTCTGTGTTTAATTTGTATGCTGTGACATACTCAACAGGTATGCAAATGTGGCAATTCATAAATAAAGTTATCTATTCCTAGAAACCCAATATTAGCTTGTCAGCAGCGCAAAGAGGCGTTACCTGTTGTGCAGCATTGTAAGTTTTTCACCATTGCACTATGAGCTGAAAGTATTTTCTTGCTATTTCCTTATCGATGTTTGATCTGACTGCTTGTAGATTTTCCACAGAGGGGATAAAAACGTTACAGTCTGCGAGACTGGAACCGTGAACCACAACAGACACTTTTGGACAAGTCAGCAAGTCCCCACAGAGCTAGCGCAGATATTCCTGTTAAAACGCCAATAGTGTCTAGGACTCGTAAACCGCTATTTAAAGGCCGAGATTTGCGATTTCCACATGCAACGACATTCCTGGGCTGAAAACCATAAATTTACAATCTTTTGTTACACCTCAAGCGATAATAACTCAGATTACTCAATGGAAATGACAGGAAAATTCAACTGAACTTTAGAGCTTAATTCCGTGCACACCAGGAAGTAACTCGTCGACCACAGAGTTGCCAAACATACCTTGCCTTGTTGCCAAATCCCAGTTACAGTACCAGCAGGAAGAAGACAAACTGATGTGATCCTGCAGCAGCCTGGAAAGTGACTATAGCTGGCGTCTCAAGGACGCGGCTGCTATGGCTTGGAATACGTAATGCGTCTGATTCGCATTTCTGTAACTAGGTTTCGGGATTGGAGCGTAGTTACTAATAATACTCAGAACTGATTGCAAATTAAGAATCATAAATCGGTAAGTCTCATAGTTGCTTTTATATTTCTTTCTGACTGTAGTCAAAACAAAGAAACTCATTCACGGACGTTTTCGTGCCTCGCCTATAGTCGAGCACAACAAACAAATAAAAATAAAAAAAGAAAGAGTGTGTGTGTGTGTGTGTGTGTGTGTGTGTGTGTGTGTGTGTGTGTGTTCGTGTGTGTTCAAATGGTTCAAATGGCTCTGAGCACTATGGGACTTAACATCGGAGGTCATCAGTCCCCTAGAACTTAGAACTAACCTAAGGACATCGCACACATCCATGCCCGAGGCAGGATTTGAACCTGCGTCCGTAGCGGTCGCGCGGTGCCAGACTGAAGCGCCTAGAACCGCTCCGCCACTCCGGCCGGCCTTTTGTGTGTGTGTGCGTGTGAGAGAGCGAGAGAGAGAGAGAGAGAGAGAGAGAGAGAGAGAAGAGAGAGTGGGAGAGAGAGAGAGTGAGTGAGAGATAGAAATAAAAAAGAATGAGAGAGAGGGTAATGAATTGTTGTAAAGAAATTGAATACCATTATGTAAAGAAATCTGTCATTAAAATGACGCGTTCCACATCATTACGAAATGTCGTATTCTTGATTAAGGATGAATCTAATCTAATCTAATCATATTGCTGACTAGCCGTGAAGAGTCATGAATTTAGCGAAATTTTCGCCAATATCAGTAACCAAATCTAAACTTCAAAATAAAAGACGACAGTTTTTGTAATAACCTGGGACTCCTATCAAGACCACTTCATCCCTGTTAACAAACCACGAAAGATATCTGATACATCTCCATTCAGAAGTAACAAAGTGTGTATGCATTTAAAGATGAAGCGCATGATGTAAAGTTCTGTGTCGGAGATACGAACCCAAATGTAATAGGATTGTTAACTAAATAATCAAAAGTATCAAATGTTACGTATCGGATTTTCTTACCAGCTACTAGGTGTTTGCATATAAGATAAGGATACAAATTTTTGGGCCTGAGCGACGATCGAACCGCACTCCTATCGTTCTTCTTTATCGTGCACGAATATAGATTAAGTGTCAATTGCTTACTCAACAACAGTAAGATGTGTGCGTGTTTCATTAGAAATTTCAGTCTTGGAAAAAGGAACTATACTGTTCTGAGAGATTCAGATCCTCGAGATACACATTCGAATCACACTCCAGCGGCAAATTTTTGAACTTCTCTGGTTCAATCTAGTATAAGTAAAATAAGAGCCCTGTTCTTTTAAATGGCTATCCGTCCATCAAAAAAAATTTTTTTTCTAATCTAAGTAAGTTTACTGGCGACAGTATTTCTGTTTACCATGACCTCCACCTATGTCATTTCCCAACGTAAACAGGCTCGTCCCAGTTGGGAATGAAGGAACGTGACGTTTAATGGGGATTCTGGATTATAACGTCTTCCTCTTGAGATTACCACAGGAAAAGTGAATCTGTTTGTGCTTCTTAAAAGTAAATGCCTGAACCCAAGCATTGCACTTGTGATAGTTCGTTCCATCAGACCATTGTAGCCACATTTCTCAGCCCCAGGATTGCAGCAACGGATGATGTGCTTAGCTTACAAAATTAGTCACGTTGGAAAAAATGCGAGTCTATTAAATGGTTAAGTAGAAGCAAGCTTCTGACGCGGAGATTATGCTGTTCTCATGTCAGCAGGATGTAAAGACTCTTCTAGGCATCATAGCCTCGATGCGAAGCCATTTTAAAATTTTCACTAATTCAGGACATTTCTTAGTTTGAGAAAATCCACTGTGGAGTGTGAAGTTACCGGATAATTCGATTATTACCATCATTATTACTATAATTTTCTTCATACCGCTGCTGGAACACATGTGCTTGAAAATCATTTAAGGCCTTTTGGTCATTATAGAAGTAGTTGCCCAAGAACAGATTCTTTCCCTGTCTACGGAATCCTTTTCATTTTAATATGAAACATCAGCAATTACTTACAGATTTCATTAAAACTAAAGTAACTGATGAAGACATTACTTGTTAACAAAGACACGCTGCCTTTCTTCATTTACTTACGCCTAGGAATGGCTGTCGAATACTGTTAAACCAAAATCCAAGGGATTATACTGCCTTCCGATATACGTCGCTGTCAGTTCTTCCATATGATTTGGCCGAGGTGACCTGTTTCAAGTTGTATACGACAGAGAATGTTTTAGAAAATCAATTGTTTTCCTTTGCAATAAACAGAAAGATTTTCGTTCTAAGCTATCCAAGTTCAAAATTGTCGCAATATTAGTTGAAATTTAATACTCGCTTCTATAATGTAGGAAAGTATTTCACAGTTGCAAAACCCACATACGACTCATTGTCCTTACACTTAGTCGCTGACCATAAATTCTAGCTCAGATTGACACCAGTTTAAGTAACCTAATGTAGCGATGACTGTTTGCCAGTGCTTTTTCTCAACGGAAATTATGCAGTTCACTGTTGGTGAGTAAGGAATTGATACTTAAGCTATGTTCGAGGTCGATAAAGAAGAATGATAGGATTGCGGATCGATTGTCGCTCAGGCACAAAAGTTTGTATTCTTATTTTAGATTCAAACACCTCGCAGCTGGTAAGAAAAAACCGATAAGTAACTTTGATTTTATTTAGATACAATCCGATTACCTGTTGGGTTCGTATCTCCGTCACAGAACTTCACCTCATGTGCTTCATCTTTAAATTAATACACACTTTGTTACTTCTGAATGGAGGTGTATCGGACATCGTTCGTGGTTAGTTAACAGGGATGAAAGGGTCTTGATTGGAGTCCCGGATTATTACAAAAATTTTCGTCTTTTATCTCCAAGTTTAGATTTGGTTACTGATAGTGGCGAAAATTTCGCTAATTCACGACTCTTCACGGCTAGTCAGCAATATGATAAGATTAGATTAGATTATATTAATTTCGTAATGACATGGGACATGTCATTTTAACGGAAGATTTCTTTACATACCAGTATTAAATTCCTTTACAACAATATTTTACCCTCTCTCTCATAATTTTTTTTTTATTTTTATCTCTCTTTCTCTCTCTCTCTCTCTCTCTCTCTCTCTCTCTCTCTCACACACACACACACACACACACACACATTCTTTTTATTGATATTTGTTTGGTGTGTTCACGAGAACGTTCGTTAATGAGTTTCTTAGTTTTGATTACAGTTACGAAAAAAATATAAAAACAACTATGAGAGTAACTGATTTATGATGCTTAATTTGCAGTCAGTTCTGAGTATTATTAGTAACTACGCTCCAGTCCTGAAACCTAGTTACAGAAATGCGAATCAGACGCATTACGTATTCCAAGCCATAGCAGCCGCATCCTTGAGACGCCAGCTATGGTCACTTTCCAGGCTGCTGCAGGATCACATCAGTTTGTCTTCTTCCTGCTGGTGCTGTAACTGAAATTTGGCAACAAGGCAAGGTATGTTTGGCAACTCTGTGATCGACGAGTTACTTCCTGGTGTGCACGGAAGGAAGCCTCAAAGTTCAATTGATTTTTCCTGTCATTTCCATCGAATTATCTGAGTTATTATCGATTGAGGTGAAACAAAATTTGTAAATTTACGGTTTTCAGCCCAGTAAGGTCGTTGCACGCGGAAACCACAAATAATCTCGTCCTTAAAATAGCGGTTTACGAGTTCTAGCCACTATATGGGCTCGTAACTGGAAGGTACAACCCATACGTCATCGCTGGCTGTGTGCGGACGTGCTGACCTGTAAAAAGCGTCTGTTATGGTTCGCGATTCCATTCTCGCAGATTGTAACGTTCTTGTCCCCTCTGTGAAAGAGCTACAAGCAGTCAGATCAAACATCGATAAGAAAATCGCAAGTAAATACTTTCAGCTCATAGTGCAATGGCGAAAAACTTACAATGCTGCACAACAGGTAACGCCTCTTTCCGCTGCTGACAAGCTAATATTGGGTTTCTAGGAATACATAACTTTATTTATGAAATCCCACATTTGAATACCTGTTGATTATGACAAAGCATACCAAATAAACACAGACCCAATCGAAATCTAAGTGAGTAGTATCTTACTAATTCTTGCAAATGGGGACACGTTTGTGTGCAGATACTCAGTTTTATTAAAACAGACTTTCGTCGTAAGGTTATCGTGGGTAGTTTTATTTCATTTCTTATAATACAGTGCACAATACTCGTAAGGTTTCTTTTAGTGTTGTTAAAAGAAGAATAAAATGCCACTACCAGACGACAACTAATGTACAAAATACTTTTGTGTCTACTTAGGCATAATGCGCTCTCCCCACACATAATACAAAAGCTTCGAGATGCATCTGCTGTCTGGCCGTCTATTAAACCTGAAAAAGGACAAAATTTTGCAGAACGTTAGCCCGTTTCCCACTTGGGAGTATTTTGGGTTGAGAAGTGAAGGGAATTATGTTGAAAGTTCCATTAAATTGATAACTACAGAAGACAGCAGAATTGCGTTTTAAAAGATATAGCAGAGAATGTAATAGAACTCGCGACGTCTTATTTACGGTGAGCGACGCTTACCATTACAAGCTGTAATGTAGTTACAACACCTCATGAAGCGATTACAAAATAAAATCGAATGTGTGCCCTGGGTAGCCGAGGCACCTAGTTAATGGCGATTCGGTCAACCAAGTAAATGAGTGTACTGAACATGCTGCACGCCACTACAGGGAGCCTGTGTGTCAGAATTCTCATCGGTTGTGCCGCAATGGTGTTATGATAGAACAATGAGTCTCAAAGAAGAGGGTTTGGTGGCCTGTTGGATTGATAATAGATTCCTATGATGATGGTCTGGGTTAGATTCCAACTTCTGCCAATGATTTTTAGTAGGGAGAGGCAGATTCTATTCTCTTCTAGCTACGCCAAGTGCAGAAGGTATAAGGCATTGTGGTCTGAAATTCACATTAAACATGATATTCCTTCTCTACCAAGTAGACGACAGGTTGAACCACAATAAAGTCAGGAGTGGCGAAATTTGGGAACCCTATCACCAGCAACCTTTTTTATACTAGTGATTTATTTCTAGTGACGAAACAAACGCTATGTGAGGTCACAGGACAATTATTTCATCTTTTATTTGAGCTTCTGTATGACGATAAAATTCTCTCTGAACTGGGAATGCAACTCAGACCGCCCTTAACGTGGAAATTGATCCCTTCGCGACTACAATTTGTTGTTTGTTCAAAACTGCAGATGCCTCAACATCTCTACATGTTGCGCGTTAATAGGTTCGAATCCTGGGCTGGCACTTAAGTTTTCATTATGTATTATCAAGCTCTAGCTTGAAAACACCTATCTGCTGATGGATAATAATTTTGATTTTAAATGCATTTTCATTCGTTGTCAACACTAACGATATTTGACGTTTTTGACTCCCAGTGAGACACAGAAGCATTTGAGAGATCACTGTAAGTTCAAGTATGTTATTCCGAGCTGCTGGTGGGGAAAAATTCGGTGGATGACGTCTCTGTGGGGAGTTCGATTCCTAGTCAGCACTGAACTCTTCGTCATATTATTTCTAGTTCAAAAAAGCTCACATGTCGCTGCTGGTGTAACAAACCCATATTTAACGTTGGTTTTCTCTAGAACATAACAGCGATAAGTGGAGGCTTGGAGTCCTGGGAAGGAAAAAATAATGTTTCGTCTCGTCATTTCAGTTAAAACATCTAGCTACTGCCGAGAAAATCCGATATGTCACAGCTGATTGCGCTTCGATACCAATCCGATTAGGTACTGGGTACGAATCTCTGTCCAACACAAAGCTTTACCTCACTGCATTTCAAGTAAGTTACTTGTGAAGAAGCAATATTTAACATCTCTCGTAGCTCGTTAACAGGAACTATAGATGCTGGGTAGGAATTCGCGTCAATTAAAATGTTTACGTTATGTAATTTAAAGTTGATATTTGCTAACTGATACTGTCTAAAATCGAGGTATATCACTCTCTGTATGCCTAGTCAGGAACGACTGTTTGTTTCCGTCAGTCACGAAATCTTAGTCTGCATGACATGGGTTTGAATCCATATGCAAAACGAGATGTTTCGTCGTGTCATTTGAAGTTCACTCGTATTTTCCACTTACTGCTAGGGAAAAAAGTAAATTTTTAATGTCATTTTGCGTTAAATAATAAATCCGGTACGTTACTTTGAAGAGAAAATCATGAATACGACGAACTTACTACGTGCATTACCTATCTGACATAATAATGAGTGGTAACATTTCATGTATATCAATAAATGTGCGCTTACAAGCCTTAAGCACAGTCCTATCTGTGATAAGGTGTTCCCTGATATTTGTAGTATCGTGGTATTACTTTACATCTTGAGTTATTGCGATACAGAGCAGATTTTTCTAGAGGTGATTTATTGGAATCATTTTCAATAGTCAAACGACTGTGCCAAGGAGCGATTAGATGACCTGCTAGACAGCTGTGTTATGCGGGTTGCATGCGAGTCAGGCGAAATGCAATTCAGGTCGTTCGGATACTTTTGAGCACCACTGTACATATAGATTCAGCGCGTCAATAACCGCGAGAGATTTTTTACGTGGAAAATTATGTGCGCTATTAATACTGAGACTGGTTCCAGAAGCATAGATGTCAAGAGGAAATATTACCTTTACATCAATCGGTGTCAGACTGTAGCAGCAATCATAATATGCAATTGTACTTTCGCTGGTAAATATGTTCCTGACTTTCAACATCCTTTTGAGTCTCGTATGTATTTGATGGTCTATAGACAACTTTACAGGGTTAACTTTCAACGCACTTCTAACGATCTGTGCAA